>NC_090933.1:1258623605-1259248605 GCF_040938575.1 Ambystoma mexicanum | reverse complement strand
AGACGAGTTTTTTCAAAAGAATTACTTCGAAAAAACAAATCGAAATATATGGGGGGTAAGGAACTAAAAGGGGTGTGCAGGGGGGTTGGAGTAGGCATAATAGCACAGGGAAGGGGGCAGGAGGGGAACCCCCACATTTTAAAAAAAGAAATTCGATGAGTTTTTTCAAAAAGAAATTATTCGGAATTTTTTTTTCTCGAAAAAACTGTTGTCGGAAAACCGACATTGAACCTTTTCCCCCAATATGTCCTTTAGCCAGCAAAATGGTTTATGAATTTGGTGGGACCTCTTATTTTCTGCTGACTGTACATTAACAAGTAATTAACTTTGCAAATTGGGTTATGGTTCTCAGTTCGCACTCAGCACAACTTTTTTTTTTTTTTTTTAACTACTTAAAAAAGCCTGGAAACTTTGCAACTTTGTTGCAAAATCACACCATGGGGGGGGGGGAGAGAAAACTCAGCGTATCCCTAAATATCGGTGCGAGTCACCTTTTCACTTAAAACAAATGTTGAGCCAGAAATGGCTGTCTCAACTAGGAGCATTCAGAGGTCAAAGTGGATGGAAAATAAAGGGTACAACGTTCTCTTGCTTTTCAGGATATCTGCCATTGTTCCTTTACTTTATGGGAACCAGAGTACAGTTCCAGAACTGTAGGAAAGGCAGCCTTTATATTTATTTGTTCAACTGCTCCCCCGCTGGAGATTCGAACCCGGGCCCTGCTAGTAACAATCCAGGGTCACATCTAATTGCGGTATCTAGCAGGTGCTGGACTGGCCATCCTTATTTCAATAGACTCCTTGGGACGTAAAGCCCATTCCCAAGCAGTCAAAAGAGCAGCACGACAGGGATCTGCGAATTGCTGTAGGTGCAAGAGGAGTGTGTGTGGCCTTAGACATGGGCATGTCAAAGGCGGGTGAAGGGAAGCTGCATGCTGAGGGGGCAATGACACACGAATGGTGGTCATTTACCTGCACATACGTTCACTGTAGTTTCTTCAGTCTCGCTAGTTCGGTTGTAAAACACAGTGTTTTGGGGTGGGGTGGAGGAAATGAAGGACTCAGGTATGATGGTTGGAGGATGAAGGGGGGTATGAGGGAGTGAAGGGAACAGAAAAGGGGGGGCAGAGGGAACATCGTTCCACTACTTTCTTTTTTTTTACACTTCGACCACTGGGAACATCAACAGTATATACTGCTTAAGAACATATACATTGTATCCTACAGGCGATTCCCAGCCCCATACGTGGTTACATCAGTAATGAATGCCTGCACCCATAAGATCACAATGTTAAAGATGCATTTACACACTGCCTTGTCAAAACATTGTTCTTGAGAAGAAACACTAGAGACATTGACTAACAGAATTCAAAAAGAGAATTGTTTTTTCATATTTTTTTATTTTTTCCTCTTATTTTTGTATTTTTGATCTTAATGATCTGCCATCTGTGCAACGTAATAATACGAGTGTGAAAAGCTTTGCTGAAGCGCACTAATGAATAAATAATTAAATAATACAGAATAATTCAAACATATCACCGAAAGGGAGGCTCAGACTGAATGATCTAATTAGTCTGTATGGTTTACTTTCTAGTAGGCACAAATACACGGTTATGGACACCCTTGTGCCAGCGCTGCCAAATTACTGGGAATAGATCCGGGCAGCAACTTGCACAATTACTTTGCCTTGCATATGCTATTGCATAAGCAGACCAACTTTCTATGCATAGCAAGTACATCTAAAATAGATTAACAAGCAAGAAAGTGAGCACAACTCTGCCTCAAATGGAGCCATCGGGACTAAACTAGCAGGACCAAGATCACTCTAAATAAGGCATCGATGGGCCTCATGCGTAGAGAGTTACTTGAATCACTAGCCGCATCCATGCCTATACACGCCCACACTTAAGAGATCACAGATACTTGATGGAAAGGCCTAAGCTAAATCTTCTAAGTTGTTGGTAATGCCTAGGGCATAGTTACCATCCACCGTAGGCTCGTCTCAGCAGTGGTATAAGTGTACCGAAAAAAATAGTGGCAGTGTGTTCTCGGCAGGGGAGCGGGTAGGCGGAACCATAGTGCAACATGTAACAAGTGTTGCGGCCGGGGCATTCCAGTAGTGTAAGTGACTAGTAACTAAGGCTCCTATTACAACTTTACACTGGCACAGGGATCTGAATCGACAAATCCTCTATAATGAATGGTGAACATGGTCCTAAAAATAAGAGGAATAGCAAACAGAAAAAAACTTAAGTAGTGGAACACCGCTCCCGACCGTTCCCGCTCACATCGATCACTGCGTCTCAGTCAACAGAAGTCTAAGAAAACACACAAAAGGTCCCACTGAAGAGGGGGCATGCACAAGACCCAGGACAAAAGTGGCAACGAAGGAGCACCAAATTGAGACTTGATCCTAGTTAATGTAAAATACCGAAAGAGATATCTAACAAGATGATGTTCTATCGCTTAAGGGCCAAGAAGACTCATCTTTTCTGTGGCGGTGTTGGCACTCCGCCTCCTGATCATGGTCAGTGCGGTAGCACCAATCGTCGAGGAATCGAACACTGAACACTGGAATACCGATCCTGCCCTCACCGAATGTGGCTGCAGGTAAGGGAGGGATATGGGGAGACTGGGGTGTAAAAAAAACGAATTTGAAAGCCCACTCACCATACAGAATGTTTTATGGTAAAACCAAACTATCATGGGTGATGGACACCTGTTGGGCAAACCTTACTGGAACAGTATAGGCACGTATCACATCTGGGCGAGCCGAGGAGGATGAAGTTAAAGCAGAGGGGGAGCCCTTAGGTTGCCATTGAACCTCTAGCGACAGGCCTCTTCCAACCAAACAGATCAAAAGGGGGGCAGAGGAGGGTAGTAGTGGGGTGGTGTGTGTGTATGTGCGTGCCTGTTCACATACCAGTCTGCATGAATGTATTGCTCCTGAAAATAGCTGCATATACATACTTGTGCAGGACCATCATGTGATTTAACACATAAAGCTGTATCAGAATTGCCGTATGCGTTAAGAGTCACATAGAGGAAAGAACTGTAGGTTTCGCCTGCAATTTAAAATGCATCTCTTTAATTGTATTTGTCAACATAAATGATAAGCAAAAACGTAGGGAAACATTCCTTAACACAACTTAATAGGCAGGAAACCTCAAGGTTGAACAACCCTTTGCCAAAACCGGATGTCCCACTCTGGGAGAACCGGATGTCCCACTCTGGGAGTAAACGTGACATCCGAAGACCCTCCGTCACGGGAGCAACGCATTTAGGCTGTGGAGCGCCCTTTCTAGGTCTGCCAATGAAGCCATTTAGCTAGGAGCACGAATTAACGAAGCAGTAAGTGTGCATACAGCAGCAAGGAAAAGAGTTCCCTTTGGGCCCAAAAGGGTCTCCGCAACACTAAAGGAAAAATAACAATAGCGGGACTGAAAAATTGTATTAAAAAAAGGGGTTAGGTCACACATTTAAAAAAATGAAAAAACGACAACACAAACTATATGCTGCCCTCAAGTCCGCACACAGCCATGCCATCTCCCCTTCTGCCGGCCGCTCCAACGTACGCCTCGCCACAGGTTAGGCTTTACTAGAAACCAAGAGAACCCTGGCAGAAGACTTGGTCTTTAAGAGTACCGTAGGGGTCTGCAGATGGTTTAGACTACGACTCCCGGAATAGCTCCGCGGCAACTTGCTTGCCTAGCAAACAAGACGACACGAAGCAACAGAAGTTCGATACCCGGGTTCGCGCTTAGAAACCTCTGGGTATTAAGCGAGTTATAAATACGCAACTAAGACATATTCCGTAAAAGTAACAGCGCCTCGATGCCTCTGTGCTGTGTGAGCACTTTAAAAAATGCAAAATAAAAAAAAACTTCCCTGATCCCTCACTAATGACTATTCTGGATATGGCTGATGGAAATCATAGTCCAAAACAAGTGAGGTTTCGGACGCTGTAAAATTTGACTCCTTTTCCCAAAATGCAGCCTTCCACATGGGTGCTTCTTCTCGTCATCTTCCAGAATGCAGCGTATCAATTCGTTTCCTTCTCTTTCGTTTCACTTTAGGGCCAGTCTGCGCCACAGAATGCAGCTGGCCCCCTATTTATTTATTTAGGATTTTTGCAAGGCGCCCATGCAATTTGAAGATCGTTCAGAGTGCGGGATACTGAAAGGGGAGGAATGCAATTTATTTTAAATAGAAAGTGTTAGCAGTTCTAGCATTTGGTTAGACCTGATCAACATTATTTTTCCTCAAGAGAGGGGTGGGGCGCTCAGACTAAAAACGTTTGTAGACCCTGGATTAGGCAGAAGAGGGAGTGTACCACTGGGGCCTGGAAGGGAGGAGAAAAAGGCTGCGGCCGGGTCTGGGGCATACTGTCCTTTTGTTATAAATAGTTGTTGGTCCAAACAAGATTTGTTGCGACAGCTTTGTCTATATGGTGGATCAGAGATTTCTCAAAGATGGTCAGCAATCAGCGACACGCTTTGCCTTGCCTTTTCTCGATGCATGTGACAGGGTCTATGTTTTTCTGAGAATGAATCCTATTTTTTTTTCCTTTTTAGTTCTATAATTCACAATTCAGGCTGGGAGGATGGCTCAGGGGCAACACGTTTGTCTTGGAAGCAAGGCAATGCATATCAACACAGGTTTGAATCCCGGTGTCACGCTTAGAAACTGATCTGCGGTATTAAGCACGTTATAAAAGAACAATAATTATAATTGACACATCTGCACTTCCATAGGATGCACGCAAATCACGACCAACCTAACAGTATAAAGTAAATGTTAGCAATTTCAAATCCCTTTTTAGCCTTTGATACCTTACCTGGCGCACACTAATGTTCAGATTACTTACCAGTAATCTCCATTACTCCTAGTCCTAATCTTCCTCGTCCCAGTACTTACCTTTGATTACGTTTTGTACTCACATTAACTATTTTTTTTTCAGCTTTCTTCCTCTGGCCCCTTCTCTCCCAGGATGTATAACCTCATGCTCACTCACCTCACGGCCGTAAATCCGAAGCCATGACATGGGCACCTTTCCACCCTCAGGCGGGACAGAAGGGAAGTCCGTACAGGGATGAGGAAGAGTAGGACCAGGAGTAATGAAGATTACTGATAAATAATCTGAGCATTACCTCCACGTCCCTCGTTCCAGTACTTACCTTTGAGTTGTACCAAACCAGAAACAGGAAGGATGCCCATACACATCACAAAAGACAGACACCAAGATCAATGCAAAACCAACCCAACACCAATTTATTCAAGGTACAGTAAAAAGGAGGCAGGCAGAGCAAACACCCCCACCACCAAATCAACCAGACAGAGCCCCCTGAACCCCCCACATCAAAGGAAGTAGACCAGGGCCCATCCTCGTTGAGGTTGTAATGTCTAATGAAGGTGTCAGGAGTATACCAGGTGGCAGCCTGACAGATGTCCAGCAAAGGCACCCTCGCCGCAAAGGCAGCCACCCCTCGCGTCGACTGACCCTGTATCTGTCCAGTAGAGCCGAGGACCACAGACTCATAGGCCTGCAAAATCAACAACTTAATCCACCAGCTTATCGTATGAGTGGAAGCACGGTGGCCACAGCCCCCTGCTCCAGAGGTGACCAAGAGATGATCAGTCAGATGAAAGGACTCGGTCTGAGAAAGATACTGCAAAACCGACATCTTCACATCCAGCAAGTGCCAGGCCTCATTCTCAGGAGAGGAAGGAACAGGAAAGAAGCCCAGAAGAACTACCTCCTGAGACCGATGGAACCGAGAGGAGACTTTAGGAACAAAGAAAGGGTCACACCCCAGGACCAGAGCCTCCTCCCCAACCACCATAAACGAAGGTCTGCACAAAAGGGCCCCAATCCCCCCAAACTCCAGCTAAAGTAATCGCAATAAAAAAGGTAGTCTTCAGCATCAACCACTTCAGCTAGGCACTTTCCAGGCGTTCAAAGGGAAGTCTCTGCAACATAGATAGGACCAAGGGAAGGTCACATGGGATTGTCCCAAGGGGGATCCCCAACCAGGCACAAAGGATGAGAATCCGACGCCACCTTTAACAGCCTCACGACCAAAGCACCTCCCCACCGCAGGGGACCAGGAAACCTGCCCACTGAGAACGGAGAATGAGACCGCCAACCCCTTCTCAGCCCCTTCATGGAGGAATCGCAAATGTCCAGAAGACCACACACCAGAGCCTGAATATCCCTCGGGGCTCACCAAGCCAGAAAAGCAGCACAATGTCGGTCATATGTTTTAAGCGTAGAGGACGACACGCACTCTGGGCCATCCCGGCCACAGTGGACGAAAGGCCCAATGCCGGCAGACCCCTCCTTTCAAATACCAAACACCACAATGGATGAGAGAGGAGGAGTTGGGGTGGGGGGAAGAGAGGGCCTCACCGCCCACAACAGAGCCAGCCTGCTTGACAATACTCAAGGAGGAGCCAACTGCATCTCCAGACAGCTCGGGAACCACCCCCTCCGGGGCCAGTGAGGAACCACCAGGAGAAACCCTGATCCTGCTGATGACCCTCGGAATCAGGAGAACTGGAGGAAAGGCATAAAAAAGTTCCAGAGGCCAGGCCAAGGTAAAATCGTCCACCCCCCAGTCTCCGGGGGATGAAGCCCGATAACAAAACTGGGGAAGTTGAGCATTGCTGGGGCAGGCAAAGCGGTCCATCCACGGATGCCCAAACCGCTGACAAACCTCTCAAAAATCTTTGGGACCGAGACTGGATACACCCTGCTGAGTCAGTACGCAGTCCCATCATCCAACCCCCGTAAATGGACTGCCTGCAGGGAGACCAGATGAGCCTCGGCCCAGACCCTAATCGACTATCCCACATACTCCAGAGAGTGGGACCGCGTACCCCTTCGATGGCTGATATAAGACAGAGTCATAGTATTGTCTGACCGAACCAGAACAGCCTTCCCCTGGGTTGAAGGCCTAAAGACCACCAAGGCCCTCAGAACGGCAGTGAGCTCCTTCCAATTGGAGGACCTCCTCCCGTTTTCAAGAGTCTACCTCGTCTGCTGGGACAAGTCCTGGAGAGTGGCCCCCTCAGCCCAGGTAGCTGGTGTCGGTAGTAAGAATAATCGGCAAGTCTGGAACAAGGACACACCCTTCCGGGGATAGGACCGGACCAACCACCAGCGAAGAGACTATTGGAGGGCCAGAGTGACCAGGATCCAAGAGTTGTACTCTAGAGATGCTAGGTGCCAATGGGCCAGAAGGTGATGCACCAACGGTCTCAAATGCAGTCACGCCCAGGGGACCACAAAGACGCAGGAAGCCATGCAACCCTGAAGACAAAACAAGTTCCCTGCAACAGAGACTGGAGCCAAGAGGCCCTGTCCAGTGGGAGACCAACCATCCCCTTCAGGCTGCAGAACTGGCCACCGATGAACTGCAGAGTCTGAGACGGGGACAAGTGGAGTAGAAATCCCAACCAGAAACCCCCACCATGGCCAGAGCCCGCCAGACAATCCGAAGATGGGCCAAAACCTGGATCCATGACCCCACACCTGGATCCATGACCCCGACCCTGACTAACCAGACGTCCAAGTAAGGGTACACCTGAATCCTGGCCAAGTGCAACAACGCCACTAGGGGAGACAACAACTTCATGAAGACCCGCAGAGCAGATTTGAGACTGAGGGGGTGAACTCCCTGTCCCACAGCAAACTGCAGGAAGCATTGATGACTCTGGAAAATCAGCAAACAGTAATATGTGTCCTGGAGGTCAAGGAAAACCAATCAATCCCCTTCAGTACTACCACGACGATGGACTGCAGGGTCTCCATCTTGATGCGCTATGTCTGTACAAAAGCATTCAGGCACCACAGGTTGAGGATGAGCTGGATGGAGAGCCCCCCCGCCACACCCTACAGCTTGGGAGAACAGAAATACCCTGCAGTAGAAACCTATCCCTCTCTCACCAGCAGTTACCAGGATGATGGTTTGCTTCTGAAGAAGGACCTGCAGAGTGGTGTGCATCGCCAGCCGCTGACAGCCTCTGGGCCAAAGTATCACCCGGACACCAGCATCTATTCGTCTGCATGCTTATCCGGACTCCAGAGGAAGAGCAACCAAGTCCAGTCGGTACCCCAGACGAACCGTGGAACGAACCCAAGCATGAAAAAAAGGCCCGAAAAAAGCGAGACAGCTGCCCTCCCACTGGCCAACTGTGATCGTCAGGACTTCTGAGGCTTAGGAGGGGATCAGGGACGATGGAACGGACTGTGGAAGCCCAGCCTCTTACAACCAGTCTGGGGACAAGGAGCGTGGGACCTCTAGGGTGGTCTAGATCCGCCCGTGGAGGCAGGCACACACTTCTTTCTCAATTTGTCTGCATGCTTATCTGCCTTAAAGACTTGGTGAACCTTAGACTCCAGTATGTCACCGAACAACTTCGAACCTTCAAACGGAAACTTCAACTCTGCAGACTTCTGGGACCCATCAGATTTCAAATCCCAAAGCACAAACGTTTCCTGCCAGAGACAGTGGCGACCATGGCCACAGCAGTACTCAGCACCCCATCTTAGAAAAGGTCTGATGTGAACCCAGTCTGCCTCTGCATGTCGAACAGAGCTGGGAGCAAGTCACAGCCATCATCCAGAGACTGCGGCAGCTTCATAAAACCGACCAACACTGTATCAGCGGCATAGGGCACATAGGTGTTGGACCGCAAGGCCAAATGAGATCCCATGTCGGACTTCTTGAGAGCAAAATCCACTTTCCTGTCCACCGGGTCCTGGACAGCCGCTTCCTCTGCCGACATGGAGCCCCACCAGGCTAGCCAGAATGTCATCCACCTCCACTGTCACGGGCAGCAGGGACGCCTCACTCCAGAGAGGATATCATTTGGTTATCAAGTGGGGCATGGAAATGTGCTCCAAACAAACCCACTCCTGCAGGTTCTTTTTCCAAATGTCTGAAATAAGAGGAAGCTTGGGGGAATGCTTATACTGGTGAATCCTCGGCTCTGAAGCAAGCTCGACCACCAACGGCTCCTTAAACCCCATAGACAGCTTTATCTGGTCCAGCCCCAGCTGGACCTCGTCCTGATCCAAGTACTCCCTGGTGGCCTCCTCGTCCTCAGAAAAAAGGGGAGGACCCAGCCACCCCCCAGCCCGGCTGGCCAGGAATTCCTTGAACGGAAGCTTGAAGTAATTCCTGTAAACCTCAGTATCAGCATCAGCCACCTTCCTCCATTTAACAGGGCTGGAGGAAGAGGCAGAGCCCAACTCCACAGGCCTCTGTTTAGCGGCGTGCTTCCCCATAGCCACAAGCAGGCATGGCAGCAGTAAGACATACTAGCGGATACCCGACCGCCATTCAAATAGGAAAGAGTCCGGGAAACCATGGGTGGTGACCTCATCGCCCAGCAAAGAGTATGCATTGCCAGGGTGACCGGGGCCTAAGGCCTGGCAACAGGAGTGGCCCGGTCATGGCCAACCCAGCAACCCTGGACGTAATACCACCGAAAGGATGACAAGGGAAGCATGAGCACCTCGGAGGGCGGCACGAGCGCAAGGGCAGCAGGCCTGTGTGCACCTACCCGGCCCACCGGCACACTAAGTGGGAGGCAGGCACCGTTCCCCTGCCCCCAGCAGCAGCTGCACAGGCCTCAGTGAGCGACGCCAAAAAGAGCACTGTCCCCCCCCCCAATGTCCCTTGTGGGGTCGTAATCAAGGGGGAGGGTGCGGAAGCCCCGCAGCTGCCCCAAGCCACTTCCTCCCCCACCACTCAAAAGAGTCCCAGAATGGGGCACAGAACCCCCTGGCCCATGGACCAGACCGCTAGCGCTGCATACACGACCTGAAGCCATACGGGCATGCCCCATCTGCCCGTGGACACCGGACCACCTCCGCTGGACCCCACTGTCCTGCAGGGGACCCGGCGGGCATCCTCAAGCTCACCCAACCTCCAAGCCCCGCAGCGGAGCCGCCAGACCGCGCTCCTCACATGCCCAGCACGGAGAAGAACCAGCAGTTCCGGTAGGAACAAAATACCTTGCCGTGAGGTGGGTGAGTAGGAAGTTATATCTCCTGGGGGGTGTGGGGTAGTGGCCAGAGGAAGACAGCTTGAACAACAAAACAAATAAAAATAAAATAAAAGGGTTCCTGTCAAAGGTAAGTACTGGGACGAGGAAGAGGAACGTGGAGGTAATGAACAAGAAATGATATATGATAGGTTATTTATAACGCGCTTAATAGCCAGAGGTTTCTGAGCACGGACCGAGGGATCGAACCTGTGTTGTTCCAAGCCGTCTTGATGTCGAAATGTTTCATGTACCTTTTTAAAGAATAGATTCCCATCCCCACCTACCACACTCCACATATTCCATATTTTGACAGAAGTTAATTGCGCGCCTGCTGCACGGTGACGTAGGTTTGACATTTTTTTTCCACAGAAATTGTACAATGCATTCCAAAGCACAGCACGCAAAACAAAATGGCTAATACACAATTCTGCACATATATGTCAAAACTGTAATAAAAAAAAATTCTGTGCTTCAATCATTCCTACAAATGCGGGGCAAAAGTATTTCATAGCCAGCATCCCCAGTGGTTCCAGTCAGCCTGGAGGGGCAAGTAAAATGTACTGCCATCATCATCACAAGCTATGAAAACAAAAGGATTGACAACATTAACTGCAGAAACCGAGGCCTGCAAATCACCGCGAGCGACGTACGTACAACAGCTAAACAGCCTACGGTGTAAAAGGGATGGGGAGAGGGGGCTGGCACGAGGCCTGCTTGTACAATTTTGAGGAGCTAGTAATTATTTGCGGTCATCCTATTGCGTTACATCACAGTTCGACCTCTGCAAGGCATACATCGCACAAACAATGCACGCCTACCTAGCTTACTCCTTCGTAGACAGCTTGCCAGCTCCTAGAAACCACAATTTCAATTTTAAGGCAACGAAAGGCAGCATAATCCAGACATCTCAAGGGGCGCGATTCTTAACTTGTGCGAAACATAGCGAGGAAAGCGGACATTCTCCCCTCCAGTTTCCAGCACAGGGACGTCATTGAGGGATTGCCAGGGTTCGCACAACCCATGTGGTCTCCTGTGCTACCCCTAAAAAAAAAAAAAAGATTTTTTATCTTTCTTTTTATTGCGGCTCCTGGATTGTGGCCAGCAGCATGTGGCTCTTTGTTTCTGGAGTGGCTGGTTGATAGCTATAGCCAGTAAGATAGCTCAGTGGGTAGAGCGCTCACTACTGCAATGTGTGTGTGATCTGCAGGTTGCAGGTTCGACTCCCGGCAAGGTCAACACAACCTTCCATCCTGCTGAGGTTGATAAATGAGTACCGACGCAGGTTGGGTGATATGGTATGTATATTTGTTCTATATGAAGCACTTAAGCTTAAGTGCTATATAATAACACATCATTATCGTTTGGCCTTGGACGTCTGCTTGCATTCACAGTAATTTGGTAATATGGGACCATACGCACTGATATAACGAAAATATAGGGTGATCCATTTTTGTATGAGATGCATTTCACTTTACAGTGATATCGTAAACATATTTTTTGTAGTGTACTTAGAAACAATGCTGTGTGATGCCACTTCCTGTTTTGTCACGTGGTGAAAGGTTGTGTTCCATCGCTTCCTGTGATGTCACTTGGGGATGCGGTCCTGTGATGTCACTTGGGGATGCGGTCAACCAGAGGTCAAGGGTCATGTGACGCCACTTTCCCTACCCCTGGCATTTTGGTGAAATGACGTCCCTGTTCCAGCACCAACATTCTGAGATGGGTGGAAATATTGGAGGGGAGAGGTCTGCTTTCCAGCAGCAAAAACTGCTAAAATCACACGTTGTGGAGGAAACATGTGCCCCAGTGGCATTGCGTGCATTTCTCTAAAGACTGCCACTTTTCTAATTTGAGGACGTTTTCTTAAACTAGAAAAGTGGTGCTGCATTCTGAGAAATGCCATGTTCATAATGGGAAAAAGTGTGCTGTGGAGTTCACCGGCACCCGACAGGCTGCCGGGTAAAGAATGCCTCTTTTGGCTGGTGCAGGGAGGGTGTTTTGGCCTCTGAATGCAGTCCTTGCCAGCCCCTTACATGTGAGGTGGTTGGCAAGGCTGTTGCCATGCCGTAAATCACGGCTTTGCAGGAGTGGCGGCAAGCAGGAGTGGCAGACTTTGTTTATTGCCGCCAAGACCGTATTACATCTGAATACGTGTCTTCATAGAAAAGGGTCTTTAAACTCAGACCCAGCACTTTTCCATTATAACACGCACCTCAGAATCAGGCCCAACGTGAAGCTAGAAAAAAGGGCATCTTTCCTCGAAGTACGGTTTACGGCAGTGCCAAAACTCGCCATTTCCACCTTAACGATTCCTCGATCAACACCTAGGCGGGCGCAAGAAGCAGACCTTAAAGGAATGGTTCGGGCAGAAAATATTGTCCCTATGGTTCGGCCCTGTGTTTTTAACCATAATTCGATCGATCGTACAAACATTTCCTATGCACATTGCCCGAGTTTTCGTCTCTTGCACACAAGCAAAATCAGGCAGCAGGGCACGGCCATCTTGTGATAACCTTATCACTTTCCGCATCGCCCTGGGTGACCTGCGTTTGCGGCACTAAATCATATCCCCCGACCCTGATCCTGACATCACTAGACGCGTATCGCCCATTTCACAACGCCAAAGCACGTCTCGTGTCAACATTCTCTGCGCCTCAGCTAATGACGTGTCGCCATGGAAACGGCAGGAAGCCTCTTTCCTCGACAAGTATAAACAGAGCGTTTCACAACACACAACAGCAGATTTTCTTTTCCATTCCTCTCACTGTATTTCCTGTGACTCGTTTCTGTGCTCTGGTCAGCTACCTTCGTTGCTTGTAGCCCGTGTGAACAGATACCAGTACGACCACTATAAATTATTTTAGTTTCTTTACCACACAATGGCAACAATAATGCCCTACCTGTACGAGCCCGATTATTCCGAGGAGGAATTACTGGAAAGAGCAAGCTCTGTAGACGATGGGGATTTGGACAACAGTTGGGCGGACAGATGAAGAGTCTGGGCCTAGTCGCATGGACGGCGTTTCCACCTGGTGTACCTGCAATCGGTGCGCACTAATGCCAACCGAGGTGGAGAACTGCTGCTGCCGAGAAAACTCTGGATGCTTGTCCTACATATCGCAAGGCGATCCACAGCCGCAATGCGTTACCGAGCTGCCAGCCTTCACAGCAGTCTGTTTCACACGGTTCGTGTTGAGGATTTTGATGGTGCTTATGGACGAACTTCGGGCAACAGTTTGCCCTCGCAATCCAAGTAACAAGTAAGTGTAGTCTGGTTGTGATGCCAGTTAGGCCACTACTATTTCACGGTTGTCCCCTATATTCTCGTAACTTCAAGATATCATTGTCATATCCATTTAGTCTTGCAATTCTCTAGTAATTGTCGCATACAAGTCGTTCAATATTGTGCAGTGTCTAGTTAGCATTTGTCCTGGCAAAAATGCCACTGCATACAAGAATTGTCATTGACAACCAAGGTTTAATACACTTATCTTGGTCATTTAAAAACAGATTGCATCTTTCTCTTTCATAGGTGGTACCTGCTGGTGGTCTATCGTTTGTACACATGGTGGCTTCATGGGAGGCTTGGACACTGCGTTCGACAAGTAATAACCGCCTGTGTCGTTGGCGCCATTAGACAAACTTTCCCCAGCAACAGTGGTCAGTACAGGGGATTTTCCCTCGCCGAGCTGCAACCAAACCTTTACAATGTGTAGTACTTTTGTGCCATCAAAATAAGAAACCAAATAAAACACAACATATTTTTTATCAATGGTTGTTTCAGTTTTTAAGTGAATCAAGTGTGTTTCCATTCAGCAGTGTTCCGGTGCCTTGTCTGCACGCCCCAGGCCCATCCATCCTCCCTCCACTATCAAAGGCAGTTCGCACCAGTAGATGTGCGCTGCCTTGGGGGGCTGTCAGGGGCGCAAACGGCCAAGGTGCCAAACAACATGTACAATTCAAAAGGTATCCCACGCCCAGGGGCCATTGCTCACATGGCCTCCTCAGACCCTGTGTTTCCAGGCAGGCCTCCCCTGAAGCAGACCGCGCCCCTGCAATGTACATAATGCCACGACATATACACGTCATTCATTCACAAACGCCCCCCTTTTTGTTATTCTTTATAAACCACTGGATATTTACCATGAGAACATCCTTGAGCACTACAAGTCAACTCGTGAACGCGCTACTCGGTGACCGCTTCGAGTGAACTCGTCAGTGTGCTACCTGTGAACATCTCCCTGTTCTCCTGCCACGAATTACTCTGCTTGCTGAACCCAACTGTTTGTTGGTCAAGGTAAGGACATGTATCCTAATTATATCTCCTTCATTTGTAAATGTATATCTATTCCTAAGTATCTAACTCTGTAGTGCTATGTTACTTTGTATCATTGCTATTGACTTAAGTTTTTTTTGTTATGTTATCGGTATATCAATTTTTATCATTGTCAGTTGGCATCATATTGCATCCTTCGCGGACCGTGCCTATAGTATAAGCATGTTTCATTTTCGTGCATGATAGAACATTCAAGGGACGAGTAACATGTTCTGATTTTCAACACATCAATGAATCGTTTGTGAAATTTATCCTATAATACAGCCGCACACGCTGCACTGGTTTTGCTGTGGTGCCCAAAGAATGCGTGCATCAAACAATGTATGGTCCAATTCATTCTTTCTCACATGCTTATGCAAAATAATTTTCTAATAATGTTGACCTTTATTTTACAGAATTTACAACAATGCCTGCATGTTCTATTTTCGGTTGCCCTTCGAAGACCTATGACAAATTCAAAGGCATTACAATGCATGTATTCCCTAAGATTGTTGATCGAATAAGAGAATGGGTCAGACGTTGCAGATATCCACTGGAAGACCTTGAAAGTAGAGTCAACCAAGTCTTGGAGGACAAGAGAGGTCATCGATACCGCATCTGCAGTCTGTACTTCTCACCGGATATGTATGACACATCATTGTACACAAAGAGGAAATCAACCGAGAACAACTCGGGAAATTGCTCCCAAACGCTATTCCGACTTTACTCGTGAAAATACCGCCACAGGTGAGTCACGCTTCCGGATTTAGCTTTACGCCTGTATTTTCGGTGTAAATGCCACCTACAGTACTTTCCATATTTATGTGATTGAATAGCTGTTGAAATAATGACTTTTTTGCTAAACATCAGTCATTGTTTTGTAGAACCCACATAGAAAAATGATTTATGGGGACGGATAACTATGCTATATTATACATTTCATTAAGTGTAATTTTCTCGTATTCATTCTCCTTACATGCCATTTTGTAATGTTGGAATTTTTAAAATCGAATAATACTTTCCCTTTACCTCTGCATGACTATCCACCGAATATGAATGAACAAGATTCAATATCCATGTCTTGCCTGGAGTCATCAACCACTTCGAGCACGTATCAGGTAATCTTACCTAGCTATTCTGTTCCAGGCTGGTTTTATGTACGGAATTCTAGATAATGTGATCATATTTTTGCAACGCACATTGCATTACACAACATTTCTTTACCACTTTACTGTTGATAAGTACCTTTGTCGTCTTTCCAAATTGTGTGTCCCGTTTTCAATCTTTTCGACCTTACTAATGCAAGTACTATGTTTCAGGGAGATGCTGAAGCGTCCACTACACTCCGAACACCCCTCGTAGTAGATCCGGTGTCATGGGTATGGGTCATCATAGCTCAATAGGACAAGATAATCTGATCATATTTTCGCAACAGTTTCTTTGCCACTTTACTGTATATATGTACCTTTGTCGTCTTTGTCCCGTTTCCAATCTTTTCGACCTTACTAATGCAAGTACTGTGTTTCAGGGAGATGCTGCAGCGTCCTCTACAATTACATTATCCATTGTGGTTGTTCCGGAACCAGACCATACAGTTGCTCCGGAGACAGAGGTATGCGCACTGACAGTACCATCTAATGAAAGAGTCGGTCTAATTAGATGTGTAATGCCAATGACTTATTTTAAATGGATACTATTTTTTGTAGGGATGTATACAAGATCCGTATATTGAACCGGAGGAACATGTATCAGAGTCGGTCCGCCAGTTTGCTGATGTTAGAGTAAAGAAGGTTTCAAAGACAAGAAATAAAAATAAGTTTAGTTATAAACACTTTCTATTGTTGGCAAAAGTTTTGTGTCAAGGCCTTCATTATATGCTTTTTCTAATGTCAATTGTACAACACTATGTTGTATTTACACTGAACATCCCTTTTCCTATCTGTCCTGTAGTTTCCCAATCGAGTACGGACTATGCAGACACAGACAGCGATACAAATGACAGATGCTGCTTGCCACACTGTTTTCACCATGGAGGAACTATTCATTGTGGCGCGCCGTGTTCACACTCGAGATGCCTATGTCCAATGGCCAGAAAATGAATTTAATAAGACCGGCGATTCCAGCAAAGTGTTCTTGGACCGTTGCTACAATGCGCCCACTCCGCCAGAGGAAGGTGCAATTGAATTTATAGAAGATAGTTTTACATTACTCGAAGAGCACCTGACACAATCAACACCCGCCAAAAAAATGCCTCCCAAAAAACAGTCCACATTGATGTTTTCTCCTATCCATCGTCAAGTAACAGATGTTGAAATGACAAACTGAAGCATCAACCCTATTGACCGACGAAACAGACAAAGATATCGACTATAGTATGTCGTGTTTTGCCGATATGTCCACCACGGGTCAGTCCGAAACAACAATGTTGCCTGATGACATCATTATAAAGGAGGCCAAATACATAGTATTTGACAGCAGCTTGATGGAGATTATAAAGATTCTGAAATGTGTGCATTCAGAGGGAGGGGAAGTATGTGGAAAGCCATTGGTGAGCGTGACTCGTCTAACACAAGGCAGTAACCTGAAAATACATGCCACCTGTAAAAAGTCACATAAAGCATTTTCATGGTCCGCTCAACCGATGCTAGGGAAACTGCCAGCTGGCAATCTACAGTGTGCAGCAGCTTTACTTTTCAGTGGCTCTAGTTTCACGAAGTTATCCAGTTTCTTTCAGTTTGTGCGACTCCATTTCATTTCCAAAACGCAATACTACAAATACCAACGTGATTATCTATTCCCTGCCATCAGTGATGCTTGGAAAATTGAACAATTGGCTATTGAAAGTACATTCCCCAACAAACTGTTCAGGCTAGCCGGCGATGGACAGTGTGACAGCTCCAGATTTTCTGCTAAGTACTGCACCTACCATCTTCAGGACATGGAAAGTAAGAAACTTGTGAGTTTGGTGGTTGTGCAGGTGTCCCAATGTAAAACCCCGGTGGCCATGGAGAAACTTGGTTTTATAAAATCACTGGAAGATCTACAATCGAAGGGAATGCAAATCGACCTCATAGCCACAGACAGACACGTTTCAATAGCCAAGACAATGAGAGAGCAGTATGCAAATATTAAACATCAGTTTGATGTATGGCATGTTGCCAAATCAATTAATAAAAAAATCTCAGCTGCAGGGAAATAAAAAGGATTTGAAAGTATTTTGCAATGGTCCCAGTCTTTCAGCAACCATCTTTGGTGGAGCTCCAAAACATGTGATGGGTCTGTGGAAATTCTACTGGAAAATGGTGCTCACTGATGCACCACTGTTCCAACGTTCACCACTGGACAGAAAACAAACATTTCCACCAATGTGAACATGGCCCTTTGTCCCCAGAGCAGGCACGGAAGAAGAAGTGGTTGATGCCATCTTCACCTCCACACAAAGCCCTTGAGAAGATTGTGTTTGATAAAACTATCAAGAGATCTGAAGGGACTCACAGAATTCTGTCACACAGGAGATTTGGAGTTGTTCCACAATATGTGCCTAAAGTACAGACCAAAGAGATTGCATTTTGGCATCCAGGGGATGAAATGTAGGACTTAACTAGCGGTATTAGCGCATAATGAGAATATAGGCTGGGAACAATCTAGGACTGCAGGAAACTTAGGGATGCTTCGCTACAATATGGCCTTTACAAAAAGAAGCAAAAAAAGGAATTCGATTTTGTGAAAGATCTCATTGTTAATGTCGTCGAGATGCATAGTCATGGAATCGCACACAAATCTGTTCAGAGCACACACATTGCCACAAAACATTGCCACCGTGCCATGGCCACCCAAAGCAGAGCTTGTTAAATCGTTCAAATCCCGGATGAAATGATGACCGTCTGTTTTTAATTTTGCAAATTCTTTTTCTATAATCTGTATAAATAAAGTATGCATTTTGTCTTTTGAAATCTATCCTCTCAGTCCTTTTCTTAAGAATATATTACAATTATTACGATTGCTTTCACATTTCACAGTTTAGTTGAGATACTGTGGGACCTTCATTTTTCATGTTAATGAACAATGGGTAACAGTGTGTAAGAATATTTGGGTTTTGGCAGTTGACTTGCAATAAAGTTCAGCAAAAAACGGAATAACTGCTGGACCTACAAAAGGGATTAGACCTAGGTCACAAAACATTCTAGGCACGCAAGAAGTACTGACTGTGAAAACATGCCATGGGGTAGGCGGCCATGAGATAAGCAGAGGTGGCCCTATTGGAAAATTTCACCTACAGCTAAGCAGTGCCACGAACAGCGAGCGGCCCCCCATTTCCTGAGCCCGTGTTTCAAAATTAATTTTCTCATGGATGCGTTGACGCAGGATGTTGCAAAGTAAGAAAGTACGTTAATTTTGAGTGAAGGTCACCAGCTCTGAATTTCGGCTTGGGAGCTGTGAGGCCCCACGCGTCCCTCGCACAGTATAAGGTTCTATTGTTTATTGACCTTGAGAGGCAGGGGCCATTCCGAAAGTGATTGAATTGAAGGGGGGTGTAATAACGTATGATATGATAAGGTTGCCCATTCAAAACTGCAGTTCAGTTTTTGAGAAAACGTTGACACAAACGGAAGATTCTGCATCACGGTCTGCATTATGCCTAGAGAATGGAAATTGCGAATATAATGTAAGTTTCTCTTTAGACGATTTCATACCAGAATTAATCGAAATACGAATAGCTGACCGTTACTGATGGATGACATTGTACTTGTTCGTTCTGTTTGGCATATTACAATGAAGTGCTAGTACTTCTATCTACCGGGCAAAAGGCAGAGGCGTAGACAGGGTAGGGCCTGAGGGGCAAGGCCCACCCAAAATTTGTAGACGTTCACTCAGCAGCACTTTGTAGGAATTTACAGATGTTAATGTCACTGTGGTGGGCCCGACTACATTAGCTTCAGGCCCCACTTGTTAGACAATCCTTTACACGCCTCTGGCAACAGGGGCAGGCCAGCATCGAGACGCATGTAGACCACCACTCGTTTCTCCCTGGCTCTACGCTAATAAATCATTACATTGTTTTTGCACCTCAAATTCTTGCCCCAGTTTACGCATTACGTTTAGAGCTCAACATTCTCATTCGCACTATCCGCAGAAGCAAATAGCAGAGTACTTTGATATTCCATGTTGTATTCTCTCGGTTCACATTGTGTCACCTCTGCGCTAATAAATGAAATGAATAATTTTAATAAAGATCGGCTACAGAGACACTTTTCGATTTTTATCTTTTGCAAACAGGTACATCGTGCCGTTCTGCGATTGTCATCTATTCCAGACCCCGACCGATGTCTTCATCAACCGCCAGCTGCAGCTACATGTCAATCGCTGGATCTACTTGACCGTATTTTGGGACGACAGACAAGGTCCAATCTGTCCGTACGCGGTACCGCCGATTAGGAGCAACATAACCTTTACGGTGGTCTAGTGCCAAGTTGAAGCACCAGCCTTGCAATTCACTGTGCGATCGAAGTGCTTCGATTACCCAAAATGAACACCCCGTGTACCCAAAAGGAACAGCGTGTGACTCACGATAAACATTTGCGGATTTATTAAACGAGAGCAAAGAAAAAAAGTTCTATTTTAATTGATTAGGTCACACGCCCATGGTTATCGAAACATTTAATGTGAAATAAATGCAGGTCACACAGGGCGATGCGGCAAATGATAATATTATCACAAGATGGCCGCTCCCTGCTGCCTGATTTTGCTTGTGTTCATGAGACGAAAACTCGGGTAAGGTGCATATAAAATGTTTGTACGATTGATCGAATTATGGTTAAAACCACATGGCCGAACCATAGGGACAATAATATTTCTGACCGAACCCTTCCTTTAATTCGGTGCAACTGGGACCGAGTGGGTAGAATGGAACAGCCCCAGAAATTCAGACATTAGACTTCATAGCCTTGAACTCAGAGCTTGGCAAAGAAAGTGCACACTTACACAACCACTCCTTGTAGCTATTGTTTCATTACATTTAGGAAAACCTTACAGGGGCACATTAACAAAACCAATCAGCGTTGGCAACAAAAATACAAAATGAAAACACACAGACTAAATAACCTTACTTCTGGGGCAGTGAACCACTTTGGTCTGTTAATTAAAACAAAGGCCAAGTCCGCAGGCCTATCAGGGCCAGCTGAGTGACGAACACATACACACAAGGTGCACCAAAAAGGTTGCCCTCCCTCGCCAGGCCCACTTCCAAAAACAAAAACTCTACCCATTGGCATGCAAAAGCCATTCCATGACAGGCAAATGGCTTGTCATGAGTGAGAAAGGGCAACACACGTGACATGCAAAAAGCGAGACGTGACATGCAGAAGAAAACTGAACACCTGCCTTTGACGAGGCCGATTGGGCATGAACCCAGGCCGATTCTTACTACTGCCCAGCCACGTTTATGCAAATACTACAAGTAACAGACTCCACAATATTTTCTGACTCCAATTTACTGGCTGTCCCTTCACAATTACTGTTCTGAGTGCTCTGCCAGGTGCTGAAGGCCACCAGCAGATCTGAGTCATTGTTGACCTCCCCTGTGCCATTCAGGATGTTTGGAGTGCAGGCAATAACTACTATTATTGACTGTATTCTGAATATTCTCACTTCAAAGGCAGACAGCGAAGCAACAATGCGATTTCCAGGAAAGATTTAATTTAACAGGACACTCACCTCTTCTAGGACTTTTTTTCCTTCACTTTTCAATGCAATATCCAATTTAACACACCAAAGAGAAAGCTAAAACACGTAAACATGATTTCACGTTGTTATACAGAAACAGTTTACTGTTAACCTTACACAGAACGCATGTAAAATACTTTCCAATTCAAACGAGTTTGCAATTAAAATGCCGGACTTATAAAGACAAACTAGGTTTTAAAATATTACAAAATAAAAGCACATTTTAATTACTAACATGGTTTACGTATTTATTGTATTCCATGTTAGACAACGTTGTCTACTTCACAAGCACAACTCTGAGACCTCCATTGCCATTGCCACTATACAGCCTTCCTGACCTCAGTAGACTTCACAAGCACAACTCTAAAACCTGCATTGCTATTACCACTATGTTGTATATTGCCATTATCACTATGTGCTATATTGCCTTTACCAATATGTGCTAACAGCCTTTAAGACCTCAGTAGACTTCGCAACTCTGAAACCTATATTGCCATTACCACTATGTGCTATATTGCCATTACCACTATACAGCCTTCCTGACCTCAATAGACTTCACAGGCACAACTCTGAAACCTATATTGCCATTACCACTATGTGGTATATTGAAATTACCACTATGTGCTATATTGCCATTACCACCATGTGCTATATTGCCATTACCACCATGTGCTAACAGCCTCCCAGACCTTCGTAGACTTCACAAGCACAACTCTGAACCCTACATTGCCATTACCACTATGTACTAATAGCCTTCCAGACCTCAGACTTCACAAGCACAACTTTGAAACATATATTGCCATTACCACTATGTGCTATGTTGCCATTGCCACTATGTGCTATATTGCCATAACCATTGTGTGCTAACAGCCTCCCAGACCTCAGTAGACTTCACAAGCACAACTCCGAACCCCGTTATTGCCATTACCACTATGTACTAACAGCCTCCCAGACCTCAGTAGACTTCACAAGCACAACTCTGAAACCTATATTGCCATTACCACTATGTGCTATATTGCATTACCATTATGTGCTAACAGCCTCCCAGACATCAGTAGACTTCACAAGCACAACTCTGAACCCTACATTGACATTACCACTATGTACTAATAGCCTTCCAGACCTCAGTAGACTTCACAAGCACAACTCGGAAAACTATATTGCCATTACCACTAAGTACTAATAGCCTTCCAAACCTCAGTAGACTTCACAAGCACAACTCTGAGACCTACATTGTCATTACCACTATGTGTGCTATGTTGCCATTGCCACTATGTGCTACATTGCCATTACCACTATGTGCTAACAGCCCTCCAGATCTCAAACTTCACAAGCAAACCTCTGAAACCTACATTGCCATTACCACTATGTGCTATGTCGCCATTGCCACTATGTGCTATATTGCTATTACCACCATGTGCTAACAGCCTTGCAGACCTCAGTAGGGGTCATAACCACTTGAGATAATGACCCTTCCCCAACCTATAACCCCTCCCCCCAGCCTATAAGGCTACATTAATAATGTAAAAAAGGAGGGAAGCCAAGTACTCACACTTAACTCTGCAAAAGTACTAATCTCTTCAAATGGATAAATGATGAATCATTACAGGGGCCAGAGTGAAAAGCAGGTTGTGAGTCACTCCCAGACCTGCTATCCTTATAAGGAGTGGCCACTCCTCACCTGGAGGCAGCACAGAAACTCCCCTAGCTACACGCAGTGGTGTGGAAGGGGCACTCACTGCCATTCCACCATTCCCACCTGGGGCGCCACAGCTTAGGATATACTAAATTAGTGTCTATGTATCTCTGCATCTTTTACTTATTAAACACCTGTAACTAGCGCCTAGATGCCCCTGGGTAAAGTGAGCTTCTACAAATGTGTAAATATGTCAAGAGGAATTTGTGTAAAAAGTCAAAAGGATAATATACAAAACAACAGCAAATCTGCATGTAACCTGTGTTAAGAGTTTTGGCATCACCAAAGGAAACTACTTCAGTCACGCATGCGTCATGCTAGCCCGAGAGACCACCGGGGAGGCAATGGCCGCCAATGCTCATCGCAAATTCAATCACACACAATAGGCAGAGCATGCAGACACAAGAACATTCTCCAAACAATGTCATCCACTAAAAAACGCCTTCCTTCCTACAAACCACACAAAAAAAAAACAATCCTCCACGCTGAACATACAGCTCAGACCCTACATACACTACAGGTTGCCTTCACGCAGCAAACACAGCTTTGTGTCGAAGCAATGACATGGTGGTGGATAGAAACGCACTCCAGTTCCAGTTCATGGGCATGCTTATTTATTATTATTATTATTTGAAAATGTATAGAGCGCGAACTAAGGCCCGAAGGCATCTAGGCGCTTAAATACTGCTTAAGACTTGAGCTGGCCAGGTAAATAGCCAGATTACATTATGCAGCTCCTGTCTCCTTGGGGGTCAGATCTCGAACCCGAAACCATTCTCTACAATGAGAAAAGACGACGCGCGGACGGTGCACCAGTTTCTCACTCGCACTCTGCTCGCCCCGCAATGTGCATAAAAAATGATTAATTAACTCGGATCCAAGGAGCGCGCCGCGCCTGTCTGCGGTAATAGGAGCAAAGCTGCTGCTAACATATGCCAGATGACACAAATGAAAAGTGCGTTTAACCTTTGGAAAGGCCTCAGCTCGCTTGCGGATAATGCGCGGGCTGGTATATAAACATATTCGCATTGTGTAATTTTGAGCATTGCAGACCTGCATTCCTGTGTGACCTGTCCAGGTTGAAAACCTGTAAGCATTTTTTACATGGTAGGACGCCCTGATCTGCACTATTCGGACTTCAGGCGCCAACACTCTAGCAGGTACTTTTCAATCAACACCCTTAATTCATGCAAGCTAGTCCGTGATTAAAGTGCTGCACTTTTATTAGCTTCAAGACAAAACATGTTATTTCAGATGCCACGAAAATGAGAAGTTACCATAGTGACTACTGTACTCCTAGTCCATAGTCCCATTTCCTGCAGAGTTGTAGGATATCGGCCACAACAGAACACATGAGTACAAAATGATCAAAGGTTGTGCTTGCCTGCACCAGCTGGCCCAGGTTGCGCGCTTCTGCGTCCAGCTGCACCCGCAGGTTCCTTCCCATCAGACTGGAGCAGGATCAAACAGATAACTAACTTTCACTGGGGTGGGTTGTTCGGAGACAACAGAACTGTCGAATGAGAGCCCAGTAGCCTATATGGTGCGCATCTGGTATCATGCATTGGTTAGAGAAGGGTGCAGGTGTCTTGAGCACTCATCAAGGAGGTTTGCCGGACCCAATTGGGCATACACCGTTAAAGTAGACTCCAGAAAATAGTGTTTACAGCGTGGCCCATGTTACGGCTTTGCAAATGACCTCCAGGGATACAGCTCTCGGAAAGGGGAGACTCTGCTTGATCATGGACTGCGACCTATGAAAGGGTGGGAAACCCCAACATAGCAGGAACTGGGTCATAGCACATTAATTATCATCAAAGCTGTTCCTGTTCGAAAACACATTTCTTTGGAACGTTTAAAGGTCCCGATTTAGATATCCCATCATGCGTGTGGACTGCGGCATGGTGGTGGCCTCCGACGGCCGCAATCCATCTGCAGTGTGGGGGCAAAAAGTGGCCCTTGAAATCTTTTTCAGGAAACGGGTGGATATGTCCTACTATCATGTTCTCCCTTGCCCTAACCCGAGCGCACAGGAAACGGGTGGGGGGGATATGTCCTACTATGATGTTCTTAAAGATAGTTCCCTCACTAATCACTCAATGGATGAGATCTTCTATTGCAGAAACGACCAATGATAAACACCCCTGTCCGCAAGGCTGCTTCTCCATCACCTCAACCCGAGCGCACAGGAAACGGGGGGGGATATGTCCTACTATGATGTTCTCCATCACGTTAATCCGGACGCACAGGAAACAGGGGATATGTCCTACTGTGATGTTCTCCATCACGTTAATCCGGACGCACAGGAAACGGGGGATATGTCCTACTGTGATGTTCTCCACCACCTTAACCCGGTGGGCACAGGAAACCGGGGATATGTCCTACAATGATGTTCACCATCACCCTAACCTGGACACACAGGAAACGGGGGGATATGTCCTACTATGATGTTCTCCATCGCCTTAACCCAGGTGCACAGTAAACAGAGGGATATGTCCTACTATGATGTTCTTCATCGTCTTAACCCGGGCACACAGGAAACGGGGGGATAAGTCCTACTATGACGTTCTCCATCGCCTTAACCCAGGCGCACAGGAAATGGGGGGATATGTCCTACTATGATGTTCTTAAAGATAGTTCCATGACCTCATCACTAATCACTCTATGGATGAGATATTGTATTGCAGAAATGACCAATGACAAACAACCCTGGGCCGCCTCCATCGCCTTAACCCGGGCACACAGGAAACGGGGGGATATGTCCTACCATGACGTTCTCCATCGCCTTAACCGGGGCGCACAGGAAATGGGGGGATATGTCCTACTATGATGTTCTTAAAGATAGTTCCCTGACCTCATCACTAATCACTCAATGGATGAGATCTTCTATTGCAGAAATGACCAATGACAAACCTGTGCCGCAAGGCTACTTCTCCATCAACTTAACCCGGGTGCACAGGAAATGGGGGGATATGTCCTACTATGGTGACAGGAGACCTAGTTTCTTAGTCTAAGCTGCGGCTCATGTAACATTTCATGAACACTATCACATTACAGTGTTGCATCCTAAGAGGACAAGCAGGGACACCTGTTACAACACTCCCCGCGCACACTAGGCTGGGTGCAGACATTGTCGCAGTACCTAATCAGACACGTATGAGGAGCTCTGGTTGCACCTGCAAGGTGGCGTGTTTCTCCCTCCTTTGCAGAGCATCCCTTCCACTTCACCAATCTTCCTCATCACATGCATCTGGAGCACCTAGGGGAGCCTTCATGGATAGGAGGTTGGGTCCTGTGAGGGATCAGCTCTAACCGGCACCCACAAAACCCAAACGCCTTATATGGCACCTGAGGGAACTAGACATTTCCCAGGAAAAGTCTCTAGACCTTCTACCTCATTCATTTTCTACCGAGAAGCACCCTACTGAAGAGGAGTTCACTGGCAACTCCCAGTCACTGGCTACCTTCCAGCGGACCTCTTTCATTCTGTGAGTCGCTGGGTGTCCGCCCAACTCCCTGATCACCACTGCCCAAACCTTGACAGGGCTCTGTGCATTTTCTAGAACAGAAACACTCCACCACTCAATGTACCATAGGCATGACCGGTGAGGCGTAGAAATGCAGCGTAATATTCCCTGCAGCTGTAGGTTTCAGGGCTCCGCCCACATGGCTAAATGAGGGGCAGAGGGGGCTGGAGTTTAGGAGTAACACAGCTAACTAAGGACATTGGTGGGGGACACCTTCCCATAAAACCCTCCCTCTCTGCCTCTTCCCTTCTCTCCATCACACAAGTTGAAGATGTTGATACCCGCGTCTAACTTTTCTTTGCCCTTCTCTCCATAAAACCAAGGTCCTGTTAGAAAGAAACGGTTAAACTTGCTCCTCGCCATAGGTCACTGAACCGGTCAGTCATCCCACACCCTCAGAGGTTACTTGATGACACGGGTTGTGCACCTGTGCCCTCTACATGTAGTCATGCCACACATCATTCACCCTAGGTGTCTAATGAAACCGATCACTGGAAGTGATGCAACTGCACTATGTAATATCTTGGCGTCTGTGTAGGTGGGTGTGATGTCAGTGGTTTCATGCCTCGTGGAATTTTATGTTTCCCCAAGGTTCCAATAAGGACAGTTGGGAGTTGGCTATGGAGAAGGAGCTGGTTGGAAGAGAGTGGGGGCCAGTCTCTGTTCGAGTCGTGTGTGCCTACCTGTATCAACCCTGCATGTGTGATGGAGTACAGGACAAAAAAAGCACACTCCAGGATATCAATTACCTGGGTCTTGCATCATCAGTGCCACTACCCTTCATTACTAGACACTACCGGACGAAATACGAGATTAACCATCTGCATGCCAGATAAAGCCTTAAATCGAAAAAACACGCGAATGACAGAAACACATTTATACTGCTCCTGGAGAATTGGTGAAGATCGCGGGAAGACAGATCGCCTAGTTAATCCGAAACTAAGACTTTGAGAGGAACCAAGGCAGGAGTAAGTACACCTGGAGCTGAAAGGCGTAATGCATTCACTTTACAAGACTAAGTAATAAAAGCTTGGAAGGCTAAACACAAGACACCGGTTGTGAGGAATTAGACCATACGCACGGTGGGTGTGCGCTCACCTGGACTTGTTTGAAATTTTAAATGAAATTGAATGAGGGCAGACAAACCTCTGGAAAACGTGTGGGGCTAATCCGCACACATGTTACTATGCTCACCGTACGACATCCACAGACCAGTGTACTCTGGGTGGACAAAGCCTACAGGCGCCGTCCCCCCCGGTCATATTTAGTTGGAATATGACAGCCAAGTGTACCTCCTGCCATGGACAGCCTAATTAACTAACAAACGCTCCATGGATCCGCTCTTCCTTTGCTAGCAGCTGGTGGCAGCCTTGCATACAAATCAGAGTTAATTCCAACAGGCACACAGGAGGCCTGGTCGCAGGACTAACAAAGGAGAAATGCACTGTGTCAACCTGAAGCCAGCTCCCGCCTCTCAGTATCAAGGGCAGTGACCTGCTATGTCTGGAACTATGCATTTACAGTAGTCATTCGCGCAGGGGGGACCCATTCAGAAGGTACGGGTATGTGGTTTGGCAGAGACCAAAAGTCTGGTCCTGCTGCAGCTTCAACGGTGACCCGCCACATTAATCAGGAACCACCGAGAGCTCAATTAAACAGAGACCCTTTGATCTACAAAAGACAGGAAGATGGGTGGGACTTAGTATTACAAGTGTTCACCCCTTTACCTTTTCTGTTGCAAAGCACTCCGGTCATGACCTCATGCAAACAGGAGATTGTTGGTGGGGACCCAGGATTTCTTCATTAAGGTAGGCTTAGCCTACACCAATCACTCAGGCCCGTTTGGCTATAAAAGAGGGTTGTGCCCCTCTTTTGGCAGATCATCTGAAAACTTTGCAAGGTGTAACAAGAATAACTCATTTGTGCCCTGGCTGAAGGTACAGTCTGCCTTACAGCTTCCGCCAGTGAAGGAGGCCAGGAAATCCAAGAGGGAAGCAAGATCCCTTCCCTAAACATCTCCCAGGGAACAGAGGGAGATGCTGAATCCAGAGGACCCTCCAGCAGCTTCAATACTAGGTACCCAGCCAGCACACAGCGTGCCCTGCTAGGCGTTGCAAGCAAGCTTCCTAAGTGGGAAGTGCCAAAGAGTCTGAACCAAACCAAGGACAAGGGAGCGGTCTGCAACACTCTCCTCAGCTTTGGGCCCTCCACCTTAAAAGACGACACAAGCCCAGTGAAGAAGCTAGGAGAAGTGAATCAACAAGCATCTACCAGCGTCTGCCTTAAAGGAAATTTTCGAGCCAGTCGAGCCCCTCGAGCCCTTGTCACCAACGTCGTCCGAGACACCTTGGCCAGTGCTTCAGGCCTGCCAACCAGTAGTGAGACGATGATTCCTGGCCCCGAGCCACCATGTAGGCCAGCCTGCAGCTGTCCATCCAGCCTTGCTCACCAAACTGCCTGCCGCCTGATACCCGCAGCAGTCTCCTGTTGCAGGAGCTGCAAAAGCACCCTGAAACCGACTCTACAGTGTCGAGCACCAGGAACTTCTACAAGCACAAGGTACATTGTGGTTCTGTTCCCCTAGTCTTTCTCCGAAGGCCTCTAGTGACATGTTATGGCCCATTGCTCCCTTTGTGCTGAAACCAAGTAGCCTTGAACTATTGCGCCTAATTCCTTTACTGACTACCCTCCTGTCAGTATACAGAGTGCATCCCCTTTCCTTCTTGAAACGGTCTGTCCTCTGCATCCTTTACATCATCGGCTGTATTTCGGAGTGTGCTAGAACTGTCTATTGAATAATAATGAAGTAGATATTTTTATACAACCTTGACTGGACAGTCCCTTTTTATCATTGGATAATAATTGTGTTTTCACTGTGTTGCAACTAACCAACGATCCATGACCTTGCAAAGATAAGCCTGCCGTTGCTTCCAAATTACCAAAATTGGACAAGGGTGTTTATAATTTGCTTGCGTTTCCAATCTGTTCGGATCCTTTCTGTAGTAATAGAGGTGTGGGGCTGATTGATGGTTTAGAAACCGATATTCACCCCTGGACCACTGGTGCCACAGAAGTGGAGTCGTCACAATGGTACTCATAAGCTCAAAACACTAGTAAGACAACAGCGAAAGAACTATGTTAGATTCTAAGCGGGGCAAGGGGGCTCTTGCAAGACTGTAAATATGCAGCAACCTCTGCTGGCCCAGCACCCTGTCTGTAGCACCCCGAGTGTGTCCCCTATGTACAGCACTTTGTTGCGGTCTAGCTAGGTTCATGCCCCGCTTGAGGCCATACTAATGGAATAAAGGTGCGTTATAAATACCATATCATATCATATAATGACAAACTACTACTACTACTTAGAAAATCCTATGCATACACACGCAAGAGGCCCAAAAAAGGGTCTTGAAAATTGATTCCTCAGCAAACTGACTCGGAGTTGCCCCCCAGTAAAAGCCTTTGCTGGAATAACTGAGGTTCACTGTGCTCCTGTGGGATAAGGAGGTGCACTGGCCACAGTCCCCTTGCATACGAGAAGGATGAGCAGGTCTTGTACAAAGTTATAAAATGGGTAATCTGACCACACTGCTTGAAATATTTGGTTTTCTTATGGAATGTGTACATCCAATCAGCTGACACAAATGGGACTGGTCTCCTGACTGAGCGGTCAGTGGTGTCGGGGACAGGATTGAGAACAGTGTGGAGGAAGGCTCTGTCCACTACTGAAAACCTTTTAAGTGTTCGGTTGCCATCGCTGTTCACAGCTGGCATGGCCTTTCAGTGTATTTGCTCCAGGCAGGAGATGCAGAGAGCGCATGTTAGCACCTTGGAGCAGAGGAGCTCAATATTGAACCAGAGCTTCAAAGCGCTACATGAATGCTGGAATCAAAACAGGAATACATGTTTATCCGTCTACGCATTAACACAAACGTGCTCGTTGGAGAGCTACCCAGTTCCCCGTGGCCATGTGGGAGAAGGGCATCCAGGCCGGGTTTTTCCCTTTGACTTCTGACACTTGTAGTTTATTTCCCATTTGATATTTTGAAAAGCGAAAAGTCCCAAAACTCTATGAAAAAACAGGACTGGACCTCTTCCTCCAGTTATCATCATCATCATCATCATCATTATCGGGGTATTTATTGAACAGAGACCTAGCTTCGGGAAGTGATGCAGGCTTTACAATCATAGGGAAAAGGACAAGGTTAGGGAGTAGAGAAACCAGGGAGTGGGGATCTAACAGAGGTGGGGGGCGGCAATTGCCAGCAATGGAGCTACAAGGGGAGGAGGCAGTGGGGAATCAGATCACCCAGTCTCAGTTAGGGTGGGGAGTGGACGGTGTAGGCACAGAGAACCGGATGCCTCTGTGAACGTATGGCATGGCAACAGAGAGCACAGGGGGACTATTATTATTATAATTGTTCTTTTATAACGCGCTTAACACCGGGTGATTTCTAAGCGTGGTATTGGGATTCCAACCTGTGTTCCGCTGCGTTGTCTTGCTTCCAAGAAAAACGTGTTGCCCCTGAGCGATCCTTCCTCCCCAAAAGTAACTTGCCCGAACAGGGACTTGAACCCCGGACCCACAGATCAAAAGCCTAATGCTCTACCGACTGAGCTATCTGGGTTCACATTGAGGAGTCATGGGATGCTAGGAGCAAAGAGCATCAATAGAGGAGCACAGCGGGAAGGGAAAGCATTGGCATCATAAGGTAACGTCGCAGCAGCCAAGAGGCTACAGTATCTCTCTTCATTCTTTGGGGGATTACTGCACTATGCTCCATACCGCCGCGATTTGTCTACAAAGAGAAACCAGGGTCGGAGCGCTGCAGAGAATAGATCTGGCATGAAGGACTCTGGTTCTGTTCTATCCTTGACCTAAAATACCTGTAGCCTTCCCATTTCAGTGGTACCTGCAGAACACAGTTTTGGGTTAAACACACTTTGTGAACTAGACCATCTCATTGCCTTGGGTAGCTCAAAGCACTACGGAGTATGTACATCTCTCTCCCATCCAAGCCCACAAACATGGGAGCCACTTGCTTAAAATGAATGGCACCTTTAACATGCCACCCGATGCATTCATAAACCCAGAATATGTGTTGTTTGCCCAAGATCACAAGGCGGCAGCGAAAGGCTTTTCCTGTGCATCCCATTGCGAATTGCTTTCCTCTTCGTTGGCCACAAGTATGGGGGCTTCAGAGGTGGCCTGTGTGGGTGCAGGGAGCACTACAATTACCTGATAGAAACCAGTTAATCTGAGTGAAGAGGGGTTTTCCAAAGGCACCAGGGGGGCACTGACCCCAGCCCCCATATCCCAGCTGCTTTATGCCCCTGAACTGAACTTGGATTGGACAAAGGATTCACTTTTTCACCTTGGCCAATCCAGGGCCACAAAGATTCCCCAGCAAATATTGGAATTTGGTGGCTTGGGTTCTTACTGGCAGCCGCCGGTTACAACCCCTCCTATTTCCCTGTTCCCCTACCTCTGACATGCTATGGCTAGGGTGACCAGATTTAAAAAGTAAAAAACCGGGACACAACAACTAACATAAAAGCAGAACTAACTCTTGAAAGTCCTTGTCAAGGCACTGCACTTCAGTAGCGTTTGGAGGAGAAGGGGGTTTAAGTGTTACTGTTCAAAGAAACACATATTATAATTAGTCTTTCACAAACCAACACTATCTTAAGTTGTCAAATGCAGCATTTCTTCTTTGCGAGATTGTGCATTTCTGCCTACCAGCTACGAAGACCTACTACAAAAAAAAAACGGGACCATTGCAGTTTCCAATGGGAACATAATCTTGAGAAAGGGGGACAGAGCACCAAATACTGCCACAGTCCGGGGCAAACCGGGACGTCTGGTCACCCTAGCTATGCCCTAGCTCCACATGGACCGTTCTATGGTAGCCCAGGTCCTAGTTTTATCCTTGCTCAATTCAGCCAATCGATGTGGGGCTCAAACCCCATGGACCAATGATAACCAGCGTAACGTTCAAATCTCCATGCATGTTGACTGACTGCGGCAGGGACGCTTCTGCTGCAAGCCCCCAGCCATCCACTGTGCAGGTCCACCAAATGGCCACAAGGCTCTCGATTCATGAGCCTCGGAAGAGGGTCAATCGATACACTTCTGGGCACGTTATCCTTCTCAATTAGGCATCAATGATTAGTCAAGTAGCAGGGCCTAATTGCTGCAGTTATCTTAACTGGAGCTGCTAATGACCGCAGGAATCCAATAAGGCTCTTAAAGTCAGAAGTGTCCAAGTGGCCCGAGAGCAATCGCATGTATAATGCAGGTAACTGCCTGCTGTCAGCATGGACTCCCGGCCACAATGTGCACCATTAGAGCAGCAGCAACAAAAGACTGACATGCCCCCGCTATGGGGCCAGCCGTAATGATGCACGCCACTCACAGCTGGTGCAGGATCTTAAGGTCCACCTCGCCACTGGCAGAGTCAGAGGCCCCAATAATTGGTCATTCCCCGGTGCCAGGGCACAGGAGCCCACGTCTTTCAGCATCTTCTCCATCTCAAACCAGCCCCTGTTTATGACAGAGCACCTTGGAGGCAGAATTCCAAATTCTGTGTCCTCAACCCCCTTTGCATTCCTCTGCATAGGCCGCTGGGTTCTTAAGTAACCACAGGCCACATGACCTACACCATAGGTCATCTCATGCATGGTGCGGTCCGGGGAATGGAGAAAGGTACATCCACAACTGTTGCAGCATGGAGGAGGCCACACGGTGGGGCAAGTCATGCAACCACTTCCATAGTTGCCACCATGATCCATTCTAATCTGTAGCTGCTTATCCAGTCCTGTTTTTTTCCTTTGCATTCTACAAATGGTAATAGGTGGAATCGGTGATTGCTTTCACTTGGGAGGGGGCGATAAATGATGAACCACTTATCAAAAATGACTACTACAATTTAGGTCTGAGGAGCGGTGGTAAGTGGCGGTCCTGACAAAGGTAGGTGGACTGCGTCAGCAGGTCCATCACTGAAATCCCAGTTTTACTCGTGTTTAAAAGGAGGCAGGTGACAGCCATCTAATTTTGAATATGTCGAATCAGTCACTCCACTGGGAACTCGCAGGGCTCTCCTGTAGTGCAGGGTCCATCTGAACGCCAATGTCATAGCTACTGAGAATTTGCACTAAGACCGTGGGTATTTGGAAAGGATTGGCGATGGTGCCGCCCACCGGGGCCCTTCCCACCTGATCGTGTACACAAGCTACAAGCAAGGACACAGTTTAACCTGATCTATGTGGCCTGTGAGAAAGGAGGATAGTTATTTTAAAACAACACCATCCACGCTCGCATTGTCCTTTTAAAGACTAAGGAAATGAAATGGCCGACCAAATGAAGTGTCTGACAAATCCAGCAGAAGGAATAGGGCATGAGAGGCTCTGACCCTAAAGCACCACCCAAAAGCCCCACCCTAATATCCAACTGGGTGCTTTCAGGGCCTCTGTGTGGGCAGAAGCCAGATTGCACGACCCGGCATGTGAATAATGTTTTAGAGGTAGGTGTGGTGTGTGGCCCATTTATGTGTGGGTTTGCAGCCCCTTTAAGAGAAAGCATCATGACGTCGTCATGACGCTGCTCCAATAAAAGGGGCTCTGCTGGCACTAGATATTAGGGCTGTACCGAATAGCATATTTAGAAGCCGAATATGAAGCCGAATAGTTACTTTATTTAATAAATCATGTTCCAAACTTCAAAAAACACTCATTAAAAAACAAATAAAGCACCATTTTAAATGCATTCTATACTTTTATTTCTCTTCATTGTAATTAATATAGCATCTTTATTTTTAAAGTATAAAAGCCAGAAATAAATCAGATCTAACCAAAATGAAGGGACCAAATGTACAGCAGATTGTTGCATATTCAGTGCCAGTTAAAGTAGGAGGCTTCACAAACGCAATAGGACTGCCTTTGTGAACCAGATGCATTGCATTCTCTATCCAGTTGCAAAGTCGATGTGGTCGAGTTTCGAAACTTCTTTGCAGCTCACATAGAAATGTATAAAATGGTTCATGTCGGCTCAGGCAGGACACAAGTCAAGAGGAAATCTGAAATGCGTGAACTCCATCTCACAACTATTCACCCCACCCAAACAAATGCTGCTCACTGTTCACTTTTCCTAGCCACTCTTTCTCGCCAATACACAAACATATGCAACTTATAATTTCCTGATAAAATATCAGATATATTATAAACTCAGGACTCAAGTCCTTAAAAAAAGAAAAGGGGGGAGGGGGACTATGATGTACGCAATGGAAAGTGACATGACAGGAACTGAAAGTATCTATGCACATTTCTTTCAATTTGTTTTTTTCAACTGAAAAAAGTGCACATTGCATATAAACATTCACCAAAAGAAAAGAGGTTCCTATATTGTTGCAAGCTAAGTATAAAAAGATTAGCACCTTTTTTTTGTCTAAGAATCTGTAACAAAACATGCCCTAAAGAGCAGATTAAAATATACAATATTTTTCAGCTGTGTGATAGCAATTTGTCTGGCCTAATTCTATTTAGTTTTGTAAACTGAAGTCTATATTTGGCTTTCTGAGTTCATGTTGCATTTTATTCACATGAGAATGTCAAAGTATTCGGCAAGAGCCGAATAGCAAGAAACTATTCGGCCAGAGACGAATAGCTTTTTTTTCAGCCGGAATTCAGCCGAATACCTACTCAAAGCTGAAAGTTCGGTACACCCCTACTAGAGATCAGTGCAGCAGAGCCCCAGGAAGCAGCAACTCGTGTCTGTGTCATTATTTGTTTGTTGTTTGCCGTGTGATCACGGCCTTGTGCTGCAGCCCCGGCTTGAGTGCCCCCAGAGCCGAGGCTGCCATCAGTTGGGTGCCCCCAGCCACAGTGTTATGACTGGTGATCCGGATATTCAGCAGGGTGCCCCTGCCCTGGGTTTGCTGCGTGACCGCAGCACAGTTGGTTAGCTGGGTGGTCCCAGCGTATGGTGTGGCCCGCCTTGGTCACCTTCGGCAGGCCACCACATTGGCGAAGAGGCGGTCTGGGTCCCGCACACGTCTTAGTGTGCAGGCCGTCAGGTGCCACCTCCTCTGAGAAATCACATGTGCGAAAGCGGCGTTGGCCGCTGCGGGTGGCCCAGGGCCTGTGCGGCACCTGGTGCCCACGCAGCTGAGGCAGCGTGGTGGCCGCAGGACAATAGAATCATCAGCCGCGGCTGAGGCCGCACAGAAAGCAGTTCCGGTCTCGGCCGCGTGGAGCGACGTTGGTCGTGTTGAGAGGCGGTCACCGAACAAAGAAGTGGGCCTGGGTGTGCCGGGCACGCAGTGGAATCAGTCAGGCACAGCTGGTCCCCACGTGCCGGTTCACCACACGACAGTGCTGCTTGAGGGAGCTGGGGCCGCAGTGAACAGCTGGGTCCTCCATGCGGTGGCCGGGATGCGACGGTGATACAGAGAAGCGTTGCTCCCAAGCATGAAGAAGGGGCATGCCCCCATTGAGTCCCAGGCAGCCAAGGAGAAGGAGGGAAGATTTTTTTTCTGCCTCTTGTCTCTCAGGCGGCAACAGAGCAAAGCCGTGCCTGCAATGGTCCGCAACAAGGACAGCCTCGAAAAGGTGCATGACCTGTAATTAGCTGGGCCGCAGCGGTGAATGACACGAGCTGCACAGGAGCACAAAGCAAAGGGGTGTGCCCCCATCGTGACCCGGGCCGGCCCGGAGAAAAAAGGAAAAAATAAATAAATAACATTTTGTCACCGGGAAGAGGAAAAAGGGAGGGTTGGGCCTCTCTCAAGAGGAGGAGACGTGGCCTTTGCCCAATGGGCTTGCAGTGGTGATTTCAAAAGATAAGTAACACGTTGACTGTAACAAAGGAACTCTGAGCCTGCAGCGGCCCGTATCACGGCTGGCTTTGGATGGGGGCGTGGCCCAAGAACAACGGGCTACCAGAAAAGAAAAAGAAAAAAAGTTAAATCTTTCTCTGTCGCTCTACAACTATCTATCAGCAATAAGGAAGAGGAGGATTGAGGCCAGTAAGATACCGGTCCTCCACTGGAGGGTGCTGCAGTGCCCAGGTGCCCTAGTGCTCTGGGAACAAGAGGTTTAATCAACTCCTCGTGACCTTCTACTTTCAGCAGACTCCCCAAGGGTAGCAGCTCCCCAAAGAGTGCTTATGCGCCCTCCATGACCTGGGCTCGGCAGGGTCAACAAACCTTTGCCACATCTTCACCACCAACAAGACCCCCAAAAGGGTAACGGCTCCATAGGGAGTGCTCGTGTGCCCTTGAGGACTTCCACACTGGTCAGTCAGCCCGGGTGAGGCCCCTCAACAGTGAGCATTTTCTGTGGCGTGCCCGACAACCATCATGGGGGATGAGGAAAATAAAGTGGTGTGTCGGCAAGGTGGTCAGCTGGCGCCCTTGTATCCCTTCGATGTGGTGGGTGCACCTGCCAGTCTGGGACCCTGGTGAATGGCGTGGGTGGACAACCTGGAGCTGTATTTTAAGGCGGTGGTAGTCAAGGACAGGACGGAATGTCCAACCCTCATGTACTGAGCCGGCCCGGCCATCCAGAGGCTGTTTAGGACCCTGCGACCCAGAGACCAGTCATATGGTGCAGCCATTGCAGCACTGAACGAGTACTTCAGGCCCATGGTCAACAGAGATATGAACGGTTCAGGATGAGGTGCACGAAGGAAGGGGAGAGCCTCGATGCGCTTCATGGGAAGCTGCGTGGCATTGCGTTGTCCTGCGCGCTGGGTACCTTTGAGGAGGACGAGATCAGGGCGCAGATCATTTATGGATGTAGCTCATCTAAGAAGCGGAAGCAAGTCCTCAGGTACCCAGCGCTAACCCTTGACCGAATATTAGAACTCGGAGTTGGCAGAGGGGCGCGCCTTGGCCATGGACCTCTCCAGGCAACAGCTCAAGCTAGAAGCCCCCCATGCAACGGGTCAAGTTGGAGGAAGGGTCGGCCATCAGCAAGTGGCAAGGAGATAGGCCAAAGAGGAGACGGGATTGGCCATGGAGAGACCCAGGTGCCACCATATGTCATCAGTGCGGGTGGGAGCTCCAGCATGCGCAGGAATGCCCGGCCAAAGGACACATCTGTGGGAGGTGTGGAAAGGTGGATCACTTTGCACAGGTGTGCCCCGCCTCAATGCTGGCCAGCATGGTGGGGTAATCAGCAGGGAGTGGGTCAAAAGAGAGTGCTGGCGGGGAATTCCCCCAGAGTGGCAGCGGTCCAGGTGGCTGAAGAGCAAAGGAGGGGACTGTAAGACTTTGCAGAGGAAGTAGATGAGGAAAATGTGTTCCTCTTATCCTGCAGCAGCACAAGCGGCCAGTTTGATCCAGGCATTTTCTCATTCCCGGCGTCCCCCATCGGGCCTCCCCCATCAGGTGTGAGGACTGGAATGCACCCGTTTGTTTGCAGTGTTTGAACAGTTTGTCAGTGGGTGCTCGGAATGGAATGCACCATACTTCTAGACACCAGTATAGGGTCACTGTTCTCTGTGTTTTGTGGGTTTTCTTTTTTTATAATAAAGGAGGGATGTGGTGTGTGGCCCATTTATGTGTGGGTTTGCGGTCCCAGAAGGGGCTCTGCTGGCACGTAGAGATCAGTGCAGCAGAGCCCCAGGAATCGGTAACTCGTGTCTGTGTCATTCTTTGTTTGTTGTTTGCCATGTGACCACAGCCTTGTGCTGCAGCCCCGGCCTGGGTGCCCCCAGAGCTGAGGCTGCCATCAGCTGGGTGCCCCCAGCCATAGTGTTACGCCCAGTGATCCGTACATTCAGCAGGGTGCCCCTGCCCTGGGTTTGCTGCGTGACCGCAGCACAGTTGGTTAGCTGGGTGATCCCAACGTCTGGTGTGGCCCGCCATGGTGACCTTCGGCGGGCCACCAGACATGACCGCAAAACCAACCAATCTAAAGGAGGTGGCATTGCCATCATCCACATAAACTCTTTAAACTTCCACCTCTCCACGGTGCATCAAATCTCCTCGGCAGAAGTGCTGACAGCTAAATTTGCAACTACCCATAACCACACCAATACACTACACCTAGTATACAGGCCCCAGGCCCCTATCCACCTTCGCTGAAGACTTCTCGAACATTCTGTCTGACAATACTAAAATCAACTCTCAAATTATTACACTAGGTGACTTCAACTTGGGCTTATCCGACTCTAATGACACAGATGCCCTTGTGATTGACAACATCCTTACAAACGTAGGCTTTACTCAGCAAATCAATAAACCTACACACTCCAAGGGCAGAATCCTTGACTGGATAGCTGACCTTAACTGCAAAATTAATGTGGAATCTAACCAACCTTGCGTTTGGACTGACCACCATTTAATCACCTTTAACTTCCCCGCCAAAACCTTTAGCTCAACCTCAGACATCACAACTGCTATTCCCACGAGAAACAAGTGCGACATGACCTGTGCAAAACTCCTCCCTCTCATCCTACCACCTCTCAACTGTCAGGCACTCACATGTACCGACCCAAATGTCCTGGTCGACACTTTCAACCAGACCCTGCTAAAAGCCCTTGACTTCATTGCCCCATCCAAATTGAGAAAACCTAAACCTCGAGCCCACCTCAACTCCTGGTTCACTCCCTAGCTTAGAGCTCTATGTAAATTAAAACGTAATTCCGAAGTGCACTGGAAAAGCAACTCCACTGAATCCAATAAAGCCAGCATTATCTTAGCTACTCTAAACTATAAGGAAGCCATACTCCAGGCAAAGAAAAGACACCTACAAACGCATTGAACAAGCCAAATCTAATACTAAAGAGCTGTTTAGAATACTAAAAGAACTGGAAACTCCTGTCACTGCATCTGACACTTGCACCAAATATAGCACTTGGTGCTCTAATATTCAAAACACACTCCTTGGCAAGATAGCAACCCTCCAAGCCAAAATTAATGACAAACAAACCAGTCTATAATTCAACTCTCAACCTAACATTCAACCGACTAAAAACAATCCTAGCCTTGACTCGTTGATTCCTTTCAGCTTCTCACCCCTATCCATTACGGAAGTGGAAAATATTATCAACAGCCTTAAAACCCTCCAACTTCCAGGGGGACCTTTGCCCTGCGCCTATCATTAAGGAAGCCTCCTATGAGCTTGCTCCGTTCATCACCACTTTAATTAACTCTTCCTTCAGCACTGGAATCGTACCTGACAATCTGAAGGACGCTTGGTTTATCCCACTCTTAAAACTTTTTTTTAAAAAAAACACCCTGGACGCTAACATACCAACTATTTACAGGCCCATCACCACGGTGCCTTTTCTACTAAAAATCCTGGACCGAGCTGCCTACTTAAAGATTCAAGAATACCTTGAATCTAATAAACTACTGGCATTAAGGCAATCGGGGTTTCGTCCACGGCACGGCACTGAAACTGGCCTTATCGATCTTAAAACTCAGATTAAAGACCTAAAAGATAAGGGTAAACTTGCATTACTACTTCTACTTGACCTCTCTGCGGCATTTGATCTCGTAAATCACCAAATACTGTGTCGACACCTCAAACTAGCTGCCCACTTTCGGATAAAGCTACAGCCTGGATCAGTTCATTCCTGATGTTGTTCAGTGCAGGTTTTTTCCCTCTTAGCAGCATCCATACCCTCACCTGTCACTTGCGGGGTACCACAAGGATCGTGTGTCTCATCTACTTTGTACAATGTGTTTACAAAGGCACTATTTGATATTTTGGACTATCTGGGTGTCACATACACCAATTATGCTGACGACACCCAGATACTTACACAGATCGCTGGAGACTACACAACTGACTCTCTCTCTGTTAATACCATTTACCAAGTCATCCAAGCCTGGATGGTGCAGCATGAACTTTGTCTGAATGACAAAAAGACAGAGCTCCTCATTCTCGGTTCCCACCAAAGACTCCTCAAACTCGACCCCACGTTTAAATCGTTCACCATTGATGGTAACACCATCAAAGTTTCCAAGGACACAAAAACATTAAGGATCTACATCGACCCTACCCTATCCATGGCTAGACAAACTAATGCAGTCGTCTCCGCGTCTGCATACACCTGCAAGCTGATCACAGCCAGTCGTCCCTTCTTATCACCAGCTAACTGCATCACACTTGCAAGGACACTTGTGCTGTCAAAAATAGATTATTGCAATGCCCTCTACTTGGGCACCAATCTTTGTAACCTTAACAAGTTACAAATTACCCAAAACAATGCATCAGAGCTGCATTAAACATACCCAGGAACCAACATATCTCAGACACCAGACGGAGTATACGCTGGCTCTCAGTTTCACAACGAATATCTTTGAAAACACTTGCTCTCACTCACAAATGCCTCTCCAACTAAGCACCCAGATACTTGGCCTTATAGATTCTCCCTCTACAACTCTAACAGAACTCGTAGAACTGCCCAGACTATTTGCTTATCCATACCACGTTTCAACCTCCAGAGATCTGGGGGGACCAGTTTCCCAGTAATGGCTTCTAAACTCTGGAACTCGCTGCCCAACTCGCTAAGAGCGGACCCTTCCTTCCAAAGATTCAAAAACTCAGCATTGCCCTCTCACCAACCTCCAGCTGTGCAATAGCTGCCAGCCTCGCCATATGTAAATAGGTATCTGCTTATCCTGTACTCTTCTTGTATGTAACTATGTATGTACATAACTGTAAGTTAAATGTATTGTTCTGTTTGCCTTTTACCATGCTGTAACTAAGTGATGCGCCCGGATGCCCTCGGGCCTGGTGCGCTTTATAAATAAAATAAATACAAATACACCACAGTAGGGGCTTTATTTGGATGTTACAGTAACAGGAAGAGGCAGTAAATATTTGATACGCCCGTCTACCAACCTCCCCCTTTGCTATTGGCTAGCAGAACCCTTTCTGTAAGTAATTCTGTGGTCAGCATGGATTATAATAATTTATCCTAGGATTCCCTTCCTGGATGATTCGTAGTTTACACGGTCATGATTGCAAGGTTCTCAGACATCCTCTGTAGACCTTGCTTCTTTCAATAGGGAGCCTTGAATCGACTCTTGCCGCCCTACTCATCAACCCAAGTGTCTGATGGAACGTGCATCGAAACGTGAAAACAATGTACAGGTCTGATCCTGCCCCTGCTCTGCAAAGCAATATCTCAGACACAAATAGTCTCTCTCTGGGACTCCCCCCGATTAACTCAGTTTTTATTTCTGTGCTCCTCCCATGAAGCAAGATCTGGTAGGCAGATGGCCTCTCAGGGTAGGTTACAGGTTGTGTATCATGGCTGGGAAATCTCATGCACTCTTGCTGGAGTTCGAGACTTCATGTGAAAAGGTTCCCCGGAGTCTCCCCAAGGTGAGACAGAAATTACGGTGTTCAATGCGGCTCTAGCTCAATTCGCTGCCTTAGACTCCTGAACTTATTTCACAACCCCAACGTATTTCCCCATTGACACAGTGGATCCCCACTCGTACCTTTGAGCAGGTTTCCAAATCTAACCTCTAGCCTTCGAGCTGGCTGCTGTTAACCTCCTCCCCGTCCTGCCACATCCTCATTCCTCCTCCCTCTCAAAGGGAGTGAATCGATTGGTATAGTTTACTTTCTGGCTAGTCGGGAATGAATAGATTGGTACGGTTCACTTTCTGGTTATTCCTGTCCCTACATCTCCAAGGGACTTAACAACGTTGTCCTGTGTTGCGTCCTGATCCGCCCCCCCTACACCTGAAACGTCCTGGCCACTTATCTTCTCTCCTCTCTTTCACTCTGCACCCCTGCACCTCCTCCAATAGCTCTTCCCCTTTTCCGTCCTCCGTCGACCTCTTTTGCTCCCCTCCACTGCCTGGAAGTGCACCTCCTCCACCTGCTGTTGCCTCCCCCTCCTCCTGCATCTCCTTCTGTACCTTCAGTTTACGCTTCACCAATAGCAACCCCTTGTCACTGCTCTTTCTGTCGGTACTCCAAACATGCACCCTATCTGGAACTCAGCCCAGGCTTTTATAGGGCTTTGATCACTGCCCAGGAGCCGGGATTCTTCCTACGAGTGAGTTGCACCCGAGTCTAATAAGGAGTCTGTAGTTTGGATTGGCTCAGCTGTAAGGATTAGATGGAATCAGGTGTGTTCGCAGATTCATCTGCTGCGTGCCTCGCAACCGGACTGGGCCTTTAACAGGTGGTATACCGTCTTGGACTTGTCATTCCCGCACAGTGGAGCATGCAGCTTGTCAGCTCCACCGGCAGGCTACTGCACCTGTGGGAGGGAGCTCATGCCGAAGACAGCTGTTGGTGTTGGTAAACTCCAAATCCTCATTGTCAGCATGTCAATCCTGCAAGTACACATAGACATGGGCCGCAACCCCCAGAACCCTTAAAGGGCCAGTATTGATAGATTCAATGTGGTGTCCCCTGCCCCAAGCTGACGGTGTTGCGGGGGAACTCAGGGGATCCTCCCATTGTGCCCTTGGGCCCCACATCCTCTGGTGGGGGAAGAGGACACCACCACAATAGTGGCTAAGGAGACCATTGCGATAGCAGTGCTGCAACCACCATTCGCAAACTTTGGCCACCCATGGGAGACCAGAGATGGGCCTGTAATTAACTAGTTTCTCAATGACTGGTATGGATGTTAAAGAGTGCGGGGATAACTGTATGTTTGAGTTGATCCTGGGCATTACCCACCCACATGTAAGGAGTGGTCAATGAGGACAGTGATGGGGGCTATGGATGGAAAACCCACCTTGTCCGCACAGACGTTGCAGATATCAAAGCTTGAAGCCAATAGTTTAAATGAAAGGGACACATTCTGCAGAAATCTCCTGTATATGTACTGGGCCAATAGGTCGATGCTGTTTACCAGTTCATAAAGTTGAGGGTGGTCGATAAATTGGTGTGTGTAGAACTGGGCATGGTTGTGTGGTGGGAGCGTGAGCAAGATCAGTAGCTGCATGGGAGCCACTGATGGGAGAGGGGGGTAATGAGGGACGATTGATGCCGCATTCTTGGGTGTACAGCAGAACGTTGCATTACACTTGCTACGATGCATCACTACCTTTCAGACTGACCATATGTTTATGGTGAAGGTATAAGAAGTTGGTGACCATATAATGAACAACGACCATAAAATCACAGGAGCGGAAATGCATTTTGAACCTTTGCAAACAACATTTACGCATGCACAACTGGCGTTTCGCTAGGTCTGGAAAAGATCTGGGGCTACACTAATGTCCATATTGTCAGGACTCGTGGCTAGCTAGCCTTTTGGTTGTAGCTCCAGAGCTTCTATCCGGGGCTACACTAATGTCTGGACTGTCAGGTCTCGTGGCTAGCTATCCTTTTGGTTGTAGCTCCGGAGCTTCTATCCGAGGCTACACTAATGTCCATACTGTCAGGACTCGTGGCTAGCTATCCTTTTGGTTGTAGCTCCGGAGCTTCTATCCGGGGCTACATTAATGTCCATACTGTCAGGACCCGTGGCTAGCTAGCCTTTTGGTTGTAGCTCCGGAGCTTCTATCCGGGGCTACACTAATGTCTGGACTGTCAGGACTCGTGGCTAGCTATCCTTTTGGTTGTAGCTCCGGAGCTTCTATCCGGGGCTACACTAATGTCCATACTGTCAGGACTCGTGGCTAGCTAGCCTTTTGGTTGTAGCTCCGGAGCTTCTATCCGGGGCTACACTAATGTCCATACTGTCAGGACTTGTGGCTAGCTAGCCTTTTGGTTGTAGCTCCGGAGCTTCTATCCGGGGCTACACTAATGTCCATCCTGTCAGGACTCGTGGCTAGCTAGCCTTTTGGTTGTAGCCCCGGGGCTTCTATCTGGGGCTATAGCCCCCTAAGCCCTGCCCTGACAACGCCTCGGCCCAGTGCTTGTGTTTATAGTAAACACACTAGCACTCATGCAACCGCACATGTGCGATATGAATTTGCACTCACGTTTTTATTGAATGTGGTCCCTGGTATTTCAGTGATGAAGGATAAAGGGCAAGTGGTATAGAAGAGACTGCGCTGCGTGTCCAGAAGAGACCGTGGAATGCGCGTCTCTGGATTCCCAACCAGTAGCTTGTGCTTGAAGGTCTTCTTTGGCTTTTTGGATGGAATGGTGTTGGGGGTAAATGATACTGTCAGAACCCATTCTGGATGGAGCCCATTGCTTAGCAACAGGAAGCGTGACGCTGGCAGTTCGATGAACTGGGATCCGAGCCAAGGTCAGATAGGAGCTGATGGCTATTTAGGCCACAGTCTAAATGAAGAATTTCTCTATAAAGAGTTGAATGTGCGGCTGCACACTACTGTAATTAATTCAACTTTATGGATAATGGAATCTGCCTCTGGAAGGACTGTTAATAGCTCTGAGATATGGTCATTATTAGTGGAAGGGAGTTGCCGCAGAAATGTATCCCGGTGTTTAATCATGCATTTTCATCAGGAGATTAAGGCTGGCCTACTCAAGCAGGCAGTGTATGTTCAAGCTCCCTTTAAATATGGCCGCCCTTTGTCACATTGTTAAGTTGGAAGATTAAGGTGAACTGTAGACTTCCCACATGGAGTTGCCATCGCTCAGCTTTCGTCCACTTATTGTATGGCTTTAGCAGACTGCATTAGCTGGTGTAACAGCTGGATTGGTTAATGCACCTGCAGCAGCTGCATGGACTGGACTGGTCATGGGGGTTGGTTCTGGGCACGGATCAACGTTGTCCTAGGTAGAGGTGGAGGAGCCAGAGGCGGTTCAGGCCTACCTAGTGTCAAACGGCAGCCTCTGGCTCGGCTTGAATGCCTTTGTGAAAGGAGAGCCCAACCAGAGCCAAGCTAAGAATCCCCTCTTCCCCATTACAACCACAGAGTAAAAGGGCCACTGCCATCTAGTGTCAGTTAAGAGAGCTTCGGGCTATCATTTACATAGACCGAGAACTTTGTATATCTCTTGCCACAAGTTGTCTTGGGAGGATAGCTCAGGGGCAACATGCTCACCTTAGAAGCAAGATGAGACAGAGCAGCCCAGGTTTGATCCCCAGGTCCGTGCTTAGACACCTCTAGGTATTAAGCGTGTTATAAATAACCTATCATATCATATATGGCAGATTGGTGCAAAGATAAATACACAATGGGAACATGTGTCGTCTGAAGCCTTTGAAATTGCAAACTGTGCAACCAGAAAACCTAGCTTCCGCTCTTCACCATTCTTTGCAATCCTGTGCAAATCATTCTACTCAAAAGTGCCAGATCTCCTTCGGCTGGCAAATGTGTTACAGGACACCAGCAATTGTGTATACTACGTTCAACTACAGCGCTCGTCTCAAAGATGATGCAAACATTGATCACGCCCCGACTTCTTTATGCAACCGGACCCGATGCAGAGAATTCAAGGTCAGGTCATTTTCAGCACCAGAACTTTCCCTATCCCCTTTACTCAAATGACAGTATTATGAAAGCCATCTAAAAAATGTGGCTTAAAAGTAAACCTTTCCTCAAAAACAGCACCTTGACACCACAGGGTTGGAAGTGGTTTGAGGGTAGAAGTCACCAAGAGAGAATTAAATGAGGAGCTCGGCTACCAAATACAGTTTCCAGGCCGCTGTTTAGAATCGCACGTGCGTCTGACGTCATCACACCGTATTGACCTTTGCTGAACATTCCCCAAGCCCCCTCCCTTCCGTCCGTCTCTCCAGTCCACTTGGAAATTAATGCGTCATGTTGGAGAAAAGAAATACTCTGGGGAGCGTTCTGCTTTGCCTAGCTTCCCTATTAACTGGTGAAACCCCATTGCAAGAAAAATGTCCATCAGCGAGGCCCGCCAGCCAAGGCGGGACATCGATTCCACCGGGAGCTTTCCTAACGCTGCAGGCATTTTCGAGATAATAGTACCCTACTGACCACACTGCGTGCCCAAAAAGAACATTTCTTGATTTTTAATTAATAGGAATTTCTATTTCCAACTCAATGAAATTTATTAGATAACCCATGGAAATACGAAAGACAGTCAACCCAGCAAGAACAAGCTGACCACCAGGCCCCTCAGTCGCTATTCGCTAATCTTCCTCGGTCACTCGCTCTTCCTCTCCCTCGGTCTGTGCTTTTGTGCGAGACCCTCACTGAACTCCCCCCCCCCGCCCCCCACCCCTGCCCGAGGGCATCCTGGGAAGCTAGGAAAGGAGAACCTTGGCGTGGTTTAGTGATCGTTTGTGATGTGGGATGAAAGGTTAAAAAAATGTAAATAAAAAGAATTGGTGCTTTTATAACGCGCTTCATGCCAGAGTCCAGTCTCTAAGCGCAGGAGAGCGCATGTCAAACCCATGCTGCTCAGTGTGGTCTTCCAAGAGTAGCATGTTGCCCCAGAGCCACTGGCCTCAGCAGGAGCTGGGGGGGTGGGCGAGGGAGGGCTGTATGTATAAAGGTAACCAGGTTTTAAAAATCAAAAACTGGAAAAGGCCACCAACTTAAAAGTAGGACTACAATATGACAATGGCTGCCAAAACGAATGTAGGGCTACATTTCAGAAAGGTGGGGCGGGGCGGCATCTGACATAGGAATTTCTCCAGTTTGTAATTTCATCACTTGGGCAGCAATTGCATAAATTAGAACGCTAATGGAAGTCACCTCAATTCGAAAACGTAATTGCCCAACAGAAATCTTGTTATTAAAGTAATATTGTTATGTTATATGGAATTTGTATAGCGATCAATGACATTCGTATGCCCTCAAAGTTCTAAGAGCGTTCACCCCAGAGGATAGAAGTCCAAGGTATGAGATTTGGAGGATTTTCTTTTTATAGGCTCAGAGGTGGGAGCTTACGGGAACTGTGGATCTCTGCGCTCGTATAGTTCAGTTTCTCCGTATGAGGTTAGATTTCCTGCTGCCGGTAGTTAGGGTTCCAAGGGGATAGAGCTCCTGCAGTCCCAAGTTTAGGTCAAGAACGAGATATGGTTTTTAACCCCGTTTTATACCCTGGCGCTGGAAGTGGTATATAGCAATACATATTTTAGTACTCCATATTCAGTCTTGAATGATGAGGGACACCATTGTGTGCTTGAAATAGGTTGAATTTAATATTCCATAGGTTGAATTTTAGACATTCTGACGTTCTGTTGGCGGACATCTCAAGTGCAGTTCGATATATGGGTTATGCTGTTTGCATTTGTTAGAGTGCCGACACGTGTTTCGAACCATAAGTCTTTCTCAAGGCATGGACTAGTCAGCTAGTAGGTCCTGGATAGGTGTGTCCGTTTCCTTCTGGTGGGTAAGGCTGGTTAGCTTCAGGTCCCGGATGGGCTAGTGGCAGTGATCTGCTGTGCTCACGGAGATCGTCAGAATAGCATGTGTGTGTGTGTGTGTGTGTGTGCGCGCGCATTTAGCCAGCACAAATGTAGGGAGGGGTGATTAAGTCCAGCTAACGACCCACGGAGATCTGGATAGTGGATGGGTGCTGCTATAGACGGTCAGGAGGGTAGGCAAGTCAAGGAAACGTATCATGTGCCCAGCTGGACCGAATGGCAGAGGTGATGTGCGTTATTAAGTACTGCAGCTTTATGTGGGTGAGTGGCCGTGCCCCGGGTGGGATATGGCTATGTTCCATTGAGATGGAGTGCTAAACGAACAAACGAGTCCCTGTAGGCTTCAAAATGCAAGTCTACAGCACTATCCCTGTACGAAAAGATGCAGGGCAGTGACACTAGACAACAGCGAGATTTAAAATGCAGGCCTACAACACTGCCCTGTGGTTAAAGAGGCAAAGAAGTGGCACACGCAGTAGCTAGATTCAAAATACAGCCAGGCACAAAATACAGGTGCATGGCACCATCTCTGTGAAGAAGAAGCAAAGCAGTGGCACAAAACAGTACTCCATTGAATTGGATTTAAAATGTGACGCTGCATCATTCTGTTTGGGCAGATGTGCAAACAGAGCACCGTTTAAGCAGTTACACAAAGTGGTCGTTCTCATCAGGTTTCCATATGCGTGCATGGGGAGGTTCTACATGTTACACAAAGTGGTCGTTCTCATCAGGGTTCCATATGCGTGCATGGGGAGGTTCTACATGTTACACAAAGTGGTCGTTCTCATCAGGGTTCCATATGCGTGCATGGGGAGGTTCTACATGTTACACAAAGTGGTCGTTCTCATCAGGGTTCCATATGCGTGCATGGGGAGGTTCTACATGTTACACAAAGTGGTCGTTCTCATCAGGGTTTCATATGCGTGCACGGGGAGGTTCTGCAGATTTCCGGCAGTTACTGTTCTCATCAGGGTTCCATATGCGTGCACAGGGAGGTTATGCAGATTTCCCGCCGTTGCACAAAATGGCCGTTCTCATCAGGATTCCATATGTGTGCACGGGGAGGTTCTGCATATTTCCTGTGACCTGTTCTCTCCGCCCACCATTTTTCTCTTCGTCTATTGCTCGCTTCCATTTTCTAGAACCACCACAGGCGTTGGTGGCGGCACCAAACCACAGGTGAAACACATCCCTTGAAGGAGATAGTGAAGTTTTGCTGTGCTTTTTTAGGGTTAAAAGTAGAATGAGAGAAGTAGCGACAAAGCTATCGCCCGAGTTGGGGACCAGACTGGTATTTGGGGACATGCACTTCAATGAAGTATGTCCTTCAGGAGTGTTGCCATCACACTGAGGTCACATTCCAAGTACAGAGGCAGGTGAGGGGAATGCAGACTGATGTTAAAGTTTCGCCAGGCCTTTTTCATGAATGTTTGTGCAACTAAAGCGCGAGTACAGCAGTGCTAGCCACCAATAAGTGGCCAGGATGCAAAATAAGCATTGCCTTGGTCCTTCCAGAACAAGCAAATCATTGGTTTTAAACTAATCATGACCCTTTCCAGGAAAGGACATTTGAGAGACAAAATGGTGTCTATTCTTAGCAAAAGAAGCTATTTAAAAAAATTCATATTTACCATTACGAACATTGCAAATTGACTCTTAACCCTATACGTTTCTAATGATCGCTTCCAGTATATATTCTCATAGTAATAAGAGTGTTGCACTGGTCTTACTGAGCAAAGCACATTCTGAAAATCTACAGTCACCATATACATTAATTCCTATTGTATTCCTTTGAAATACCCCTATGAGGAAGTGGACGGGGACAAATGGCACCAATTAGCGTTTAGCTGCTTTGCATAATACCAGAGAGCATTTAGGGAACAAAAGAATTACAACAGATACTTGACAAATATATATGTGATGAAAAGGCTTTATTCTCGACTCTTCAAGTACATAAGGCGAACTGGTCTTGGTGCTCATGTTATATTTCAGAACACACACCCTAACATGAAAGTGTTACATGAACTGTATATACTCATTGCAACAGCTTCAGGATTTGGATATGGGGATAAAATGGCAGTGACATCCGTCCCTCCATTGGGGTCTTAGGGCACTCCTCTTTTGCAGAGATAATGTTGGAAGATGCAGGTAATCCCCAAATACAGGAATATCTTTGGAGAAGATATAGGATAACAAACATGCCAGCGCAGGCCCGGAACCAACTGCGCTAGCTTACCAGTTGCGTCCCTGCTCTGTTGTTCTACCGTAAGTGTGCCGCGCAGTTAGTATCTGGTGATTAGACAAGTACTTAAGATACCCTTCAAAAGATTTTGATTAGCCTACAAGAGAAATGTTTACTTTTAGAATGTGAAGCAATTTCAGAGATGAGCTTGGTTCGGTCTCACACAAGAAGAGGGTGGACGTGCGCTCCAAATATGAACACAAATGGACATTTTGTGAAAATTGTTATCATAGTTATTATGAATGTGGCCACACTGCTTATAAGAGCCAATGATCAGTTGTATAAAAGTTGGAAAAGACATGCATCTATATTCACAAAGCGTTCCAATTTCTGGTGGTGATAGTATTGTGGACCTCTGTAGCACTTCCGGTGCAGCTCACAGGGAAATCCTTTTGAATGAATGCTAATAAATTAAATTTGCTCAATGGAAGCATCAGTGGCGATATACCAGCAAACCTCACTCAAAATGGTGGTCAAATTTTGGACTATATATACACACATCTCAAATGAAATGACTTCCTCGGAAAATAAGATGATAGTTCAACAAATGGATAGGAGTGATCATAACTTGCTTTCATTAAAACTATTGTCCGTTTTTAATAATGCAACCTACACAAACATAACTGCGGTAGAAGCCAATATGGGAAGAAATCAAATTAAAATTCCATTTACCGAATTATCTTCATTGACTCAGAACTTAAGCAATCTAATGAATCATCTGCACTCGACAGGAGGGACTGAACCACTGAACCATCTCAGCCTGTTTAGAACATTTGAGACCTTACATCAAGAAGAAACTCGGAGGCACCGCTTTCTACCACTTAGCCGCGAAAACCTGGAACAACATCCCAAAATTAATAAGGAACACCAAAGACCACCTTAAATTCAGAAAATTACTAAAAACCTACCTCTTCAACACCGGAGACTAAAACCGAAACAACAATAAGACAAACGAATCATCAAAAAAGGACAGTGACAAACCGCTAGAACCGACAGAAGTACCCGGGGCACCAGCAGGGCTGACGCTGGACACAGGGGTCCACCCGCGAGACCCAGAGAAACGGATACAACTACTCCAGCCAACCCTTACCATCCCCCACCGCCCTTACAGCCACAACTAGGTCCCACGAGGCTGTGGAACAGACAAGATACCACCAATCACCACACAACCGGGTGTATGGACACTAGCAGCGGCGCTAGTCATGTGGAGGGGGGGAGGAGCATGCAAGGTTATTAAGGGAGCGGGCGGAGGGGACAGCTAGATCCTCAAACGGCCTCGAATGGAAAATCGGGCACGTACCTCCTGAGGCTCAGGGTGTACAAGCATCCCGTCGGGTAAGATTACACGAGCCCAACCGGTTCAGTCCAGGATAGAGATGACTAACGAATACCATTAACAATTTCCTTCTCTGCATACACCTCTCAAACTCCAAACCAAACACAACCACAAACCTCTAGCGCAGCAAACCGCACGAACTTCACTACACTGCAACAACAAAACAAAAAAACACAGACTCGCACATCAGCACACGCCGACTACCGGCCGCATACACCCCAGGCCCAGCCGACGGAACCACCGGGCTGAGGCTGCCAACAGCACATCACTGCAATCTTGCACTTTTCCAGCCTCCACCCACTAACCCACCATCCCCCCCCTCTTTCAGGGCCGCCAGAGCGTCAGGGGACCACTCCGGTGGTGATAGTGCACGGTACAAATGACCTTTAACATTAACATTAACATTAACAAAATCAAAATCAAAATTGCCCTCATCAAAGAAGACCATACATCTTCATGCTTATGATAATCAAATTATCCTTAAAAAAAACTGAGGAGGCAGAGTCTGAACAGCCTAAAACGAGATTACTCTATAGGAGCCATAATAAAAAGGAAAACAAATCTTCAGCGTTATCGCAACCGGCTGCAACGATACAAAAATGTACTACAACGCAATTATGCAGATTTTTTTGGGGGATATTATCAGTTCTTCTAACACAGCGGAAATGTGGCGACAGATAAATCAGCTAGAGGTTGATCAAAATTCATTGACAATGACACCGATCCCTCCAGCCACTTGGATTTCGCACTCCAACCCAATTTTCAATCAAGAACCTGATTATACGATACCTCCATAAAAGGACGAGAAGGGGAAGCTAATAGACATTTCAATGGAAACAATTGAGAGTGTCATTAAGAACTTATCAAGTTCAAGAGCATGTGGCCCTGATGGCGTAAGCAATGCAGCCCTTAAAGAAGATCCACAACAATGGGCCAACTTTCTTTCAATCTTATTCAACTATATTACAGAAGTTCAAAAGATACCAACTTCATGGAAAGAGTCCATAATCATACCCATCTATAAGAAGGGAAAACAATTGGATCCAGCCAACTACAGCCCTGTAGCATTGCTGGACTCTTTGGGCAAGGTCTTTGGGACCCTTGTACTACAGTCATTGCGAGCATGGGCTATATCTTCTGGTCATATTGATCCATGGCAATCAGGTTTTGTGAGGGGAATTGGGACTGCACTTAACATCTTTATATTGAATTTGTTGAAAAGTCGCACGGAGAGAAGGAAAGATACAAAAACGTATGTTGCATTCATCGACCTTACGCAAGCGTTTGATGCCATCTCCATCCTAGACTATGGACCAAACTGAGAGATTGGGGTTGTCCGTCTTCCATCACAGACCCTATTAAGGAATTCCATCAAGATACCACTCTCCAAGTTCGACTGAACAAAACAGGTCTACTAACTGAGCCTATTCCAACTAACAAAGGCGGGGATGTCCAATGGCCTCTGAAAATATTCAACTTATTTATTTCTAAGATGCTTTCCTCCATCTATAGCAAGCATCCAAGTGGGACGACTTGTATATGCAGATGACGTGGTCCTCATAGACCAGACCCCATTAGGTTTTCAGAGACAGCTAAATGCCCTACGTGGCAAAAATGGACTCACAATTAATCCCAAAAAATCTGCTATTTTACCCTTTGGTGTCCACAAAGACCAAGTTCAATCAAAAACCATGTGATGGTCTTTACCGGGAATGGAAATCCCAGTAGTTCAATCCTTTATGTACCTAGGGGCATGTTTAAACTCAAGTTATATTGACGCTCCTCGATATCAAGCGCTAAGAAAGAAAGCAACAAATTTAACAGGTCTAGGAAAAATTATTCTGAAACGCTATTGTGGCTTCAGTCTGATTCCACTAATCAAGTTTTACAAAGCTAAGGTTTGTCCGATCTTAAACTATGGCAAGGAACCCTCCTTTCACTTCAAAAAGAAAAATTGGGCAACACTAGGTCATTTTTGAAAAAATACACTTCGACTACCTAAAGGCACTCCAATACAAGCAGTACGAAGGGAGTTTGGTTTAACTTCTCCGTTAGGAATTGTAGAATGGAAAATGCTCTCATTCTACAGAAAATGCATAGACGACAACCCCAAAGGATGTTTCAATTACCTCAAGAAAGCCCTTATGGAAGAACAAGATCCTACATTGACTCAATGGCAAGTAGAATGCCGAAATTTGCTAATAACTATAGGAGAGCAAGCTGACACTCTGATTAACAATCCTGATAAAATTAAAAAGAAGATCTACTCCTGTGATTGGTTTAGAACAGAAAAATAATGGTCTGCATGTAAAATCTATGGCAAACCGTGGGAGGATAACAAAAAAACAAACTCTCTACCCACTTACCTAAGATGGTTTCCTCATTGGTACTTCAGAGATCAGTTTTTTAGATTTTGGCTGAATCTAATCAAAACAAGAGAAACCTCCTGGCCTCGGAATCATGCAGATAATCCCTTGATTTGTAGATTATGTAACAAGGACGAGACTACAGAACATTTTAACCATTTGATGATGGACTGTCTAGCCTTATCGTCACAAAGGGAAATTCTAATGAATTCCATCATAAAAAAATATAGACATAAATCAAAAGACTTATGGTAGAAAATGATGCAATTTGGTGAAAGAACATCAATTACCTTAGCCGTGGTAAAATTCTCAATCGACATTCAAATCATGAATCTGTATCTAAAGGAAAAATCATTTATTGGAAAATGGTCTTGTTTTATTAATTGAACTGTGACTAAAGATTGTCAATTGTATAACCATAAATCACTATTAAAAAAAAAAATCTTTTTTTAACACATAACTGCAGAGATGTGGTGTAGGAGGGGGCTGGTTTCTTCTGCTATATTCTGGTTTTGATGAAGCCCCTAGATAAGTAACACAAGGGTCACTTGCACACTACAAATACTTAACAGAAATGTCCCTAGTCTATGCAGATGATTTCATTGCGGTTTCTCAATATTGTGAGACAGAATAAGAGTCAGAATCCATGGAGTAAAAGAGTAAATCATCAATGATGCTGTAGCTATGCGAGTTCTACATCAAAACATCCGCAAAACATAGGAATCAAGCTTAGCTCTACATTTGTCACTTAGGTTTGGTAAATTGCAAAAAGTTATTTTCAGAAAACAAATAAAATGCAAATATGGAATTGAACTTGTTATTTAATATCTGAAAGGTATTGGTTTCAGGCAGATTTTGTGTCTCAGCTGTACCCATTAAGGTACTCAATACCTTCTCCTCGCAGACATGAACTGCGGTTAATAATGTTAACACGCATCCTCCCTCATCACATTGTAGCAGACATTAGTTGTGCTGTTTATTCCGGGCTTTACACAACAGTGAGCTAAATCCTTGGTCGGTCACATTTGAAAGACTCTTCCCATGCGCTTTATTTGAGCCATGGATCTTACACTCATGGTAGCAACAAAGAATTTTAAACAATCCCTTATTTTTTTTTTATTTTTTTTTATTAATTGCTATTATCATTTTTATGATTTTGCAATATTGTTGCTACGTTTAATTTCATTTTTTTTTCCCCGTTTGTTTAGTTCTTGTTAAGCAGTCCGTTTGTGAGAGTTTCCAGTAGGCAGTTAGTTTCAGTTCAATTAATGGTATTCACTGGCGTAGGACACATCTTTCTTAGCGCATTCTTCCAACGCTGCGTTGAGAATTTTGGCTGTTGCAATAGACCACGTGGTTCGTGAACCACTCATTAAACGGGACCACCACATGTCTTCGTCGTACTGTGCAAAGGGTTTCAATAGAGGACCTACAAACGCTCTTCTCCATGTTAAAGTCTTGGGACAACTCATAAGAAGATGTTTCACAGTCTCCTTTTCTGATTGTGAATTGCACAGTCGACAGAGGTTTGAGTCCGAAAGGCCTCTTATGGACCGAATTTCATTTGTCGGCAGGAGGTTTAATCTTGCCCTTAAAAAGGTTGAGCGAAGAGCTCTATCTGGAAATCTTTTGATTATTTCAGGGATCGCATCCAGTTTTTTAGGTAGAGACGGGAGATGTTTTAGAAGTTTGATCTTTTCGGCCATAGTGTGGGTTTCAATCCAGTCCTCTTGGTCCATTTTTTTTTTTACTTTGACTGGGTTACCAATCAATGTTTCTTCTGTGCATGCAATCTTCTCAAGAATAGCTCTTTGTTTGGACGTCCATGTCGTCAACATCTTACAGGTGTTATTGCTCATTTCTGTATTTAGCAGATTATATAGCGGAGGTGATTCGGGCATAAGTATTTTCCTGAATAGTGACATTTCACCTGCCTCTTTAGCTGCTTTCAGCGATCGAAGACCTAGCTCCCTTCTGATACCTGCAATCGGTGTCGAGTTCGGAAAATTAAGGACCTTCCGCCAAAAGTACCCCTCCATTTTTCCCCATAAATTCATCGGGAGGTTGGGAAGGGCATCGGCACCGTAGACCAGGCAAGGGATTACCTTACCTTTGTAGAATTTGAGCACCGGCATCAATGAGAAGCGTCCATACTTCCTGTCAATGATCCTTGCCTGAGTTGTTAGTTTACGGGTTTTATCCCACAGATGATGCTGCATGGCGAGTTCAGATTTGGAGCTATCAATTGTTACGCCAAGGTACTTATAGGTTTTGATTGTCTCCAAAGGTACTTTGTCAATGAACCAGCTCGGTTTTTTTCTTTGTTTCTTCCTCTGGCATTTTTCTATTATCAAAATGTTTGTCTTCTCCTTATTGATTTCCAAGTTGTTGGTGAGTATATACGAAGACAAGTTGTTGAGTTGCCTTTGGAGGCCAATTTCTGTTTGATCGAGAAGAATGATGTCATCGGCGTAGAGAAGTCTGGCTAACGGTGTTTGCCCAATTTTAGGTGGAAAAGATCTTATTTGGCCTGCGCTTTCTTTGAAGTCGCCCAGAAAGGAGATAAATAGGGCCGGGGCAAGGGGGCAGCCTTGCTTCACCCCTCTGGAGGTCGATATAGCTTCCGACAGTAATCCTTGACGGTTCAATTTTACTCTCATAGAAGTTGCTGTATGGAGTGCTTTAATCGGTGCCAATAATGACTGCGGACAATTCCAGGCAGAAAGTTTGGTCCATAACAGCTCGCGATCTACTTGGTCGAAAGCTTGAGTAAGGTCTATGAAGGCTAAAAAGATCTTTCCGGACCCTTCGATGACTTTGCTCTTCAAAATACTGAGAGTCAATATGTTGACTTGGGTTCCGCAGTTTTTGGTAAAACCCGCTTGGAAGGGGTCGTTACATTCTGCCGATTTAGACCATGATTGAAAGCTTTTTTGTAAAAGCGACCCGTAGATCTTTCCAATAGTATCCAACAGTGCAATTGGGCGATAGTTGGCCGGGGCCGACCTATCCCCTTTCTTGTATATAGGGGCCACCACTGAAGTAGACCAGGACTCAGGAATTGACCTAGATAGAGTGCAGTTCTTAAACACTTTGCTGATAAACGAGGCCCATTCGTCGGGGTGGTTTTTTAGGTCGATGTTAGTAATTCCGTCGGGGCCCGGGGCTCTAGATGGTTTTAACCTTTTTATGGCTAGCCTGATGTCGTTAATGTCAGAAAAATCCTCCCAGACGCTGTTTGTAGCTGGTGATAATCTGTTCATCACGTTCGTCTCAGGGGGTTGAAAAATGGACGAGAAGTGGGATATCCATGCCGCCTCTCCAACACAGTTAGAGGTAGTGGATGACATTTTGGAATCGTCGTTTTTGTTTATCAGTTGCCAAAACGCTCCCGAATTTTTATCTGCTAATTTCTTGAGCATTTCTTCGGCGTCTTTTTGGTAGAGGGCGAATCGATGGAATCGTAGCCAGGCTTTGTAGGTTTTTTGCTCTAGGCTATAAAGTTTCACAGCATCGGACGTTCTTAAGGTTGTCGCCTGTCTTTTCATTTTTCGGAGCTCTCGTCTTTTAAGAACCAGTTCTCGGTTGTACTCATGCAAGGGGTTAATTGCAGTTCTTTTTGGTTGAGTTTTAGAGTAATAAGGAATTAGCAGCGGTTGGTAGTCCGCTAGGTGGTTTAGAGGATTTGCTTCTCTGTATTGCTGCCTTTCATACGCCCCCGTCAATTCTATGATCCTTTCGCTCGTGAGTTTGAGTCGGTTTCCTTGCGTGGTAGGTTCCGAGGCTTCTGATAGAAAGAGGCTAGCGTCTCGCTTGGATGGCCAGCTGGTTTTTAAGATGTTATGGTCGCTTGCCCCAGAGCGCAAAATTTCAAACGAGGTCAACCGGGCTAACAGGCCCTCCGAAGAGAAAATGTAGTCTATTGTCCCCTTTTGCGTGCCTCTTTCCCATGATGGAATCGGGTTCATTGGGAGGAGTGCTTCCTCGATGTTATGCAGGTTTCTGGTGTTCATCAGTTGCTGCCATTTATCGCCTCGAGAGTCTGTCCTGATTTTTTCTTTTGTGGAGATGATGCCTTGGCCCTTTCTTGGGCATCTTGCGTTCAGATCTCCCGTTATTATGATCAGCGGGTCTTCATGAGTTGTTAAGATTCCATCTATCTCAGCTTCAATGATGTTCAAGAATTTCTCGTCTGTAATGGCCTGTGGATTCCAGTACGTCGTGATAATAGCGAGCCAATGTGTCTCTTTTTTTTTTCTGTTTTTATTTACATCAGTTGGTATTTCCGAGGATTTTGACCATTCAACAAGCACGGCTAGATGATTTGGAGTGGCACCCAGACGCTTCTTAATTGTGAGACCTACTCCGTTCCGTACTGCTATCAGAAGACCGGAGGAAGGGCGTCCCACACGACTCTTTCTCGCTGGTGCTACCATGACTGAGAATCCGTCGATTCCCGGTTTTTCTGTAAGCCATGTTTCTTGCAGGGTGATAATGTCATAGTCCGCAAGGTTTACCTCCCCAGGTTTTGTAAGGTGTCTAAATCCTCTTGTGTTCCAGGACATCAGCGTAATATCAAAGCGTTCGTTGGGCGTTGAGGCTTGTGAGTCTCTCGAGAGTCGATGAAACGTCGAGTCGTTATTTCTCGGACCCACTGGTGATAATTGCTATTTTTTCATTGATGGCTTTGATGCCTGAGGTAGCCACGCAAGAAGTTGTTTTATGGGGGCAAATGATAATTTGGAGTTTTCTGCTTGGAGGGGCCTTGACTTTGGTTTTTCAGTTGTCATGTGTTTCTCAGATCTTGATGTCGCCGATGAATCTTTTGACATTGTGCTTGTGGAGTCTTCTCCTCTTTTTTCACGTGCTACTGTCGCAGATGTTTGGTTTGTTTGTTCATTTGTGCCTCCCTCATTATTATTTAATCTGAAGAATGACTCTTGACCTGAAGGTTTGCTGTAGTCGACAGTATTTCTATTTCGTTCTCTTTCTGATTTGCCTTGGGTGGGTCGTCGGTGCTGCCCAGGCTTGGTTTCTTTGTCTGCTGTGCTTAACCATTCCGTTATGATGTACCCGCATTTGCGGAGATCTCTTGAATCGTCACTATTGCATCTCCTTGCCGCTTGGTGTGTAACATGAAAAAAAGCCTTAGCTTTGTTTCCGTTATGGTAGGGTTCCACTAGGGTTAAATCTGCCGTAGTTAGATGTTTTAAGGTTTTCGAATGCTTCAGAATTTTTAAGATTGTGCCTCTGTTCAGTATCATTTTTTCTGAGTTTTGCGGGATTTGTTCAATTTTGAAGATTGTCGATGGAGGAAGTATTTTTTCAGGTCTATGGACTCTTGAGAAGACTTTTTGTCTAGTTGGGCTGTTTTGTTTTTTTGAAGTGCGGTGTCTTCTAGGACTAGTTGAAGATCTTCTCCTGTATGAGTTGCGATAGTTGACGTCCTTGAAATCTAGTTCTTTCCTGCGCTGTTTTGTTGGGGATGAGACTTGGCCGCCTGCCTTCGGCCCTCTTGGGTGTCTTCTCGAATTATCATCAGAGTCTTCAGAACAAGTATCACTCCGTCTTCTTCGTTTTGGCGGTAGGGGAGAGGGAGGGATGTACTTTCCAGGTGACAGAACCTGTTTTTCCTGTGACCAATTATGTGGTCCCTCATCCCTTATCGGTGATGAATGGGTGGAGAGATTCATGATAAGGTCTTCTCTCATAAAATCTTCCGTTGTAATTGGGGACTTTCTTTGATTGGGTAGAGTTTCTGGGTTTTCAGAAACCGTATTTCGAAGTGGATGTTCTTTGGCCTTAAGATGGTTATTTTTAGGCCGCGTCACAGGTTCCGTTAAAAGTGATTTCGGGGTAGTGGGCTCTAGTTCTCGGGAGTCTGTATTTTTGTCTCTGTATACCAGGACCTTTGCTGAGTCCCTCCTTTTTGTCAGGCGTGTCGGGCTGTTCGGGGTATTCATAGGTTTTTTAAGGATGTTCGTTTTAGCAGGACCTTCTTTGGACAGTGGTTGAATAGAGGAAAGACCCCTCCCCTCTTTTGTCGACAAAGTTGGAATAGTTGTATCCGCCATCGGAAAGAAAGACGTGTTCTTTTTGTGTTTGGACTGGGACGCAGGAGGTTTGGCCTCAGGAAAGTGCGTCATCTGAAGAACAGGTCCGGTTTGAGATCTTGGTCTCTAGAATCTATAATTTCAATCGGTCTCTGTCTTGGTTGTTGTGGCGTCGTGATCGTTTTAGAGGATGTCAGCAGGATTTTGTTAAAGAGTTCTGAGTCTAATTTTTCCTTTGCTGCGATATACCCTTCCAGGTAAATCAATTTTGTATGGATCATTGCTAAAAGAGTAGTGTGGTCTTTTAATGAATCACTTACTGCCTCGTAAAGTTTGCCAAACGGGGCAAGGGCAATAGTGATTGCTGACATCAACGTTGCTTAGAAGGCAAGTCTTTCTGATTTTCTTGTTGAGGCTGGTCTCCTGATTTACTTTTCCTCCTTGATGTTGCTAAGGGAGGAGATAATGGAAGCAGAGGGATATTCTTCTGACTTTTTTTCCCCTCTCTCCAACTCGGAGCCTTAGCTGTTAGGGCTTCATGACCTTGATTTGGGGAACATGTTCTTGGGGAACTGGTCTGGTTACTCAATGCAATTCCTTGAAGTGGGGATCCGGTTTGAAGATCTGTTGGGTTTTCTGGATCCATCTCGCTTTCCGATTGAGCCGTGTTTGGCAAGAGGGATTGCGGATTCAGCAATATTGTTGAAGTGGACGATGGTAACGGACTCTGTGGTAGAACAGTTGGGCATCCCGGACCACCGGTTTTGTCGTTGGTGTCAGCCTTGCGGTTTTCTTTAGGTACTGGGCTTGCCGGGGCCGGTAAGGTGATCGAGCACACGGCCATCAAGGGGACCTCAACCTCACTTGAAAAATTAAACGGTCCAAGGACTTTATTGTAATTGTTGAATCCAGTCGAATCCTCCTCATTCTGAGATGGTTCTGTTAGATGCTCACAGGACACTTCCAATATCTCTGCATCTGTGAGTTCTTTTAGGACATCGTATTTCCTTTTTCCTTGGCTGGTAAAGTATTCTTTCACGGAGTTGCATAGCACTGCTTTCGACATAGTCTTTAGAGCATGCAATTTCTTTTTTGTATTGCAGAATTTTTGTTTTTGTGCATTTTGCTGCACGCTTTTTGATTTTCTTTGCGCTGCAGAAATAGGCATTTTTGGCCCTTGCTTTCCTTTGTTAATTTTTTTCTTTGGCGGAGGGGTCGCAATGGAGGAGGTAGAGTCCTCTGTGGTGTTCATTTCGACAATGGAGTCATCTGTTTGGATGTTTGGCTTCGAGTTCAAAGAACAAGGCTTTCGGCCTTCCGGCACTGACCCATTGATTTCCTTTTGTTTTTTTTCTCTCTCTCTTTCTCTTTCTTTTTCCACTTCATTTGAGTGGGTCTTGACTCCTCCTTCCCCTAGGAACGGGGCGTCGTTTTCCGCGGCGTGGAAAAGCACAGCGATCCGCCGCTGCTCTGATGAAGAATCTGGCTCCTCCCCCTTGTCCTGCACCCACAGCTCCACTAACGAGCTCGTCAGCGGTGCACCGGCCACAGGGGAAACCACCTCCACCGTCGAAGCTCTCATCTCCTCGGGACCCGGCCGGGGCTCAACGCATGGGACCCCCGCGCCACTCCGAGGGCACTCGTCCATTTCCTCTGCAGCACGACCCAACCCGGCCTGCGAGTCCCTCGCAATCAGCCCTTCGGCCGACTGCACTGGGGGCGAGCCGGGAATGAGTGTCTCCGCAGGCATAGGTGGCTGCAGACACTCTGATGCCATTTCCGATGGCATTTCCACGCCGGTGCTGCCGGCTTCAGGACCAGGTGAGGTTGTTAGCATAAAAGTGAGCTTTTTAGCTGGGGTAGGGGACCTGAGTTGTATGGATGAATTGACTGCCGCCAAGGTTTCACCAGACGGGTTAGGATGACGATTGGGTCTAGAATCTTTGGCGAGAAATAGAGTGTGTGGCGGACAGCCTCGGGATGAGGCACTTCTAACTGGCTCTAATTTGCTTAGTGAAACACTTACACTCCTCGTCTGTCTTCGTTCTTCTTCCCGGCCCACCGGTGGTTTGGGGACCATTCTGCTGGGCTGCTCGTCCTGCCCACGGACTGCCACTGACTGCAGCTTCAACTCTGCTGCCGAACTCCGCGGCCGCTCCGCGGTTGTGGTGGGGTTTTATGCACCTCCCACACACTGAAAATGCTGGTGACTGCTACTGTAGAGAGACTCAGGGTAGACTGCCACTGACTGCAGCTTCAACTCTGCTGCCGAACTCCGCGGCCGCTCCGCGGTTGTGGTGGGGTTTTATGCACCTCCCACACACTGAAAATGCTGGTGACTGCTACTGTAGAGAGACTCAGGGTAGACTGCCACTGACTGCAGCTTCAACTCTGCTGCCGAACTCCGCGGCCGCTCCGCGGTTGTGGTGGGGTTTTATGCACCTCCCACACACTGAAAATGCTGGTGACTGCTACTGTAGAGAGACTCAGGGTAGACTGCCACTGACTGCAGCTTCAACTCTGCTGCCGAACTCCGCGGCCGCTCCGCGGTTGTGGTGGGGTTTTATGCACCTCCCACACACTGAAAATGCTGGTGACTGCTACTGTAGAGAGACTCAGGGTAGACTGCCACTGACTGCAGCTTCAACTCTGCTGCCGAACTCCGCGGCCGCTCCGCGGTTGTGGTGGGGTTTTATGCACCTCCCACACACTGAAAATGCTGGTGACTGCTACTGTAGAGAGACTCAGGGTAGACTGCCACTGACTGCAGCTTCAACTCTGCAATCCCTTATTTAGATTTGATCTGGAGTGAGGACAATTATCCATCTCATGCAAACCTAGCTAGAAGCAATCAAATGTTTATCTACTCATGAAAGACGTTCATACAAGACTACAAATCACTTCGAAAATGGAGGAAAGCTAGACATATTAGAAAATAAACACCGAACCAAATGGCACATCCTTCTCCTTTTATGCAAGACTTGTTTTCAAGACACATTCCTCCAAACATGAAACTTAAGAGATTTCCCAGACCATCTTATTTTGAATGTTAAACGCTGTATTTTAGCACCTTTCTGTAACGGTTATAAACATTGGTCAGTGGGAGTTACCGAAATGACACACATTGGACAACTGCGCCTGAAGTGACGAATTGGGAAACAGAACTAAAGGTTAATGCATAAAACCCTCAAATTGGTGCAACTACAGATAATGGCAAACTTCGATATCAACGCACGATTTCATAAGGAAAATAATTCTGAAAATGAAGAGACAGAACAAAAACATTTATTTTGGTTCTTATAATCAAACACTCCTTGCCACAAGGTTGAGACTTGTTTAATCATTTTAGATTTTTCAAAGACGTCTACTCAGAAAATAACACCAAAAGAGGGCGTTCTGTGCGACGACCCAAGACTCGCACAGGAAGCACAGCGCGGCTTCGTCAACGTTGTCTTTATTATAACAAGGTAAGATACGTCTCTACATAGCATCCTCCAGCTGCCTCCCCCCTCGAATGACTTTCATGGAACATGGAACCCTTTAGGGCACAGCCTTCGTTCCACAAGGCAATGCATTCAATGCACAACTACAATGATAACTATAACCTATACACATGTGATAGCAAACCATTAACAATTGTAATGATGAACATGACATACGTGCAAAGGAGTGGAACGTGCAACACATCCAGGTTAACGAGCTCCAACATATGTTGGGCACTCCTAACAGGAGGTTGTCAGGATGGCCATCAGAATCAACATTCAAGACTCAACGATATCAATCACAGGTTTTTATTATCTCGACTACATAAATGAATGTCCTTGGTTTTGAGAGAAAAGGATAAGTCACAAAACCTGTTTGAGATAATGTAACACTAAGATGTGGAGTATGGGTTGGAGGTCACACACGTGCGCTCTCCATAGTTATTCTCCAGTAAAATGTTCCAGATGAGGGCCTGCCATATCCTATAGTCAGTCCTTCCCTAATGTGTACACAAGGTCTGGAAACTGCCTGGGTTCCAGGGTAGGGCCTTAATGGTCAATTAAAGTTCTTGAATAGTGATGACAGATATTCCAGCAGTCGATGCATGGATCCTTCAAAATTTATAAATGACACCCCCCCCCTCACACTGCTTTTTCTGTCATTGACAGATACGGTAGTGGTTCTGCATATCCCGCAAAACTGAATGTATGATGAGGTAACCACTGTCAGAGTCCTCAGCATTCCTGCAAATGCTGTAAAAGAAATAGCTAGAACATTTCTGAAAGGGGTCTGCTACTCTTTTAGTATGGGGAGATGTTTGCCCCCCACCCCCAAGGTATCGTACTCGTCCTAGGGTATTCCTTACTGGTGTTGGCCGTGCCGGGAAACATTGTTGGGGAAGAGGTGAGTTGTGCCTCTTGGCCTAAGCTTAGAGGGATTATGGGAGTTGCAGGTTTCCTATGGCTGACCCTTGCTATGTGGTGAGGCTCCAATGCAGCGTTCCGGGATATACCCCTGTACATCCTGTGGGGATCTCCATCCTAAAGTCCAGGGGGGGTGGAGGGAGGCAGGCGCCTAGACCAGCTGCCTCTAACACAAGCACCAAGCAGGGGACTTTGTCACAGATTGAAAAGAAAACAGACACCTCTAACACATTTTGTTATGGCCCGACCGACATCCTGAACTGCACAGCGCCACTTTTCTTTCATAGGTTATGCATTGGCCTTGACCAGATGAAACATCCTGTGTCCATGGACAGACCCCATGATCCCCAATTCACTTATCATAGGAAGGCCTCTATGGGGGGCTACACCAATCAAAGATAGGGCTCCTTTACAGAGAACCTGCATTGTAAGCATCTGAACAATGCATGATAAGGTGATGTACAGAAACCGTGTGGCACCTGGAGTCTGACCATGGTCAGACTACCAAATAACGGATGTACAGGAGATCTTACCAGCATAATATGTGTCACTGAATTATTTACCAAATTGGATTGAAGCCGCTGAGCCGCTACATCGGAGCAGAGTATTGAACCTTCCACGGTGCGGCCCAGCTGTCAAGGTTGCTTTAGAACTAGGAGTGGCTTAACTCAGAACCACCATTGAGAGCAAAAAAGCAGCTTGGATTGTCAAAATGGCGGCAGATAAAAAATGATAACGTATTATACCAGTTACGAGAAGTATTGAAGATGGGATGCCCGAAGAAATGGGTAAACGTTTGGCATTCGAACACGAGATTTTTAGAGAAGACAAAGGATTCCAAGAGAGCATGTTTAAAAAATGCCAGCCAGTGAACAAACTTTATTAAATCAAGGAAATCGATCAAAAATGCATTGCGAGATCGGAACATTCAATTTTAGAGATTGTATGCAATAAAGAGCAGGCCGAGGAACGCCTCTGCTTTCCACTGGAGTCTGGGACAATAGAATGCCACAGATCACCAAGCTCCCTGGTGAAACCTTCACAAGGACGTTTGGGAACGTTCAGTTTAATTTACGCAGGCTACGCAGGTTGTAGGACCCTGACAACATGTTGATGTATCTCAAAGGAAATGGAGGTGATGTAAAGTGAAGGGAGCGTTGAAACGACAGAACATTGGCTTATGGCTGCACAGCATTGAATGAGAGAATAAGCAATTATTTTAAAAATGTGTACAAAAAATGTATCCTTTAGATCTTAATGTTTAGGTACGTATGAGAGGCAGGTGACTTTAGTGATGACATGTAGATTGTTATCTGAAATGTGTAATGATCTAAAGGTGACCAAGGATTTATGATTGTAATTAGCTCTTTTTCTATTGATTAGTTTCATTGAAAATGTATTTGGTATTTTTACTGTAAGTTATGCTGTAGGATTTTCGTCAACTGAATACCATTAAAGAAATATTCATATATACATTTAAAACTCTACATTATTATGCAAACTAAAAACAAGCTTAGATATCGCCAATTCGCAGCTCCAATGGTGGCAATTTGGCACAGTGGAAAAGCATAGTAATATGAATTTCTTATATAGCGCTACACGCCCATAGGTCTCAAAGCGCTGAAATAACTGACAGCGTTATTCTCCCACAGAGTGGTACTTAATTTATCGAACTCGGAAGGATGAAAGGCCGAGTTGACCCTGCCGGGATTCGAACCAGCCACAGATATCAGGGGCCAGCATTATGACCAAATAGTCAGGTAAGCACAGTGACCATCCGGCCATAATGTACCAGGACACATTCAGAAAAAAAAGGCCCATACAGAGATCAGTCCAAATGAAAGCTTTTTTCCGCACGTGCTGGAGCCAATATTAGAACCCCACGTCTCCAGGTTGCATGCAAAGCCAGGAACTTAGTTACAAGACCACCTCTGTTCCTCCTGCATCTTGATTTATTTCTGGCGGGGGGGGGGGGGCAGAAGGATTAAAGGGGAGTAGTAAAATGCATTAAAAAGATGCATTTAATAATGGTGTCTACCAAATACTGAACACTAATTAAATAGAATGATAAAGATTAAAGCTTTTTCTGTGGAAACCGGATAAAGAAAGCTTCTAAACATGAATGCGCCGAAAAGAAAGGCATTGTGAGTGCTTAAGTCTATACAGAAGTCAAAAGAATTCCCGCCACCCACATGCCTGCTCATGCCAGTGTGCAGCTGTAAAATGCACAAACACAGGCAGTCAATGGGCTGACAGAACAATGAATGCAAAAGCAGCTTCAAATATAGCACTGGGCAGGAATATGACATGATAGGTTATTCATAATAAACCCAGAGGTTTCTAAGCGCGGACCCGGGGATCGAACCTGTGTTGCTCCATGTCGTCTTGCTTCCAAGGCGAGCATGTTGCCCCTGAGCTATCCTCCCGAGACCGTGTACAGACTGGTAACTTGAAATGCAGCCCTGAAAGTATTCAGAGTACCCAGGGTGCCCACACTAACCATCGATGTGTGGCTGCGGGCCACAATGCACAGGGGTAACTTGTCAATGGTGTTTGCGAATACCCAGGCTCCCATGCGCTGGCTCCTGCCCTCTAGTGCTCTGCCAATCCTGACTTACTAATGCCCGCTCTATCCCCAAAGTCTAGAGCATGACCCACATGAGGTCTCAAGCCTATGGGTACAAGGCGGTGAACCTCGGGAATGCCTCTGTACGGGCCCCAGGAAAAGGATCGTGCCAAAGGAACGCCCATGCCCTCCTTTACATTCACTGACAAGAGCTGTAACCCAAGCTCGACCCCAATGCGGACCAGCTATACTGCCAGGCGGGTGACCTGCACGAGTAGCAGGACAGTGGATGGCAAGGCTTTCCCGCTATTGGCTGCCTGAAGAGACAGCATTGCAGGGGCTCCATTTATATAGCATATAGTATTAGCACACAGCACATACTGGCTACACTCGCAGGGCTTAAATAGCAGGTGCTAGTACCCAACTAAACGGTACTCCTTTCATTGCCATCAGAGACGAAAGGCTGAGCAACAGGATTCAACCCCGAGGATTACAGGCTTTGCTCAAATCTCTGCAGTATGTGCCCCGCCCACTCCGAGGTATGGTGCACTCGAATAAATTCGGCGGGTGCATAAAGATGGACCTCTTTATTAAGCCAAGCGGGCCCAGGGTGGCACAAAGCAGGGGAGTTTCTAGGTCTGGAAAAGACCTGGGGCTAAGCTGATGTCGGAACTGTTGGGACTGGGGGCTAGCTAGTCTTTTGGCTGTAGCTCCTGAGATTCTACCCGGGGCTACAACCAAAAGATCAGGGGCTATAGCCCCCTTAGCCCACCCCTAGCAACGCCCCTGGCACAAAGTCTTGCGTACAAAGGAGCAGATTTTCAAAGCGCCCTTATACAAGTTTTCGTTTAGCAATCTAGTCCAGCTGCTTGAGAATATTTAGGTTCCATTGCTCCCAGGAGACCAGTTGCCACGTCATGTTTGCAGCTAGAAGGCATTCCAGATGGCAACACAAGGTGCCTTGCTTTGAAAATAATACATATATGATCAGCCCCTGGACATCTTCCAGCAGAAGAAGCAACGAGATACCAGGGCCCATCAGAGGAGGAAAAGAGATACCAGGGCCCATCAGAGGAGGCAAAGAGATACACGGGCCCGTCAGAGGAGGCAAAGAGATACAAGGGCCCGTCAGAGGAGGCAAAGAGATACCAGGGCCCACCAGAGGAGGCAAAGAGATACACGGCCCGTCAGAGGAGGCAAAGAGATACAAGGGCCCGTCAGATGAGGCAAAGAGATACCAGGGCCCACCAGAGGAGGCAAAGAGATACCAGGGCGCATCAGAGGAGGCCAAGAGATACAAGGGCCCGTCAGAGGAGGCAAAGAGATACAAGGGCCCGTCAGAGGAGGCAAAGAGATACAAGGGCCCGTCAGAGGAGGCAAAGAGATACAAGGGCCCGGCAGCAAAGGAGGCAAAGAGATGCAAGGGTCCAGCAGGAGACGGCAAAGAGATACAAGGGTCCATCAGAGGAGGCAAAGAGATACGAGGGCCCGTCAGAGGAGGCAAAGAGATACGAGGGCCCGTCAGAGGAGGCAAAGAGATACGAGGGCCCGTCAGAGGAGGCAAAGAGATACGAGGGCCCGTCAGAGGAGGCAAAGAGATACAAGGGCCCGTCAGAGGAGGCAAAGAGATACAAGGGCCCGTCAGAGGAGGCAAAGAGATACCAGGGCCCACAAGAGGAGGCAAAGCGATACCAGGGCCCATGAGAGGAGGCCCATAGGTACCAGAGCCCATCAGAGGAAGGCACAGAGATACCAGGGCCCATCAGAGGAGGCAAAGAGATACAATGGCCCATCAGAGGAGGTCAAGAGATACAAGGGCCCATCAGAGGAGGTCAAGAGATACAAGGGCCCATCAGAGGAAGTAAAGAGATACAAGGGCCCATCAGAGGAAGGCACAGAGATACCAGGGCCCACCAGAGGAGGAAAAAAGAGATACCAGGGCCCATTCAGGTCCCATCAAAGGAGGAAAAGAGATACCAGGGCCCATCAGAGGAGGCAAAGAGATACAAGAGCCCATCAGAGGAGGCAAAGAGATACAAGGGCCCATCAGAGGAAGGCACAGAGATGGCAGGGCCCATCAGAGGAGGCAATGAGACACCAGGGCCCATCAGAGGAGGCAAAGAGATACCAAGGTCCATCAGAGGAGGCAAAGAGATACCAGGGTGCATCAGAGGAGGCAAGGAAATACAAGGGCCCATCAGAGGAGGCACACAGATACAAGGGTCAATCAGAGGGTACAAAGAGATACAAGGGGCCATCAGAGGAGGCACAGCGATACAAGTGCCCATGAGAGGAGGCACAGAGATACCAGGGCCGATCAGAGGAAGGCACAGATACACCAGGGCCGATCAGAGGAAGGCACAGATATACCAGGGCCCAGAAGAGAAGGCAAAGAGATGCCAGGGCCCATCAGAAGAGGCAAAGAGATGCCAGGGCCCATCAGAAGAGGCAAAGAGATGCCACGGCACATCAGAGGAGGTAAGCTATGACAGGGTCCATCAGAGGAGGCAAAGTGATGCCAGGGCCCGTCAGAGGAGGCAAAGTGATGCCAGGGCCCAGCAAAGGAGGCAAAGAGATACAAGGGCCCATCAGGAGGCGGCAAAGAAATACCAGGGCCCATCCGAGGAGGCAAAGAATTACCAGGGCCCATCCGAGGAGGCAAAGAAATACCAGGGCCCATCCGAGGAGGCAAAGAAATACCAGGGCCCATCACAGCAGGCAAAGAGATACCAGGGCCCATGACGCAAATCTTCTGTTTTACCAAGAAATATCATTACTCTGTAAGCGAGTCAGGTGGTGAAAACCATTGGCTAATAACTGAACCAGGTAAAAAAAAATTAGCCTTCCAGGAGGTGCTATTTGGCCAGAACCTCTGGCTCCAGCTCAAGTTCCTCACTGATCATTAAAAAGCACAGGCACTCCGAGTTGAGCAGTCGTATGGACCAACATTTCATTTTTAAAAATGTCTTATGATTTTATTGTTTCAAAATTCTGTCAAGATCCAGTACAGTAATAAGGGGCACAGCTACTGCAACTGCTGTCCCTAAGTCACATTTGATCAACTTTCCTTTTGGGTTTAGACGAGACCCCAGGGACCCTCCATGTGCTACCCGGAGGAGGTCACTGTTCCCTGGGACTTATTGTCAACCAGAGTAGCTTTTGCCCAAAGCTCAGTTCATTTTTCTCTTACAACTATAAGCTGCTTCACTCCAGCCTGGTACTCTCTATGCCCCACGCTATCTAGCCACGTGGAGCTGTGTCACTTCTGCCTGCCTTCAACATGGCGGACAAAGCAGTCTTTCATCCTCAACATGGCAGTCTCTTTAGTGTAAGACTAGTGCAGCAGTTCCCAAGTGCCCCTTGTTCTGACAAAGAAGTTGTCCAACACCAAAGCACTTAAACCTTGGAGTGGAGGACATGCACTACCATGCACCGTTTCACAATAGTTCAGACACACAGATGGACATATTGACAAAAACCTGCTATGCGCTCAGGGTGAAGAGCACGCCTCGTGGCTTGCTAACAGCATAATTGGCCATCATAAAACTACAATTCCCACAGAACCCTGCGCCGTGGCAGATGCTTCCTAACCAATTAACACCAACAATCGGCAACACTGCTTGACTCTTTATGGGTTAACCCAGTGGCAATTAACTTAAAAAGAATTGCAAAACGTACATCTTAAAGTCAAAAGAGATATAGTGGGGAAACCCCAGATCTGATCATGGGCTGTTAATGGCCTTTCCATGTCTTGCTTTAGGTCAAATGTAGATTGCGTCTACACACAAAGGCACACTTCATACAGAAAAACCACCAAGCACAAACAAAATCCAATACAGAAGCGCTGGGCACAAGCTTCCTTGGATACCGGTGGAAGATTGTACCAGGAAGCCAGCCATGGAAGAGGTCCACTTGTACACACTGGCCAGCCCACCGTCAAGGGAACACTGGGCTAATAATAGTGGCGCGGTCCCTGGAAGCACACACTGCAAACCTCGCAGCCAAATCCCACCGCTCCACCACCAACAAACAAGAACGCCTGCCAAAGCCACAGCCCAAGTGCATAGATTATGCTGCTGCCTTAATGAGCACTGCTGGGTGCCAAGGCAAACAGGGGCATGGAGGAAGTGTTAGCTCGAAAAGTTAGACAACTGCACTCTGCCTTGCTCGAGGATGATATGGTGCCTAAACAAATAGAGACTCGCCCAAAAACAGAAAACAAGAGTAGATTTAGGACAGCAAAAGCCTCGACTATGCACATATCTGACGGGATGATATAGACCAGTCCCTGGCCTCTGCTTTATCCACGTTTTCCTCTGACCATATTGGACACGATACCCACCCTGACTTTGCCTCCACTTTATCCTCGTTTCCCTCTGCCCATATCTAATGTGATGCTATAGACTCTCATTTAACCTCCTCTTTATCCTCGTTTCCCTTTGCCTAGATCTATTGTGATGCTATAGACCCTTAAGTGGCCTCCACTTTGTCCTCGTTTCTTCTGGTCATATCTGATGTGATGCTATAGACCCTTAGTTGACCTCCTCTTTATCCTCGTTTCCCTCTGCCTATATCTGATGTGATGCTATAGACCCTTACTTTGCCTACCCTTTATCCTCATTGTCTTGCACTATTGCCACCCTTTGTCTAAATCTACACTGGATATGTTAGAAGTCTAGTGTCAAACAATCCAGTATTAGAAGTGCGCTTCAACATGGCGGAGATAAGATAGATTCCTTGTGATAAACTAGAAGCACAAAACCTGCACTCAACCTCTTACCAAGGGACTTCAAAGCAGAATCGAGACAGATGCTACCCAAAATCTGACAACAATGTCTTAGACTACAGGCAGTGTCACTGGAGGGTAACAGAGCATCATTCTTAGATGTTCAGCAGTACATACATGTTATTGCTAAGGTATCCTATTTAGGGAAAGTCGGTGTGATGTGATCTGCTTGCTTTAAAAAACCAGTCTAACTATTGCTCGTCCAACAGCTTGCACCAAACACAGGATCAAGGTTCCCCCTTAAAATCACACTCTGAAAATAATCATCCTCAACTCACCAAACCTTTATCCTACAAACAAGACTATGGGCCTCATTACGACCCAGGTGGAAAACCATGGTGCTAATAGCACCATGGTCCATGCCGGTAACTTACCGACTCCGCCATGGAGAAAGGGGGAATTACCACCCCATTACAAGGTTGGCGGGGCGGTAATTCCCCCTTCCTCCATGGCCCTTCCCCATTCCCATTTTTGGCCCATAGGGCTCAACGGGAATGGGGAAGGCGCTAAGTATGGTACCGCAAATTGCGGTACCGTACTTCGCACCAAGGTCCCTTTGCGGGTCCCAACTTTAACGGCTGGTGTAGACCAGCCGTTAAGGTCGGGTCTCACAAAGGGACCTCGTAATCAGGCGCTAATGGGTTAACGGCGCCGCAGACTTTTACGGCGCCGTTAACCCATTAGCGCCAGGGTCGTAATGAGGCCCTATGTGTCAAGCAGTAAAGAGGATGCCTGCAGGGCAGGGTTGTGGAAAAAGAAGGACACAAGCAAGGAAGGGCAAACAAAAAGTATGCAAGGGGTCGTGTGGGAGGGAAAGGAAGAGCGGTACATGGATAGCCCATCCCCATCCATGCAAAAAGAGTGAAGGAAATGGAGGATGGAAAATGGAAGATATGTTGGCATAGTGATAGAAGCCAGGGTAAGAATGATGATGGGAGCTGGGTTGACAGAGTGATGGGAGCCAGATTGGGCATAGTGATGCGAGCAGGGGTGGGCGTAGTGATGGGAGCCAGAGTGGGCATAGTGATGCGAGCAGGGGTGGGCATACCGATGGAAGCTGGGGTGGGCATGGTGAGGGAAGCTGCGGTGGGCATAGTCAGTGGAGATGGGTGGGCATAGTGATAGGAGCCGGGGTAAGAATGATGATGATGGGACCTGGGTGGGCATAAGGATGTGAGCCCGGGGTGGGCATACTGATGGAAGCCAGGGTGCATAGTGAGTGAAACTGGGGTGGGCCTAGTCAGTGGAGATGGGTGGGCACAGTGATGGGAGCTGGGGTAAGAATAATAATGGGAGCTGGGCTGGGCATACTGATGGAAGCCAGAGTGGGCATAGTGATGTGAGGCGGGGTGGGCATACTGATGGAAGCTGGGCTGGGCATAGTGAGGGAAGCTGGGGTGGGCATAACGATGGGAGCTGGATTGCGCATAGTGCGGGATCTGGAGTTGGCATAGTCTGGGGAGCCGGGGTGGGCATAGTGTTTTGGAGCCGGGGTGGGCATAGTGAAGGGGGCCGGGCAGGGGTACAAGGTTAACAGAGAGAAGGGGAGGTGGTAGAAACAAAAGAATAAAAATACAGAAGGGTTGGAAGTGGTTAATAAAACACACACACACACACACACACACACACACACTTGCTGAACGGATCCTTCAGTCATGTAGCGAGTGTGTTTGCGTGTTCATTCAGTATTGAGCTGCATGTGACATATGGACGTTCACAACATGCATACATGTTCCTTCTACAAACCCTACTATCAGCGGCATCATACTCCACACGCCTCATCTGCATTTGTGGGCATGACCTTATGGGTCTCTCTTGCCCAAAAGTCAATGTTCTGGATGCCAGGGTAGGCCTCTCGTGATCACCTTACACAAAACGGCACAAACATGGATGACAACCAAACACGCCTCAGCATCATTGGTCAACGTATCCAATCCTGACATTGAAAGCACAGTACGAGGTCTCATCGCAGCAATCTTAGGTGCTTTACCTGTCTGTTTCGTCCTTCACAATGCAGTAATGGCTGGAGAGCCGGTTGGTCTTGGCCTGCTCCGGGGCCTTCTCGCTGACCTCCAGCTCCTGCTCCAGTGAAGAGTGGGTGCTACCATCCCGGCTGATGTTGCTGTTGCGGCTGGGGCTGTTTTCTGTCGACAGCCGGGGCGACTCCGTGTTCTGCTTCAGCGTCTGGAGTTTGGCCAGCGGGATGATGTCACAGTTCTGCGGCCGGTGCCACACTGTCCGCTGGGTGCTGGCATTGTAGTAGTAGAAGCGGGAGGTGTTGGGGTCAAAGAGCTCCCACCACTGGTTCTCATTGGTGCGCTTGATCCGCACTCCAGGCGGTGGGTCCCACACGCACTCCCCAGTGATGAGGTTGGCATACATGCACTCCCGTGTCCGCGGCTCGATGATTTCCACCCATTCCAGCCTGAAAAAAAAGAAAAGGGAGAGAATGTATTAGAACAAGGCATATTTAACTGAAGAGCGCCATTTTCACAACACAGAGAAGATGCAAGGGTTCTAAATGGATGCCTTCAGTGGGGAGGGTCAAGAAATACAACACTAGAGATTTCAGTTACAATGATTTCAGTATCGGAGCAGGAGATCTTCAGCACTTTAACGGCGTGAGAACTATACAAATAACTAAAATGATACGAAACTAAACCAGGGCTTACCCCTTTTAACGCCTTTTAACCCTTTTAAAGCCTTTGAGGCTTTAAAAGGGTACGCACACCGTATAATCAAAGGATACAACTTAATAGCAAGACTGTAATATATCAAGTACCTAATGGCACCACTCAAGTATCTGATCCTCTTTACATTGAAAGGTTCTCAGAATCCTGCTTTTCGGCACTCAGAATTAAAATTCTGCTTGAAGGACTAGATAATGCCATATGCCCACCCTTTCCAAACTATGGGGAACACATCTGCTGTGCTTAGGGTGACCAGATGTCCTGGTGTGGCTGGGACCGTCCCGGTATTTTGCCCTTGGTCCTGGCGATCCTAGAATTTTTTAGGTTTTGAAACCCTGTATGGGGATTTGGGGATGGCTATGGTCCCATTTTGTTTCTGGTAACCCTCGAACAAATGCCATAAACATGTCGAAATCGGGCGGGGAACGGTTCTTCATGCTTGCGTTTCGCTTCTGTTTCATTCCCTCCCTCTTCTTCCATAGCTTCTCTCCTCCAATGGGGGCTGTGAGCTTTCAATAAACACGTACTTTGTGCAGAAAAGGCTGCTGACACAGACGTAGGACTACAGTTTAATGATAGTCCTATGTGTGTTATTTGTTTATGTCCACCAAAACTGTAGTCCTACTTTTATGTCAGTAGCCCATCCCGGTTTTTTTATTTTATAAATCTGGTCACCCTAGTGGTGCTGCCCTATCCCAACCAACACGCTGTACTGGTCTCACTTATTACTAGATTCCACATCTAGGCCCCGGTCTCTATACAAATAGCTTGAACCAAACACTTGTTGCCTCATGCTGGTTATGCTGTTCATTCTAACTCTCCCTCACACTCCTTCGCACTCTGACTATATTTCCCATTGTTAAAGAACATGCCATTCTGGTTTCCCATTCTCAGGCAAAGTATTTCTCCCAAAGCCAAGATTCACTTCCAATCAAAATAAAGAGTAGGAGCTATAGTTCTGAGTCCTGGTTACTAGGAGGGAACATTAAGAAGGAGCAACCAAGGCTCAGGTATTATTTAAAGTGCCGGTTTAATTTTTAGTTGCATAACCAAGCAAACGTTGCAAATTCTTAAAAATCGCACTAGACCTCCAGGGTTAGTTCCTTAGTTTACCTACTCGACCTAAGAGAAATGCACTTGCCCAAAGGTGACTGATGACAAAATAAACCAAAAAAAAGAGAAAAGACTCCCAGAGATCTGCGCCAATTGTTATAAGGTTACAAGTTTTAATGGTCTCATCACAGGTAAAGCCCTTCCTGGTGACACGCGTTTTGGCGAAAAATTGCCTTTATCAAATCAGGGCAGAATCATATTTCTTTGAGTGTCATAACAGATACTTATTACTGTATCATGGGTCAAAACCCTTCATAGCGTGAGCGAATTATAAGTCATGCGTGTCGGCTCTCCTGCATAAAAACTACTCGTCAATGCTAGTGGGGTAACAGATTTTGCAAGCCCTGTGAGGGAGGATCAGAGCCAGTGGTAATTACATGGATACCATCCAAGTGGGTCTTTACAACACAAATGTTCTGGCACCCAATTTCTAAGTCCCAGTAAATTGCACCGAGGTGATGAAGTGCAAAAGGCTGGTGTAAAAAGCAAGCAATATCGCCTTTTTGTCTCCGTTTTTACACTCTGCAGTGCAAATGGAGTAAACACTACCCCCCAGTTAGCTGGCAGGCAGTGTTTACAATGGATTCATATGCAATCTGCCAGCTTTTTGCGTAATTCATAGGAATGCACAGCACTTATGGCAGCATAAAAATGTCATGCCACTGTTAATTCTACTGCAACCGTATGGCAGAGAGAATGGGGGAGGAAGAAACAGATATTCCAGTCCGTGCCCCTTCGCTGCCATACACAAACATTACAATGAGGAATAACACAATATTCACGCAGACAACAAACACGACCCCCATCTGGGTTTCTTGCGCAATAGATCCAGAGGCTGGGCCTGGGGTTTCACAATAGTTCCAGTGAGTCGGTGTTCAGCGCCGGACTGAACCTATGTCATTTCGCACTTCAGACAAGTAGAGGGCTAACTTCGATAGGAAACCTATTTCTGCAATGGCTGGAGCTGCAGTGCTGGGAGTGGGTCCTGCTGGCTTGTCTAGACTGCAACGAAAAAAGTCTGGAATATCACGGTAGCAGTATATACCGGGATAGGATGAAAATATCCAACACCTTTACTGCGAACCCGAAAATTGAGGGGGTGGGGTGGACGGTTGTCGAACTTTTGCACTTTTTCACACAAATATAGATGGAAAGAGGGGAAGGGGTATTAATTGGGAATGAGAGAAGTGGAGTGGGGGGATGTGGGGTCATCTCTCCCCACATTTATTTGTGCTGACAAAGTGCCACAAAAATAATTAAAAAAAAAAGTCTGGATTTTCGGGACCCGCAGTAAAGGATTCGTTTTTTTCACTTAGATCTGTATAGACCTAAATCCACAATGATACAGGCATCCACACTGCAATGAAAGGCCTCCTGGGGACTGCCCTAGGGCTACAACCGTTCTTATGCCGACACATTGCAGTGTGCCAGCACTGCCCATAACACGCACTGCTCTCTCAAGAAGTACTTCTGATCAGCTGATAGCCCTTCCTGGAGTCCAAGCACGCCAGAAAGAAATATTACATGCAAAGTACAGAGACCATAGGATAGATCTGCCCACTTTGGATAGATTGGTTGCTGGCCAACTTGGGTGTGGTCCATTCAAGGAACTTGGAGACCTTTCTGTATAGAGTCTAGCATGTTGTAAAGCTTTAATGCCGCACAAATCACCACCATAGTAGCGCGACGGCACCAGTATCGTCCCCCTGAGTAAATGACGTGCTGTACCCACACCCGGGGAGAACAAACCAAGTCTGGAGGAAGAAGGGAAACTCGGGGGAAAGGGCAGGGGGATAGGATAGGAAAGCACAGAAATAAGAAATTAGGAAGATACGATGGGATTGAGGGAGGGGAATGGGTTTGCAGAAGGTGGCTGCCCAGTTATATAATGGTATACAAAATGGAATTTTGCTTATTGAAAATCAAAAACCCAGAACAGAGAGGAGAATGGATGCTTTGCAGACACCATACATTAAAAGGAGCCACAGATCCTAAGTGTTGGCTTTTAAAGCACATTTACTCGCGTCATACTCCCGCCACAGTAACACCGAATCCAGTCATTTCATTACGCCTTCAGGTTTCTTGGCAAAGCCGGCTGTCTAGAGAATGTTTACGGTGGAGTCCACACCATGGAGTAACCTTGGGGTCAAGTACACCCTGGATAGAAATGTACAAGCTCCATTTATTATTATCAATGAATGCATTAGCAGAGCGGGAGTATACGTGCTTCCATTCGCCATCTACTAACGGAGCGCATATTCGACTCCCCATTTTTCCCCAATGAGTTTTCTTGCCTCATTCCGACCAAAACAGCCCAATATCCATTTACTGCCTTCTTGCGGTTATGTACACATGTGCAGTTGGGGAATGTCTGTTGTGTGCACATCAGCATGCCAGTTCCAGTAGAATAGCCCAAACTGCCCCGTCTACAACAATGATGAACCAGACTGAAGTCTTCAAGTCTCTGCCCTGTTACCCTCATTGCCCTTCCTAAGCACCATTGGGGGGTGGCCAAGGAACAATTGCTGCTCGGTACTCACCTGTGTCTAATTGTGCAAATGTACACACCTCTTACGATGAACACCACAATGTCGGCTGCCTGAGTCACATGTGATTTTGAGGTTTTGTATTTGGGACGCGCCCACGACGGACTTAATCGTATTGGGACGCAGTTGGATTTACCATCGAGAGTAGAAAGATACAGAGAAGTCACTAGGTCGTTAGTTCATTTGTGTGTCCCTAGAGATTGTCAAGGTACTGTGTGCCTCGCGAAGCAAGACTGAAACGCTAGCACCTTGACTAAACGCTGATGGAATGGCCTGAAAACCCGCTATATAGCTGCAAGCCCGCTTCGTAAACTCGGTGAGAAAAAAAAACACCCATTTGCCCCATAATGATCGGTCTACTGGCAATATCTCTGTAGTAAGTGAACGCGTCAAAATATTTGGCAAATAATCCTCTCCAAACTATCGAATTTGACTCAGCAGCACTATGACCAGCGATCAAGTTCTTCTATCCAACCCACCTGAATCGCTAATTGCAGCGTAGATGGGGCACTAGCCTTGGTCAAAGGTGCACATGGCAATGGTTTACTTAACAGCCCTAAATCTTGGGATATGTACATTATCCTCACACAGAACCCGAAACAAAACCAATCAAGGCAAAGCTAATAACCAAATGTTAATGTATGACATCCCCGTTCAGTTTGCTTCCAATCGTAAGATCCAACAAATTGCAGATTCATAAGTGAAGGGGGAAAAGGATCGAAGCCTGGTTACAAGCTGTCAAGCGGAAACGAATGTCAGATTTCTGGCCTGCAGCCATCCTCTCCCAGGATTAGAAGGGCCTCTATAAATTATTCATGCACCAGGTCTTCTACAAGACGTTATCCAGCTGTATTTACTGTCTGCATTCACCACGAAGGCTTTCCATAATCCCTCCTCCTACAGCCTTCAAAGAGGACACTTAATAGGCAGCACTGAGCATCCTCAGTCTCCCGTTCTGATCCAGAAGAATGGGGCTCGCAGTGCACAAGGGAAGCTCCTTCAGACGGCCTTCAGGACCAAGCCGGGTGTTTAGTAAAACTGTTGTGCGGTGTGTGAGTAGTCGTGCGCTCAGGAGAGTTGGACCTCCTCCCGCTCCACACCCCACCAACCCCTGTTGTGTCAACTGCTGGGCGCCCATCTCGAGGGGGTGCAAGTTTAAGGTCTTCACATACGGCAGAACTTGATAGCCCACTGAAAGCAACGTAGTATCCCCCCTTTACTTCTTCTGCATTCACTTTATCAGACATTGAATTTGTTCCTTTACTTCATCTTCACATTGTCACGGCAGCAATGGATAAGGTCATGTTAGATGCAAGGTTAGGGCTGGGGGCCAAGGAGTGAAGGGGGAAGAATATGGGTGACAAAAGAAAGGAGGTTACAGGGGATCTCCCCCTCTAATGATGAAGTGAATGTTACAAGAACGGAAAGACAGATGAAGTAAAGGTATGAAGAGGTAACTGTGACTAAGTGAACATATGGCAAAGTGAATGCAGAAGAAGTAAAGACCTATATACAGCAACAAAGGCAAGGACACCCGTTTTATCTGAAATACCTGGGTCCGAAGGCCTTTCGCCACCAGATCCATTCGCTCTTCAAGCCCTAGGGATCGCAGAGAAGCCTGAAACCAGCAGTGCGCTGAGAGGGGATGTGGGTCCTCGCGTTATACTAAGAAAAGCATAGCCCCCACTGTCAAAAATCTCAAGTGCTTAGAAGCAGGCTAAACACTAGCATTAAGACCTACATACAACCATCAGGGAAGCAATATGGTGAGGAAAATATATTCAGCGCTTCAACATTTTGCACACATTCATTTGACTTGCATGTTACAATTCCTATCTTTTGATATTATTTTATTATTATTAGTATTAGGGTATTTATTTAGCACAGACCGAACTCTGCGAAGCAACGGAGTGTTTTACAATCATAGGAGGAAGAACAAGGTTAGGGGGCAGAGAAACACGGAAGTGGGGATCTAACATGGGAGGGAGGGCAAAAGTCAGCAATGGACCTTTGTAAAATTCTGTATTTGATAAAACCTTTGGGTTTTGCAAAACGAAATGTCAGGAACATCCACGTATATGAACTGGTTCGATAGTCCATTCTAGTGCTTGGCGCCGCTCTTGCAATGGCACGGTATCGGTCAGATTTTAAGCGTCCTTACATTTCCATATTCAGCCAGCCCATTGCCAGGCATCACAGATGACAACCTCCACCTTTTCAAATCACAATGCAAAAGCAGAGAAAGAAGACCACACTATTCCAGGAGACTGGCTGTGCTGCGTTACACAACACGTTACAAGTGCTCCATGAGGCGTGCCGGACAACAGCAACGCCAGCCCAATATCCGCTCCAAGCTCTCCTTTAATGAGCTTGGAAGTAGGGTCCTAGAGAAGAGGTGTGAGTGAAAGGGAACCCTGAGTACTTACTGTGAGGTGGGCGTAGGAGGTGGAGACTTTAGCGTAGCACCAGGTATTATATTGCACTAGAGCCACAAGGAAAGCAGTTTGAGAGCAGGAGAACACTACCCAGTCCGTATAGGTCCCCATCATTCCCTTCTAATGCCAACCCCTTCCAGATCCCTGGAATAGCTCTGTGCGGAGGAAGAGTCTGACAGGCAACATTAGAGAAGGGCTCCTTATGGAAAAGTGGGCGCTTTCCTCGTAACAGTTCCGAGTGCCTGAAACAACTCGAGATTCGCTCTCATCTGTGAGACTAAGCGATTTACACGCCTCCACTGTGGAAGGCTGGGACTTCGGATCTCAATCGTCTTTCGCGTAGCAATTGAAACACAGATACAATAGAATCCAGCCAATCCAGTTTATCCTGGTCGCCTTGAGGCATAGCATCCAGGTCTCAAGCCTGGGACATCAACGGCACCACCTCCCTCCGATACCTTTGGAGCAGGTCCCAGAAAATGGGAATGAAAGCCAATTCGACATCACATGAAATACCTGCTTAATAACCTCACAGCTGTTGGCATTAGCACTTAAGTGAAAGATAAAAGTCGTCATACGCAGGCCAACCTAACCAAACAGGCTACCAAGAGGTTAAAAGTTGCGGTGCTTTAGACATTAACAAATCACAATTGGGGGAAAAAAGCAAACCGTGGCATGACTATGCACACCTCAACAAACCACATTCTAAAGGAACCTATTGCTGAACAGTAAATTACATTAGAAAAAATGGTATCACATGGCTGACGACATCATCAAATGGCACCCTTAAGAAACAATGATGCAGGATTGCCAACAACAAACAGCATTTGTAGAGAAATAGGGCCTCATTACAAGTTTGCTGGTGTGGAATTAACGTGCCGGTATTCACATATACCGGCATATTTCCATGCCAGCCAACTACAAGTTTGCCGGTGAGGTGCCTGAATTACCTCCAGCTAACAGCTGGGGGTAATTCAAACACTGTAACCGTCAAAAATCACTGGTAATACTGCAAAAATCCCTCAAGACAATCCACATGTAGAGTCCCACAAGGATCCTCCTTCTCCCCAATGCTCTTCAACATATACATGGCTGTACTCATCAAGCGCATCAAAAGCCATGGCCTGACGTGCTACAAATACGCTGACAACACACAATTAGACTACAAATTACAAGACACGCAAGAAGGAAACGGCACTAGAGAGCTGCCTCCAAAAACTGTACGCCTGGATGAACTCAAACAACCATATATCCAAAAGAGGAGAGAACAACCACTACATCCCGTGGCCAACAAAACTTGGCACAGCACCTGTCCAAGAAATGTTTCTTCCTCCTACGAGCAGTTAAAAGAATCCTACCATACCTCTCTTTCACTCACAAAACACTCACCATCATCACGCTAATCATGTCCAGATTAGAATATGTCAACACCCTATACCTTGCAATGCCAGAACGACTACTAAAAAAACTTCAACACATCCAAAACGCAACATCCAGAATCCTACTGAAAACACCACAAAGAGAACACATCACATTGTCGTTAAAAATGCTACACTGGCTACCAATAAAACAGCAAATAAAGTTCCAAGCAATGGTCATTAAGCAATCCATGGCTAAGGAGCAGAGTTCATAAAAGAGAAAATAAACGTCTACCAACCAACAAGACCACTCAGATCAAGCAACGACATCCGCCTCAAACAAAAAATGGTAAAACAAAAGAAAGTGCGGAGGATCGTCCTTCTCCCACTTAGCGCCAAAAACCTGGGATGATCTACCAAAAAAAGATACGCAAAACAGGAGACCACCTTCAATTCAGAAAATTACTCAAAACTTGGCTCCTTGACCCTGAAACAGAATAAAAACAGCAGAAAACTAACAACAGAAACAACAATCACTGAAACAGAAAACATCCCCCGGGACATCATACCTTAGACCTCCCCTCCTGAAGGCAGGGAAAGGGTATACCGTTAGCGCAAAACACCACACCATAGCTGAAAAGCAAGTAGGTCAGGACCATAGACCAAAACAAATAGACACCATGACAGGGAAGAGAAGAAAGGACAAAGAAGACAAAAATCTAAGAGGTAAGAAAAACCAAGTAAAAAACAACAAAAAAACAACTAATCCCCCACTAACAAAAACCTTAGGCTCTACGCATATGCCTCTCACACAGAAACTCACACAACCACCTCTCAGCACAGCAAACCGAACGCACTTCACCAAACCGCAATAACAGACGAACAACACAACTGGCAACAACAGCACATGGGCATACCCACTGATCCGATATATGCACACAAGCTAAGCACACAGTGAAAACCGAACTGAAGCTGCCAACAGGCCATCACAGCTCTCACTCTCCTACTCCCTTACTAACCACCCACCCCTCCTCTTTCAGATCAGTGATGTCATCAATGACAGTTGTGATGTCATTTTTGATGTCCTGGGTGTTAGTGTTAGCAGTGCACAGTGGTGCGGGCAGTTATGGTTGCTTAGCCTACCATAACTGGCGAATTTCATGGGTTTTTTGGTTTTAATTCGAACCATAATGTCACGTTTGTAAAGTTTTTTTTTGTGAATTTCACAGGTTTTTAGTAGCGCAACTTAACCATAACGTCCCTTTAAGAAAGTTTATTTTACTGAATTTCGTAGTTTTTTAGTAGGGCAACTTAATCATAACATCCCGGTAACAAAGTTTTTTTAACTGAATATACACTTTCATCATGTGAAATTGGGAGATATGTACTATAAATCCCTTACTTTATATACATTTAACATAGAACATACTGAACCCCCACGCTAATGATATTTGAAAGGCACGGACGAGCGCCTGTGCGTGGACGGGGTCAACACTACCCAAACAGTCAGGGGTATCTGAAATTGTACTATTGTGCCATATGAAAAATGCACAAGATTAAAAAAGAACACAAACACATTGTAAGTACTAATAAGTAACCAATTGAACCTACACGTCTCAAACATTATCCATGCATTAAATTACCATGTAGAATGAAATGGATTATACCATAAAAAAAAGATATGCCTCCAACGTAATTACCTCACAGAAACTGTGCAGCCAAGAGCGACAGTAGACGTACACAGCAGAACTAAAAATTAAAAGGAAATAGTAAGTGAACTTCATTTTTCTTATATGTGTGAGTTCCTTTTTGTGTGAGGTGCAGAACAAATAATGTATTTCTGTTGTTTTGACACAGAAATGTGCAGTACTTTGGAGTGGCTGGAGGAGAATTTTCCACATGGGGAAATGTCAGAAGATAGCGATAATAATGGTACACACTTCTCTGCATAAGCAAATTAATAGTCAGTATTTTATGGGCATTTAACATATATATATTTACTTTTAACAGACCAGGTAAAAAAGAAGAATGTCCACCAAAGAACACAGAGCAAGACAGCCTGAAATGGATAGAAGAGAAAATGGACATACTAAATGAGAATTTTAACGGGTTAAGGCAATTTGTGGAGGAATACGTGAGAGGAAAAATAAGATAACTGTGCCACCTGTAACTGTCCCCCTTCTCCATTTTCTAGTGAACCATTCCCAAACCCTCAAGAAGAACATAAACGTTTTGACGAAACATCCATCCCTTCATCCCCTCACAACCAGCCCGTGTTGAACCCTAATTCCCCTATATTCGTTTCAGTGTCTGCTTGCCCCTCTTTCTCTTGATTGATCTATGTGTGTGTATTAAAAATGTTTTTATGTTCGTTGTAGTGGAATAGTTTGGATCAAAAACATTTTTTTAAAAAGAGTTATGTTGTCCGCAGACAGCGCGCCTGTTCGGGCTGGTCGTAAACAATATAATATGGATGTTCTAAGGGCAATACACCTACCCGTACCATTCGCAACCAAGATGGAACTGATCTTAGAACGCACCAGCTGTCCAAGTAGTCCGTAAATGAACAGAATGGGGGCGTCCTAAGGACATTATACCTCTCCGTACTGGTCACAACCAATATAAAACTGTTCTTAGAGCACACCAGGTGTCCGGGGTGTCTGTAAATGAACAAAATGGGAGTGTCCTAAGGACACTATACCTGTCCGTACAGTCAGCAGAACATCTACGCACATGCGCACCACACCCATAAGTACTGCGAGCATCGCGCCGGTCTGTAACTGTCCGTCTCACTTGTGTCGCACTTTTAATTAGTTTCAGGACCCGAACACTGTCCGTAGAACACCCGCGCGCATGCGCACGTCCTTTACTCTGCATTTGGTGTCCAGCGGGCACCCATTTCCTTCGCGGATGTGTTCACGGCATCATCATGTGACCGCACCCACGCTGAGCATGTGGCCTAATTTGCGCAGTTTGTCTGCTTCCGCAACATTTCAAAATAACTTATACAGACATGGGAAATTATTTTACAGTATAAAATCACCATTTCACATGTCCCATATAAGGGCCCTACCTATCAACATATTGCTTAGAATTTTTGCAACGCTTTTGAGTGATCGATATGGTCACGAGGCACACCCCTCGACCCCTATAAAAGACCACACCCCCGAGCTCATCTTCATTGTACTTCTGGCTATAGCGGATTGAGTTTCGCTGCCTTTAGTGCTGTAGCGAAGATTAGCTGACCAAACCTAATGGCATCCATGGCTGCTGTTGCTTCACCAGCCTTAGCTCCACCCCAAACCCTCCACCGCCACCACCTCCCCAAGGGCCTGTAGAGGGAAATACGCGTGCGGATGTAGAGAGCGAGGAAGAAGAGAATGAGGTGGAGGAACTACAAGCACTCGCCGGGAGTCGTGGGTGTGGCGGTTGTTTACCGTTTTTTGGAAATGTACCAAAAGCACGTGCGAACCAGGTCATGTGTAACCAGTGCAACTTGGTGCTGAGTCGCGGGAGACCTGGAGCGTACAGATTTGGTACGACAAGCATGAAGCGACACTTCGTTCCACAGTGCGGAAATTCGCAAGGTGGTACCATGTGAAGAACGTAGTAGGTTGAGTTCCTCTGCAGCATCCTCTGTGTCCGATCCTCTCACCACAAGAAACACTCCTGTGGGAGAGCGCATCCCTCCAGCTGCCTCACAGGCCATTCGCGATGCTGTTGACCCTTACCTTTCGAGTGTCACAATATTGTGTATTTATTGCGATGCAGTACTCTGCAGGGGAGAAAGTCTTCGAAGTGCTTTTGAGACTACGGTCACAGAGCACCAGAAGAACTGCTTCCTACCGGAGTAAGGCCCACCCTACATCTTTCTCTCTCCACCTGCCCTTTCTTATCCCGTGGTTGGTGTCTTTTCCTTACCCTCCTTTACCCTCCTCTCCTAGTGTTTCGTGTGTAAAAAAATAAAATAATGGAAAACAACAAAAATTACTAAAAATGCTCTTTTCATGGCCTTTCTCAGTTTAACAATGGAACTATCAAATGACCGGTGTAGGCCCCCGTGCATTTTTCAAAAAGTCTGCGGACAGTCGTAGGATGCACAAAAATGTAGGGTGCAAGTGGAGCAAAACCAATGCACTTTTCGCTGGGAGTAAGTGGTGCTCTGAAAAGAGCCTTTTGGTGGTGTTTTGTGTGTTTGAAAAACTGTGGATTCGAAAATACGTAATGCAAAATAGGGGACTATGAATCCAAAAAAGGTTGCAATGCATTTTGTACATTACGAAGAAAAGTCTGATTGCAAGCATATGTGAGATGGACTCCATCTCTGCGAAAAATGAAAGTGCTGCGAAACAAAATGTTTTCATTGTGTAAAGAGGACATGCCAACATCTCTTAGAAAGGCACAAACAGCCTTATTTACATTGCGCCTCGCTTTCTCCATTTGTGGACCAAATGCAGGAGAACGCAGCCACATTTGTCTTTGTGCAATACGGGAAAAAACTACTTGGCAATTTGGAAACATGTCCATGACCTTCGCAAGTCCTTACTTCATTGCAAATTGCAAAGAAATTCCAGAGACATGCCCTAAACTGTTTCCTCCACAATGAATGATAATTATATCAGGATGCTGCCCTGTCTGTAAAGTAGCACAGAGAAGTACCAAGTCCAGCCACGTCATTCCACGCACTCCATGCAGTGCACTTCCACATGAGAAAATCGAAGATCTGCAGATATACCGCAAATTTCTGCATGCACCTTCAACCAATGTATCCATGAGTCTCCCAAAATCCAGATAATCTGTTTTCGAGCACACAGAGCCATAGCAGTCTGGTCTCCTGTCAGGAAAAAGACGTTCTCACTAAATCTCTCCGTTCAGAACACACCCACTGAACTTTACTGACCAATCCGTAGCTTCGCTCATTCTCATTTGCATGCGTCTCCACCCCAGAAACCCCATTGGTAATACGTGTTGCCTGCAGACTACTGCCTTGTCTGCGGACACGTAGAGGATCTGAGCGTGACGACTGTACATTTAAATAGTATTCCCCTTTTCCCCTTTAAGGTGGGCTCTGAAAAGAGCCGTTTTTTCTTTGTTTTTTTGGCAGGTGTCTAACAGACACCTGTTAGTTTGTATTTTTTTTCTTTTTTTTCTTTTTACTTTACTCCTACAATCATTACAGAACCTTCTCCAAAGCAAGCCTTACATTCCAAAAGAACATGCCATTTCCCAAAAAAGATAACAAAACACCATCTGCTTCAAAATAAGCCGCATTACTGGAAACAATGTTCTCGTGGCTGTAGAAAAACATACCGGCTCATAACATGAAAGCACGCATCCCGCGATTGATGGTACACCTCCCACTACTTTGATCAGAACAAAAAACAGAACTGTTGTCCCATTTTCCTCTAGGGAGTAAGCCAGAAATAATAACTATCGCAGTTGGAAAGATGTTAATGACTGCTTGCACCAACTGTTCCAAATCTTCCAACAAAGTAGGTGAACTCACGTAGCCCAAATGGCAAGCACCGTAGTGCAAAACTACCACATGGGGGACTGGTTATCCTACACATATCTCTATAAACTTGGAGAATTGCCGCAACATTGCAATCAGTCGCAGCGCTCCACACCACCTCCACTCCTCTGACATCGAAATTGTGTGCCACATGCCTACTTTCGGAATAGTGCTGTAAACCATGGACAAAAATATCTCCGAGCACCAACACACTGTCTTTTCCTCTGCCATCTTCACTACACGCACTGTCTTTAGACACAAATGCACAATGTGAACATCTAATTGGCTGATGCCTACAGTCCCCTTTCCATGCTGGATTTGCTGTTGAACCCCGTATGTGGCACGCCCTACCCGCGGACAAATGCGGTGTCCGTGCGGCCAGTAACTCTTAGCCAGTCCGTCTACCCTTTCCACATCACTCGCGAATCCATTCCCTCATTGGACACAGCTAAGCAGCTAAGCAGTCACACGGCCATCCACCAATCACATTCAAGATCTCTACATCTAACTCCGTCATCAGAGTTCCGCACTTCAAATGTACTGCTGATCACTCTGAATGCAAGTCGCAAATCATTGCAAAGCACCTACTTCAAAAATTACTGTGCAAGCGTCGCAGATCTCTACTTACAGCTCCATGCATACGCACATGCACAAGTACATTTAAACAAATTAATGCCACTAAATCGGCATAGACAATACATACCAACGCTCCCCCTTTAAGTGCAAGATTTCCGATTTTTCATTGAGAAACCGCACTACTTCTTACTGTCTCCCGCATAACCTATACATACGTAACAACCCTCCCAATTTAGGCGCGAAACTCAATTTCCATTAGAAAATGTCATAATTGTTTACTGTCTTCCGCCTAAATTAATGCTACTTCCAATGCGATCGTATGAGAAAAATAAACGTTCCCGATTGCTGTGGTGACATCTCCCTCTGAGGCTCTCCCGATTTTTTGCATTTGTGCATATAATATGAAAGTAGTCACATTTTTCCCATCTACTATAATGATATATCACTTCCAAACCTCTCTGCTATGGACAACACAGCTTAAAAAAACAAGGGAATTTCATGAACTGAAAATTGTACTAATTTCCGAAGCAGGTTCAACTAACATACTGCAAATAACATATAAAGGCTGCACATAGTGAAATGAAATGCACACATGCACTGTGTGCAGATATCATAGGAGAATACTCCGACGAAAAATGCAAAATGAATGTGTACATTAACATCACTGCTTTAAACGCAAAGTTACTAACTTCTTCCTTTTACAATTGCAGTGAAGACTACTCGCCTGAAAATCAACAGCATCTACACTGCAAACAACATTTCCGAAGCAACCTGGTCATTCTGCAAAAAAAAGTAAGTACAGTACTACCTTTATATTTTTACTGTTCCTCTGTGTGGATTATTTATGTAATTTGCGCACCAAAAAAAACATTGATTTCTGAACCATTCTACCCACAAATCCCTATTTATTAAACAAAGAATAACAGGCAGAATGGCAAACAAATCCCTGTCTTTTTGTAACACAAATAACATACAGAAGCCTTAGAATGTTAGTACTACAAAACAAATAGCTGTTTTAATTTTAAACCATTACGTTTACTATTATTGCTTCTCCTCACAACTAGCTCACTTTTGACTCTCATCTGAAGCACAGTATAGTAATATACAAACTCATGCACGCATGCACACAGCGCACATACATTATAAAACAGACCAAACCATGCTTTTTTTTTTTTCAACAGACCCCAAAGAATGCCTACCAAAAAGCAAGTCCGTAGAAAGGAACGCAGAAATAGAGCAAATAATAATAAAAGTGTCCAAAGTAAGCATCCATCTCTAGCAGAGTTTGTACAGAACATTGAAACAAAACAGCTAATACAGTCATTTAGCAAAATGACCAGGTTACTCACCATAGTGACCACCTTACTCCTAATCCATTGTCCCCTTTCCTCCATACTTATGGGACATCTCTCCGTCCTGTGGGACGGGACCGGAGCACTTTGTAAAAAGCAATCACATTTTTTTCAAAAATGTGTCCCTCCTCTCTTTCCTGCGTGGGGCCCGACACGCGGCCGTAACCCCGCCCACCTTGGCTCCGCCCCACGCATCGCCCATCAGTCCTTTTCCATCACAGGGTCCAAGACCCATTAGCAATAACAGAGGAACCTTATTAGAGGGGACGGCGGGCGGGCGTATGGAGGAAAGGGGACTATGGACTAGGAGTAAGGTGGTCACTACGGTGAGTAACCTGGTAATACTCCTACATCCAGTCCCCTTTCCTCCATACTTATGGGAGATTCCCAAGCACTCCTTACAGGAACTATGGGTGGATGGAAATACGCCTTACTGAAACAGGTTCTTCAGCACAGCCTGGGCAAACTGAGCGTCGGCCCTAGAGCTCATATCGAGGCAGTAATGCTTACAGAAAGCAGATGGGGAGGCCCAGGTAGCCGCTCTAGCGATGGACTCCCAGGGAACATACTTCTGAAAAGCAACCGCAGCTGCCTTGCCTCGCACCTGATGCGCATGAATACCTTTAGGTGGTTTCAGCTTTTGGACGGTGAAAGATTCCGTGATACAGGCAGCAATCCATCTGGAAATGGATGCCTTAGACACCGGCCTGTCTGGGGTTTACCGAAGGTCACAAACAGTTGGGAAGAGCTCCGAAGCTCAGCAGTCCTGTCCAGGTAGAACTTAAGAGCTCTTCGGACATCCAGGCAGTGTAGAACCCTTTCCGCCTCTGAGGCAGGGTTCGGAAAAAAGAACGGAAGGGAAATCGTCTGATTCAGATGGAATTCGGTCACTACCTTTAGTAGGAAAGCTGGGTTAGTCCGAAGGACTACCTTGTCCTTGTGAAAAACCAAGAAAGGATGCTCCACCGACAATGCCTGGAGCTCACTCCCTCTCCTGCTGACGTAACGGCAACCAGAAAGGACACTTTCCAGGACACGTTCTTGAGGTCAACCGTAGCCATTGGCTCGAAAGGTTTATGGCACAGCGCCGTCAGGACTACGTTTAAGTCCCAGGGCGGGTGCAGAGTATGAACCGGAGGGTAGATGCATGTCAAACCAGCAAAATGTCTCTTCACCACCAGGTTAGTTAACGAATAAGAACACCGGTCTGTAGAGAGGTAGGCGGAAATCGCAGAGAGATAAGTCCTGCAGGACAAGACATGAACACCTGACTCCGCTAGGGAGGAGACAAAGGACAGCACCGTGTCAATCGTCGCCACCCTCGGGTCCAATTCTTTCTTCAAACACCAATGACAGATCCTGAGCCATTTACTCTTGTATTGGGATCTGGTCAAGGGTTTCCGGGCTGCCTGGAAAATGCGTATGTTATCCGCAGACAAACCCAAAGGCTCTAGCGCCGTGAACTCAGGCACCATGCCGCCAAGTTGAGCGATTGTGGGGAGGGGTGCCACATCTGCTGTTCCCCTTGGTGAAGAAGATTGGGAGTTACTGGTAACCTGATTGGCGGACACGCCGACAGGTGTTGAAGTTCTGATAACCAAAACCTGGCCGGCCACCACTGAGCTATCAGTAGAAGAGAACAGTTGACAGAACTTTTCAACTTCCAAATTGCTCGATGAACCAGAGGAAGAGGCGGGAAGGCGTAAGCTCTCATGTTGTGCCATGGGATCTCGAGTGTGTCCCCCATAGAGGAGGCTCCCAGCCCCCCTCTGGAGGCGTACTGAGGAAGCTTCTTGTTCATCGCCGTGGCGAAGAGGTCCACCTTTGGTGTGCCCCAACGCGAGAAAATCCATGATAGGATCTCCGCCTTAAACTCCCACTCGTAGCTGACCTCTGTCTGCCGGCTGAGGGCATCCGCGGTGACATTCAGCCGGCCCGGGATGTGCACTGCAAGCAGCCAGACCCCATGAAGCACGGCCCACTCCCAAATCTGAATGGCCAGATCCACAAGAGGGGGAGACTTTGTTCCCCCCTGCTTGTTTATGTAGTACATTGACACCACATTGTCCGTTCTTATGCAGACCACCTTGTTGACAATGAGAGGTCTGAACGCCTTGAGCGCCAGAAAAATCGCCAGAAGCTCCAGTTGATTTATGTGCAGGAGCTTGTCCTGAGGTGACCAGAGGTCCGAGACCTGAAGAAGATCTAACGTTGCACCCCACACGAAAAGGGAGGAGTCTGTCGTGATTGTCACCATGGGGCTTGGGTCCTGGAACCCGCCACCCACTGACAGGTTGCTGAGAGAAAACCATCAGTCCAGGTCCACTCTCATGGAATCCGGAATCATTATCCGTTCGGAATCCGGGTCCACAGCCTGACGCCAGGAACTCCGAAGAGCCATCTGGGTCCGCCGAATTTTGAGACGAGCAAGAGGAAGAGCCAGCACACACGAGGCCATGAGGCCCAGAAGCCTCTGGAACCACCAGGCCGATGTGCTGTCCGACTGCGTAAACATCTGGCACGTGGCCAACAGATCCGCCATTCTGTCCCCGGTCAGATACACACAGCAGTCTATCGTGTTCCAACGAAACCCAGGAAAGTCAGGTCCTGTGAGACCGTCATGGAGGATTTCCGCCAGTTCACCGACAGCCCAAGATGGAACAGGAGCTGAAGGAGAGGCTGGAGGTTGCTTGCTGCTGCCAACGGGCAAGGGCTGCGTAGGAGCCAGTCGTCCAAATAGGGATACACATGGATACCCTGGAGACGAAGATGGGCCGCGATCACCGACATCTTCGTGAAGACACACGGCGCCGAACTGAGGCCAAAAGGAAGCACCCGAAACTGGAAGTGCTCCTCTCCCAGAGAGAAACAGAGATATCTCCTGTGTGGGTTCCAAATCAGGATATGCATGTACGCATCCTGAAGATCCACCACGCTGAGCCAATTGCCTGCCTGCAAAGAGGAGCAAATTTGCCCGGGCGTGATCATCTTGAATTTCTCTTGGGGTAGGGAAAGATTGAACTGGGATGGTGCGCAGGCCAGCCTGGTTGGGTTTGGGCACCGTAAACAGCCGGGAGTAGAAGCCCTCACCTCGCTCCCCAAGGGGAACGGGTTCCACAGCTCTGAGGAGCAGAAGTTTCTGAACCTCGGCCTTGAGGGAGGGTGAGCCCGACAGCTGAAAAGGAGAGTTGAGGGGTGGGGTAGGGGGTAAAGGTAAGCGGAAGCCCGCTCGAGCGACTGACAAGACCCATCTGTCTTCTGTGATGGTCTGCCACGCCTCCCAATGAGACGCAATGCGTCCTCCCACCGGGGTCTCGTGCGAGTGCTGAAAACCCTCATTTGGCAGGTTTATCGGTGGCGGTGCCACCTGAACCTGATGAGGAGGCTGAGGAGCGGGAGAAATACCGCGTACGCTGTTGTCTACGGCGGTTATTCCCCGCAGGAGTATCCACTGTGCGATTTTTGCAGTCGAGGAAGCCCCTAAAACCAGAGGAAGGTCGACCTTGCGACAACGGCCTTTGAGTCTTGAAGGGAGGTTTAACCAGAACAGACAATGATTTAGCCGTCTGAGTGCTATCTTTGGTTTTGGTGAGCTCTACATCAGTAGAAGAGTGAAAAAGCTCCTTACCATCAAATGGAAGGTCCAGGACCTTGTCTTCCACCTCCTTCGAGAACTTAGTGGCATGCAGCCATGCTTGCCGCGAGGTATCCACCCCTAACATCAGACCCTGAGCCGAGGTGTCTACGTGATGAGCCGCAGCCTCCAGGAGATCCTGGGCCAAGACCCTGGCATCGGAAAGGCCTCCTCTGAAATCCTCCAGCTTCTCGACCGGGCTATGCTCCTCAAACTCTGACAGACCTCTCCACATCCGCATGTTAGCTCCCACAAAATCAATTCTGCATTGGCCTGCCTGAGCTGCAAGGCCGAATTGGCAAAGATTTTCCTCCCTAGGTAGTCCAGGAGTTTGTACTCCTTCGCCAAGACCCGAGTCGCCGTCGCGGAGGAGGAAGCTGCAGGTCTGGATTGCAACGTGGCCACAGCCACCACTGTGGAGGAGGGAGGCGGACAAGACGACAAGGCCATTTCTTCCGAGGAATGTAGCCTGTACCGCGCGTCAATCTTTTTATTGACAAAAAGTCCCGAGTGTGGCTTTTCCCAAACTATTTGGACCTCGGCCAGAACGTCCTTCTGCAAGAACAAGCCGGTACGCTCCAAAGGAGACAAGGTGAACGCCCCAGAAAGCACGCCCTCCTGCGGAGCAGGTGCCTCGGGCACCGGAACATCCAAGAAGCTCATCATGTCCAGTACCCGGTCATGGAAAGCTCTGGTAGAGCGGGGCAGGTCCTCGTCGCCTTGACGGTCATCTGACAGGTCCGGCTCCTGCTGAGCCGAGTCAGGCACTGCCTTGTCCACTGGGGACAATGGCGGCACAGGCGGAGGCGCAGGGGGAGGCACCACGGGCAAGGGAGGCGCCGGCGGAACCACCAACGGGACGGTTGGAGCCAGAGGCGCGGGTGGACATATCTCCTTGAAAAGCCCCTTGAAATATTCCCTCATGGGGTCGGTGCGCATAAGCGCTTGAAACTTACCGAAAAAGGCGTCCTCAGGAGATTGTTTCGGAACCTGAGGAGGCCTCTCATGAGGTGGACAAAACCAGGGACGCAACGGGGACGGGTGCCACACCGGCCCCTCCGCCGACGTATCCACATAAATCAAGGGAGCCGCCCCCACGGGCAACAAAACATTGTGCGGAAGAGGCATCCGGGCGTTCCAATTAAAAGCTGGCCGGTAAGGATGCGCACAAGGGACCTTAGGTTCACCCGAAGGACCGAACCCTACACCAGGGGCCGATGGCGTAGTTGTAGGGGTAGTACCTAAAATGGCCGCCGTGGTCGTGGCGGGAACGGGCGCCATTTTGTCCTCATCTGAGGGGAACTGCGGCACGTGACGAAGTGAGGCAGGGGTCCCCATCGATGGATCAGGGGTCTTAATTTTAGCCTTAATGTAAGGAACCTCGGCAGAGCCGGTACTATGAGGCCTGGAATGTTTCTGCGACTTACCAACCGCCAACTGAGCCTTCGAAGGAAGAGCCTTGGCACTGCCGGTAAAAGAAGAAACCTTCTTTGCCCCCTCAACAGATCTGGTGTCACCACAAGAGCGGGAACGGTGCTTTGTTACCGACAGGGCCTTGCCCTGCCCCTCGGAACTGTTGGTAGCCTTAGCCTCTGTACGAGGAACCTCGGACCTAGGCCCGGTAGAAGCCTTATCGGCACGGGCCTCGAACATGCGTTCGGTGACCTCAAGCCCAGCCAAGACCTCGGGGCGTACCCCGGTTTTGTTTTTGAGGGAAGCCGAAAGAGCGGCCTCAGATCAAGCTCCGGTACCCCACGACTCAGTAGAACTGGGTCTACACACAGTCCCCACAGGAGGGGCCTCGGAGTGTACTCCGGTGAACACAGGACCTTACGGAGACCCTCAGAGAAAACTTTGGTAGAATTATTAGGCCCGACAGGCACCTCAGGGCGAACCCCGGTAACAGAGCGATCGACGACCCCCCCGGCTCGAGAGGAACCCGGGAAGGTATCCCCCGGCCGGGGTACTCTGAAAATCAAAGAGCTTACCGGGTGTTTTTTCTTCTCGTCGATGAACGCCTGAAAATGCGAAGGAGGAGTCCGACCGAACACCACCTCCCACCGCTCCAACCGACGTTGAAGAGCCCGGACCGAAAGGGAGTCACAGTAAAAACAGGAGTCCCAACGGTGTTCCGGACCCAAACACTCTAAACAAAGAGGATGGGTATCCCCCCTCGCGAAGCGACAGTGACACGATGAACAGTCTGGAAAATCTAGTTTAAAAGACATAGACAAACTAGTAAACGAACGCTAGTGAGAGCCAGAGAGGGAAAAACGGAAGAAAAACATCCGAGGATGCAAGTGTGTCCGGCCCCGATCATGCGGAGAAAAGGACTGATGGGCGATGCGCGGGGTGGAGCCAAGGTGGGCGGGGTTACGGCCGCGTGCCGGGCCCTGCGCAGGAAAGAGAGGAGGGACACATTTTTGAAAAAAATGTGGATGCTTTTTACAAAGTGCTCCGGTCCCTTCCCACAGGACGGAGAGATGTCCCATAAGTATGGAGGAAAGGTGACGGGACGTAGGAGTACAAAGGAAGCTTCAACTACCAAAACTTTGGCTCCTCTATCAAATTGTGGCACGAAACAGAAAACGCTTTACAAAAAGTCAGCTGCCAGTACTGCTAACAATGCTCCTATGAATCCTGATATACTAGCAAGAACCCATAGTAAAAAAAGTATTTTAGCAAAAATGTTTCGCCACGGAGTCCTTCAGAATTTAATAAGAAGAGGAGCAAAATCGTCCTCAACCCTTAACACCTACCGTAGAAAATTAATTCCACAAGCTCTCGTAGACAGTGCAATCCTTCTCAAAAGGAAGTTATTTATTTTAGTGTTAAATAGGATGAAACCACTAACAAAACTAAGTACTAAACTACAAAAGAAACTTCTCAATAAACGGAATGTCAACAAAAATAACTTTTTAAATATTTGTGGAGGTGAAAGGAGTCACACAACAACAACAGAACCATATTTTAATGAAGAAGCATACAAACAAAATCAAACAAACACAATTGCAATCCATAGCAGTGGACGAGGGTATGAAAAAATCAATACCATCATGGAACAAGAAACACTGCTTGCAAAAGTATCCCCTAAAAACTCAGAATTACCTCTCCATTCGACTGAAGCAGACCGTCCAGTATACAAATGGCCATGCACGTCAATGTGTAACATTCCCAATAAATCTTTCAAATCTTTACGTGAGTTCCTCTATCAGTATGTGAAAGGTAAAGACAAAATCAAAATGAAAGTGCTACAAAATATGGATATCTGTCCAGTGCGCAAATACACAGGACTACAAGAACATTCATTAGCCTGCATTTCAGGACCTATTTGCAAAAGCACCTTCCATGATATCAAAAGGATATCAATACATCATTCAAATGTAAGAAATCTAGTGTATAAACTGTACTATGCTAAAAGTCAAGCTTTAGAATTAGCCAATTTAAATAACACTCTTCTGCATGGTACACCCAAATACCTACAAGAAGAAGTGGACCGTATCCAGAGAAAATATTTTGGCAGTGAAAGCCACTTCCAAATGCAATAGTTTTAGAACAGACTAGCAACAATTCTGCACATTGTAATCTTCTATTACACACATACAAAAAAGAAATACTAAAATTTAAAATTACATCGAGTGAAGTAGCAAACCACGTGTGTGTGTTGCCGCAGACCGTTTTACAAAAGGAACACAAAAACTATAGACGTAACATACAAAATAGAAGACAGTGAAGATTCCAAATTATTTGAATTAGCGCTCTACCTTTTAGCAGAAAACAAATACCAAATAAGTTAACCCCTAATAAGTTGCAGTTACTGCACTACAAAACTGGACAACAACCAAACTCCTTCACGTGCTATCACAAATAATTTGGAATTATTCCCACTACCAAAACCTCTGCAACAACTCAATTTGTATGAGAGCATCATAATTCAAACAATTCACCCATTTCAAGCAACAATACGCCTTCAACCAAAAACAGCAACATTACCTCCCTCTGAATTGGTGAAAGGCATTTGTGGCAAAGTAGTTTATTTGCCATTAGATCTGACAGAAAATGTGCACACTCTAGGAGTGCAACTTTCAATAGAGCATTCTTTAATTGTCTTAGTAAATGGTGTACCAACAAGAGACTAAATAATGTGGCAAAAACTGGTGGACTTACATGAAATTAGACAAGCCTTGCAATATCTGAAAGACAATAACGAATACTACAAAGAAATAAACATTGAAGAAAGCTTAAGGGAAACAACTGAACTAATTCAAGAGTCATCAGAAACTGGCCAATTTGAACTTCTGGATACTGCTGCAGTATCCACTCTTTTGGACCATTACACAATTCATCCATTGCACTCTAATGAGAGCATAGATGATGCACTAGAAACTTACCAAATGCGACAAACCAAAGGGTCACCAATGAGCATATGGGAAAAAAGTATAGAAGCACGTGCTTTTCCACTGCTATTTCTTACTGGCAAAGGCGGAAGATACGATGATAGACCCCCTCAGATTACGGCCTCAGAATACCGCTCATTACGAATGTATTCTCAAGATCCTAGATTTAGACAAAATGTGGATTATATATTCCACCTACTCTTTGAAAGTGAACTAGCAACCCTATGTTACGGAGTTGCACACATATTGAAATCTGGAACCCACTTTCAAAATATGTCAGCTATGCAATTAATACAAAAAGTGCAAGAAAAAGATGAGGTTTTACAATCAAGTATAACAAATCTGTTTGCAAACATGCATGGTACGAAAGAATACTGGTTCCGACGGCATGGAGATGTACGTTGTATGATCAGAAACCTTGACCACCCACTTGGTTTGTTACATTAAGTTGTGCAGAGTATGCATGGGAAGATTTACATGATTTCCTACGCATATCAAACAACAACAAAACCAACATAGATATACTAACACCTGGAGAATGTTGCTCTCTAGATCCTGTTAATGTGTCAAGATATTTCCATCATCGTTTCATTGCTATGCTACACTTTATTTGTAATAAAACTGTTCCTCCCCTCGGAGAAGTGCAACACTTCTTTTGGAGAAAAGAATACCAAACCAGAGGAGCACTGTATATTCACATACTTTTATGGATCAAAAGGTGCACCTAAATTTGGTCAGGACAGTGATGTCACTGTTTTGCAGTTCATCCAAAAATCTGTCACTTGTGAAATCCCTTCACAACGGACACAGTGACCTTCATAGACAGATTTTACAATTTCAATGACAAATGTGGCAAATATTGTCGTAGCAAATACAAAAGCAAAGGGAAATACTACACCAAATGCCGCTTTGGTTTCCCTAGACCAGTTACAGAAACAGGTGAAGTGAACAACTTCATGTCTTCAGTTCGACATAGTGTTAAATGTAAATCACCTAAGAACATGTATTACATAAAAAGAACATAAGAATCAAAATATATCAATGATTACAATGCAAACATAGATGTGCAGTACATAGCAGACAATTCCACTGCAGTTGCATGATATGTTACAGCCTACTTAACAATAGAAGAAAAAACAGAGCTTCAAGACCTCTGGAATGACCTATCATCAGACAAAACACTATCTCAGAAATTGTACAGCCTAGGCATAAAAATGCTCTCTCATAGAGAATGTGGCGCCTATAAAGCTGCAGATCGTTTAACCGGTACTGCTTTGTATGGAAAATCAGAAAACATAGGATGGCTAAGTCTCGGTCCTGCTAAATCTAGAAAAAGAGTTCTGAAATCATATGAGGACATATAAACAATTGCCACAAATGATCCCAACAGCCAAGACATTTTAAAAAACAATTTACTGGACACATACTACCCGAACAGGAGTACCACTTTGGAAACCATGTGTCTATACCACATAGCTCAAAACTATGCATTCAAAAATATAAAACCCAATGAAAGCAAAGGTAGATATAGAGTAACAGATTGTGAAGGCAGCTTAGTGAAACTTACCAAACGAAGCTTAATTAATCATTTCAAATTGTCATTAAAAACTCCTCAACAGAAAGAAATATATTACATGTCCCTGCTACAACTTTTTAAACCATGGAGAAAAGAGGAAGAGATACTAGATAACTATGACTGCTAGGAAGATGCTTTCAAAGCAAATGAAAGCACTATCACTGATGTGAACTTTACGCAGTACAAAACAATGTTGCACAATGAACAGCAACACAAGGAAGAACTTCAATCCCGACTAGATAAGGAGACTTCCGACAGTAGTCAACCTTCTCTAACAGGAAGTCAAGAACCACTAGGACAGCCACTAATAGCAAATGAGGTAGAATTAGCTATGACAGAAGTGGAAAACACCATGTGTCACTATGAAGAAGACATAGAAGACTTAACCTTACTACAATCAAAACTTAAAGATCAGCGCACCATTTTTGAAGAAGTAACAAAAGAAAGTGCACATGGTGTACAACACGAAAATAAAGAATGTACCTGCCAAAATTACAAACCTATACTGCTGCATGTCCGTTGTGAAGCTGGGTCAGGAAAAACATTCTTAATCAAATCATCAGCAAGTTCCTTCAACAATTGACAAACAACAAACTGTCAGCTGTTGTGACTGCCCCCACAGGTTTAGCTGCCTACAACATAGGCGGTGTCACTTTACACCGATTACTACTCCTTCCAGTAGAACACCAAAACAAATGAGACCATTACAAACTTTCTACAGAAGCTGCAATGGAACTAGGAAGAGTATTAAAACAAATGAAAATGCTACTAATAGATGAAGTGAGCATGGTCTCCAACCTAATGTTGGCTTTAATTCACCTCAGATTGCAAGAAGTACTTAAAACCAACTACAAAGAACTCTTTGCAGGGAAACACATTATCGTTTTCCGAGATCTTCTACAATTGACACCAGTGAAAGGTGACCCTATTTTCAAAACCTTAGGACACAAACTCTGCCTTAAAACTGTTGGCAGCATAGGAAATGTCAACCTTTGGCAACATTCCAATACAGAGAATTAACAGAAAACATGCGTCAATCTGCAGATCTCACTTACACCAATATTTTAAAAAGTATTAGAGTTGGTGTACTATCTTAAGAAGCACAAGCAATATTGAGAAAAATGGCACATTCATGCACTTTATGGCGATAACGCATGTTCTCCTGATGTTATGGAACAATTAGCGCACAAAAATGTCAATTGTATGGCCTTAATGGCAACTCTTGCAAGCGGTTTTAAATTCAATGAAACGATGTTAAAAAAAGAAATGCAACCAATAATGGAAATTTGCTCCATAGACAAACTGGACGTACACGTTATGACCCTACCCATGTGTCAGCAAGCCACAACAAGACTAAATACCTTAGAAAATTCAATCTCCAACACAGCTAGGTTGGAAAAAATATTAAAATTATCCTTAAATTGTAGAGTAATGCTTAAACGTAACCTTGACGTGGAGTAAGGGCTAGTTAATGGGACACTGGGTACAGTTGTTGGCTTTCAAACATACCCATGCGACAACAACATTCAGTTTGTCAATATTCGCTTTGACAAACTTTCAGAAGTGAAAATGATAGTGTGCTCAAAAGCTCGATTCCTTCTCTTAAAAGGCATGTATACACGTAGAGAACAATGTTCTCCAACTCTTGCATATGCAGTCACCATTCATAAATCCCAAGGTCTTACCCTAGACAAAGCATTGATAGATATAGGAAACACAGTCTTTAAAGAAGGCATGAGCTACGTAGCACTATCACGCTTACGTACACTTGACGGCCTATTGCTAATCAACTTGGATGCAAGTAAAGTGAACGCTGATATTCCTTGCATTTTAGAATACAATGGACTGCATTCACTGTACACCCCCATCTGAAATCATATCCTGTTCCATAAAAAGGAAAACATGGTAAAAGAAAACTAATTCAAATAGAAATGACACAGAATCCGACGGCAAATACTTCAAAGAAAACAAAAGAAGCTAAAACTTCATCAATTACCACAAGCAAAGAAGAACCTATTAGGGAAAGTAAATCAGGTACTTCTTCAAAGAAGGAACAGAAACTCTGAAAAAAATCACTCAGAGACAGAACTAGCTGGTCCATTCAAATTTTCAAATGAAACTGATGTAACCAATTGTTAACAACATTTACTTACACAGTACAGACCAATTGTGTTGGCAAATGTTAGTCCTTCAGAGAAACGCAACAAACAATCCTGACAACACGTATAGTGTTCACGGAATAAGACGAGAATTGGACTACTGTGCTGGAATGGTGAGATTCACCATAAACTCACAAGAAGATCCACAAGAATGTCTAATGTACTTACTACAAGTACTGGAAAACAAAAACATACCTACAAATGATATCTTGCAGATTTCATACATGTGGAAACATACATGCACTCTCTGTAACAATGTGACACAGGAACAAATCCCAAATGAGCGATTTGTGTATGTATCCATACCTAATTGTGAATCCATTCCATTTCAGCAACTTCTACAGAATGCAAACCATGGCAGATTATGTACTATCTGCAATTCAGATAATCTCTCCACCTTACTGATACAAACACATAGTAACTACATAATACTAATGCTTCTACGTTACAATGCAGATGGGAACAAAAACAACTGCAAGCTGACTGGATTCACATACGGTCAAGTGTCACTTGGTAAGAAAACCTTTACAACAATAGGTATAATCTATCACGCAGGAGCCACAACCAATGCAAGTCACTACACTGCATATATTAAAAAGATATGTGGATGGTTCGAATGTAATGATAATACCATTACTCTAAAGCAGAGATTGCCAGCAAATCTTACAAATGCGTATTTAATCTTCTTAAAGCCAAAATTTAATAACTAATGTGTACTTCAACATTAACAAAAATTCAAGTAAAACACTATAAACATTTAGAATACGTCAACAGGTATCTAACTGCCCAAGAGTGTATAACAACCACACAGATAAATGAATACCACAGATCCGTAACAAAAAATACACAGAATACGCCAACAGGTATCTAACTGTTTAAAAAATCTGCAACAAGCCAACATACATAACATTAATCAGAAACAACAAGTGAACACTCAAAGGAAACAAAGAAATCGTTTGTAGAATAGCAAAGAAAGGGTTTTTTTAATCCGACAAGGATTTCTTTCCCCCAGGCCCAAGGATTTGAAAAACAAACAGAAACTGAGCAAAATGCACTGGTTTGTAAACTACATATGAGGGTAAAAAAAAGCTAAAATGTCTATTGTACAATGTAATACGTTTTTATAAAATACAAACACTAATATGCTCTTTTCTTTTATCACAGAAATTAAAAAAGGATATTTCCCCCAAGTACTAAAGTCATGTAAGAAATATATCGAATCTCAACAAAGTAAACAGTAAGTATAATTTCACACATGTCATACATATTCGAATATATACGTCTGATCTATGGCAGTAATATGGTGCAGTGGCTGTAGGCAGGGCCTAGAGTCTTGGATGTATAACCTACGACCTATACCCTGTGGCCAAGTAACCAAGACTGTAGGTCCTACCCACAACCATCGCAGCATATCAAAACCATGGTGGCTTATAACTTCACTGCTTATAACTTTGGTCTTGGGTGCATGGCCTTACTCTCTGAACCTCCCCAAGCACTCTGACACATCAAAACAGTTTCCGAAACAGCAGTTCGCCTCTGGTTGCTGCCGCACTGCCAGGGGGTCCAAGATGTCGGGCACATCCAAACAATCTGATGCCCATCACAGCTCACTGCAGCCAATCGGCGGAGACGTCGCGTGTGTGCAATCATGATGCCAGCCCCTTAGCCAATCGGTATCTTTTCCGCGGACGAACAGGGAAGTGTGACCGCGGAGCGGACATAGATATCACAAATTTTTTTAGACATACTTTTTGGTCGTTTTAAAAGGAAACTACTGGACGGATTGTCACCAAATATACAAAAGCACGCTTTCGGGACCAAGCCCCTGCCCCTGCCACAAACTTGGTGAAAATCCGTCCAGCGGTTTGGCCTGTAGGCGTGCGCAAATTATTTCCCCATTCAGTCTATGGGAAAAAAAGACGTTTTGGGACCCCCCCTATAACTTTTCCCCCCCTGGACCAAACATCACCAAACTTTGCAAAAGAAATCAGAGTGGCCCATATTCATTTTTTTGCAAAGTTTGGTGAGGATTGGTCCACGGGGAGTACAGTTATAAGCCGCCCAAAACGTGCTCTTCTTATGGAAACAGCAACTTAACCATAACTACAACAGCCACTACTGTGGCATATATATATATATATATATATATATATATATATATATATATATATATATATATATATATATATATATATATATATATATATATAGATAGATATACACACACACTCTTAAACGTGGATTTAGTGGGAGAGTGAGACTTAAGGTTGAATGTGTCTTGTGATGGACTTTGAATTAGGGGAATAGTCCACATGGACTTGGTATTTGACCATTAACATTGGCATTCACAAGGTATGAAGATGCACACACGCTACACAGTGTTATTGTTTTCTGTTTGCTTGAGCCGATGGTGAAATATGTTAAGTTTTCTACCGCTTTGCAATTGTGATACAAATGTGTGCCCTTCTTTAGTATGAAAGGAGGATGCATTGACCAGAGAGCATATCATACAGCCAAGAAGCGGAAGTGCTCCTGATTCCATAAAGAGATCAAGAACATTTTAGGCCAGGTGTCAGGAAACGAGCAGGGGCAGGCTGGGCACCAGGCCCTCACTAGTAGAAAGGGAAACCTGGAAAGCAGAGTGCCATGCAACAGCAGGTCAATATCAGCTGCTCTCGCCCGTGATGTGTAAGGCTCTGCACCTTTTGTCTCTCCAGATGTTTTGGACTACTACTCCCATCAGCCCTAGCTTGCACAGCTAATGCTTAGAGACCATGGGAGGGAGCCCTAGTCCAGAACATCTGGGAGCCAAAGGTGGAAGACATTGCCAATGGTTCTTAGGGCATCAGGGGACAGATGTATGTTCAGGATTAGCCGCATGCCAGGGGTCCCACCCACAGCAGTAGCCTACTATGGTCATATCTGCTGCCCCAGAATCCATTCTCTCCACAGGGTCATGCTCCGCCCGGTGTCTTCTGCAGACTAATACTACTTGAAGTCGTATACTGTGGTTGTATCTAAGTAAATTCACCTGTGTTAATTTACCTTCACAGAATTACTTTGTGGGGAAATATATATATATATATATATATATATATATATATATATATATATATATATATATATATATATATATCCATCGTTGGAAGTTCACCTCCAGTTGTGAGACACAAAAACAAGGCATTGTGGTTATGCAAATTAGCTCAAATGCAAACCTTTTTCTCCAGGAAACTGTCTTTGTCTAAGAGGGCAGTGCTACTTTATACACATGTGTGTGACTTGTCTCAAATGGACTTTTCTATTTTCACATTTCAGGTGAAAGGGTTATTTTCAAGCCTTTTTAAACCCATCATAGCTTTCTTGGTGTTGTGAAAACAGGGCCAAATACTTCAACCCCATGCCTATTGGTGTAGGACCACCCCTCACAATTAAGGCATCCCAAAGAAAATAAAGGTAATTCTGTCAAGGTAAATTGCTATGACAAAAAACACGTAGAACAGCAGTCCTTCATTTTTCAAGAATCTGGTTCAGGAACAGCATTATGGGTGCTGGTCCGGAATTAAGGTGCCGGTGACAACATTACCAGCATCTTTTCTGGACCCGCTTACTCAGTGTTTGCCGGCAGGGACTACAAACTACTGGCCCCTACCGGCAGATAATTCACTGAAGCACCGGCACCATTAACAGTACTGGTCCTTCAGTGGTTCTCATACCATGGAGTCCCACAGGAATGACTTCACAACAAACACTACTTACCACCTTATAACATAGGAAGGGTTGTCAACCAACAAAATCTCACAGATGCAATTCAAGCAACAACAAAAAACAACTACTCAAAAACATACCATGGACTCCACCAGACTTCAAACCAACATAGAATGAGCATGTACAACATTCAGTTAAGAACTCCTCCGCCTACACCCAATCATGTACATTTCCAAAATGTTTTTTATACAAGAATTTAATAGTAGTTTGGGAAAAATGAACTAGTTTGGCATCACTCTGAGGGCCTAAGCAGTGTTTAAATGGTTATCACATTCCCAGAAAAAACACGACGCTTAATTTCCTGGCACCTACAATTGTAATTGGTATCTACTATGCACACCTTTCATTAATCCCACATATCACAACCGATTACAAAAGGTAGTGACCTATGTACCCCTTCATTGGTGTGTCACGCTCATGTAAACTGCAGACAGCTGGCGCGGGCACTCAGGAAAGATGGCATAATACTGGAATGTGATCATCAGACCAGCTGATTTGGTTGGTCCTTAATGGAGGTGTACGGAAAGGAGAAAAAGAGGTCTTTGACGATGAGGATTACAAAGAAAACCAATGGGGGGCAACGCTTTTAACAGCAGTGCACACGAGGTGTTATTGTTCCACATGAGCGACAGACGCGAGAATAAAAGGCCATCTTGTTTTTTCTTGCGGTTTATGGTCTTTCCATCGATGGAAATGCAAATACATCGATGGAAATGCATCAAATGCCAATCCATCGAAATGCTATTTTTTACATGTAAAAGTGCATATACATCGAAACCTGCCCATCGAATATAGAAATGGTCAAGTTTCGATGGATATAACTTTTAAACGTATAACATATCATTTGGAGCTGTCCAGTGCTAAAACCTCAAAGCACTGGCCAGCTTCATGTAACTTTGCATTGTTTTTTATTTTTTGGGGGGTTTCACCCCCAACTCCCAAGACACGCCCCCTAACCCAACTCTAACCCTAATTCTAACCCTTGCCCTACCCCCTATCCTAACTCTAACCCTTGCCCTACCATTTACCCTAACCCTTTCCCTACCCCTTACCCTAACGCTTGCCCTTGCCCTACCCCTTACCCTAACCATAATTTAAAATTTAAAAAATCCATCGAATTTTATTCAATGAAAATGCATTTAGGTGGAAAGTACTTTCGTTGAATACAATTCGATGGAAAGGTCTTAGATGCAACTCAATTCGCTGAAAAGTGCAAATACCTTCTCTTACAGAAGGATCCAGTCAGTAACCTTAGGTTCCCAAGATGAGACAGAAGCGATTTCCTGCGGTCAGCACTTTGTGTCTTCTCAAAGGATGGATCAGGTGCACTCATCAGTCTGCATAGACTTCCTAGTGGGCTATCATCCCCCATTACTCGCATGAAGCAGCTTGGCAGCCATTTCACACCCAACATCATAAATGTATTTAAGAGCTGTAAACCGGGGCTAGCCAATTGGCCCATTTTCTTTCAGCTCCCAAAACCTCCTGTTCCTCAGGTCTAATACCATTTTAGCAGTAACATTGCTGCCCTGTGGGGGCCGCAGGCTTCATTAACTGTTTATGCCGTCATCACTTCTCCTGAGAGACTGTTGTGTATATTTACAGCCTACTCTATTCTAAGAGTAGACTTCCAATGAAATTTCAAATACAACATTTGGAAAATTGAAAGTCTTCACCATCTCTCACCAATCCTGTGATGAATCCACCGTCTATACGTTTAAACCCTTGAGACACTGCTCATTGGACTTACTTTTTTATGGTTTCTTGTTCAGCACTGTTCTGTCACCTGGGAGCCATTTTGAAGCAGTGAAGAAAGCCATTGTACAAGGCGTAGGTCTGGATAGGTCCATAAAATTGCGAGGAGGAGCAGTGAATTGATCGCACAAGCCATCCGTAAATCCTAATCAGGCTTCACGGAGTTTATGGCTGCAAAGAAGTGTCACAGAGTCTGCGTACCCCAATATGGAGGACTTTGGATATTGGTGAATACATTAATGGCACCTTATCCCCAAGCAGGGCGAGGGAGTTGTGGTAATTGAAGGGTGTTTATTAAAGAAAAGAAAACCTCAACTATCTCTATCTCTGTGATGAAAGTCCCTTTCCTAGTCTTCAAAGAAAAAACGAACGGGTGCTGTAAAGGTGTGGAAGGAGGTATCTGACACATGGGTGGCATGATAGTTGCTATAAACATATTTATAGTAAAAAGAAAGCCTTACCATCTCCATCTTCCTTTCGCCTTGTATTCCGCTGATGTCCCCAAAATTCCCTATTGTAAAAGGATGCCAGGGGGAATGACTTCCTTCACCTGGCTTGTGGTTCCAACAAAACCTTGGTACAAGCCAACTATCGGGACAGGAGAATGACTCCCTTCTCCTGCTATTGGTCCTCATATTCCAACAAAGTTCACAACACAGCCGGGGGGGCCGATTCCCTTCCCCTGGCGTCTTTTGAGTATTTTCAAAGGCTTCAGTTTCTTCACCAGGAGAATGGCTCCCTTCTGCTTGTGTTGGAGAGTTCTCTTCTGTATCTTTCAACTTGATATTTGTTTTGCAACTCTGTCACAGTATCAGCAAAGGCCCAAATCCTTCTCTGGGTTTCAGTGGGCCCATCTCTGCTACTGTGACGTGGAGGATTTCCTCAGATGCCTGCTTCACTGGCGTTTGGGCCCCAGACCCTTCTCTGTTTGTCAGTGGACTTATCCCTGCCACTGCAATGAGGATGCTTTTCTCAGATGCAGACATTTTCTCTTTGAGGCTTGCCGTCCTTGGGGGAACCCGCGAGACGAGGAAGCCTTCATCTGATGAACAAATCTTCACTATGTGGGTCAGTGACCCTGTTCACAATGTTTGTTTTATCACGAGTTAACCAGGGGTTAAACAGAGACCTCCTTAATACCACGTGTCCCTAACAGTCCGCCCGTGCCTCCCATTACCTTCTCTGGGCTCTTGGCACATCTCCAGTTCCTTCTGGGACTTGGGTTGGCATCTCGTCTGCTTCACACAAATTTGCTGGGCTCTCGACGTTCTGTGGTGGCCCCCAGCTTCTTATGGTCTCTGCATCGTTGTCGAGTCACATGGCCTACCTCCCTGAGATCACGTCACTGCCTCCCTCAGCTGGGCTGGGTGTTGGGTCAGCTCCTGCCAGACCGAACAAGGACTCACTCAATGGCTCGCTGGCGTTGTCCTTCCTGTGTCTCTGGTCTAACGACAGAATTCGAAACTCCCACTCTGGATTGTTTCCACGCCTGTTGCCTCTCCTAACTGGGCTTGACAAGTTCTTTAGCCCATTGTCTCTTATACATTGGTGCCAGTTTCACCCTGGCAGATTGTCAATGTCCTTTGTTTCTTTTGACACTTTGATCTTCATACCACCTTGGGGCCACCTCGTAACAGTGCTAGCATAGTCCGTAATCTTCATGTTTTCTGTGCTCTTCTTCATCCAAGTACTTTCTGTATCCCAAGTAGTTCAGTAATCCATTGGTCTACTCTCAAGGAAGTGGCTTCGAATGGGGAGGGGGGAGATTAGGGAAGACTGGGGTGTGATGCTGCTCAATGGTATGTACTCTAGGTGATCGTCCTTGTCCCCAGAAGGGGAGTCCATTCCCATGAGGTCCTCTAGCATTAGACCACCCCTAGCTGGACTATTGGGTAGCAGCCGCACCTCCCTATCCTTATGGAGATGGGCTCCCCATTCAGGAGAAGTGACCATAGCTGGCAAATCATCACAGTGCTCATTGGGATGCCTCACACATTCTTTCCTCTGTTCAAAATCTATTCTATCCTATGGTAGCCCTAACGATAAAACTAAACAATGTAAATGGCCTAAGCAAGTTACTTTCACTAGACTCTGGCTTGGATGGCTGGTTTCTGACCCCAACCACTTTTCCTTCTGCTTCTTCTCTTTCTCCCAGGCTCCTCCCTGATGATAATGTTCAAGTCCAAAGTTCATTCTAAGTATTTTCTCCCTCCTGGACAATGCTACTCCGTGCCCCCAGATAAATTAGCCGAATATTGCAAAAAGTTTCCTTCTGTGTGGATGTGGCTGACACTCGTTAGTTGGATTACTTTGACGCTCACAGTTTGTCTTAATTCGCCTCTGACAGAAAGCAAGATCGTGTTTCTCTCTCTTAGGACTGCTTTAGCTAGTGGGCACTTCACGACACTGGTCCTTCTGTCTTCTTCCACCCCCTTGCCAGGTGTTCTCACTCTGCCCCTTGTAGGCTTCTGATTATATTATCACCGCTTTCAATGATATTTGTAATGTCCACACCTCGCGGGTTTTGCTCATGCTCGGATCCTTTTTTGATATTCTCACTATCGGCCCCTCGCAGGCTTGTTCAGTATTTTTGCACCATCCACCCACTTCCTTTATTCCTGCAGCAGTGCTTTTCAGGGGACCTAGAGGCTTTAGTTGCTGCAGAACCACAACTCCAACTTCATCACCGTCGGGAGTGGCCCATTGGGGAGAAGGGACAAATTCCCTTGATTCGTCACAGTGTCTTCATAAGAAAAGAGCCCAAAGCCATTTCTCGGGAGGATAGCTCAGCGGCAACATGCTTGCCTTGGAAGCAGGATGACACGTAGCAACACAGGTTCCATCCCTGGGTCCGCGCTTAGAAACCTCTGGGTATTAAGCGCGTTATAAATAACCTATCATATCATTTGTGTATCACCTGGTTTTCAGGGATTTTCTGAATGAGGAGCAGCTCAGTTAGGCCCTTGAAACTGGATCCAAAATGTATGGGCGCACAGGATTGATGCATCACATTCTTTAGTGCGTGGCCTGGAACTATCTGTAATTAGTGTTTTATAGTACTGAGGATTTGTGACCCTCAGAATTGGCACAACACTCCAACTGAGGTCACACCGCTGACGTGTACAAGGGTAACAACTTTTGTGTACTCCGAGAAATGGAAGCACCCTGCAGCCAAACCCACATTAGTTTCCCGGCTAAAATAAGAGTGTTTTCAAGCAAGATGGAACAGCGAGAACCCCACAGATAGCCTCTGTTATAAGATCGACCAAGGATCGGCCTTTATTTCAGTCCCACTTTTCCCCGCCTCTTTCCTTTACAGAGTCGTGAATTATCAATCATCCATTTCAGTTTCTCGTTTTCAGTCCCACTTTTTCCCCGCCTCTTTCCTTCACAGGGTCGTGAATTGTCAATCATCCATTTCAGTTTCTCATGCTCTTCTCAACCAAATGTAATCCTTCCACATCAGAAACGGAGAGAAAAAAAAAACGAATCACCTGCCAGAAGAACCCTCAGCCTTCACACTGTGAACAGATAAAGCAAATTATTAAAATGGGAAATGGAATGGCATGGCGGGAAATGTGGCCCTTTAAATGACCTCAAATGCGGCACAGAGGAAAACGCCAAGCCTACTGTTGCTGCGAGAGGGGTGGGGAGGGGGGGCTTTACTGAGCTTCAAATGACATGAGGGGAAGAAGCAGCTCAAAGATGGCCAGCAAACTCCAGGCGCAATTCATCAAGCCAGCAAGGTCACTTGAGCGGACCGTCTCTAGGCGATGGAATTAGCATCTCATAATGGCCGCTGGTGCACCTGGAGCCGAAGGCCATTATGGGATGTTAATTCCCCTGCATTATTGGTGTTATAGCAACAGGGGCTGCCGCTGGCACACATCTCGGCGGCGCACTCAGCTCGGATGTGATAGGTGATTTGTAAATATTTCTAAAAGTAAGGGTTATAAATGCCGGGTTGGATGCGGCAACCGTAGATGATGGCGTAATAACGCAAGGGATTCATGGTCTCATCTGCCACAGACGACGATGACGAAAATAGGCCAATCTCTTCTGGACGATCTCATTGGAGAAAAGGTTGCATTTGCATATCTTCATCCCACTTCGGCCCTGGCTCTCATGTGCTTGTGGCTGCAAACTGATCAGCGCTCTAGACCTTGATGACCTAAATATTAAAATACAACACTTCATGAGCCACACAGCCTTAATAACATCCATAAAAAGCGTTGTACTAAAATTCCTCCCCATTGAAAACAGCGTATGCTTCGCTGAAGGCACATCACATCTTGACTACCCGGCAGGACCAAGTCCGGGAATAACATCCATCCCAAACAGGCCTGCTGGACCTTCCGCAGAAACCTAAAGACCTGGCTGTTCAATAACTGTTCTCCATCTATGACGCTTTGCATCCCCTTCTTCACGATTTTCTCCAATGTAACTAGTGCCTAGATACCCAAGGGTGTTGTGTGCTGCAATACATGCAAAAATAAATAAATAAATCGTAAGGTGTTGTTGAAGAGAAACATTTGCCACAAGGATCCACACACCACAGAGTGAATGTAAAGCCTCCATGAACACGCCTGCACCCTGACAGCCTCGCTGCAGACTGTTAGCAAGAGATTGCACTCAAACAACAAGGCACAAGCGGAAGTTGCCGACATATTGGTTTTCATGGGAGAGGTACGTCACTCCTTGGTGAAAGCTTGCATGGAGACGCAGTCCACATTCAACCCGTTTCAGTGGCGAGAACCCTTGCTAGAGGTCTATCGGAGGTGGAAAGGGAGGGCTGTAGGTAGAAGAGGAGGACCTTTGCCTCCAAATAGTTAAGAAGATGGTTCCACATCTGGCATATACGTCTTGTGACTATGGGCCAACATCTCTCAAATCACTGCCCTTTGAACCCCACTCTCCTCTGAACGCCTTCTGGTCCACACTGGCTGCCAATGTCCAATGGCTCAGAGTTACTGTAACTCCATCTTGGAATAAGCCTCAAAATGTCCTTTTGGCTCATCTTTTCCTGGAGACATCTTTGTTGATCTCTAAGATAAGGCGCGCACACACGTGGTTGCACCTGCAGTTCATGTTGCAGTGAAAAGGCCTTTCTGCTCATGCTGATCTTTTTTGACCAGCCTTTCTGTGTGCAATTCCCTCCAAATCAGAAGACTGTCTCAGCCTTTCCTTTGAGCCAACGGTGACCTTGAGCAGGAGGCTCCAGCGAGAAGGTCTGTAGACCAGGCTACCACACAACTACATCCAGCGGGGCCTGGGAAGAGAAGAATCATTTATATTAATTGGATCCATGAGAGATGGATCAGCCAAAATGTGTATAGGCTCCGATGACAAAGATCAATGGTCTGGACTGAGCCGCAGATCACAGCTTTTCTTCCTGGACAGCCTCTTATCTTAGCTATAGTGTCACTGTCGAGAAGTGCCTCTCACCGCCTACTTTGAGATCAGTTCTTGCAAGTAATGAAAGGACCACGCGTCAATTACCAATATCAAGACAAAAGGAAATGGGTGATGTCCTCGGTTGTGTTGTCATATGCAATGAATTATCGTGAATTTGTAGTTCCACATGGCCAATTGAGTTCCTTAGGCCATAGCTTAAGCTACAGATAATACATAAAGTGGGAGTATGGTGTGAGTTTGCAGTGTGATTACATCACTATGGGTCACCAATATCTCTATGCAAAGTTCAATGTGTCAGGAGCACCTGCAATGTGAGATGTCAAATACATGTATTGTGACAAGGCCCCCTTAAGGGATTTGGGGGTACCTAGTAGGGAGACCCTAAAACCGTCTGGGTCATCTCTGCAGCAGACTCGCAGGCAGAACCAGTGAACAAATAAAACTGGGATCATGGCATTAAACCAAAAACATTGAGTAGCATAGGAGTGACTCTTTAAGGTCTCAGGCCACTAGATTACACCTCTACTGTTAGATTTTAAGAAAAAAATAAGGCATATCTCTCATTACTAAGAAACTTCGCCCAACCTACAACGTCCAGTCCAACCAAACTTGTAGATTTTTTCATATGAGGTCCTTTTCTAGGGACCAAATTGTGGGTTTTGAAACCAAAATACCACAATTTCTAATCCCAGATTCCCTAGTTGACGAAACAGTTTGATCCTTGGCAAACCCATTTAATTTCTTCCTGTGTTTACTTTTCCATATCTGCCCCAAATGACAGTGCATAGGAACAGGTTAGTATCAGGATGGAGTGGTGTACATAATCTTGGCATTTGAACATCTTTAAAATCTCTGGCACAGAACTTGGACCCCGTGCTAGGATTCAGTGGTAGTTTTCAGTGGGTTCTCTGCTTACATGGTTGATGTCTAGGGCTTCACAAGATGGGGCTTCGAGGGCGGACTGGGTATAACTCAACATCTCAATTTACTGGTATTTTACACGGATTGGTGTTTGTTCGTTTTCTTTTGGTTCGCGGCAAACTGACCGCACTTTATGTGCTCAGGCCCACATTTTAAACACGCAATTTTTATTTTTGGGTCACCCGCCTCCAATGTTAAGGAAGCGGGGCTCTCCTGAAACCCAAAAATACCGAACATAGGGAACGCGAAACAACCCCAGCAACCCACACTCTCCATGTTCAGTATTTTCAAAAGCATTCAGCAATGTGCACACAAGGTCAAATCAAACATGTGAATTACGATCAAAAGGTTTGATTCGATCAAAATGTTTCTAACAAATAGGCTAATTCCCTTTACACAGCACTTCAAGTGCATCTAAACTCCTCTTTTTACGGTGTGCAAAGAGAAGATCACCCAAGGGCCACTACTGGGTGCCAAAATGTACCTTTCTGCATTGGACAATACCCCACAAATCAAGACTTCCAATTAAGGGGGTGGAGGTTAAAGATTGCCAGAGGCCAAAAGTCAAAATCCAGTGCATGGCTATTGGCATCATTGGGCTGGATACATGAGATGGTGAATTGATACTTTGGACAAGTTGACAGTGTGGCCGAATCTTGGCACAGGCAAATATGACCACGAGGTGCAATATAATATTGCAATACTGCCCAGCCATTTACTATATGTGTCCACCATGCAGAAGATGTGGCTGTGCCTAAATGGTGCAGCAAAACCTGCGTTATGCTCACAATACGGCAATGAGTTCATGGCCATCGTAGGTACACCTGGCGTCCGATATTGAGAAATGTTATGAAGAGTACCCTACGATCACAAGGTTAAATATTGCATTCAGTGCAGGCCTGGATGATGGCGGTCTCAAATATGTGTAGGCTCCACTCATGATCTCTTCCGGTTGAAATGACATTGCCCGGGTGGGATTGAAGGTCTCCGGCCAGCCTGCCGCTGACAAACAACACTTACTATGTTGCAGTTCCAAATATTATCAGTCAGTGCCAAGGCCGTAATGTGCCCCTTTAATGCCACAGGCCTCCTACTGTTTCACCATCCATCAGGGCTGAAGTATTGTTTCATAGCTGAAAGACGTATGGTCTGGGACGGCACAAATGCAGAACAAATATTTACCAATGGTCCCAGAACTATAGAATCTATATGAAGGCTGTGTACATACACAATAAGAGAAGCTTCCAATGAGCGATAGCGTGGTGAAGGCTTGTATCCCACCTTAACACCAAATGTCAATTCCTTTTGATGTGACATCTTGCATCATTTTAGCTTGCCAGCTCCTTTCATCTGCCTCTGTCCACTCACCACGAATGAACACCCAAGAGTTGCACTACAGTGAAAGGAATCTGGGCCCATGAGCCATGCTATACAACACCCCATAGAAATGTGTGTTTGTTATTACCACATAACAGAGGCTGGGCAGCAAGCATTCTGCTAGAGGTCTTGGCAGATTATACAATCAAAGACTTTTGTGTGAGGGTAATGCCAGGCCCCACACAATAGAAATCTGAGCAGCAGTTTCACTAACCTTCTAAAGGACATGAGAGTGACAGCCATGCTTCATGCCAACTGTATGCAGCCCTTCTCTCCATCAAATGAGCAAGTATGAGCTGGACTTGTGGCATACTGGGAACGTTGCATGTTTGGATCTGTGGGGTGCAATCAAAGTCCCCAAACTAACAGAACAGATGGGCCATGTGAAAAAGGCCTACTGCAATTACCAAAGGAAAAGCAGCATTTTTAATTCACAATGGCAGAAGAAATTCAAAGGTCCCTTTCACATAAAAAAAACAGGATTTTTAAACACAGACACCAAAACGGCATTGCAAGGGTGTCTTTCTGCAAGGGAAATCCAGAGAAGGCTAAAACAAAAATGTAATCCAAGTGCAGATTGGAAAAGCACATTACATCACTGTCTGAGAAATAAATGCAGCATTTTCCCTGAAACTGCCACCCAGCAAAACGTGGAGCACTGTGACAATTCAGCCTCACTTTTCAGCAGAAAAACATACAGCAGATAATTTAAATTGCATTTTATTAATGATTGAAAGAAACAGCTGTGTACTTTCAGCACAAAAGCAAAGTGGAGCCTGAAACACACTGTATGTCAAGGAATCAAGGCTGATGTTAGAAAATGCACTATGTGGGTTTCAGCCAATGACAAATGGTGGGCATCTGGAAAAACTTCACAAAGGATTCCCCCACTAAAAGCCTGGCATGCATCCCATCTATTAATAACTGCAATAAAATGTGGCTTGCATGAAAAGTGTCGAAACCCAAGTGTCCCCCACACTTGCTGTCTATGAATGCAGTTCTATTCAGAGCAAATGGCTCTAGCTGGTGCATCCCAGGTATTTACGATCGGCAAACAACCAACTTCAAACAACAAAGACAAATGACCTGCAGAAATTTGAGCTCCCATTTGGCCAACATGAAGGCTATGAATTTAAAAGGGCTTTTATAATTTAGGCCTTTTTCTCAGCAACCAAAAGTCGTACTTTCTTGATTGATGTGTCATTTTGTAGGTAATTTCTATGAGATTTTGGTGATATAAAATTCATCCGCTTGCGACTCAAGGAACTGTAATGGCAATCTAAGATGGGTTTCTGGCTGATCTAAGTTTTCAAATTTGAGAGTTGGCGAACGGGTGGAGAGTATAATAAGGAATATTGATAATAAATTGCATGTTCCCAACGATTATGCTTTTTGTAAAAACAGTTGAAAATTGCCAAACGGCCCTGCAAAATGGTGCGAACCTGGCTGTTTTATTAAATTCCCCATAATTAGCTGAATCAGAAAATATGTATATTATGGCAGATACAAGTAAAATGATTAAGTTTTGCCACATAACTATTTTATGCCAAGAATTGTCCATGAGAACAAATGGGGATTGCAAAAGGAAGCTGCAATGTTTTTACTTTACTTTATGTTTACTTCAGATTCCTAAGCCAATCCTTAGAGAGGGGATGGATTTTGGAGGAGAGAGAAGGGTAACTGTCCAATCCTATTTGTAAGTACTCTTGCAGGTTTCTCCCCAAGACTGTAAACTTGATGGTGTCATCACTACTATATAAAGTGGATGCACTGTGAGAGAAAGAAAAGGGCTGCTTAAACTTACCACCCGACAGCCTCAAGGAATCAACAAAGGATTTTGCATCTGGGCGGAGCCGTCTATTGCTGGGGAGGCGTAAAAAAGCTGACTGACTCTGGTGAAGAAATGGAGGCCATCCCTGTGAGTGGACTGCCCAGTCCCTAGGCCTGTCCTGCCAGTGGGTCCTGACATGCAGCTGGCTTTCCTGAACTTTATAAAAGAGGTTTTCTATGCAAGTAGAATTGAACCCTTTGTAACCAAAAGGTGACGCAAACCTATTGGCCTAAAATCCTTTCCCTATATATTGGACAAGGGGGGGTGCACAACTGTGAAGATCCTTAGCCGATTTACTAAAAACCTTAATTTAATTAATTCCCCATGTGGTGGAACACCACAGAAAGATTTTTGGTAAAATCCGAAATTAACAAAGCTCATTCCCAGTGTGCGCTGAAAACTAAAGGCAGTAATTTAATTCAGGAATCTTACGGTTCAGCTTTGCCACACATGCCTTTTAGTGGAGAGGGGTCTGAAATCGAAAATTCTCAAATCATCCCAATTTTTACATTCCAGCTTCCCCAACACAGGCCTTTAAGTGGAGGGGAGTCTGGAATCCAAATTCTTCACTCATCCCAATGTTTCTGTTTGACTTCCCTAACACAAACCAAAGTAGGGAGGGGTCATAAAACCAACTGCTGAGTAACCCTATGTTATTTTAAAGAAAAGGGTGTGGGTGAAATCATAATTGCCATATGCATTGCACCAATCGGTGAACAGAACTGCTAGCCCTTTTAAGCGCAAAGGAAAATCGAAATCGCTCAGCACTGCATGCATACTTGTTTTTGTTTATTGATCAGTTTAATTATTTCTTGAAGTGAAATTTGTAGAAAGTAAAGAATTGTGATTTGTGTTCTTTTCAACTCACTTGTGTGATTTATTTATGTTGAGAGAAGTTTATTGTGTTGTGCCACAGATAAAGTGGTGTTTGACATTTTAGTGCGATTAACATCTAATTCAAATAAATATACACATATTTCCTATACACCGGTCGGTTCTTGGCTCATTGGTAGTTCAGGACGAGGGAACCAAGGGCTCTTAGATGAATTGGAGATAGGGCTGAATAATTGACATTAAACATTTATTGTGTCACACTTACCTTGGGGAGGGAAGGAACTCCGTGTCGAGGGTGGCCTCTCAATAAACCATTACAGATCCGCTCCTCTAAGAGCCCGGACATTGCGAGACTTGAAACTAAATGGACACTCAAAGAGTAAAACAAGACTTATCTTGCTACGCTCCATAGTCTACTGGTACACCACAGTGGATGCAATTGGGACCCTTTTAGTGCTCCCGCTCTTTAGGGTATACTTAGGAGCCGCTACTCTAGGGGACATACCACCCCTGCAGGATGGCAAATCCAAGATACTCTAGCCTGTAATCTCCACTTCCGCAGACCTCGGATAACCCCAAATTACTTGTACAGCACTATTTTGTTTACTAACCAGTTTCTCACTATATAAACCCATATACAAATGCAAATACACTCTGATCTGCAGCCCCCCCGTCCCCAAACCACACCAGAGCCAGTTCTCTGGGTCACTCCCTGCACAGGCCAGAGACTCTACCTAATAGCTTTGCATGTCTAAAGAATAAAAGTATATGGTCAACATCAAATAAACAAATTGCAAAGGTTATTAAAAAAATATACTGTAAGCGGTCTTAATACAGTTCGTCACGCAGCAACACAGGTTTGATCCCCGGGTCCGCACTTAGAAACCTCAAATCATAATCAAAAGATTATCAGAAGAAAACCAGCTGTTAAATTCGCAACTTTAGAGAGGTTACGTAGGTGGGAACGGCATGCCCTCAGTTCGGGACCCTGGACAACACACTCGTCCTTAAATCTGATCATTAGGCACATGTAAGTACATCGGAGTCGGACATGTGCTTAAATGGAAACATCAGGTTCCTCGCTTACGCACCATGAATGGGGTGCATGTGCTTAAATCGTTCCCTAACTTACCACAATTTGTGGCGCTTCTAATGGCTAAAAACATGTTCCTAAACAGGCAGCATGCCCCTCGCTTCAGCACCATGGACAAGTGCCTTAAATGGAACATCATGGGGCTTATTATGAGTTTTCTGGTATTCTGCTGGTAAATCTGCCGGAATACCTGCAACGGAATAACTGATAACGCCAATGTTGGCGGTATTACCACTGGAGGTAATATCTTCAGCATTAATTCCGCCAGATTATAAGTGGTGGTTTGGCAGTCCAAATGCCCATTTTATGGAGACCATAGGACTCCATTGGGTAGTTTTGCGGTATTGTCATTGCCGTTATTATGGGATGGTAATACCACCGATTTTTGGAGGTAAAGTGGAGGAGTTACCTCCAGCTTATGCTTTATGCTGGAGGTAACGCCTCCTCTTTTTATTTATTTTGTCATTTGTAAAGCACGCTGAACCCGGGGGCATCTAGGCGCTGGACTTTTATCTCCAAAAATCGCCAGTATTACCAGCAAAGCTGTAGTTTGGCAGTGCAGCAAAATGGAGGTAAACGGAATTGTCTCCACTTTTTCCCCACACCGCCAAACTCGTAATGAGCCTCTGTCTCTCGCTCAAGTACCATGCACATGGCAAGTGTCTAAATTGCCATCACTCCCTCGCGTCAGCCCCATGGATAGGGCTCACTGACTTAATTTAAACACTAGGTCTCTCGCTTCAGCACCATGGACAGGGCTCACTGCCTTAATTGAAACACTTGGTCTCTCGCTTCAGCACCCTGGACAGGGCTCACTGCCTTTATTGAAATACTTGGTCTCTCGCTTCAGCACCATGGACAGGGCTCACTGCCTCATTTGGAACATCAGGTCTCTCTCTTCAGCACCATGCAAAGGTCTCTGGGTGCCTAAAGGCCTGGCTTCTCTTCAGCACCCTGGGCAGGGATCCTGTACCGACATAGGATTATCACGCACCCTTTTAGGTTTTTAAGGCGAGGAAGCCAATCAACTCTGTGGACACCGCAAAATCATCTTTCTATTGCCGCCTCCGAGTGTGGACAGGGGTTTCTACTCTATAGGTCCAGACGGCACCAATATGCATACACCTCACCCTTACAATCTTGTGGCGATACCCGGAATGCGGTCCACCGAGAAGGCCTGAATGAGCCATAACACACCCCTCGCCTAGTCCTTGGGGAACACAACACCCAATCATGGAAATGCATGTACCGCCCAGTCTGACCCCGAATGACCTCAACCAGCTGCACCCCTCAAGCACTGCCCTGGTCAGAGTCAGCCACAATGTAGAAACAGATAACGCAACTCGTCCACTGGAGCACACGAGCACAGCAATTACGCCACAGCTTCAAATGCGCCATCATGTTCCAGGCAAAACACTAACCCCGTGCACCTATCCCAGGTCACGAATTGTGAAGTCCACGTGTTCTGAGAAACTACGAGAGTGGGAGCTGACCTGTAAACCCCGGGGAGATTAGGAGAGATCCAGTGGGGACCCTCCTTCATGTCCCTGATCAGTGAAAGATTAAGCAACGGCCCCCAAACAGGGGTCTGGCTGGGTAGGGAGTGGAGGTGGCTACTTGAGGGTAGGTCTTGGGAGGATATTTCAGGGGCAACGCACTTGCCTTGGAAACAAGACCCGCAGAGCAACACAGGTTCGATCCCCGGGTCCAGCTTAGAAACCTCTGGGTATTAAGCAGCGTTATAAATATCCAATTACAATTTAGGTCGAGATTGGGATGGTCCTGGGTGAGAGCATTGGTGCCACGAATGAGTGGCTTAGGGGGGCCACAGCCAGCCTTATAAAAACGCTGCCCCCCCCAAAGCCCCACCTGATTCAGAGTCAATGAATGTGCCACCCCAGGAACCTCATCAGGTCTCTCCTATGAAAAATGTCTGGGGGCGCCACTGGGTGTGAGAGAGATTGTGCAATGTAGGGACAAAAGCCTCAGCAGCTTCTTTTGATTTTTTTTTTTTTAACTTTAATTTATGTTAAACAGGACTGTTTACCGACCTGCGGTTTGGGCTGTAAATCGCTGGTGGATGAACTCCTAACGACGGTTCGCAGTCACTTAATCTGGCCTGCAAATGACGGAGGATAGCACAGGGGCAACGTGCTGGTCTACCACGCAGATCAGCAGAGGTTCGAATCCCGGATCTGCGCTTAGAAACCCAACCTACTACGGTATTAAGCGCGTTAAGCGCGTTATATATAAACCATTAAATAAATGAATGATGATGATAAAAAGCACCCAGGGTTCCGGATTTATAGCCTGGTAGTAAAGACAGGTCCACAAGGGGGATGCAAACTGCAACCAATTAACTTTATATGGCAGAGACTTCAGATTAGAAATAGGAGCGAGCAGGCAGCGCAATAATGAAATTTCCCCCATCGCTTTTCCTTCTTCTGTCGTTCACTTTTCAGCAGTGAATACAAATTTGAAAAAGACAGTCCAGCAGAACCAAAAACTCAATTTGCAGTCGCAAGCTTCCAATGTTGACACTTTCTGATTCGGAGGGACCGGAAACACCCTTTGAAGGAATGGATCAAAGAATTGTGTAAAAAGCCACAGGACGTGAACTCGATTATGCAGGGGCAACAAATAACAGGCACCTTCATATGCCAGGCCATGAACAGTATAGAATAGTGCCAGGCTTGCCCAGCACTGAGTGCCTCCCATCAGCCCAGGCTGGGGTCAGCTTCTGGCGCGAACCAAAGCCTGTGAAACAGACCAGATAAGAGACATGGGCCAAGCCCCTTTCTGCTTTTGGAGGAACAAACTCAGCCCCCCCCCCAGGTAATCTGGAGGATCAGACGTGCCACAAGCCCACGACATCCCAGTGCTACGTATGTGCTCTTGGGTAGGCTCAGAGGGCACCCGATCACAAATCCACAGAACAGAGAGACCATGTGCTTGAGTGAGGCCACCTGTCTCTTATACACGTTGGCTTCCATACCCTGGTAGCCACCCCAATGGTCCAAACTGCCACGAAAAACGGCCCCCATTTTTGAGGAGGCTATAAAAAACTAGGGGACACTGATGTCAAAGTTTGGAATGTTTAAAATACACCTGCCATTATACTAAATAGAAGTGCACGTTTTATTTCATTTTAACGTGAGACGTAAACCGAGCCTCACGAGTGGCATTGCCATCCCCTATCTCACACAAAACCACCCAAGTGCTACACAATATACTCCACCACATCCCTACTGGCGCGAAGGACTCGGGAAACACTGGCAAAGGAACTACATGTGCTCTCACACCAGCATCGCTAACCCCATCTTCTAACCACTCAAATCTCCTCACGCAAACCAACTAAGCCACTCACACGTGGCTCCTTAATACCCCTCTCCCCAGGTGGCAAACATCAGAACACAAGAGATGATGGGTGGAAGAATTGGAATACGTACTAACCTCTGGCATAGCTCTGGGCAGCCCCCCAGACCATGTTGTTCGCCTGCCAAGCCATTACAGAAGGGGAAAGACAATATGCAAATCAGGCTTGGTCCCACCCCAAAGTTGGCAGTCCACCCCAAACTGCTTGGTCACATCCCTTCTGCACGATACCACATGTATCCCCAGACAGGTTTCATCCTCGTTGGGCCTCATCAGTGAGGAGTAGCTTGGGTCTCTTGTCCCAGCAGGCACAGGACCCACGTCTGGGCATACCCGCCCCTCTCGGGGTGACTTGTGCAAAACAAAAGAGGTCATGCCCGGAAGGTTTGGAATAAATCCTAACCCCAGGCATTGCTCTGGACAACCTTCCAGACCATCGTTCTTCGCCTGCCAAGCCATTACAGAAGGGAAAAGACCATATGCAAATCAGGCTTGGTCCCACCACAACAACCAACTAACATACCCCAGGCCTCGGCCAATGCATCCTAGCCCTATGGCCGCACAAGGTCACCTTTCTAGGCACACATACCTCAATGCTCTTTACACAAAATACCTAAAAAGAAAATCTCACATGCGCACAATGCTGGGGGTACTTTCTGTCCACACGCAACAACACAATAGCATAACACACTTGCAATTTTCCTCTCATCCCGGCTAACGAAAGCCCCACCCACTCTCCTTCAAAGCCGTATGCAAATGCCAGCGGTACGCATGTTAAATCCTAATAACATAACAGGAGTGCGCTAAAGGACGAGTCATCTTGCAGTGAGAAATATATGAATGGTTAATAATGTTCATTTGACTCATGTGTGAAGTGCAACATATGCCACCTGTAGCATTTTGTCACAATATACGGGGAAACACCGGAATCTATTAAACCATGGATTAAAGACGTTGTATATAGCACACCCACAAGCGTTTAAAATGTTGGCAGCTAAGAAAAATATGGCACACTGCAATAAAGTGCCCAGCATAACAAGGTATTCAAGTGGGGAAGCAGGGATTCCAGTCCTACTTTACTGATTCTCCAGTTTACAAGTTCGGCAATACAAAACATCCCAGCTCCAGTTTTATTTTTTGAACCAAGTTACAATGCTATCTACAAAAGGTATCTTTCGACAACTCTAAAGTGGACAAAGCACCAAATCACATGATAGATGCGCTCGATAACATATTAGAAATCTATACAGAAACATACTAGACCAAAGAAGTACATTTATAATCACCCTCAAAGAGATCAAGAGCACAAGACAGAACGCTGACGTGCACAATAATTAGGGGTCATTCTGTGGCTTAAACAAATGCATCGGTGCTATTCTGAAAACGTCAAGTACAAAAGTGCATTTATGTAAAAATCAGTGAACTCCACATTTATATCACAAATAACTATTGAGAAGTTGGGATAATGGATCAAACGGACCCTACTTCCATATGGGGCAACATGTCAATAGAGGTGATCAACTGTTAAATTAGCAAAATAACAAGAATTAATCAGCAGAGCTTGTGCTCAGGTATACACGCTAAAAGAACTCTGAAGTTCTACTGGGCCTAGTCACCATGAACTCATTTCACAATCTTTTCAGCCCCCAAGCACTGTGCACTTCCAGCTCCCTATCTTCGAGAAACGTGGCAAGGTAACCCAGTAGTAGAGGCCAAGGTGAAAGAGTTTAGCGGTGCCTTTTTTTGCCCATGTTGATTTAAGTTTGCCTCTGTCCGTGTTACTAACAGTTCGGTATGGAACCCATAATCCAATATGAAATAAGGGGTTAGGAGAACACGTAGTCTATCATTTGGTAGCGAGGCTGAATGTTCAGACTGTAGTACGCAGGAGGGGTGTGGGCTGGCTGGGAATACAGCATTGCAATCTAATGAATATAATCTTAGCTGCCATTACCAGAATAACATTGCATATTGCAACATTGCAATATGATGTAGCTAAGCCATTGATACTAAAAAAGCATGCAGTAGCAATGCTTATTTCGTCAAACAATATAAAAAATAGGGTACCAAGTCAATTTACTGAAAACAAATCGGAGTGGTACATTTCACTGAAAACCAGAATATAGAAAAACACCGAAAATAATTAAATATGTATAGGGTAGTGGGCTAAGGGGTCAAAATGGGTCGGGATAGGGTTGGGGTGGTGTTGTAAGGATAAAAAGGGTGGGGCTTGTGGGAGCGACCCCCCAAATTAATTTGGTTGCAATGAAATGTACCACTCTGAATTTTCCGTCAGTAAAATACATGTAACCGAAAAATAGCTATACAACACGAATACAAGACTATCATACTCCTGTAGTAGCAATAGTGTACAGCTTCTGCTGAACACTAGAGACTTTTCAGGTCTATGACAAGTCGGAGAGCTTGGGGATGAAGGATCTATAAAACAGTCCACTTTAAGCTGTGAATTCTTCAAATGTGAGTCGGCTTGGCCGCTTACCATGGCAAAGTACTCATTGCGCAGAATTTTAGGGATTACTAATAGTGAGCGTAATAGTCAGGCATTATTTACGCATTCTCAGGGCAATTGCAGGACTTTCTTCTGATTGAGCAACTCTTCTGTCAATGTTTCAAAGCAGCGATTACCACAAGAATAATATAGCCAAGTCCGTCTACAAGGCTGTCAGGTTGTCTTCGGGACACACAAAGTTATCAATCAAAAGACACAGTGAGACACAAGCCTGGCTTAGAGGGCATATGCAGCATCAAATAATATGATATGATGGGTTATTTATAGCACACTTAATACCCAGAGGTTTCTAACCGCGGAACCTGTGGTGCTCCGTGTCGTCTTGCTTCCAAGGCGAACATGTTGCCCCGGAGCTCTCCTGCCGAATCACCTGCTGGATAGATTCCTGACAACAGGACTTTCGTCACCGCAAGGACAGCATTCAAATTGGTTGGATCATGCTTTTGGCAACAGCCCGTGTGAGAGAAGATGCCAGATGTGGCGGTGCCCATCAGAGTGCGCCTCTGCCCAGAGGGCACTCCACAGGCTCCACGATCCTGAAGGGGGTCCTAAGAGATGCACTTTCAGAGCGACGCCAGAGTCAGCAGTACATGTCCTAGTCTAGGAGCGTTCAAGTCAGTCTCCAGACAGCCTCTGCTTCAGGAAGCATTTCAGTGTTGTTCAGTATGAGGGACTGGAGCTGGATTCGCAGTGATTATTCAATCAGCATGCTCTCTTCAAAGATTTACGTTAAGGTGACAGACTCAGCCCAAATATAGGATGTTGCCAGGATTATTATAACAGGTCTTTTTGGAAAGCCTACAAGGCAACTTTGACTAAAACCGGGTTTTAGAGTGTTCTCTTCATAGTGGTAAGACTGAAACGTAAACAAGCCAGCCAATCACGCACCCCTCTCACCAGAAACATGACATCATGTTATGGTATTTGGCATTTATATCGTGCTCTATATATCATTGGTATGACCTCAAAGCGCTGGTAGGTTCAATGCCCACAGGGACCGTGGTCCAGGTCAGTTGAGACAGTAAGCAGTCATAGGGTTTCTTGGGTGCACTAATTATGTGGGCAGCCGATGCAATTGCCTGATGGTAGCTGCATCCTAGCATTAGGTGTGGTGGTATTTGATATCAGTTTAATGTGTGCAGTCTGGAGCAAGTACCTCAAGTCTGAGTTCTAGCTGTGTTAGGCCTGTGTAGGACGCTTATGTGTGCAGCTAGGCCGGTTCTGTGGGGTGTAGCTGCGTTTTATTAGAATATTGAGGTGCTTATTGAGTAATCTTCGTATGTGAGCAGCTAGGCCGAATCGATCGAGGGGTGTAGCTGCACTGTGTGCTGGTGTACAGTAGAGAGTAAGCATAGTGATATGGGAGGTGAGTGTTTGGGTGGAGTTATGATCTAGGAGCGTGATATTCTGGATTTCAATCGTGCGCATGCTTAATAGCGGCTTATTAAGCCTATTTGGTGGTGTCAATGCTCGGGTTTATTCATAAGAAATAATTTTTCAGGAATAAAATGTTAATGTTAAATATCTTTTATAGGGCGCAACTCGCCTGTGGGCCTCAGTGCGCTGCATGTAGGAGGCGAAACAGGAAGTCTAGAAAACCAAAGGAGACGGGAAGAAGCAAGCAGCTTAGTCGTTGGAAAAAGATTTCCCAACCAGTACAGTGTGGTCTTCATTCACATGGTTGAGGAATGTCCCAAGTGAGAGATGTCTGTGCAAGGGGACGGACGGTCTTCCACAACGGTAGCACTAACGTCTTCCAGGCTGCAGTTGGACCAGTATGTGTTAACCTTCTTCCAGTGCCCACTGTCTTCCTCTGGATTTCCACTGTGCATCGACCAAAAGTAATCGCCAGTGACCTTTACACAACGTTCCCCATTTGTGTGCTACAATACTCTGCACGACACTGAGCTACCTCTCCCATCATCAATGCACCTAAAATGAAAACTAGCTGCACCTCCTGGCAATGTGGCGCTAGACCTAAACTGCACTGTTCATGAACCATGCCTAATGTTTTGCGTTTTCGAACGCCCTGCAATGCAGACACTGCATGCCATACATATGACGGTGCCAGAGGCATTATGAAACATAATGCTGTGTTTAAGTTTGGTACTGTGGAGGAGAGGGCACTCTAATTTATTAAAAAGGATACAGACCTGAAAGCAGGGATCAAGCCTCTTCCACAGTGTTTCAACTTCAACCCCACCCCTTCATTGTGGGCAAAAGAAATGCAGGATTATACATGTTTTATTGAACCAACTATTGACACGGGGTCAGAGTCATTCTAGGCTGGGTTCAAACCCCTCCGGGCTTTATGGAAAAAACAGTTCAGCATTGGCAGCGTGTGCATGATTGGTAGGCGTTATGTGTTGACACAGGTGCAGGTGGCCTTACAGTGATGTCTATTCTGTGTGTTATTGTAGTACTGACTGGGATGCTCCAGTATTATGGAATCCTGTTTTAAGCTGCCGCCAAGTGCAAGGTACTGCATGGAGGTAGTGGTGCCTCTGGCCTGTTACAAGGTGCAAATTTGCACCTTTCAAACTCTCCTGCGTTGCCATCACATCACATAGTATTAATATGTAAGCTTACATACTCTCAAGTGTCATAACATGGGCTTTGGTAGTTGTGAGGGGTCCGAAATGTGAGGCGGACAACTTTGTAAAGAGTTTTCAACTTTTGCCATTTTATTAAATAAAACCAGTTGAATAAACACCTCATTATCCCTACACTGACGAGGATTTCCCTCCCTAAAGGAGACTAAGGGGAACACTAACCACGGGATATCTAACCCTCACACTTATAAAACATTAGCACCCAGTGAAGGGCGCTCAGCCAATCAGGTGGCTGCAACAGCAGGCGAGAATACCCAATCCCCGCTCACTGTCCCAGCCACCCGAGGCATTACCCAATCTATGGAGACAACAGGGAACCTTTCCCTGTTGCCTCCCCACCCACCTCCACTTACCTGTGGGACCAAGCATTGTGCTCCGGTCCCGGCAACCCTCCGGTTTGGCTGCCACCATAGACATGGAAAAGGGACCTAGTTCCTTTTTCGATATGGCGGCAGACATCTTTTTTTTTTTCATCGGGAGGTCAGCCGCGCTAGCAGTGTGGATCTCCCAATGAAAAATTCTGAAAGCCATTTGCACCCCAGATGAAGCCCCGGGGTGCAAATGCATATCAAGCCCTGCCATTTGGGCGGACATTGCCTTTAACGACCCACAGCCTGAGCTGAGGCCCGAGCGAAGGGCTGGTGGGTTGTTAAAGGCCATATTTGCCCCCATGGCAGGGCTTGAAAGGCACAATAAAAGCAAAAAGGGATGCTATGGCAATTTAATTCAACACATACATAACATATGACCTGATATATAATATGGTCAGTCTCTTGTCGTGGTTGGAGCGAACTTCCCTTCCCCAGATCTAAACAGGGGTTTTCTCCACAGTTCAAAGAAAGAAAAAAAAAGGAAATCCGATTTTTCACAAAATTTCAATACAGTTCTTAAGTTCTGGTACTTAAATTCACCAAGTTCTATTGCTCCAACAAAGTACCTCAGAAAAATCATAAGCTCTCACTCCTCCTGGAATAAAAACCATTTCACAATTGTAGCAACAACAAATTGTTTGGTCAGGATGTTTCTTTACAATGTTAATTGTAGAAAGAATTGTAACTTTTCTTCAATCAGCTTTCGCAATTCTTCCCCAAATGTACAAAGCAACACATTGTTTTCTAATAGTACCACTCTTCAGCAGTTGCACCTTTTACTACCTGTCCTATTCCTCTTACTAGGTTCCTTTTGGGCAATTACCTCTTGCCCTACGGGTATACTCGCCTGCCTGTCTACTTCTTCAATACACAAACAGAAAAGTGCTTCAATGGTAACTTTCAAAGTAGAACAACAAGAACTTCAGTAGTCTTCTCTGGTATCGAAAATGTTAGCAGCTTTCAGGGAATAGAACATTCCCATTGATCCATATCAGGTTTGACTTATAAACTATCCTAATCTCCCTCTGGATAACATCTCCCAGAAAAGCAGCTTGTTTGCTACCTTTCTTAACGTTTCTGCTTCAACAAAAGGATAAAGGTTAGCATAAAGTATTTTCCTGTTTCTATTTTGGCTGTAGCAATGCGAGTCTACATAAACACAATGATCTGTGTGCCAGGACCCGAGTTGCAACCTTGACAACCCTGGGGCTTTTTAATACTCCCCTCTTGTGTTTGGCAACCATTGTCCGACAGATGTTGCCTGTTTCTCATGGTCATTTGGCTTGGTTATTGGTGATATGCCTGGGTTTCAACTATGGCCTCCACACTGAGTTGTGAGTGCCTGCTCAAACTCACATTGTATACTTCGTTTTATTAAATATCAGCCATTTTTATCAGCCTGTCTTTGTAAATTTGCAATAATGCGGTGATTGCAATGCTTAATAACTTTTTTTTGTACGGTACTAACAGTTCGGTATTCGTAACGTTGATCAATATGCCTGTCAATCGCTCGCACCAGAGCGCCCCCGAGTCACTCGCTTGGCTCAGACTCACCGGGTAAGTCACTTCCAGGTACTCCTCTCTGCAGGACTGCTGAAACCGTGGCTTCTCCCGACCAGGCGCTCCTTCTCTCTTCAATCGCCACCGCCTGCACCACACTGATTTGGAGTCGCTCTGACTACTGAGAGTCTCTGGTGCCACCCTACCACCTGAGACCCCCTCGATTGCTCACACCACATCTGCTTCCCACTGCGAAAGTTGTGCATAACTTAGTCTTCCTGGCCAAGTGTTTCTTTCCCACGCTTCCCGCTGCACAACCGCTACCGTTTGGGACAATAAAGGCACAGAACCTCTCTGGATTTACGACAGTCCTGGCATCTTCTGGGTCCTCTACTTCATCTTCCCACAGCATACACGGCCCGCATTGCCTTCTCCAGTCGTGCTTCTTCTGCTTCTCTATTGCCAGCACCTGAGGGGCCTTTTAATCCTCCCAGTTCCCTCGTGTGTCTGTCATTCTTGTTAATAATATGACCAATTCTACATCTTTGTTCTTCTGCATCCCTCTTCCTCATCTCAGCACTGAGATAATTATGGGACTTGAAGTCCCTAATGAAAAAATGTGATTTCTTAACTTTTTAATTATGACAACTTTGTTTCTGACTTTCTAACACATTTAACAAATTAATATTGCACGAATTAGTTCAAAGGAAGGTTTGAGAAGAGGAATATTGATATTTGGTTTTAAGATTTTCATTACTACACAACTTCCTCTTATTAGGCTTTTGGGAACTAAGGGATGTTATAACCGCAAGCATATATTGGGTCATATCAGAATGTTTGTTACTTTTAACACCACAGGATTCATGGCTGGATTTGTTCCCATTCCAATGGTCTACATGTGGGACAATACAATTATGATGGCAACAAGCCATGACATACTGTGGTATGGGTAGAAGGTCCTCTTGAAAAGAGGTTAAATACTGTGTCTCATCCCATAGGTATCCCTTACGCCCCTGACCCCCACCCGGTGATCCTCCCATAGTACACCACCCACAAGGTCAGGATTAGGAAGCGTCTGTCTTTCCCTGGCACCCGGGTGGGTACTTTAGGCAGGGTTTCACGGAGGGATCTGTAGGATTCATCACATAGCGTATAGGGTCAGACACTATTTTAAACAAAGGAACATCCTTGTGAGCTGCACTCGCCTCTCCCAATCCAAAAACATCTGGTCTGTATTTCATTTTCTTGAATGTAAAGTGTTAAGTTTTTTTGTTAAGAGCCAGAATAATAAAGTAATAATATGAATAGATCAATGTTTATGTATAGGTGGTCTATTAGTTGGGTTGTACAAAATAACATTTCACACATTGATGAACATACAGTGAATGACTTGTACGGAATGGAGCAGCTCTCTGCATCGGGGCTTCAGTTAACACGCGCAGACTATCTAAAATTATTATTGATAGGAGTGGTAAATGATAAAAAGTCTTTCATGTGTTTCTTTTATTCAAAGGCCATGGATGAGCTTCATAAATATATTTAACATACACAAGAATCTCACAAGGTGTAAGCATATAATGTTTGCATTTATCAAATGTACTGCAAAGGTCTCCTGGGGACATCAGAATAAAGTTGGGCATTTAAACGTAATGAGGTTGGGTGTATGATGCCAAACCGTGCCTTAATGGGGTGGCGCTTTGGGAGTTGTGGCGGTGAGGGCTGGTGCAGCTCGGACCTTGCTGCACTGGGATATTCAGGCTTAAGTGCCTTCATTACACGATTTGGATTGCAAAGTGGCCATGATCTCCCTGACGAAAGCAGCCTAGTGACCGTGCTGGAAGCAAGGCCGCCCATCAGATGCGACTCAGAAGTGATTCAAAGCGTGCCCAACGTGACAGTTTATCCAAGATTCAAATCAGCTGCCAGGGTTGAGGGCTGTTTGAAATCAGCTAATCAGTCTTGCAGACTCAGTGCTGTAAGGTAACAAACAGCGAGCATATATTGCAGTAAGGTTGACAAGCCGGTGCAAGGCAATTTGTATAAAACAATTAGCAAACAAACCCATTTGATTAGCAATGTTGTACTAATATTTTTAATGTCACCAGATGTTACTTGTACCCAAGAGACAAAATGAGCAACAATACAGCATGTTTGTGTACTGCTGAAGAAAGACATTAGTGAGATGAGTCAGGCCTTTGAAATTCTTTAATATTCCGCTAGACTTGCAGGTGGAGTAACTTAGTTTACCTATGCAACCCCAAGAGAAATGCAATTGTACCCATGGCAACAGATGACGAAACATTTAAACGCGCCTTTTTTAATATGGTGCATGTCCCCACAAACCCACTTTATATTTGACACACTGCAGCTATCCAGAGACCAGCCACGCACAGTAACACTTTCATTTCACATTTAATGCAAACAAAAAAAATGTTAAATAAAAGTTTCATACATCCCCTGCAAATGGCACTCGCCCTTCATAATATCTACTTCACTATGCGAGTGGACGAGTAGACTTTGCGAGCCCTGCATAAGTGTCTGTAAAATGTAGGTTAGCTGCACGAATAGACACAAATAAATAGAAATAATAAATAAATAATAAAAATTGGTTTAAATCTTTCCTAGGTCCAAGAATGGCCGCAGCCGTAAAGGGCAATTTCAGCTCCCTAAAAACAATGCTGACATGTGGTGTGCCGCAGGGTTCATGCCTGTCGCCTCTGCTCTTTAACATTTTCTCAAAACTACTATGCGTTATGCTTAAACACTTGGGTGTTCAATTCACAAATTACGCTGATGATAGCCAGCTAGTCTTTGAATTGTCAGGTTCCTATGAAAAGGACGTGGAAAGAATAAACAAAGTGTTCAATTCTATCCAAAAGTGGATGGCAAACAACTCTTTGGCCCCCAATGAGGCAAAAACAGAATTCTTAATTCTTGGCACACCTAAAAAAAAAAGGGAATTACCAGGTTACTCTCCGTAGTGACCACCTTACTCCTAGTCCATAGTCCCCTTTCCTCCATACTTATGGGACATCTCTCTGTCCTGTGGGACGGGACCGGAGCACTTTTGTAAAAAGCATCCAAAATGTATTTTTTCCAAAGATTTTGTCCATCCTCTCTTTCCTGCATGGGGCCCGGCACGCGGCCGTAACCCCGCCCACCTTGGCTCCGGCCCGCGCATCGCCCATCAGTCCTTTTCTATCGCAGGGTCCAAGACCCATTAGCAATAACAGAGGAACCTTATTAGAGGGGACGGCGGGCGGGCGTATGGAGGAAAGGGGACTATGGACTAGGAGTAAGGTGGTCACTACGGAGAGTAGTCTGGTAATACTCCTATGTCCCGTCCCCGTTCCTCCATACTTATGGGAGATTCCCAAGCACTCCTTACAGGAACTATGGGTGGATGGAAATAGCCCTTACTGAAACAGGTTCTTCAGCACAGCCTGGCCGAACTGAGCGTCAGCCCTAGAGCTCATATTGAGGCAGTCATGCTTGCAGAAAGCAGATGGGGAGGCCCAAGTAGCCGCTCTAGCGATGGACTCCCAGGGAACATACGTCTGAAAAGCAACAGCAGCTGCCTTGACTCTCACCTGATGTGCATGGATACCCTTAGGAGGTTTCAGCTTTTGGACGGTGAAAGATTCCGTGATACAGGTAATCCATCTTGAAATGGATGCCTTAGACGCCGGCCTGCCCTGGGGTTTACCGAAGGTCACAAACAGTTGGGAAGAGCTCCGAAGCTCGGCAGTCCTGTCCAGGTAGAACATAAGAGTTCTTCGGACATCCAGGCAGTGTAGAACACTTTCCGCCTCCGAGGCAGGGTTTGGAAAAAAGACCGGAAGGGAAATCGACTGATTCAGATGGAATTCGGTCACTACCTATGGTAGAAAAGCTGGGTTCGTCCGAAGGAGTACCTTGTCCCTGTGAAAGACCAAGGAAGGATGCTCCACCGACAACGCCTGGAGCTCACTCACTCTCCTCACTGACGTAACGGCGACCAGAAAAGACACTTTCCAGGACACATACTTGAGGTCAACCGTAGCCATTGGCTCAAAGGGTTTAAGGCACAGCGCCGTCAGGACTACATTTAGGTCCCAAGGCGGGTGCACACTACGAACCGTAGGGTAGAGGCGTGTCAAACCAGCAAAATGTCTCTTCACCACCGGGTTAGTTAACGAATAAGAACACCGGTCTGTAGAGAGGTAGGCGGAAATCGCAGAGAGATAAGTCCTGCAGGACAAGACATGAACCCCTGACTCTGCTAGGGAGGAGACAAAGGACAGCACCGTGTCAATCGTAGCCACCCTCGGGTCCAATTCTTTCTCCAAACAACAATGACAGAACCTGAGCCATTTACTCTTGTACTGGGATCTGGTCGAGGGTTTCCAGGCTGCCTGGAAAATGCACATGTTATCTGCAGACAAACCCAAAGGCTCTAGAGCCGTGAACTCAGGCACCATGCCGCCAAGTTGAGCGATTGTGGGGAGGGGTGCCACATCTGCTGTTCCCCTTGGTGAAGAAGATCAGGAGTTACTGGTAACCTGATCGGCGGACACACCGACAGGTGTTGAAGTTCTGAGAACCAAAACCTGGCTGGCCACCAAAGAGCTATCAGTAGAAGAGAACAGTTGACAGAACTCTTCAACTTCCAAATTGCTCGATGAACCAGAGGAAGAGGCGGGAAGGCGTAAGCTCTCATGTTGTGCCATGGGATCTCGAGTGCGTCCCCCAGAGAGGAGGCACCCAGCCCCCCTCTGGAGGCGTACTGAGGAAGCTTCTTGTTCACCGCCGTGGCGAAGAGGTCCACCTCCGGTGTGCCCCAACGCAAGAAAATCCATGAGGGGATCTCTGCCTTCAACTCCCACTCGTAGCGGACCACTGTCTGCCGGCTGAGGGCATCCGCGGTGACATTCAGCCGGCCTGGGATGTGCACTGCAAGCAGTCAAACCCCATGAAGCACGGCCCACTCCCAAATCTGAATGGACAGATCCACGAGAGGGGGAGACTTTGTTCCCCCTTGCTTGTTTATGTAGTACATCGACACTGCATTGTCCGTTCTTATGCGGACCACCTTGTTGACAATGAGAGGTCTGAACGCCTTGAGCGCCAGAAAAATCGCCAGAAGCTCCAATTGATTTATGTGCAGGAGCTTGTCCTGAGGTGACCAGAGGTCCGAGACCTGAAGAAGATCTAACGGCGCACCCCACCCGAAAAGGGAAGAGTCTGTCGTGATCCTGGAACCCCCACGCCCACTGACAGGTTGCTGAGAGATGACCACCAGTCCAGGTCCACTCTCATGGAATCCAGAATCATTATCCGTTTGGAATCCGGGTCCACAGCCTGACGCCAGGAACTCCGAAGAGCCATCTGGTCTCATTTTGAGAAGAGCAAGAGGAAGAGCCAGTACACACGAGGCCATGAGGCCCAGAAGCCTCTGGAACCACCAGGCCGACATGCTCTCCGACTGCGTAAACATCTGACACGTGGCCAACAGATCCGCCATTCTGTCCCCGGTCAGATACACTCGGCAGTCTATCGTGTTCCAACGAAAACCCAGGTCCTGTGAGACCGTCATGGAGGATTTCCGACAGCCCAAGATGGAACAGGAGCTGAAGGAGAGACTGGCGGTTGCCCGCTGCTGCCAACGGGCAAGGGCTGCAGGGGAGCCAGTCGTCCAAATAGGGATACACATGGATACCCTGGAGACGAAGATGGGCCGCGATCACCGACATCATCTTCGTGAAGACACGCGGCTCCGAACTGAGGTCAAAAGGAAGCACCCGAAACTGGAAGTGGTCCTCTCCCAAAGGGAAACGGAGGTATCTCCTGTGTGGGTTCCAAATCAGGATATGCATGTACGCATCCTGAAGATCCACCACGCTGAGCCAATCGCCCGCCTGCAACGAGGAGCGAATCTGGCCGGGCGTGATCCTCTTGAATTTCTCTTGGGGTAAGGAAAGATTGAACTGGGAAAGGTCTAGGATGGTGCGCAGGCCAGCCTGGTTGGGTTTGGGCACCGTAAACAGCCGGGAGTAGAAGCCCTCCCCTCGCTCCCAAAGGGGAATGGGTTCACAGCTCTGAGGAGCAGAAGTTTCTGAACCTCGGCCCTGGGGGAGGGTGAGCCCGACAGCTGAAAAGGAGGGTTGAGGGGTAGAGGGTAAAGGTAAGCGGAAGCCCGCTCGAGCAACTGACAAGACCCATCTGTCTTCCGTGATGATCTGCCACGCCTCCCAATGAGACGCAATGCGTCCTCCCACTGGGGTCTCGTGCGAGCGCGGAAAACCCTCATTTGGCAGGTTGACGGTGGCGGTGCCACCTGAACCTGATGAGGAGGCTGAGGAGTGGGAGAAATACCGCGTACGCCGTTGTCTACGGCGGTTATTCCCCGCAGGAGTATCCACTCTGCGATTTTTGCGGTCGAGGAAGCCCCTAAAACCAGAGGAAGGTCGACCTTGCGACAACGGCCTTTGGGTCTTGAAGGGAGGCTTACCCAGAACAGACAATGATTTGGCCGTCTGAGTGCTGTCTTTGGTTTTGGTGAGCTCTACATCAGTAGAAGAGTGAAAAAGCTCCTTACCATCAAATGGTAGGTCCAGGACCTTGTCTTGCACCTCCTTCGAGAACTTAGTGGCATGCAGCTATGCTTGCCGCGAGGTATCAACCCCTAGCATCAGACCCCGACCCGAGGTGTCTACGCAATGAGCCGGAGCCCCCAGGAGATCCTGGGCCAAGACCCTGGCATCGGAAAGGCCTCCTCTGAAATCCTCCAGCTTCTCGACCGGAATATGCTCCTCAAACTCCGACAGACCTCTCCACATCCGCATGGTAGCTCCCGCCAAAATCAATTCTGCATTGGCCTGCCTGAGCTGCAAGGCCGAATTGGCAAAGATTTTTCTCCCACGGGAGTCCAGGAGCTTGTCCTCCTTTCCCAAGACCTGAGTCGCCGTCGCGTAGGAGGAAGCTGCAGGTCTGGATTGCAACGTGGCCGCAGCCACCACTGTGGAGGAAGGAGGCGGACAAGACGACAAGGCCACTTCTTCCGAGGAATGTAGCCTGTACCTCGCGTCAATCTTTTTATTTACAAAAAGTCCCGAGTGTGGCTTTTCCCAAACTCTTCGGACCTCGGCCAGAACGTCCTTCTGCAAGAACAGGCCGGTACGCTCCAAAGGAGACAAGGTGAACGCCCCAGAAAGTACACCCTCCTGCGGGGCATGTGCCTCGGGCACCGGAACATCCAAGAAGCTCATCATGTCCAGTACCCGGTCATGGAAAGCTCTGGTAGAGCGGGGCAGGTCCTTGTTGTCCTGATCACCTTGAGGGTCATCTGACAGGTCCGGCTCTTGCTGAGCCGAGTCAGGCACTGCCTTGTCCACTGGGGACAATGGTGGCACAGGCGGAAGCGCAGGGGGAGGCACCACGGGCAAGGGAGGCGCCGGCGGAACCACCGACGGGACGGGTGGAGCCTGAGGCGCAGGTGGACATATCTCCTTGAAAAGCCCCTTGAAATATTCCCTCATGGCGTCGGTGCGCATCAGTGCTTGAAATTTACCAAAAAAGGCGTCCTCAGGAGATTGTTTCGGAACCTGAGGAGGCCTCTCATGAGGTGGACAAATCCAGGGACGCAACAGGGAAGGGTGCCACACAGGCCCCTCCGCCGACGTATCCACATAAATCAAGGGAGCCGCCCCCGCGGGCAACAAAACATTGTGCGAAAGAGGCATCTGGGCGTTCCAATTATAAACCGGCTGGTAAGGATGTGCACAAGGGACCTTAGGTTCACCCGAAGGACCAAACCCTACACCAGGGGCCGATGGCGTAGTTGTAGCGGTAGTACCTAAAATGGCTGCCGTGATCGTGACGGGAACGGGTGCCATTTTGTCCTCATCTGAGGGGAACTGCGGCACGTGAGGAAGTGAGGCAGGGGTCCCAGTCGATGGATCAGGGGTCTTAATTTTAGCCTTAACGTAAGGAACCTCGGCAGAGCCAGTACTATGAGGCCTGGAATGTTTCTGCGACATACCAACCGCCAACTGAGCCTTCGAAGGAAGAGCCTTGGCACTGCCGGTAAAAGAAGAAACTTTCTTCTTTGCCCCCTCAACAGATCTGGTGTCACCACAAGAGCGGGAACGGTGCGCTGTCACCGACAGGGCCTTGCCCAGCCCCTCAGAACTGTTGGTAGCCTTAGCCTCTGTACGAGGGACCTCGGACCTAGGCCCAGTAGAAGCCTCATCGGCACGGGCCTCGAACATGCGTTCGGTAACCTCAAGCCCAGCCAGGACTTCGGGGCTTACCCCGGTTTTGTTTTTGAGGGAAGCCGAAAGAACGGCCTCAGAGCAAGCTCCGGTACCCCACGACTCAGTAGAACTGGGTCTACACACAGCCCCCACAGGAGGGGCCTCGGAGTGTACTCTGGTGATCACAGGCCCCTTACGGAGACCCTCGGAGAAAACTCCGGTAGAATTATTAGGCCCGACAGGCACCTCAGGGCGAACCCCTGTAACAGAGCGATCAATTCTCCTCCCGGCTCGAGAGGAACCCGGAAAGGTATCCCCCGGCCGGGGTGCTCTGAAAATCAAAGAACTTACTGGGCGTTTTTTCTTCTCGTCGATGAACGCCTGAAAATGCGAAGGAGGAGTCCGTCCGAACACCTCCTCCAACCGCTCCAACCGACGTTGAAGAGCCCAGACAGAAAGGGAGTCATAGTAAAAACAGGTGTTCCGGACCCAAACACTCTAAACAAAGAGGATGGGGATCCGCCCTCGCGAAGCGACAGTGACACGATGAACAGTCTGGAAAATCTAGTTTAAAAGACATAGACAGACTAATAAATGAACTCTAGCGAGAGCCAGAGAGGGAAAAACGGGAAGAAAATCTTCCGAGGATGCAAGTGCTTCTGGCCCCGATCGTGCGGAGAAAAGGACGGATGGGCAATGTGCGGGGCAGGACCTAGGTGGGCGGGGTTACGGCCGCGTGCCGGGCCCCGCGCAGGAAAGAAAGGAGGGACAAAATGTTTGGAAAAAAATGTTTGGGTGCTTTTTACAAAAGTGCTCCGGTCCCATCCCACAGGATGGAGAGATATTCCATAAGTATGGAGGAAAGGGGACGGGACGTAGGAGTAACTAGATCAACAAACCAAAAACAAAATAAAGATAAACAATAGCTACATTGAAGTATCTAAGCATGTTAAGACCTTGGGCATTTTTATGGATTCACATCTCTCGTATAAGAGACAGGTCTCCTATCTTAAATCCACACGCACCCTTTACATCAATCTCATATGGCAAATTCAACCATATCTATCACAACAAAATCTTGCACTGATTGCAGGAGCTATAATTAACTCCAAACTGGACTACTGCAATAGTCTCTTTATGGGTACCTCTAAGGCTAACATCAAGAGATTGCAGACCATTCAGAATGGTGCAGTTAGGGCGGTCTGGGGCTTGAGCCGGCGGGAGAAAACGTCAGTTGCCAGGAAAAAAACTTCACTGGCTACCAGTTCAACAGTGAATAAAATTCAAATGCTCAGTTATGAGCTTCAAATGTCAGACAGACATCGCTCCTAATTATCTCACTAAGAGACTAATTAAGGCCCCGGCTCAAAGAACTCTACGATCTTATGGAAAAAATAATCTGCAACAACCACAGAAAACCTTGGAAAGAGTTGGTGGCACAAACTTTACTCACTGGGCTACAATGATTAGGAATGCTATGCCATCTCCCATAAAAAAAAACAGCAAGTCTCTTACCATCTGTAAGAAACTGCTTAAGACATATCTGTTCGACGAAGAAGAAGTCTAATAGAATCTCTATTTCGCTCTCTTTGTAGTCTTGTGTTTTACGTTGTTTCTGTCTCTGTTGTGAGTGCTCTGAGGGCTATGGGCGATAGGGCGCTATATAAAAACCAGGATAGATAGACAGACAGACAGACAGACAGACAGACAGATAGATAGATCGATAAGGCTCTGAAAACAGTTTGGCCAGCACTCTTAACGCAGGTGCGAATATATAAAGCAATCATAAGGATAGAGCAAAGCGAGTTCTGGAAGATAACTACAGTGTATGGTATTGCTGTAAATCTGTAGGAGGTACAGACTGGATGGAACTATTAATCACTACTTTGTGTAAACATCTTCTTGGCTTTGTATATTCATTGTGTAAGAGGAAAGAAAGTAAGATACTAAGCAGAGTGGGTGGCGTAGCAGGCAGAGAACTGGGCACATTGGGTGGAATGTTGTAGTTTGAGGCCATCTTCATTTCAGAGTAGCTGGTTTAAAGCAACGGGGTGATAGGATAAGAGTGTGAAGGACTTTGGGATCAGCTCATGGGTTGAGAGCCAGTTGCACAGATGGATGCAACCAGCAGGTCACAGAAGTAGGTTCCTATCAAAAGAATTTGGTCGCGTGGTCATGGTCATTTTCTAAAGGGTTCATTAATCTTTTATAATGCACCTAGTACGGAGAGCAGTCTCTAAGCCCAGGGCTGGGATTCGAACCGTTGTTCCAAGACAAATGCATTGCCCCAGATCTGTCCTTCCGGCACAAAAGTGTTAACTTGTCAATAAGATGCAACTTCCCAACAAAATAAAATATAGTTGGCATTATGAGATATAGCTACACTAGCCTAAACGTTACTGTAAAGCATGGAGACAATGCAGTGTTTTACAGTAGCAATACTGTAATTAAGCATTAGGTAACAACTTACATTTTTAATAATGGACTAGCAAATTGAATAATAAGAGAGGCAAAGAAATAACCATAGATGGCAAAGACGATTAACCTTGGTCCCCGAGGAATAGGTTTCAAGTATTCTCATGATGTATTGGCTTGAATTGTATGTATTTTTTAAAAGTTTGTAACAAACTAAATAAAATATTTTAAAAACTAATAATCATGGAATTGCATGACTGTTTTCTAAAGAAAATTCAAGTTAACACTAATTGGTCTTTGCCAGACAGGATATAGCAAGCTTAATAAAGATTCATCACGATTATTTCTGGTTTGCAATTATTTGAAAAAGAAAAAGGAGATGAATACTGGTGCACTCTCTCCCCATTAGCCCCTTTGAACTTGCAGAGAAAAGAGGGTGGGGAGAGGCCAGAGGAATGCATGATGGGCAGTGCTTTCATTGAACAGGATAAGGTAAATAGCTGGCTTTGCTACGCCAGTATCAATTTAATTAGCAAACCTACAGAATTGCATAGGAATCTGCTATGTGACACTGCTTATTTTATGCCTTGGGGTGTGATTAAGATATTAATATAATTTAAGAGTACTGGTGGGGCAGACTTTTGACCAGCGGAAAGATGCAGCCATGATAGTGAAAGTCGTCTGCAGCAAGCCAAACTCCAACCACTTCAGCTGTAGAGGGATTCATTTGGAAGACTGTGGGCGAGGCAGTAGCAGCATCTGGATATGTAGATTGGCAGAGTTGTACAAAATAGAAGGAAAAGAGCATTGGTCATTAAGAAGGAACAACATTCAGTAGGTGGTGGGAAGACAGTGCATAACTTTGCCAGTTCCCCTAACACCACTGGTCTAGTTTGGATGCATTGCAAGTGGCCTTAATAGTTGTGCTCAAAGTACGCGGTGCCACTGATAAGGTAGGATTGGTGGGCTGTATCTTTTACTGAGGATGATGTTAGGCAAGAGTAAAAAAAGAAAAGAAATTGGAGGACAAAAAGGAGATCCAGGTGTTGGTAATTATGGAAGATATCCGTCGCTTTGGATGGCTGTCGGGGCGCGGGTGTATCTATGCATCCGCAGGTAAGATGCAATTCTTACTGCATAGCTCACAATCCATTGATTGACTTTCAAAAAAATAAAAACAACTTTTCAAAATAAATAACCAGAGATCATTTAAAAACATGTAACTCCAATTCTTATCAAGAGTAAATCTTACATCAACACCCAGTGCAAATGAAAATAAAAGGAAAAACAGGATGGCCTTTTAGGGGGAGAGCGTGACATGTCCTGGGAGGGGACTCCAGTGCCACCCTTTACCAGTTCCTTTAGAAGCAAGGGTTGACTTGGAGGGATCAATATGAGTGAATAAATGAGTTTTGGCTGATGATCAAATGCTACGATCTCAGCCAGTTCCCCTAGGCTACCTACACTCTGCCGGAATCTTGCAGTCAGATTTTAAGTACCCACTGTACAGTGTTTATACTCCTAGAAAACATTCAATGTATAACGGAGCCCTTATTTTCTATCTTGGCGAATGGCTGAGCTAGAAAGAACAGAAAGTTCTACCATGAAAAGTATCTTAGTGTTATTGGCACAGCATCCTTTGGGATTTGTCTTAAAGGAGTGCATGAACAGCCGGCAGAACAGAGATTCTGGCCTACTTCAGATTCCACCAAAGCATAAGTTAGCCTTTAACAAGCTGCATTTAGATATGCTATAAAATTTTTAAAAAATCAGGAGATTTGCAGAGTTACTGCACTGGAGCCGATAGAAATGACCATCACTTTGACGAATCAACTTCCGGGGTACCAGTGATCAGGTGTGAAAATCAGTTTCTAAACCAATCAATCAGCCCCACACCTCCAATACCTCCTTGTCCAATTTTGGTAACGCGTACAGAACGCCTGGCTTATCTCCGAAAGGTTGTGGATCGTTCGTTAGATGCAACAGAGTGAAAATACAATTATTAACCAATGGTAAAAGGAGTGCCCCGTCATGGTTGTATTCAAAATATCTACTTTATTAATCACAACAGTCTAACATCACTACAAAAAACAACCCACCCTGTTCAGGAATGCAGAGGACAGACCATTTCAAAGAGGGAAAAGGGATGCACTCTGAATACTAACAGGAGGGTAGGTGGTATGGTAATTAACCACAACAGTTTAAGGTTTCTTGGCTTTAGCACAGAGGGAGCAATGGGTCTTAAAATGTCTCTAAGGGCCTTCTGGGAAGGACTTGAGGTACAGAACCACAATGTACCTTGTGCTGTAGATGTTCTTGGTGCTCAACTGAGTTGAGTCGGCTTCAGGACGCTTTGCAGGCTTTTGTGACAAAGTCGCTGCGGGTATCAGACAGAATAACGGTTCGGTGAGGTGAGCTGGAAGAGCGACTGCATGCTGGCCTATACGGCGGCTCTGGATCAGGAATCGTCCCAGTGCTGATCGGCGGCTCTGAAGCACTGGTGGAGAAGTCTCAGATGTCTTTAAGCGCCGGCGGCTTGACAACCGTCAATGTTGCTGGCGGTTGCGGATCGAGGAACTCGACTAGGTGGAAAATGTCCTTTAAGGCGGACGTTAGTAGATGCTTGTCGAGGCACTGCTCCCAGCTTCTTCACTGGGCTCATGTCGTCCTTTAAGGCAGACGGCACACAGCTGTGGAGTGTATTGCAGACAACTGCCTTGTCCTTAGTTTCAGGTTCAGAAACATTCTGGCACTTCCTATCCAGGAGGTTTGCAGCAGAGCCTAGCAGGGTACGCTGTGTGCTAGCAGGGTACTGGGTCTGGAGCGGCTGGAGGGACCTCAGAGTTCCGTTTCTCCCACTGTTTCCTGGGAGAAGTTTAAAGGAGGCATCTTGATTCCCTCTTTGGATATCCTGGACTTCCTTCACTGGCGGAAGATGTAGCGCACACTGTACCTTCAGCCAGGGTCTAAGGTTGAGTTCTTCTTTCTTACTTCGTAGAAAGTCTTCAGATCTGCCAAAAGAGGGGCTCTGCCCTCTTTTAAAGCCAAGCGGGTCACAGTGACTGATGTAGGCCTAGCCTACCTTAATGAACCAATCCTGGGGTCCCTACCAAAAATCTCCTGTATGTGCGAGGTCATAACCAGAGTGGTTTGCAACAGGAAAGGTAAGGGTATGGAAACAGGAACAAGGTGTACCCCAGAACTAAACCTGGCAGAAACCTTCTCTCAGCAGAAAGCTCTGGCCACACTCCATTGTGATACCAAGTCCCACCCATCTTCCTGTCTGTTTGTCTCTGTTGTTAATGGTCATCTTTATGTGGCCCCGGTTTAAGCGGCAGGTCTCCCTTGAAGCTGCGGGGAGACCAGACTCTTTGGCTCACGCAAACCACATTGTCATACCTTATGAATGGGGTCCCCTAGTGGGGTGGCTTACTGTAAACAGCAGCCCCAGTCATGACAGCTCACTGTCATTGAAACCAAGGACAGCAGCTGGCTTCAGGTTGACAGTTGCATGTGAAAGGTTGTTGGGCTTCCTGTCACCTTTGTTAACCTCTGAATCCAGGTCTCATGTGGGCCTGTTTAAAGTACCCTCTATTGGTATATTAATCCATGCCACCATCTGCAGGGCCTAACAAAAGAGCAGGGTGGATCCACTGAGTCTTTTTTAGTTAATCAGGCTGGCAATGGTAGGGGGGAAGCTTGGTCCTTCCCCTTCCTGGAGGTGACATTGTGTACTCCTGGCTGTCACATTCCAACTAAATATGACAGGGTGGACTGTGCCTGTAGGCTGTGTCCACCCAGAGTACACAGGTCTAAGCGTTTGTCATGATGTGAGCATAGGAAAATGTGTCTGGATTAGGGCCACAGATTTTCCTGACGTTATAGATTTGTGAACATAAGATTCCTCTTTGAATGGGATACCAAAATCCTTTTTCTCCTGATGAAGGCCGTTAAAATAGGAGTGTCCTTTAATCCCCTACAGGCCAAAAGGCAGTTGTGTCGACAACTTTATGAAATGGCAGGGTCCAATGATCACTCTGTACAATTTACCAACCTATGTGGCAGCTATGGTGTCACATGACCCCCAGACACTGAGAAGGGTTGTTTTGCATTTCTTTTATTACTGTTATGTTTATGTACATGTTATGCACCACATTCTATTTCTTTCTCCTCTGTAACATCAACATTTCACTAAATTGTTTTCTGATTTCTCACTTTGTTCGTATACATGTGGTATATCTAATAAACAAGAGTGTGTCACTCTTTATCCGGGTTCGCCCCGGTTTCCTTTTCACATACATAAATACACGACCACCTGGGCAGATCAGGGAGTTGCCAGGTGCCCTTTATATATATCTGACATTCTGCTGGAATCCATTATAATCCGCTGCCTGCAAAGTGGATTTGCAGGCAATGTTTTATTTCTCCCAAAGCAAAGCGTCAAATTCACCTTCATTTGCTCTTTACCTTTACACTCTGCTTTGGGAGTACTTAGAATTGCGTGCAGGGGACCAGCAACACAAGTGTAAGCTTTGGTGGTCCTCTGCATGCAATCAGCAGTTTTAGAAAATGCCACCCATTGTCTCTGTGCCATTCCAGATCCTGGCCCTATTCAATGTACTAGGTTCCAGACAAAGGTTGACTATCTTCATGTGTGTTTACTATGTCAAACGCCAAAGGCGACACTGAAATCAGCAAATGAGACCCCATCCGTTGCTCTTCTTGGATCTAAATTCCAAGTGGCCTTGTCAAAGGAATGAACTATATTGGTCTTTGCTGAGCTTTCTCATGCGCGACCATGGTGATGTGATAACATCTATTCTGAAAACACCAGAGAGGGACTCAGTGGACCAAGGCCTGGAGATGTGATTGCATCTATGCTTGCCAGGTCCACTGAAACCAAAGGGGAGAGACCCAGTGGACCAATGCATGGTGATGTGATTGCATCTACTCTTGCCAAGTCCACTGAAACCACAAGGGAGAGACTCAGTGGACCAATGCATGGGGATGTGAATGCATCTATGCTTGCCATAGGGGAGAGACCCAGTGGACCAATGCGTGGTTATGCGATATGATATGATATGGCATTTATAACGCGCCTATACACAAGTGTTTAAAGGTGCAACGCGGCAAGGGAGGGGGAACAGAGGGAAGACAAAGACAGTGATCCTACTAGGCCAAGTGTCATTCAGATCGCGCAAGTGCAGGGGAAGCGGGAAAAGAGGAAAAGTGCAGAGTGGGAAGGGGGGGGAACAGTGCAGTACATGGGGAAATAGAATAAATAAAAAACAGTAAGAGCAGTAGGTCAGCTGGTGGCAAGTGCAAGGGTAAGTGCAGACATCAGGTGTCAAGTGCTGGTGGAGGACTGTAGGGATACAGAAAACATTCCCTGGGCCCAAGATCAGAGGGTGGCCAGGTAACCAGTACGGTTTCAGCCAGGAATTCAGCAGAGGGGAGGAGGGGAGAAAGCAGAAGCAAAGAGGACGGTTTTGAGGTGCTTCTGGAACCGGAGATGGTTCTCTTCAAGTTTCAGGGAGGCAGGGAGGCTTTTCCAGAGGGAGGCCCTAGCCAAAGAAAGAGATCTACCACCAACTGTGCCGAAAGATGCGATTGCATATATTCTTGCCAAGTCCTCTGAAACCACAGGGGAGAGACCCACTGGACCAATGCATGGTGATGTGATTGCATCTATGCTTGCCAGGTCCTCTGAAACCATAGGAGAGGGACTCAGTGGATCAATGCATGGTGATGTGTGTGACAAATCAACTTCCGGGGCACCAGTGGTCCAGGGATGAATATCGGTTTCTAAACCATCAATCAGCCATACACCTCTATTATACCAGAACAGATTGGAATGCAAGTATCAGACCTCCTTGTCCAATTTTGTTAACGTGGACGGAACGGCAGGTTTATCTCCGCAAGGCCGTGGATCGTTGGTTAGTTGCATCACAGCGAAAATACAATTATTACCCAATGATAAAAGGGACTGTCCAGTCAAGATTGTATAAAAATATCTTCTTTATTATTACTACAACAGACAGTTCTAGCAGACTACAATTACAACCCACACTGTAAAAGAACACAGAGGACAGACAGTTTCACTAAGGAAAGGGATGCACTCTGGATACTGACAGGAGGGTATTTGGTAAAGTAATTAGTCTTACAGTTCAAGGTTATTTGGTTTCAAAACCAAAGGGGCAAAGGGTCGTAACTGTCTCTAGGGGCCTTCGGAGAAGAACCAGAGGTGCAGAACCACAATGTACCTGGTGCTGAAGAAGTTCATGGTGCTCGACAGTGTCGAGGCGGTTCCAGGGCTCTTTGCAGCCCATGACACAGAGTTAGTGGCGGGAGACTGCTGCGGGTACCAGGTGGCAGGCAGTTTGACAAGCAAGGCTGGACGGATATCTGCAGGTTGTCCAGCGCGGCGGCTCGGGGCCAAGAATCATTGCGTCTGTGCTGGTTGGCAGATCTGGAATGCTGGTCGAGGCGTCTCAGATGGCTCTGGGGACTGCAGTGTGACACCGGTCAGCAGTGCAGCCGGAAGCGGAGTGAAGGCTCTACTGTCTCGAAAATGTCCTTAAAAAGATAGTCACTGGATGATGCTTGTGTGGCACTCCTCGTAGCTTCTTCACAGGGCTTGTGTCCTTTCAAGGCAGATGGCCCTAACTCAGCAGGGTGTTAGCAGGCAATGACTTTGTTCTTTGTCCGGAGACTCTCTGGCACTTCCCACCTAGGAAGCTTACTGGCAGAACCTAACAGGGCATGCAGTGTGCTGGCTGGGTACTGGTTCTGGAGCTGCTGGATGGGCCCTCTGAGTCCGGTATCTCCCTCTGTTCCCTGTGAGATGTTTAGAGGAGGGATCTTGCTTCCTTCTTGGAACACCTGGCCTTCCTTCACCGGTGGAAGATGTAAGGTAGACTGTACCTTTAGCTCGAGTCCAAATGAGTCCTTTTTCGTACCCCTTTCGAAGTCTTCAGATGATCTGATCAGTGAAGCGCTCAGACCTCTTTTAAAGCCAAACGGGCCTCAGTGATTGGTGCAGGCTAAGCCCACCTTAATGAACCAATCCCGGGTCCCCACCAACAATCTTCAGTAATGCTTCAGGTCACAATCACAGCGCTTGGCAACAGACAGGCGAAGGATGACAAAATATACTTCTAAGTTCCACCCATCTTCCTGTCTGCTGTACATCAAAGTGTCTTTCTAATTAACTGAGCCATATGCGGTGCTTGGTCACAACATGGGCCTCCTTTGAAGTGGGGGGTTGCAGGCAGACTTTCGTCTCCTACAATTCACATACTTCCCTGCTCTAAAAGGAGTGGTTCCAGACAGGACATTCACTGCCCTTTCATACCAAGGAGGGGTGTTAGTACCAAATTAACACATTGCATTACAAAGAGGTGTTGGTCTCTGGTCTCCATTGTCACTTCCTGCACCCTTGCCTTCCCTTAGGCCTGCTAATTAACATTCATCGCTATTCGCCATCACCAGCAAGGTGTAACAATGGAGTTGCAAATCCATGGGGTCTTGAAATGCTAATCAGTCTGCCCACGGCCAGAGGCTTTTGATGTACCCACAGCTGTCAGCTACACATGACAGGGGAGGGTGGCGCTGGTAAGCTGTGTCCTCCCGCAGTACATGACTATTTTTCTGCTGGAACGGTGAGCGTGGAAAATATGTGCGGGAATGGCCCCACATATGCTCCAGAGGTTGATCTCCCATCATTCATTCTTTTAAATAAACAAAAACTCAAATAGCCCAGGCGAGCGCACTCTCCCTGTGGGTATGGTCGAATTCCTCACAATGTGACTGCATCTATTCTTGCCAAGTCCTCTGAAACCACAGGAGAGAGATTCAGTGGACCACTGCATGGTGATGGGATTGCATCTATGCTTGCCAGGTCCTCTGAACCCACAGGAGAGAGACCCAGTGGACCAATGCATGGTGATGTGATTGCATCTATGCTTGCCAGGTCCTCTGAAACCACAGGAGAGGGAGTCAGTGAATCAATGCATGGTGATGTGACTGCATCTATGCTTGCCAGGTCCTCTGAAACCACAGGAGAGGGAGTCAGTGAATCAATGCATGGTGATGTGACTGCATCTATGCTTGCCACAGGGGAGAGACCCAGTGGACCAGTGCATAGTGATCCGAGTAGATATATTATTGCCAGGTCCTCTGAACCCACAGGGGAAAGCCTCAGTGGACCAATGCATGATAAAGTCACTACATCTATGTTTGGCAGGATCACTGAAACTACTGTAGAGGTTTGCAGTGGACCAATGCATGGTGATGTGAATGCATGTATTCTTGCCAAGCCCTCTGAAACCACAGCAGAGGGACTCAGTGGACCAATGCATCCCTTACAAGTTAGATTCTAACACTAAATTACTTGCTAATTCTTCCATCCAATAGTAATAACGAGGAGTCCCAGTGATTGAAGAATACTAGTCCCACACAGCAGAACTATGAAATCCTGAAATCAGAATGGTTACAGTCCTGGATGCCTGTGGGCTCAAACCACTTTCCTTAAACCACAAATGACTCACGAGAGCTGCCCATGGCCTTCTTCTCCTCTACCATTGCCCGAAAGCGAAAAGAAAAAGACTTCCACCGTTGCAGCCCTTGAGAGCCAATTGTGCAGTGGCCATGATTAAATGTTTTTTCTTTAAATCTCATATTTTGGTAAATGAGGGCCAACGCCTAGAACCCCACAATTGGGTGCCAAAACTGTTAACGCCCATCATCACTAGCAAGAGCAGTAGGCTTGTGCCCTCTGCAATTATTATTGAACTTTGCCTTCACTTTGAGCCCATTAATCAGGATTTTGGGCACAAACCCTTGCATTGCCTTTTAGACTGAGAGCCATAGGTTGGGGACGAATCATTATCCCAAGCGATAATGGCCCTTCCGGAGGTTTATAAGGCTATTAGCAGATGGTGGCAGTAGAATACACGTGTTAGAGTAAAAAGAGTGAGAAAAGTAAACAGCCAATTGAGTTAGCAAATCAAATGGGGTTTATGTTGCAATGTTTAAATAACATGGTTGTCTTGATATAAAATGCATTTTAATTGCAACTTGGTTGCACTGGCACACGTTTAACATGAGTCTGCATTAGGTTTCATGTAAAAGTAAGCGGTTTCTCTATAAGAAAGCGAAAGCATTCCCCCAATGTGTTAGCTTTCCCTTTCACCTGTTAAATAGCATGTTGCAGCAAAAAAAGGTCCTCCCAGAGAGGAAGTGTGGTGTTGATAAAAAGCTGGTTTGGAAATTGGTTTATTGTTTCCTGGTCTGCTCCTGGAGATAGACTGTTCAGAATGCAGTCAACACAGGTAGTTATTGACTGTACTCTAAACATTTTGATTGGCTGAGAGGAGGTCATTAACGATCTGCATGAGCGAATGGGCTTTAATAGAACCTGCTGTGAGTGTGTAGACAGGATCCGGTCCTCATTTTTCATTGTCTGCAGGCCCCAGAAGTACCTGTTGAATTCCTTTCAGTCCCCTTGGATCAATACCCCATGCAGCACAGAATCCGCCCTTATGCTTGTTGGCATCTGCCCAACGCTTTCCTCTATGAAAGACCATGATACACCTTCACCCGGGTTGATCCCAGCCAGACTCGAGCACCAAACTAATCAGCTCCTACCATGTTCCTCTATTCTTTCCAGACAGACACACGTCAGTCGTTTACGTTACATGTGTAAGTATGTGCACATGTGTTTTTAGGTATTGCTGCTTTTTCCTGGTCTTTCTTCAGGCAGTTTTCAATTTTCTCAGATGGGGAGAAGTCTAAAGGTCGTTGTCTTTGAACTTGCCTTCGTCGCCCTGAGGTTCTGCATCCCGTCGCTTCTTACTGCTGGTATGGTTTTACCCTCACTACTTTTGGCACCTTCTCAGGAGCAGCACTGGGGATTTCTGTTCAATTTAAAATAATTGTTCGACCGAGTTCCACAGGGAGTGGTTGCAGGAATCAGTCCTATAATGGAACATGCTGACATGCTTCAGGCAGCGACGCATGCAGAGATGGACGCGCAATCCACAGCAAGATTAATAATGCGCCGCTCTAAAAAGGCACCATCCCCCAATGAACTTATACATAGCATGCTGAAGGTGACTCCGCTGCCATACTGAGCAATTCGCATACCATGCTCATTTTCCACCCACAGTCGCGTACGTCCGTTAGCATGATATACCGCGTTTGGGCAGGGTTCAAGTCCTAAATAAAAAGGCGGGGGGACTCATTAGCATACCAATTGAATGTGTGGTCACCAGAAATTAGTATATCAAGGTGCCTTCTAAAAAAAAGTGCGGATACTCCAGAAAAAAGCGGGGGACTCCGTCCACCTGCGTGTACCCTCGACTTGAGCCCTGTTTTTGGGAACGGTTACCTACACACAATGGTTTGCCCATCATGGCTCTGCTGCATGGGCTGTTCACTTCCCTCGCCTCTAACACTTAAAATAGTCCAAGAAGGGGTCGTTGAGAAACATGGGGAGGAAACGCATACCAGGAGGCCTCTTCACTCTAGAATGAAGACATTTACTGGTTTAAATCCTACTGGGCACGGCCGAAGTGGGACAAAAAAATTGACCAGCCGTCAATCAAGTGGCCAAAAACAGCCACAGCAACCACGCGAGGAGTAACTGAGCTCGTTTGTGGTCAAATGTGTGGCAGATGATGCCGATTGGATCAAAAACATTGATCAAAATGACCCGCCGCACAGTCAACAAATCATGGAGCAGATTTATGAATCATAGATAACCCTACCCTCTAAGATTTTAATATCTCGGTGCCACACCTGGCAGGTCAGCCTTTCAAATATTCTACTACATGGAGCACTGGACACGTTTCATCATTGTACTTCCAGATTTATTTCTGATGGCGAGAAATTGAAAAATAGATAGGCAGGTAGATAGATAGAGATAAATAATTTCAATGTTTTTTAAGCTCACCAAATGAACTTGTTAGTCTTTGAGCGGATATTGTTGTCCATAAAGTCAAGAGTCTAGTGGCTTCATTGTCAAACATGGAAACAGGAGACTTATGTTATTGAGTCATAATGCCATTTTCAACTCGTCACCAAATTGTGGGATCCCGGGAAAAGCACCATCGCCCAGTGCACTGGCTCCTTATAATGTCAGCTGGTGAATTTCTTAATTGGAGGGGTGTAAATGTTTCCCACAATTATACAAGAGCGACAGAGCATAGCGAGGCAGCCTGGACGAATTTAGGAAGAGTCTGGTGGGAGGGAAGGTCTCCCTGCAAGAACATTTTAACGATCAGGAGTTAAAATGGTGGATTTTAAAGCACCCCTTACATGAAAAATTGGGGAGAAGGCCACTCAGTTTGCAAATGATTCTGTGGGGTAACACATGAAAAGAATCTAAAAAATGCAAGTCACTAACAGCCCACAGGAATATTTTCCACATTTTCATTATGCTGTTGCCCACAATATATGCAAGTATAAAAACATGTCTATGCTGGCTGTGCCCATACATATCCATGCAGGCTGCGCCAATATATGCCAGTATTACTATATAAGAAAAGACCCATGTTGCATTTGCCAGTAAATTATTTGATGCCACAGTAAGAAAATATGTTGAGACTGGCTGCACCAATGTAAGCCAGGTAAGAACAAATCATGTTGGCTTTACCCTTGATGCCAGTAAACAATGCCATGCTGCAGTAAATAAATATATACAAACTGGCTGCACCAATGTAGGGCAGTCTAGCCACGCCATTAAACTTGTTTGTTTTACCCTTGATGCCTAATAAAAGATGCAGTAACACAGTAAGAAAATATATCCAGACAGACTGCACCAATGCATTCAAGTATGGCAGTATAACAACACTCATTGGATTTACAATTGATGACTAGTAAAACAACTATTGGCAATGCCAATAGTTTTGGCATTTGTAGTTGTTTATTGCATTTTCCATTTAGCATGGAGGGAAGGAATGAAGAATGGCAACACAGGGAAGAAGAAATAACAGCCTGGGAGGGAATAAGGGGCAGTGCCTGGGGGTGAGGGAAGCACTGTAGGGGGAGGAATAAGAAATAAATGTCAACACGAGAGAAAATAAAAAAATCCAATCGCAAGCTAGGCCAGCACATTACACAAGAGCATTGTACAGCAATTGAAGAAAGGATTGGCAATTGGAAAAGGGTGGGGGAGTGACAGCACAAGGAGGGAAGGGGGAGCGACAGAGTAGGGGGAAGGTGCGACAGCTCAAAGGGGGGGGGGGAAGGTGCCTCAGCTCAAAGGGGATGGTGCAACAGCTCAAAGGGGGGAGGTGCAACAGCACATGCGGGAGGGGGCGACAGCACAAAGGGGGAGGAAGGAAGCACAAAGGGGAAGGAGGGAAGCACAAAGGGGGAGGAGGGAAGCACAAAGGGGGAGGAGGGACAGCAAAAGGGGGGAGGAGGGACAGCAAAAGGGGGGAGGAGGGACAGCAAAAGGGGGGAAGAGGGACAGCACAAGGGGGAAGAGGGACAGCACAAGGGGGGGAAGAGGGACAGCACAAGGGGGGAAGAGGGACAGCACAAGGGGGAAAAACAGCAACGACGCACGTGGGGAATCCCTCTGTTGGTTGCATGTATAATTGCAGCTTGGTCATATTTGTCCTATATTGTAGTTCTGCTCTTAATGTGGCTCATTTTCGGCCTGTGCAGATGTCCTCAAAAGAAATCTGGCATTTCTTCATAGTTATAGATGTACACATTATGGTGCCCTTTTTCCCACATTTTGTACAGTTGCACAAAGCAGTAGGACAGAGGACTTTTCTACCCATGTCAATGTGCATCCCAAATTTAGAAATGGGGTGTGCTTTGAAATGTGCACAAATCCTGTTTTGTACCTGGCAGACTTATGGGGGGAGCAGTTGCAAACGAGCCACGCTGAAATGACCCACACCGAAAGGGTTGCAGTAAAATGTACCCACAGCGCTCTAAAAAGGTACCTGGTTTCAGGAAGAATGGCTGGGAACTGCCTTGTTACAGAAAGTGCACCCCCCTTACGGAGATCACGCTAGCTTGTGCTGCAGGGGGCATCCTTTGATGTTAGAGAAGAAGCTCTGAGGTCCTTTCTGCAATGCCAAATGTGTGCCTGCTACATTTGTGGGCGGGCCTTCATGGGTGGCATTCCCTTATTGGCGTGATTGCTATTAAGAATGTGTGCACAGGGACAATAAGGGCTTCCGTTTGTGGCAACCTACACACAGAATGCAGCTACAAACTGTGCTGCTTGTGGTGGTGTGAGGAATTCAACCATCACACGGTCGGTGTGCGCTGACCTGGGCTTTTTTGAAATGGTAGATGAAATTGAATGATGATGGATCAACCTCTGGAAAATGTGTGGGGCTAATCCACACACTTTTTCCTATGCTCACCGCATAACATGCACATAGACCTGTGTACCCTGGGTGGACATAGCCTATGGACGCAGTCCTTCCGGTCATATTTAGTTTGGATCTGACAGGTAGAGTACACAATACATCTCCAGAAAGGGGAGGGCCAAACCTTCCCCCTGCCAGCCTAATTAACTATCAAAGGTTCTATGGATCTGCCGTGTGCATTTGTTTACCGTCTGCTGGTGGTGGCCGCAATTAACAGACTAATAGAGTATACTTCAAACAGGCCCACATGGGGCCTGGCTGCAGGACTAACAAAGGAGACAGGAAACCCCTAACAGTCTTTGATATGCACTGTGTCAACCTGAAGCCAGCTCCAGCCTCTAAGTATCAAGGGCAGTGAGCTGTCATGTCTGGAACTATCCAGTAGTGTGTTTACGGTAGTCATCCCCCGGAACCCATTCAGAAGGTATGAGTATGTGGTTTGGCGGCGACCAAAGTTATGGTCTCGCCACAGCTTTAAGGGAAACCTGCGACTTAAATCAGGAACCACAGAGAGCTCAATTAACCAGGGAGACCCTTTGATCCACAACAGACAGCAAGATGGATCGGATTTAGTGTGATATGTTTTCACCCCTTTACCTTTTCTGTTGCAAAGTACTGTGGTTATGACCTCAGGCATACAGGAGAGTGTTGGTGGGGACCCAGGATAGGTTCCTTATGGTAGGCTTAGCCTACACCAATCACTGGGGCCCATTTGGCTTTAAAATAGTGTTGAAACCCTCCTTTGGCAGATCTGAAGACTTTGCAAGGAGTAACAAGAAAACCACATTTGTACGCTGGCTAAAGGTACAGTCTGCCTTACAGCTTCCACCAGTGAAGGAATACCAGGAAATCCAAGAGGGAAGCAAGATCCCTTCCCTAAACATCTCCTTATGAAGGGAGGGGGATACTGAATCCAGCAGACCCCCCCCCCCGCCGCCCATCATCTCCAGACCCGGTGCCCAGCCAGCACACAGCATTCCCTGCTAGGCTCTGCAAGCAAGCTTCCTGGGTGGAAAATGCCAGAAAGTCTCTAAACCAAACCAAGGACAAGGCTGTTGCCTGCAACACTCTCCTCAGCTTTGGTCTGTCTGCCTTAAAGGACACAAGCCCAGTGAAGAAGCTAGGAGGAATGCTTTGACAAGCATCAACCAGCGTCTGCCTTCAATGACATTTTCGAGTCACGCGAGCCCCTCCAGCTGCAACCGACTGCCCCGCTGTCTGTTGTCACGCTGCAGTCGCCAACGTTGTCTGAGATGCATCAACCAGTGCTTCAGACCCGCCAACCAGCACTGAGACAGCAATTCCTGACCCTGAGCCGCTGTGTAGGCCAGCCTGCAGCCGTCTGCCCAGCCTCACTTGACGAACTGCCTCCCCCCTGATACCAGCAGCTGTCTCCCATCTTGAACCCTGTCGCAGGAGCTGCATAGCACCCTGAAACCAACTTTACCCTATCGAGCACCAAGAACTTCTACAAGCACATTGTACATTGTGGTTCTGTCCTCCTGGTTCTTCTCTGTGCTGAAACTAAGTATCCTTGAACTATTGCAACTAATTACTTTACCAACTACCCTCCTGTCAGTATCCAGAGTGCATCTCTTTTCCTTCTTGAAACGGTCTGCCCTCTGCATTCCTTTACAGGGGGGTTGTATTTTGTACTGTGCTAGCACTGTCTGTTGAATAATAATAAAGGTAAATATTTGTATACAACCTTGACTGCACAGACGCTTTTATCATTGGGTAATAATTGTATTTTTGCTGTTTTGCAACTAACCAATGAACCACAACCTTGCAGAGATAAGCCTGCGGTTCCGTCCATGTTACTAAAAATCGACAAAGAGGTTTATAATTGACTTGTGCTTCCAATTGGTTAGGATCACTTCTGGTGTACTAGAGGTGTGGGGCTGATTGATGGCTTAGAAACCGATATTCATCCCTGGACCACTGGTGCCCTGGAAGTTGATTCGTTACAAGTGGTGCTGAGGCAATCCCCTTACAAAAGGCACGCTCAGAGGGGCAGTGCTATGCTGTGTCACTCTCCAGTGCTGCCTCTGCAAGTTAGGTTTGTGCACTTAGTACAAAAACAAAGGGGGGTTCTGTGAGTTTCTCTACTACAGGCCTATATCCCGGGTCAGAGTCTCAACCAGAGTTTTAGCTCACCATCCTCTCACAGAAGAGAAATGTCCACTAGATATCAGTCTTTGTTCTGTCCAAGGACAGTCCAGCACCGAAATGCCTGGCAATTCTCTTCTGAACAAGAGTACCAACAGCAACCCCAGACATGTATTTCGGCCTGGTTGGGCCTCGTCAGTGAGTTGGAGCTGTGCCTCTCTAAGAACAGTGAGCAAGGGTTCCACGTCTGGATTACCCTGGTAACTTAGGGTGAAAACCCAAAGCTACTTAATATGCAAAAACAAGGGGGGTTCTGGACGTTTCTCTACTACTGGCCTATATCCTGGGTTAAAGACTCAACCAGAGTTTTGGCTCACCATCCTTTCAAAGAAGAGAAATGTCCACTACATATCAGTCTTTGTCCTGCCCAGGGCTACTTAATATGCAAAAACAAGGGGGTTCTTTTGAATGATGGGAAACACTGTTCGGTCTGCACCAGGCTAAACCTGTATGCAATGCACAGAGTGCAGTCCAGGGCGTTGCTCATTAGTTAAGCTGCACCTTCTTCCACTGCGCACGACTATGGCGTCTGCCATTTCAACTACTACTATTGATACTATTGATACTACCAATACTAATCAGGTGCTGTAAATAAGAATGGCACCCGATGCATTTTTTAACAGTAACTTCAGAAAATGTGCAGTTACAGTGAAATTGTACACCTTTTTGCACCGGGGTAAAAATTGTCCTGGTGAAAAAATGCATTGAAATGATACAAATTTGCAGCAGGACAATTTTTGCCCTGATGCAAATGTCTCGCAAAAAATGAACCTTTCCAAAAAAAGAATGCGTGCATTACAAGCATTGTTTTTTGAGAGGTACAGTACCACTGATAACATACTGCGGTCCTCCCAGATTTCTAATGATGAACTGTGTATGTTGTTATTGGTACTACACCTCTACAAAAACGAATGCCGGTATTGGATCAGTATCCAGAAAGGGAAAACTACCTGTAGCCCAACGAGGCCAGAAAAGTAGCCCAATTATAGCCCAACTCCCTCTGACTATGAAAAGAGAGATCACTACCGGTCCCAGCTTTGAAACTAACACACACACACACACACACACACACGTGACATGTTACAGTACTCCTGATTGGCAGAAAAAAAATAAACAAGCCATTACTGGATTGCTTTGGCGTAAGAACACACAAAACAACATGTATTGGGTTGGTAGATTACGCCACATCATTTCCAGTGGTCATGCCAACCATGAATTCAGCTTTCCGGACTCCTTTTTACTCGCTCTCTCTTCTCTGTAGCAATGGTGTTGGCAACGCTTTGGTGGCTGTGCCACCAAAATGCACCAACACCAAAAATGGCCTACTAAAAATGTTGCCAGCAGCCCCCTAAAATGAGAGGCCTGCACCCCAATTCTTCACGCACGCAAGCACATGTATTCATACAGCAGACACACTCCTTCACAAGCATGCATACAACACACACTCATTCATCCACACATTCTTATGGCATTCAGACAACACCCTGCATGGAAGCAAACAAACACCCAAAACATGCTGTACACATCCACTCATAACTAACTTACTTACTCGCCCCCTCAGCACGCGGCCACCACACAGGACAAGTAGAGCCGGATGTCCCGCCCCATAGCTCCTCTGAGCATGCCGACGGTGCTTATAAACAGGCTCGCTCCAATTATGTATCACTATAGCTAAAAACGAGGAAAGCTTTGCGAGAGCATACATACCCAGAACATGAACATCTATGCCTTCAAGCCTTTTCTGTGTAACTGTCCGCCTTCTATAGGTGTGAACAAGAGAGGAAAAGAAACACCTCGATGTTCAGATGTGTCGGTTCTAACTTCAGGGAATCAAGTTTGTGAGGAAAGACATTAAACATGGCGCCATTCCAGATTCTAACTCGCTTCTACACCGTGCAATTTGTGTTCCGAACTCGCAACTCATCTCTCATGTAGTGCTTGGAAATGACAAGAGGGCACTAGTAAACGCTATAACATACCCATAGCCAAGGCTCCATGTGAAAACGACAACCTGCGCTCTGCTTTGGCCATGCTAAGGACCTGTATTGCACACCAAAGCTTCAGCACAGCCTGTCCCTATTCACTGAAGAGCCCGGCTCTGCGTCCCATTAGATTGCATGAAGGAGATGCCAAGCTTTGGCTATGACTGGGAAACGGAGTACACAGAGAGGGAACCTCGTCCCGTCTCATATGGCCATGCTAAGGACCTGCAGTGTTGGAAATGAAGGGGAGCTGGGGGCTATTTAGCGCCTGGATAAGGCCGAGAAGAGCCTGGCTAGCTTGATGTCAACAGCTACCAGGAGCTACCTTTGGCTCCCCAGGCCCCCCGATACCCAGTGTATTTGGGACACTATACACATTCAAACACTGCTATATGACAGCTAAAGCATAAGGAGTTATAAATAAAGGGCAGACGGATATCTTAACATCTTATGCAGAAGGTATATTTACGGAACTCTATATGCTCGCTCCTGGTTCTCCAGTGGTAGCTCCTGGTTGCTGGATGATGCCGATACCCAGGAGCTGCTTTTAGCTCCTGCTTATCCATCTTAATTTGGATCCCTGGACCTGTATTGCACACCTGAGCACTGGCACAGCTCTGATCTACTCATTAAAGAGCCCAACTCCCCTTCTCACAGGACTGACTCAAGGAGCCTTGTCAAGCCTCGGCCAGGACTGGGAAAGTGTGAGTGGCCCATAGGGAGAGCAGGGGCAACTCCTTCACCCTTCCACCAACTGAGGCAAAGGTCCTCCTTACAGAATACATTGGCAGACGGTCAACATGCTGCCAAGTGGAAAAGCCCAGAGATTGTCATTTTACTCTGGAATGCGTACCATTTCCTGCCCACTCGGCCTATTCCACCAAGTGTTCAGGGATACCGTGTCCTCAAAAAATCGCCACCGTGCTGAAAGGCGGGCTGCCTGGTGCTCACCTGGCACGAGGGGGGCCCTTTTACAGCCATCAAATGCTTGTGATCTCAGGATGGCCTGTAGGCGAGCCTATAAACAAAATAAATCACAGATTTCAAACTAGTGGTTGCTTTGTCTTCTGGTCTGCCCACTGCATACCAATCCAGCCTATTCAGGTAGATGGCCCACATTAGAAAGGGCCATGGCCCAATGCCAAGACAGACCCACATGCCCTCCTTGCATTACCAGCAGCAGAAGGCTGATGCTCCCGGCTGCAGGGTTCTCCCGCCAGCGGGCGCCTCCACCGGAAACCGCCTGGCCTAAACAATGGACGATACGGGCCGCCAGGTGCTCCGTACTGTCAATTTGCATAAGGAGGGGCAAGAATGTCTAATACACTAACAGCCTTGAGCATCCCTGTGCAGCTTGATAGGCAGTACCGCTCCCAGAATCCCCCTTTGCCAACCGAGCCAGGGAAGGGTATCTGTTTAAGTTAGGGCTAGCCTTATTTTATTCATTTATTTATTGTGCATTCGTAAGGCGCTTATACATCAAGTAAATTGTCGTTCAAAATGCCCACAAGGCAACGCGGAAGGAAAGGCTGGTCCTACTAGGCCTGGTGAGCATATAGAACGTGCAAGTGCCTTAACCCTATCTAGTCCCCCAGCTATGGTGAGGTCATGTGGACCGGGCCGGATCACCTTTCATTAAAAGGTGCACAAGTCCACAGAACTAGAGTGATGCACCAAGGCCAGAAGCACTCTTGTGCTTCCCCCTCCTTACCACAGCAGGGGGTCCGGTCAATTCCGTCACTATGAGGAACAGCGCTAAGTGGCATGTGCAGGCTGCTGGCCAATCAAAAGGCAGCGCCATTTATCGGATTCATGGATTTAGGAACCCTCGCCAGCCAATGCCGAAGACAACCCCCAGCATGACTTGGGGAGCCTGCCTTGCTGTGTACTAGAAGGGTGCTGCTCAAAGATACGCAGAGCTTAGAAGTCCCTCAAACACCTGATGGCTTTAACTGGATGGGGTCTCTACTCAAAGTCCAGCTCGCCCCTGGCCCTCCACCTATAGCAAGTGGGCAAAATGCCTAAGTGCCAGAGAAAGAGCCCCTCTCCCAGTCTGCACAGCATCGGAAGGTACGGGGCGCTGCGCTGGTCTCCTTAGCTCTACTCACGTCCTGTGCCACTTTTTGCCACCAGACAGGATGGTGTGCTCCGCCTATGCGCCTGATCCCCCTCCTTTACGCGCCTGTGCCCCCGTTTTGCTTGCCCCTCGCACTGTGCATGGCTAGGAAGCAGGTGTGAACGCTCATGCCATCTCCACCCCTCCCCCCACTCACCCAAGACACCACCTTGATCTCGTCTGAGCCACCAAAGCCGCCTTCTGGATCTCCCTTTAGTGTTCCCACATTTCTCCATTCTGAGTGTCGAACCCCAAGCCCCGAGACCGTGACCTTAGAAAAGGTAACCCTAAGAAGTAGCAGGTGCATTGTTCTGATCCGGAATGGCATTGTGTTGTGGGCAGCTCTGTGAGGGCACACCTCTGCCCCCGGACACATGGATGGGCTTCAAGGGGACCTTGGGCTTCATGATCTGCTGGTATGCCCCCGCTCAAGTCCCCAGCGTGTATTACAAGGTCTGCGAAACACAGGTGCCACTGCTTCTCGCCCCCTTTAACCTAAGAGTGGCTCAAGGTGAGGCTCACGTTTCGAAGCCTGATTAACTCTTTAGTATTTGTTCTTTTCAGGTGGATAAACGATCGATAAGGGGTCTGTGGCTCAGTGGACTAATGCATCCACCACAGGGGCCTGTGTTCGCAGGTTCGAACCCCGGAATGTCCACTTAGCCCTAAATCCTACAGAGGTTGATAAAATGAGCACCATTAAGCGGGGTGACAATAAACATCTATTATCTGTCAATAGCGCCAAGATGCCCATCTCGGGGTGAATGTGCACTCCACAAATACACCTGTTGTGTTAGGGGTCTAGTACCTGCGGCTCTGCAGATGCCTCCTATGACCCCTGGGTTACGCTGCCTAGGCCTGATGGGAGTAGTAGTCCAAAACACCAGGAGGGCCAGAGGTGAGGTAAATGCATCCCTATTTCAAACTCAAAATATGTTATGCTGAGTATTTAGAAGTGAACTTGGTACACTGCCACTTAAACCCACCTTTCTGACCGAGGTCTCCCCGAAGAATCTAATGCATTGCTAGCAGAATGCACAGAGTTCTTGTATGATATGATTGGTTGGTTATTTATGACACGCTTAATACCCAGAGGTTTCTGAGCACGGACTGGGATCAAACCTGTGTTGCTCCGTGTCGTCTTGCTTCCAAGGCGATCACGTTGCACCTGAGCTGTCCTCCCGAGCTACTTAACACTCCCGCGGGGAGCAATGTAGCTTGGAAGCACATCACTCATTTGACTGGCCCTCCACGGATGGGAGGTAAGTGCCCTTCCTGGAACCCCACCCATTTACTACAGAAGATGGGGACATCTACCAGGGCTTTAGGGTCCGCAACTGAAAAGCTCTGGATCCAGCGCCTTTCCACCTTCAACAGAAAGTGCCACAACATACTTCTATACGTGTCCTCTATATTTACAGCAGTCACCTAAAGCTGTATGTGTGGGTGTCCGGTCATTTTTTCAAATAGAAAAGTTTCGAAAGGCAAACTTGTGAATCTTTTTTTTTTTTTAGATACAAAAGTTTCGAATGACAATTTGATCTAAAAAAAAAATCGAAAGTTTGCCCTTCGAAACTTGGGTAAGGGTTAGGGCTTGGGGGTTGGGATGGTGGCGTGGGGGTTGTGGGCGGGTAGGGAGGGACCCCCCCCCCCCCCCACTCCCTCCCCAATATACACTAAAACCTTGTAACGTTGCATGGAGCTGTCCAGTGCTGAAATTACAGGACTGGACAGCTCCATGTAACGTTTCAAAGTTTAAAAAAAGGCATTTAAATGCCAATATACACAAAACACTTTGAAACGTTATATGGAGCTGTCCAGGCCTACAATTTCAGCACTGGACAGCTCCATGTAACGTTTCAACGTTACAAACAAAAAGGCAGTAAAATGCTACTTTTAACACGTAAAAGTGCATTTCAGTTGAAACCAATCCATGATTATTGTCGATGGATTGGTTTCGAACGAAATGCACTTTCCATGTTAAACATAGCATGGCGTAGCTTTTGATTTTGAAACTTTTGTTTCGAAACTTTGGCTATTTGAATCTTTTGAGTCAAACAAATGACCATAAACCGTATGTGTGCATAAATTTCCAACGCGCTTGTACACAAGTGTTGCTAAGCGCCACAAGACAAGGGAGAGAGAGGGAAGACAAGACAAACAATCCTACTAGGCCTTGTGACATTGACATTGTGCAAGTGCGGCAACAAGAAGTGCAAAGGGAAGGGAGGGGGCAGAGTGCAGGGGAAAGGTAGGGGGGAGTGCCATCAGTGCAGCATGGCTCTGAGTAAGTGCAGCCAGGGCAGCATGGCTCTGGGTAAGTGCAAGGAATCAGGGTGCTGTAGGGGTTACAGTTGCAGCCCCTATGTGTGCGGTAGGCCCGGAGGAAGTGCAAGCAAGACTGGTCATGGAGGAGCCTGGTACCCAGTGAGACCCTGAGGGTACCAAGTAAACAAGTCGGCACAGCAGTCAGGTAAGTTAGCAAGGAAGCGAGGGAGAGAAGGCAGAGGAGAAAAGCAGTGTCTTGAGCCACTTCCGGTACTTCAGGTGGTCCGGCTCAAGTTTGAGGTGGACAGGGAGTCTGTTCTCGAGGGATGTACCTGCAGAGGAGAGAGATCTACCCCTCAATCTCTGCTTGGAGAAGCGCCTGACCCTCAGAGAGTTAGAGGTAGCTGAGTGAAGGGCTCTAGAAGGAGGTTAATAAGGCAGAGAGAGGTTGATATAGTTAGGCCCCAGGCCCTGGAAGGCCTTGGGGACGATGCAGAGGGTCTTGAACTTGATCCTTGCCGCCACTTGGAGCCAGTGGAGAGATTTCAGGGCGGGAGAGATGCAGTCGTTGGGCTTGGGGCTAAGGATAAGTCTTGCAGTCCTGTTCTGGATTAGTTGCAGGGGGGCGAAGAGTAGAGTTAGGAAGACTGAGAAAGAGGATGTTGTAGTCCAGCCTGTAGAGAACCACAGCTAGGGAGACAGTGAGCTTCTGGGGGAAGGTGAGGAAAGGTAGAATACTTCTGAGGAAGTGCGGCTGGAAGTGGACCTTCTTGGCAAGGTCAGTGATGTGAGGAGCGAAGGAGAGAGTGGAGTCAAAGATGACACCAAGGATTTTGCATCACAGGAAGGCAAGGGTAGGGGACCAAAGAAGGTGGCCAGAGTGAGAGAGGGAAAGCTGGATCAGGGGTCCCAATGAGAAGGACCTCAGTCTTACTGGCATTACGGCAGAGATCTTTGGAGGCTCACCAAACCTGAATCACAGATAGACAATGAGGAATGAGCAAGGAAGGAGAGGAGGCTGAGGGTAGCCTGAAAGAGGTGAGTATCATCAGCATAACACTGAAAGTTAGAAGAGAAGGTGGAGATCAGTTTGTTATTGAAGACCCAGGGTGAGAGGATAGATCCCTGGGGCACCCCACATGAGGAGAGAGAGAGGTGGTGGAGATAAAGGACCAAAGTTGGACCTGGGTGGGTCAGTCCAGGAGGAAGGAGGTCAGCCACGCCAGGGCCTAATGCCCAGGTTCACACAGAGTTGCTTGATCAGAGTGGCGTGATTGACCATATCGACAGCAGTGGAAAGGTCAAGGAGGAAGAGGACAGAGGGAGAGCTGAAATCAAGACTAGAGAGCAGGTCTTCACAGTGTTCAGAAGAGCAGTTTCCGTGCCTCTGGCTCCTCTGAAGCCAGACTGATGGTCATGGAGACTGCCAACAGATTCAGTGTGGAGAGTAAGCTGGGAGATGGCCAGCTCTTCCAGGAATTTGCCCAGGAAAGGAGTGACAGAAATCTGGCAATAGTTTGTTGGACAGGTATGATCAGCAGAAGGCTTTTTTAGGAGGGGGGTTCACAAGGGAGTGCTTGAGGAAAGAGGAGAAAGATCCATTGGCAAAAGAATGAAAATCGGCGAAGGCTGGTGTAAGGGTGGAGACTTGGTCCTTAACAGTTCTGGAGGAACAGGGGAGCACCGATTTTGAACGATACTTTCATAGATCAGACTTGTCTGGAAATATCGTCAGGTGTAGTCGGCGAGAAGGAGGAGAAAGGGAGAGGAGAGGAGAGGTGAGGTAAAGGTGGCCAAAGGAGGCTGGGGAGGCGTAGATGGGACGAGAGAGGAGGTGGAAAGAGAGGATAGGATTCCTGAATTTTACTGGTGAAATGAGACAACAAGGCTGTACAGAGGGTCTGGGAGGGAACAGGAGTGGTGGAGACTGCAGTAGGATTGGCCATCTCCTTGCAGATTTCAAAGATTTCAGCCATGTTGCTAGAGATTGCAGATATGCAGGCTTGAATATGGACCGTCTTCTTGGAGAAGACGGTGTGTGTATTGCCATTGGAGCAGGCGGCAGGCCAGTTTATCAGAGGATGAGCCCAAAGCCCTCCACTTCCTCTCAGCCACCCTGCACTTGCGTTTCAGGGCAGTGAGCCCAGAGTCATGCCAAGAGTTGTACTTGGAGGTAGGCGTCAAACGGATTCTCATGACAGGGGCAAGGATGTCCAAGGTGTTGGAGATGGGGAGATGCAGGTTAGAAATGGCTGTGCTAGGGTGGGAGTCAGCCGCAGCAGTAGGAGGAGCAGAGAAAGTGGAGGCAAAGGCAGCCACTGACACTTGCTTCATGGGCCGAATGACCGAGAAGGAAGGTGACAGTGCTGGGGAGGGTCTTGCCTGGGGGACAAGAAATTTCAGGTGGGAGGAGAGCAGAAAGTGGTCAGTCCAGGAAAGAGGCGTAGCAAGAGGGTTAGAGAGGGGGGTGTCTAAGGAGATGAGAACATCCAAGGTGTGTCCTGCAGAATCTGTTGGGCCGGAGGGCAGTATGTAGATGGAGTCGTAAAGGTTGTGGAAGAACCCAGAGCAGGGATTTGAAGCATCCATGTGGCTATTGAGGTCTTCGAGGAGAAGTTGAGAGGTAGAGGCAAGGAGAGAAGAGGAGCGGTCAGCCCATTCTGAGAGGAAGAAGATGATCTGGCCAGGTGACCAGTAGATGGTGGCCACAGTCAGAGAGAGGCCAGGACAGAGAGCCTGCTGGCCAGGTGTTCAAAGAAGGAATAGGCCTGAACAGGAATGCCAGAAGCAGGGACCCACTCAGGAAAGACCAGGGCCACTCCACCTACAGGCCGCTTGGTTCTGGGCTCGGAGAGGATCTTGTAGCCCTCAGGGAGGAGAGTGTCAAACCTTGTGGCAGAGCTGGCCGTGAACCATGTCTCGGTGAGAGGGAGGAAATCCAGGTCAAGGTCTTCGCGGAGGAGTATTTGACAGCAGGACGAGAGTTGAGAGTAGCTACATGGAGCAGGTTTCCACTTTTGAAAGACGTCTGGGGAGGGGTACAGGAGTGAGGTACAACAGAAGCGGTACAGGGGCCCAAGAATGGGCAGAGGCAGTAGACAGAGGTGCCATGGAAGCCAGAGAGGGGAGTACCGGAGAGAAGGAGGTGGCAGAAAAGCCAGAGAGGTGGTAGAAGGAGTAAGTACATAAGACGCGGGAGATGCCTATTTTATGAATTGTTTGCTGAATTTTATAACCCTAAAAAAAAAAAAATCAACTAATTATTGTTTTCTTGGGGGGATCCCCCAACCCAAGTTCCCCGACCCGTACAGGTTACAGTCTATTCCCAATCCCTTACCCTTTATATACCCTTAACCACCCCCCGATATTCTTGGATGAGTTTTTTTCAAGAAAAAGAAATTCAACAAAAAACTAATCAGAACATAATGTGCCGATAAATAAACGTTGTACCCTACTATTGCATTCGGCCATTCTAGCAATGGGGCCGGCCAACGACTGATCACTGTGGTTTGCAACGACTGACGTTACATACGTAACGAGCTCCAATACACGCAGCCAATGATGCATGCAGTGCACGCTGCTTAACCATATCTACCCGAGAGCTGTGATGTCTTCCCAATACTCCCTCATCCCCCCACTTTTCAAACATCCCCTAAACGACGTGAGTGCTCTGCCTAACAGCGGTGTTGCCATGTCTGGAAAGGATCTGGGGCGAGGCCAATGTCGGGCGAGCAAGCCTATTGGTTGTAGCCCCTGAGCTTCTATACGGGGCTACAACCAAAAGACCCTGGGCTATAGCACTCCTAGCCCCCAGATCCCCTAGCAACGTCTCTGCTGCTTAAAGTGACGCAAAGGCCACATCGCTTCATTATATGAAAAGAAGAAAGCCAAGAGGCCAGCCGGTCGCAATAGTAAACAGCAAGGCCTGGCCCGCCCAGCTCCCTCCCACCCTCCCCCGCGCAAAGCCTTCTGGGCGATGCACTCCACTCGGCCTGGCCCCCCCGCCCGCCTCATTGCATTTCACTATTAAACGGGTCAGGCTATTTACGAGGACCCGGGGACGGAGGCAGAAAGCAATGGAGTAAGCACGGCTCCTTGTACCGAATCACGGCGGGTTCAGGAGGTTTTATTGATGCAATTTCTGACGGGCTCCCTCCTGAGTGAACGCTGAATTGCATTTTCCGGTGGACGCAGACTGTTGCAAAGCACGTGCACGGGTCATTCCATTTAACGGGGAAGCTTATTAATAGCGTCATTCCCCTTAGAGGACTGGAGGGCGATTACGCGGGCTTCTTTTCCACGGGTTCAAAGGGTTAATGGCCATTTTTCATTTTACGTAAAGGCCAACGGACACGCGGCCTGGCCACGTTTCCCCTTAATGGTGCTGTGCAGCTTCTCATCCAATGAAAAATCAGATAAAAAAATGATCTTTCCTCCTCATGCACGCAGGATAATAATTAGCACAACAATTGTGATTAAGGCCAGACTCTGGCAATGCAAAAAAAGCAATTTTTACATCTCATGTCTTTATTCATCTATTTATTTGTATTGTGTCGAGTCCGTTGCCGACGGTTATCGCGTTGATCCACATAGCTCGACATCCCATTTCGGTGGAAATATTCCTGCTAACCGCACTGCCCCTAAGCTATCCGTTGTCCTCCTTCCATGACAACCGCGTTGCCCCTGAGCTATCCTCCGGTTATGCAACAAGGCCGCGCACCTAATGAACCAGAGAATGCAGTACGCCCTATATAGGCGCTTCCGTCCTCTGAGAGTCAAATCCCACTTTGGGGAAAGGCTTTGGCGAGGGGGGCGTAAGAGCACACCCCAGTAGGAAGGTGGTCTATTTGTTAGGCGTCTACAACCCGCCCACTTGCTGTTTTCGCCGACACAATCAAGCCCTTGCCCTGAAAACAACGTTTTTTAAGCAATTTCGGTAACAGAATGTGTGGTCTGCGCAAGACTGTTCTTCGAATCAATCTGCACTCATTTGGCGTGGGCTAATATTTCATCCTAATATTATCAGGGCATTTATTGAACGTGGGCCTAGCTCCGGGAAGCAACAGAGTGCTTTGCAATCATATGGGGGGTGAACAAGGTTAGGGAGCATCAAAATAAGGTGTGGATCCAACAGCACGGGAGGGAGGGCAATAGTCTGCAAGGGATATAGGGGTAGCCAGGGGAGGAAACAGTGGGGATCAGATCACCCAGGCTCAGGTGTGTTCTCCATAGCAGCAGAATCGGAACAATCCACCCACAATTCCACTCTGTCAGCGGAACAGAATTCCCAGGAATCCTTCATGAGTCTGGCCCACTATGAGTGGCTGAAACGGTTGAATTTCAGCCAATTGTTGTTTGTTGAACAGTCTGGCTTCTTAATTGGACAAAACGTTCACATGATTGAAGCAAACCATCACAAGAAACTGACAAGAAAACCAGAGTTGGGGAGTTTTGGGCAAAAACTGGAATCCCGCACCACGGGTGGAATTAATGAGGGGGCACATTTCTTGGGATCTGCCACTCCATTATGCATCACACTAGATTCCATCTTCGCCCATCCCCTTGCAATCACCAATGCATGCAATTAAATGCTGACATTGTTCCTCCTCATTTTGGGCTGGAGATTAGTGTTAAAGGGTCAATAATGCCTTTGGTCAACCAAGCTCTTTCTTAAGGACTATTGGTTGTCAAGGAGCGGCCAAGCAATAGAAAAGGGTTCAAGCAAACCAGGAACCACCACAAAATCGCCATGGATGACTGAACAGTGCTCTGAAAATTAGGCATCAAGTTGAATTGCAATTCGATTGTCAGGAATAACTACTATTCTCCTGCCGTGGCATCTCTTTGCCCCGGCAACTGGTATCTCTGCAGCATCCCACTTTCTCACAGCAAGGTAGCAACTCCAGGTAATGCCAACGTGCATCAAATGGTGGTTCGGTCTTCATATTGTGACCCTAACTCAGACACAGCTTCACTCTAACTCGCAAAGTGGTTTCTTTTCTCCCCCTTTCTGCCGCTCCAAGTGACTGAAGTCCTCGAGAACAGCTCACACATCATCCTTTTCTCATCTTTAGCTCAATCTGTGGCCATTTGGGCATTGTTGCGTTTGGTCAGGGTTATGGTCACTCTGGTGGCTCAGGAACTCAATATAACTCGCTTTTTGGAAGAACGGGCCGGGCTGGTCAGGTGATCATGGACATTGAAGAAAGATGCTTCTCCACTGTAGATATTCCAAAAAATGGCGATTTGCCACAACCTCTCATATGCACATCTGATCCTGCTTCAGGTAGCTGCCAATTCTATCGTTCAAGCTGCCGCAGAAATCTGGAGCTTTGCTCACCTCCTTATCGCAAGGCATCAAGAAATCTGGAGCTTTGCTCACCTCCTTATCGCAAGGCATCACAGTGGTGGCCAAGAAAAGGTAGCATTAGTTTTAGTATGACTTCCCTGCCATTAAAAGGTCTTCATACTTGGCAGCCTGCCGACTTAGATGCTTACAAACACGCTAGAAGGCCAAGATCTTTTAACCAGCCCGAATGTGTAACAGGCGTTTAGGCCATTTCACCAATGGCAGAAATGCTCGGCAAGGCCAGGCCACCAACACCCAGGACTCATTGCTCTTGGTCATTCGACCGACATCCAAGCCTTGCGCTTTCAGATGCAAGTCAACATCCGACCCGATTTAACCCCTTAACTGCCAGGCTATTATGCAAGCCCATGCAAAAAGGACAAGCATACTCGTCTAATTTTGAAGTGGCTTCTAGACAGTCAGCAGCACCTGCTGACTGCATCGGTTGGCGCAGAAGCTCTACAGATGTACTGCACTACAAGCTCCATCATCCCTAGCCAGCATAGCCAATGGTGGGGGATTATGGGAGTATGAGTCCAAAACATCTAGAGAGCTGCAGGTTGTAAACCCATGTTTTAGAGAGTGACTAAAGCATCTTCCAACCTCAGGTGTGAAAACATCTTTAGCCAATAAGGCCAGATTGACCAGTCTTTGAAGAAATGCAGCATGTGGAGGGCTAGCGGAACACAGCTCAAATTAAAGCAGATGTATTCTTCATCTCTCAATCTGAGGCGTGCTCGGAATTGGAGACGACTCCATTTTAATGATGGTGAATAAATTGCTTAGCGGAGGAGAGCACTGCAGCTAAACATCTTTCAGCATCTGCCTTTTATACCATTGGCCCCTCAATTAAATACTCTCTGCACGCTGGGCCTGAAAAGCGATGGAGCACATTTTTAATTAAATTCCCCTGCTCGAAACTGACATGCATTTTAAAAAGTAACATTAATAAAAGAATAAAAGCTGAGCTCATGCACCCCAACTCTACAACCTTTCCCTCATAGAGGAGCCGCGAACCTCGGTGTTAATTGCACTCTGCCTCCCACTAAGAAAGAATATCCTTTGACATCCAAGCACTTGTTGCTAAGAGACTGAATGCTTAAAAAGTGGTCTATGCTAAGGCAATAACAAGTGATCTCGAAATGTGCCAGAGGAGCCCCTCCATTGTAGTTCAGAGGTGAAATATCTATAGGATTTAGCATGCAAAGCGTCCTGCTGAATGCAAGGACCTGGCAAAGTAAAGCGAGGGTGTGTGCCCACACTCCCACAGCAGTAACCTCCCTCACACCTGCCCAGGTGCTAAGCCACAGACGTTGAGCAGGCAGTAGCCTAGGCAGCGCAGCCACATTTGCCCATGGACTTGGTAGGAGTGGGCTTTGCTTACTGGCCCTTTAACCTCCTCAGTGACTAATACTGACAACGGAGAAAAAAGTGTTAACTTGTGTGGTTTGCGCCCACGCACGACCTCGATGGACATCCCAAATAGATGGTTAAGACACTCAGAATCAAGCTGGTCTGTGTAAGGGCTGGGAGTTGGAGTGCAGGACTGGTGTGCTGTGGCAGGAGTCAGGAGACCAAGGCCAACAGGTTCTGGAGATATCAGGTGGCTGGGGCCTGTCGTTGTCAAGGAAACTACACTTCCCCCATCAGGTTGGGTGCCAGGCACGTGACAGGACAGGTGGAAGGAGGCTGCTGGGATGGCCTCTTATGCCCGTCTCGGCCCCTGCTGCTTGCTGGTGATTCGCAATTATGCAGGCACTGGCCGAGGGCAGGTGTGGATGCCGAGTTGAGCGGGAGCAGCAGGTGAGGTGCTTGTGTAGCTTTTGCTCCATGTCGGTCCCGCTTCCTGCTTCACGGGAAGACCGACGCACTACCAGGTCAATTACTGCAGCATCAACCACAGGCTAGTGGGTTCAGTTCGCTCAACACGCCTTCCCTCACAGCCTGGGAACAACGAGAACTGTTGCCCAGGCAAGAGGTGAGTACCATATTGAAACTGTACTGTAGTTATGAAAAAACAACGTGTGGGGGCACATTAGGGCAAAAGATTAACGCTGACGAGAGATCCGTAATATGGACAGCTAATTCCCTACGCAGTGTGAAGGTGTAATTCAACGTCAAGAAAGTATCTGCGTTACCGCTAAACGTATGGCTACGCTTCCTGTTGTGCTGTCCCACACGCCTTTGCACTGCTTGCTTCGGAGTGTCAATGAGACCAATTAATGTGCTGCTGCTATGTGCCTGTCCAGCGTCATGCAGCCTCTGCTTCTGGTCATGCTATGTGAGGATACGTGTTGTGCACTGTCACACAATCATCCGCTTATGCTACGCAAGAATAAGTGGTGTGCCACGACAGGAGGACAGTGGAGTGGAAAACTGGGCAGTTGAGCCCTGGATGGAGGGGTTCTGGTCGCACTAGCTAGTGGGCAGCAGGGTCAGGAGATATTGACAATGAGTAAGCTGGGCATCTATGTCAGGATATGATTAGCAAGAACTCTACAGGTTCCTAAGAGGTATGTACGTTTGTGTTTCCTGCATTTACCCCTACCTATCCATTTACGTTTTCTAAACCTCTTTCTGGTGTTCCTAAATCCCCCTACCTATCCACAACTTCTCCCTAACCCTCGTCCCCCTTGCTGGTTGCCATGTAGTGCCCTGTTACACATAACCAAGAACCCGTGCCAACATAGCATGGCGGGTCGGCTTCCATTCGGCTTTCGTGGTCAGGGTGAAGTTGTGTTACTTCCCCAAGTGGGCTTGACAGTCTGAGCACAAGCTAAGGACCAGGAAGGTACGGGTTCTTCAGCCTTGCAGCAGCAGACTTGTTGAGCCATCCAGCCCAACTGCTTTGACTTCCACCTAAGTTCTGGTTTTGTGTTTGTTCACTTCAGTTACTTCATCTGGACCTCGCGTTTGTGGGCATTATCTGGCCCTCTGCCATCTTTTAACCGTTCTGCGCATTCTCTGGCACTTTGCCAGCTTTTAACCATTCTGTGTATTCTCTGGCCATTTGAAAGCTTTCAACCATTCTACTCATTCTCTGCCCCTCTGCCAGCTTTTAACCATTCTGTGTTTTCTCCAGCCCATTGACAGCTTTTAACTTTTCTATGCCGGCTCTGGTCCATATGTCATATTTCCCTATATGTCACCACTGTTGTCTATTAAGCTACAATTCATGTATGTCTTTCTTCTAGTTCAGCCAATCACATTAGCTCTTTACCTCCAGCCACAGGCCTAACTTCTACCTGACAAATCACCTTCTCCTACTTGTTAAATACGTTTGTGGATAGTTGAGCAATACTGCCACGCCCTTATCCACTGCCTTCCCCATTCATACACTGCGACCCCCTTCCCAGCAGCTCATCCACTCTCCCACTTGACACAGTATGGCAGCCTTGGCCTCAACAGTAACCCCCCCCCCATCTAGTCTGCCTGTCTGCTAAACCATCAGAACCGTGGCTCTCTTTCTCTTGACCCAATGGACCTCCTACAGCAGCCAGAGGGAGAGATGGAGAGGCTTCCCTTTGGAATCTATTCAAAGCCCATTCAGCAATTCCCGAGCACTCAGAACAAGGGAATAGTCAGTGTAGAAACAAGGATAGTGGATGCATCTGGCACCCCCAGAGCAGCCACACACGGGATCCTTCCACAGCTGACACATCAGACTATTCATAAAGTGAAAAAGTGAAAAAACGATCACAGTTAGGCTGTGGTCTCTGCCAGGAGAATGTTTCCTCCTGGGAGAACCTTAATAACTGACAAAGAATAAACAGGGACCGTCTAACTGGATCCCCCGCCCACCAGGTTAATAGGGCTAGGCTTTGGCAATGTCAGTAGCCAGGACGCCAAAAGCATAGCAGGCCCTTATAAGTAAATATTACGAATTCAAGAGACTTAAAAGTCAGTGCCATTAAGTCTAAGGTATTGATGATTGGGGAGAAAGGGGATCTTTTCCCCTTTTTTATAAAACATTAGACTTGAGCAAGTGGACCACTTTAATCATGTGGGGGTGGTATTTAAGAATAAATATGGGAGGGACCACCTATCCAAACAAGCCCAACTTATGGGTCAGGCATGCAGAGCCATTAATAGCTCTGCAAACTCTTTAGGTTATCAGTCCGCTGCAACTACTTTGAAAATCTATAGGGCAAAACCTTGTGCGATTGCCACATATGGCTTGGAGCTCTGGGGATTTGAGGACACGCACTTAATTCAACTAAAGGAGGATGCCTTCATGAGACGTCTCTCAAACCTCCCGTGCATGGCTCTACTTTTTTGACATGGACTCAGAAGTGAACCATCCCATCATAGGTGACAAGCTCAGGATAAGACTTATTTGTATGTGGTTGTCACTATGGATCAATCCAGAGGCTTGTCTGTCCCCAAACACCTTGAAGGATCTTATGGGGAGAGAAATCCTACATAGGATCCCCTGGGCAGACTATGTATGTAAGACCCTGATGAAGGGGGATGCAGGAGAACTGTTTACGCACCCGAGTACCATTTCTAAAGATGGCCTTGGGCTGATAAGTGGGAAATGAAAGTGCACATGGGACGTAGAGAGGAGGGAGAATAAACTCCAAAAAGAGTTGAATAGGAAGCATTCCACGCTTTGTATCCCAGGCCAAAGGGTGGACTATTTGGACCGGATTGCTTCTCGCGATAGCAGGTTACTCATAACTTGCCTTAGGTTCGGTTTTCTGCCGAGTGGAAAAGTATCTAATTAGACAATATATACACTGCCCCAAAGGTTGGCCTGCCCATATTGCCTGCAAGTTGAGGATATTAAACACGTCATGCTCTCATGTGAATTATATATAAAGATTAGGCAGAAGGCCCACCTTCCATCGTTTAGTCGTGCAGGTATTAGAACTACTGGGCGGGTCCTGCAACACCCATTACTTGTTGCAGACCCGACAGCCTTAGCCAAACTACAGAGTTATCTTTGCATTGCACTAAGGCTGCGTAAATGATATATAGTTGGGCTATCCGCCTTCCCATAAGCACAGTTTTATTTTTAAATTTTATATGGTATGTCGTGGCAATCATTTTTCCTGGTATTTTATTAAAGATATTTATATAAAATGTTTTAAGGCTTATGTAGGATAAAGTTGATGATGATGCACTGGAACTATACAAAAATCGGTCAAACTGGGAGTACACTGGGGTTGCAGGTCTCCAAGTGGGCCGGGGTATTCCCAGATGTGGGTCTCTTGCTTGCTGGGCGGAGGGAACAGAGCTGTACCTCACTGATGAGGCCCCAGGAGGCCAAACCAGGTCTGTAGTTGCTTCTGTTTCTGGTCAGAACGGACGTGGCCCGGAAGTTGGAAATGGATTGCTCCGGTTCGTGGCAAGAATAACACGGATTGGTAGATCGGCTGATATATATATAGGGGTGCGGATGGACTGAACTATGGTTTAATGCAATCTGCCCAAGCAATGCTAATGTTCAAGGTTAATCGAAAGCTTTCCATTCATCACGTTCTGGTGTCTCTACTAGACAGGGAGGTCTAACCTGGATCTACAGATGGACTGTGGAATTCAGAATACAAGGGGACTGCCCAAACTGGCACGATACTGGGAAGGTCGAAATGGAAACATGCAGAGATGGTCACGATTGTCTGAATGTATCCAAACTGGACCTACATTGGAATTGTGCTAAGAGGGAATATCTTGGAATGCTCCAAGGTAGTCTGGGAATATGCAGATCTTGCCAAACTAGGAGCTTACTGTGATATGTTGTGTTATTTCATGTCATTGTGTCATGTTGTCATGTCAGGTCATATCGTTCTGATATGAGAGATAATGACACGACGTAGCAGGACGTACCATGAAATGACTTATCGGTCCATATCACGCAGTGGCCTACCATGATAGGCCAAATTGTGACAGAACATTCATATCACGGCTTCTCATGTCACGTCACATTTAAAGTAGGTGTGCAAAATTGGGAGCATGCCAAGGTTGTGGGAATTTGCATAGAAAACTACTTTTACAGAGGGCATGAGTTGTTGGTTATAGAGCCAGCACAACAGACAGCCTTACACTTTGTTTCCACACTGGCAGCGTGAAAAGGGAATTATGGGTTTTTCTCTTGGTAGGATTTTCAGTGGTTGCGGAACCATTTCCTAGGTCTCTTAATTGTGTTTCAGTGCAACTAGGAGCCTTAGACCCAAGTATCACCAAGCAGTGGCTTTCCTCTCAATTGGGGTTCAGGGTCTTAAGGTGGTGGCTTATGTTTATTTTGTTCATATAGCGTCTTCGCCAAGATGCTTTAAAACTATTAGTGCATTGGTCCAATACATGGCACGATGATCAAAAAACAACAGGATACAACAGAAGGCAATAGAAAGACTGAGAATCACCAACAAAGACGGAAACGAACTGAGCAGCGCATAGCTTCAGTGGAAGTGAAAGGCGAGTAAGACAAAACCCCAACCACCGCCTACCAATACCATTAAGAGAGATAGGCCAAAACCCCAAAACTAGTCCAGTGCCAACATGAGCATAGCGTAAGCAGGTATCAATGTTCCATTAAAATCCTGCAAGTAGCCCCAGATGGAAGCCTAGCAGGCTAACCAGCAGAGCCAAAAAACACTGTCCAAGAGGTTGGAGCCGCAGCTGGTGGGGACACCAAGTCCGCCAACAATCGTCCCAGGGAAACCCCCGGAGATCAGTGGTCGAAGTGGGTGGGAGTGGTTGGGTGTGCCCCGCCTCTACTATTTTAAATTAAGTTTTACTGTTCCTATAATTTTATTTTTTAAAAGAAACTGTTCCAGAATGGTTTTGTTTTAAAATAAAAGTGTAGGGTGAAGTTGAAGCTTGCACTTCAGTGCACTGAATGTTCCCTTAAACAGCAGGCACGTTTGTTTGAAGGTTTGTATTGCGTGTGGGAGGAGGCGTGGCGATGGGATCCGTGGGGAGGGGGTGCAGGCCAGCAGGGGACATAGTTCCACTACTTCTTTTCGTACACTTCAACCACTGCCAGAGAGGACCTTCAAGAACCCTGCAGCACCTGCCACTGCTCCTCGGTGTCCCACTCTCCAGTTTTCCAGGTGAGTTTCTCCTCTCGTCTTTGCTGTGCAAAGTTGCGTGTGCAAGGTTTGTTGACACTCAACTGTTCGGTTTCCCATTTGCCAGGGCTCCTCTCCGCCCCGTAAACCTGGCAGTGCCCGCAGGACTCTGCGCCCTTTACTGGTCTTTTCTTCTGCAGGGCCACGGGCAGCATTGGGTATCACGGCACGTAAAAGAAGCTTTTGGCTCCCTTCCTGGTTTGATATAGGGGAGGGAAGGCCACCACTAGGGCCATAATGAAAGCTAGCAATGCTGTGCTAAGCAGGGACACTGCACAGCTGCCTTGATTTCCAATTTACATTATGCGCCGTTGTCACATGATTTGCTCTAAGTGGGCATCTTCTAACTGGACATGATCCAAACTGACATTAAAACATTAAGAGAATATTATTTGTTACAATTTTCTATGGCTGAGAGTGGCATGCTACTTCAATGGAACAAGGCAGTGTGGACAAAACATAGAAAAAACACCGATTTTTTATTTTTTTATTTGGTGGGGTCCCACACGCAAATTCCCCTTTCCCCCGCCCTTTTAAAGCCACCCCAACCCCATCCAGACCCATTATAACCCCTTACCCACTACCCTTTATATATTTATTTATTCTTTTCCGTGTTTCTCTGTGTTATTGTCCGCTCTGTTATGTACCACTCTGTTTTTTTCGCAATAAAATGACTGGATACCGGATTCATTTTCTTTTAATGTCAATGTTTCTGTTGTTTGGAAATTGCTTAACATCATATGCAATACCAAGTTTAATCTCGGTTTGAAGCACTTAAAGGAACCAACCGATTCACAAGAGTGAAGTGATTGTCACCGAATCACACCGTTGCCAAGAATCACACCACTTGGGGCAGTTGTGCAGCCGGGTTTGAAGCTCTGCAGTACAGCACATGCTTCTCTGCAGATGCAGCAGGGGTCGGCACTTGCTAAGAGAAGTGGCTGGGCTATGAATGCATAATTATTCCCAGAGAGCTGTTACTCCACCCTCCACTCATTAGGCCTAAAACCACTCAGTGGAGTACAGTGCTGTAACACAGGCATTGAATCCAGAAGAAGGTGCGGGTGGAACAAAGCCTACAAGCTTAAGAGTGCAGAGACTGGCAGACATGCCCAATGAAGTCCTCTGAGGAGGTGAAGGAACGAAGCACCTTGCAAACAAGGTCGGACTTCACTCTACGCAGCCACATCACAGCCGGTGCCATAGAGAAATGAGAACCACGGTAGCGGTCTATGGTTAAAGCTCATGAGAAAAGGTCAGCATGTCCATGGCTACAGCTCCTGAGAAACAGGTCAGCGTGTCTACGGCTATAACTCAAGAGAAACAGGTCAGCATGTCTATGGCTATAGCTCACGAGAAACAGGCCAGCATGCCTATGGCTATAGCTCACGAGAAACAGGCCAGCATGCCTATGGCTAAAGCTCATGAGAAACCGGTCAGCCTGTCTATGGCTAAAGCTCATGAGAAACCGGTCAGCTGGTCCATGGCTATAGCTCATGAGAAACCGGTCAGCTTATCTATGGCTAAAGCTCATGAGAAATCGGTCAGCTGGTCTATGGCTATAGTTCGTAAGAAAAACAGGCCAGCTTCAGCAGGTCTATGGCTATTGCTCACGAGAAACAGGTCAACATGTCTATGGCTACAACTCCTGAGAAAAAGGTCAACATGTCTATGCCTACAGCTCCTGAGAAACCCATCAGTATGTCTATGGCTACAGACAGCTCCTGAGAAACTGGTCAGCATGTCTAAGGCTATAGCTCACGAGAACAGGTCAGCATGTCTCTGGCTATAGCTCACGAGAAACAGGTAAACATGTCTATGCCTACAGTTCCTTAGAAAAAGGCCAGCTTGTCTATAGCTAGAGCTCCTGAGAAACTGGTCAGCATGTCTATGGCTACAGCTCCTGAGAAACAGGACAGCTTGTCTATGGCTATAGTTCATGAGAAAAAAAGTCAGCACGTCTATGGCTATAGCTCACGAGAAAAAGGTCAACATGTCTATGGCTACAGCTCCTGAGACACAGGTCAGCATGATTATGGCTAACGCTCATGAGAAACAGGTCAGCATGTCTATGGCTATAGCTCCTGAGAAACAGGCCAGCATGTCTATGGCTATAGTTCGTAAGAAAAACAGGCCAGCTTCAGCAGGTCTATGGCTATTGCTCACGAGACGCAGGTCAACATGTCTATGGCTACAACTCCTGAGAAACCCATCAGCATGTCTATGGCTACAGCTCCTGAGAAACAGGCCAGCTGGTCTATGGCTACAGTTCATGAGAAACAGGTCAGCTTCAGCCGGTCTATGGCTACAGCTCATGAGAAACTGGTCAGCGGGTCTATGGCTATAGCCCACGAAAAACAGGTCAGCATGTCTATGGCTATAGCTCACAAGAAACAGGTCAACATGTCTATGGCTACAGCTCCTGAGACACAGGTCAACAAGTCTATGCCTACAGCTCCTGAGTCACAGGTCAACAAGTCTATGCCTACAGCTCCTGAGACACAGGTCAACAGGTCTATGCCTACAGCTCCTGAGACACAGGTCAACATATCTATGCCTGCAGCTCCTGAGAAACCCATCAGCATGTCTATGACTACAGCTCACGAGAGCGGGTCAGCATGTCTATGGCTACAGCTCCTGAGAAACAGGCCAGCTTGTCTATAGCTAAAGCTCCTGAGAAATAGGCCAGCTTGTCTATGGCTATAGTTCATGAGAAACAGGCCAGCTTGTCTATGGCTATAGTTCATGATAAAAAAAACAGGTCAGTGGGCCTATGGCTATAGCTCCTGAGAAACAGGTCTGCATCTACGGCTACAGCTCCTGAGAAACAGGTCAGCATGTCGAAGGCTACAGCTCCTCAGAAACAGGTCAGCCTGTCTATGGCTATAGCCCCCGAGGGACAAGTCAGCATGTACATGGCTATAGCTCCTGAGAGACTGGTTAACTTGTCTATAGCTATAGTTCGAGAACCAGGTCAGTTTCAGAAGGTCTATGGATATAGCTCCTGAGAAACAGGTCAGCTTGTATATGGCTATAGCTCCTGAGAAACAGGTCAGCATCTCTATGGCTACAGCTCCTAAGAAACAGGTCAGTATGTCTATGGCTACAGCTCCAGGCCTGCTTGTCTATGGCTATAGCTCCTGAGAAACCAGTCAGCTGGTCTATGGCTATAGCTCCTGAGAAACCAGTCAGCTGGTCTATGGCTATAGCTCCTGAGAAACAGGTTATCTGGTCTATGGCTAAAGCTCCTGAGAAACAGGTAAGCTGGTCTATGGCTATAGTTCAGAGGAAAAATAGGGCGCCTTCAGCATGTCTATGGCTATTACTCATGAGAAACAGGTCAACATGTCTATGGATACAGCTCCTGAGAAACCCATCAGCATGTCTATGGCTACAGCTCATGAGAACCATGTTAGCATATCTATGGCTATAGCTCCTGAGAAACAGGCCAGCTTGTCTATGGCTATAGCTCCTGAGAAACAGGCCAGCTTGTCTATGGCTATAGCTCCTGAGAAATCGGTCAGCATATCTATGGCTATAGCTCCTGAGAAACAGGCAAGCTTGTCTATGGCTATAGCTCCTGAGAAACAGGTCAGATTGTCTATGGCTATAGCACCTGAGAAACAGGTCAGCTATAGCTCATGAGGAACAGGTCAGCATATCTTGGGGTACAGCTCATGAGAAATGCAGCATGCCCAGGTGTTGCGAGATAAGGGAGAGACGGTGGCACATCTAGGGCCAAAGCACCATGAGAAGCAGGGCGGCATGTGTAAGAGTATAGTACAAAGAAACCCAGCAGCATATTTATGGGTATAGTGCAGTAGTCAGAAACATTGAGCGCCCCAACTGTTTATAGTGCAGTAGTCTGAAACATTGGGTGCCCCAGCTGTTTATAGTGCAGTAGTCTAAACCACAGAGCGCCCCAACAGTTTATAGTGCAGTAGTCAAACACTGGACGCCCGAGCTGTTTATAGTGCAGTACTCTGAACCATTGCATGTGCACTGTGCAGTGCCTTCAAGGGCGCAGGAACAGCAGCAGATAAGCCAAGTCTTCCAAGACAGGGTATCCTTCCGCCGGACTCTTGTCCGGGATGAGTTTGCTATAATAATAATAATAATGTATTCCTTATATAGTGCTACACACCCACAGGTGTCAGTGCACTGAAATAACAGAATACATTATTACCCCACAGGGCAGTGCTCAATATATCGATTTCGGAAGGATGAAAGGCTCAGTTGACCCTGCCGGGATTCAACCTGCCACAGCAGGCTGCACACATATCTGGGGCGAACGCTTAGCTCACTGTGCTATCTGATCGGTTATAGCTTCAGGTTATCAGACGCTGTGACTGCAGGGGGTTCACAATGCTGCCAGCTTCACACACACACAGGGGGCACCGACAACCATATTTGGCCCTGGAAAGGTTTCCAAAGAAGACTAAAACTGCAGTTGGCAAGCAAGCGCAGCTCCACCAAGTAAAATATGGGGAGTTTCTCCCAGTGCAGCTCCACCAAGTAAAGTGTGGTTAGGTTCTCCCAGCGCATCTCCACCAAGTAAAGTGTGGGGAGGTTCCCCTAGTGCAGCATCACCAAGTCAAATATGGGGAGTTTCTCCCAGTGCAGCTCCACCAAGTAAAGTGTGGTGAGGTTCTCCCAGCGGAGCTCCACCAAGTAAAGTGTGGTGAGGTTCTCCCAGCGGAGCTCCACCAAGTAAAGTGTGGTGAGGTTCTCCCAGCGGAGCTCCCCCAAGTAAAGTGTGGGGAGGTTCTCCCAGTGCATCTCTACCAAGTAAAGTGTGGTGAGGTTCTCCCAGCGGAGCTCCACCAAGTAAAGTGTGGTGAGGTTCTCCCAGCGCATCTCCAGCAAGTAAAGTGTGGGGAGGTTCTCCCAGTGCAGCGTCACCAAGTAAAGTGTTGGGAGGTTCTCCCAGCGCAGATCCACCAAGTAAGGTGTGGTAAGGTTCCATCAAGTAAGGTGTGGGGAGGTTCTCCCAGCGCAGCTGCACCAAGTAAAATATGGGGAGTTTCTCCCAGCGCAGCTCCACCAAGTAAGGTGTGGTGAGGTTCTCCCATTGCAGCTCCACCAAGTAAGGTGTGGGGAGGTTCTGCCTGCGCAGCTTCACCCTGTAAGGTGTGGGAAGGTTCTCCCAGTGCAACTCCACCAAGCAGGGAGCAGAGAGGTTCTCCCAGCGCAGCTCCACCAAGTAAGGTGTTGGGAGGTTATCCCAGCGCAGCTCCACCAAGTAGGGTGTTGGGAGGTTCTCCCAGTGCAGCTCCACCAAAGAAGTTGTGGTGAAGTTCTCCCAGCGCAGCTCCACCAAGTAAAGTGCAGGGAGGTTATTGCACCGCAGCTCCACCAAGTAAAGTGTGGTGAGGTTCTCCCAGCGGAGCTCCACCAAGTAAGGTGTGGGGATGTCCTCCCAGCGCAGCTCCACCGAGTAGGGTGCGGGCAGGTTCTCCCGGTGCAGCTCAACCAAGTAAGGTGTGGGGAGGTTCTCCCAAAAGAACATTTGGTAATAATTGTACAAATTTTTGTTTAAAGCACGTTTCATGTTTTGTATTTTGTCACTTAATGCAAAAGATTTACATCTGGAGGAGATGGTTCTTAAGTGTAGAACGAAATGAAGAATAAGAAGTGATAGAGCGGAGAGAGAGAGAGAGAGAGCGAGAGAGCGAGAGAGAGAAGAGCATTCCAATGAAGAGGCGCAAACAGTGAGAAGGAGCGAAATCCTGATTGGGCCCAAGGGGGTATGGGAACTGATAATAACGGAGATTGAGAACAGAGAGAACGAGAAGGTACGTAAAAATAAATGATACATTAAAGATGGGGAGGAGCAAGACCATAAAGAGTTTTAAACACAATACAGAGAACTTAATTTGAGACGAGACTGAAACGATAGCCAACCGATTGGTTGCCCATAGCGATTAAAAAGTAGTTAACAGTAACAACACACTGACATATAACATTTGTGAAGAGTGAGAACATGCTGGACGTTTCATGAATAAATCCTTACTTCGAAGGAACGCAGTGGATGAAGAGAGACGGAAGGAAGTTGGTGGGACGCATGAGAGGGAGAGAAGGATGAGCAAAACAACAGGGTAAGCACACAAAGGTAGGCCGTGGTGCAGAGGCCTACTAGGACATCTTCAGAGTCCTTTGAGAGCGTATAGGTTTAATCTTGTCAGTTAGTTGGGAGTTGGTCTGGAAGCCAATTTCCGAGACCTACTCAAGAAAAACACCAGGTTTAACTGGACGGAAGAAGAGTGCCCATCTGCATTGAAGGAGTTGAAGGATATAAATAAAGAACCCACACAGAGGACATTCAATGCGCATGCACATACCTACATCACTGTGGATGTCAACGACAGGGGACTGGGTGAGGATCTCACCCAGACTCACGGCAGCCACCATTGCCTTCACTTTAAGGAACTTGAGGGCAGTAAAGAATGACCCTGGAGTGTTTTAGTATCTGAAACAATTCAAGACGCTTGTGTGGCGCTTGTCGGTGACAGTGAGAACAGATCTCAAGACCCTGTTTGCATGCTCCTTACTGGCATCCACGCCCATATGCGGGTGTGCAGCTGAGATCATGGGCTATAAAGCTGAAATAGCCGATTCCCGGCTGCAGGAGAGGCTGGCCAAGGTCTTAGGGAGGAGAAACAGGGTGGTCAAAGAGCAGTCAAGTTTGGTCACACGTGCATACAGAGATACACATACACAAACACTTCCATTCTATTTGCTCTGGCATCTTCTGGGACGCTTAAAGGTTGGGCACATGTGTGCGGCACAGGGGCTTGGCCCATCTTTGGAGCTCCTCGGGCTTCCATTCACAGTGTTCTGTGCCCGTCTGCAGTTACTGTGGGCCTAGGGCAAATACAGGTGAAAGGGCTATGGTTCTAGTAAAGCTGGTGACCAGGCAGGGCCAATGGTGGACTAAGGGCAGACTGAATAGGCCGGGTGGTTCTTAACTATTAGTTGATATTTCTATACAGACAGCATCTGCCATCAGAAGGGGGAGGCGGTGGAGGGGGGAGAGTGTTGCAGGGAATTGCAGAGTGCCCAGCATATAGAGTAGCGAAGTGGTGTGGGTGGTGCAATGCAATGCCAAACTGCGGTCAGACATCAGGGTTCCCACACTTGCACTAGCACTACTGCAAATTGTGTATGCACAGATTTACAGTAATCCGACCCAAAGACAGGTATTTTTAGGCTAGTACTGATAACCGCATGCACACTTTCAAGTACGTGTGTAGGAAAAGCCACCTCGACCGCATAGAGCCAAAGGTAAATTATACTGAAGCCATGCAGTTGAAGCAGTTGGATCTCCATCGAGAGGCCGCACTTTGACAAGTAGAGGCGCAACAAACTACCTGTGCACTTTCCAACATGGCACACATTTATTAAAGGCCTGAATGCTTTGCACCTTCTTGCCTGCGGCGGCATGAATCTTCCATGTGATGAAAGAACGGTTTCAAGAGAGGAGGCGCTGTACATTGAGTTGAAGTAGCCAATCAAAAGGTAGTATCCCTTCCCCATGGAAGGCAGCCGCTTTGCATTTCAAGGGGCTCTCCTATTTTGAAGACATCGTGGTGGAACAGCTTCACGTCTTCTGCTGCTGCTCTAAGGGACATATTGGAATTGGAACTAGAAGAAACCCACAAACCTACATAAGCGTAATCCAATGCAAAACAAGGCCACTCATGAGGGTTATATGCAACTCAATCATCATCTCTTACTCTTTTATACTTGTCGTAAGAAACCCAAAAAACATCACAAGACCCCGTTTCTGGAGCTAGCGTGGGAACGACCAGCGATCAGTGGAACGATCTTGCAACAAATGTAGCGTAAGCCAACTGGGTGCCTGAAATACGAGGGCCAAGTGTGTGGTAAAGATTCAAGTCCGAGTTGCCTCCGTTCAGATTTAAACCTGTGGCCTGCACGCTACATCACCAATGCAGACTAGTTGAGCCAGTGAGGAATGATGGGGCAATCTTAAAGCCAGTTCTCCTCCACGCGATCTGCCAATTTCCAACACAACCCACATTCGGCATCTAAGAAGAATTCACTGTTGGACAACTGAAAACTCCTGTAGCCTCCAAGTGGAAATGCATAGCGCAGAGTGTCAAAATTGAAGTTCGCATTTTGCCAACACTGACGGCAACTGCCAAGAGTCTGTCCCGAGTCCTCCTCAATAAACACGATCAGACTGAGGGGGTCTAAAAGCATTTTCAGATGTAGCATACAAATGCTGCCAAAATTCACATTATAGCATATTGCATTCTCCGGCTATACCAACACAGACCCACACACACTTACCAATGGAACAACACGTGCCTAGAACCCAGAATACATTGTCATGCTGTCATTTCACAAAGATCATTTTCCTCACACTATTCTGCAGCTCACACGGTGCACCAGAGCACTACTCAGGAGCCTTCCACTTTCTTCTTCCTTTTTGATTTGTGGAATTGCTCCCAAAAAGAACCTTACACAAATACAGCAAATTACGAGAATAAAATGAAAACACGATGAAAACATTTCAAACCTATTTAGAGCATATCACCATATTAGACAGATGAGATAAACAAAATAATTCATAGATTTACAATCAAATTAGCCAAAATATTAAATCGAAGCTTCATCATCATAAACAAATCATTTAAACAGCTCATTTTAAATAAATCCTTCCACTTTTGCCAGCACTATCTGTAGCCTCACTACCCAACCATCCACTAATGTGGTTTTCAAGATTAATCCAATTCTTGAAAGCCAATTTACGGGTAAAAATGTAGGCAAACTGGCAGTTGCAACCACATTCCGAGTGGGAGGAATTTGAATATGCAATAGAGCACTGACCAGGTTGAGCACAAAGCGATCACAGCGATTTGAGGGCTAGCAGATGTTGGACACTCCAAGGAATGACTGCGGCTCGTTGCCAGCCGCACGGCCACCTGCAGACCCTGCGGGTAGGGAATTGGCTCCTTTTATAGTCACAATGTCACAAATGATCATGTCCGATTTCTAACAATTCAAGGAAAACCAATCCAAGCCAACTGCAACATCTGCCTTCCACTTCTCAAGACTGAGATGATATCCACCACAATCCCACACAGGAAAGAGGCGGTGGGCCGCTGCATGTGCCAGTCAGTGGTTGGTTAAAGTCCCCAGCAAAATCAGGTACCATGATGCACAAACCATCCCAGACAGCAGTCAGAGGTTCAGATGGTGACAGAGGGCCTATGGGCTCTAAAGACCGGATCTGGCCAATACCCCTGCAGTTCTATACAGATGGTTGAGTCCAGCTCTTTAAAAGCTTCGCAGTAGATGCCCTAAAGAATTATGGAATTAAGGAGCTTACACCATGATTCCCAGCCTGTCACATCACATCTTGTGGCCCACACACCTCAATGACACACACCTGAGTAACTTCTCTCCAGAGTCAATCTTTGTACGCGCGGGAAGAGGGGAAGGTGGAGGAGGCAAAACTGGCACAGTCTTTTGTACTTTCTTCCAGTGCCGCTACATTACGTTCAGCATTACTGCACTTTCAGTTTACGCTCCATTAGCGGGGAAACCTCTCTGCACTTAACTAAGGCACTGCTGGACTGAACGCACTTGTTCCCCTCACCTCCGTCTGTACGCATGCATGATCTGAATGTACTAGGACTAGTAAGTTTGATTGTCCTGTCCCCCTGCCCCTTTTTGTTCCCCCTCCCTAGCTTGGTTGCAACTGTAACACTGCATGCACTTGCACTAGGAGAAATGCCGTCTGGCCTAGTATGCTAGTTTTTATTCTGTTAGATCATTCGGAAACTTAAAGGCCCAAGAATGATTACTGTATTCACTTGCCCCCTCCCGTCTTGAAGTACTTTGAAGCACTCCACCTATGTATAAGCGCTGTATAAATAAACAATTATAATAAAGGTGTAGCAACAAAGACTGCGCATGAGACGTAGCAATGAAGTGGACGGACTAGCTAGGCTTCCAATAGCTATGTATAATGTAAAACTGCTTCTGCTTTCTGCAAACCTATGGTCATTCAACACAACCCTATGTGGAAACGTAGGATATCAGCCCAGGATGCAGCCCAGTAAGAAATTATGCTTTTGTGAGGATATACAAAAATCCAACATAAAAATGTAAAAAAGATTTAAGTGAGGCATGGTGGGGAGGGGTGGGCTTTGAGCCCTGATCGCCTAGTCAACAACTGAAGGCCATCTGAAGCCGTAAGTCAGAGGTTCCAATCCCAGCCTGCCTCACTTCACCTCGGCCCGTGTGTGGTGCATAGCAAGGGTACCAAATCACTAAGCGAATGGGAACACTTCTTGGCAGTTCCTGAAGCCTTTTGGGGAGGAATAGGTAGCGATGCACCCTGGTGATGGACCGCCTTACCCGGAGCCGCGCACCACGCTGCGCAGTAAATAACAGACGGAGCCGGCAGCATGCTCCAACACATCTTTATTTCTTCCTCGCCATCGCGATACTGCCTTGCCCCTCCTGCCACGTCACTTCCCTCCCAGTCTCCCGCCACACCCCTGAACCCCGGAACTCCATTGCTAATGTGTTGGAGCAAAGAGGCCAACACCAAACGTTACATTAAGTGCAAGCTGTGAAGCAATGGAGCAAATCACAAACTCTGGGCGAGTGGTCCAAGAACGCCGAATCAGGTAGGTGGCAAACGTGGCGTCGACGCTATGTGTTGAAACAGATTGGCGGCAAATGCGGCTTTGATGCAGAACTTGCCAGCGTGTGCTTTATTCAGATTAACTACATTTATTTAAATTTTAGCATGCTTAGGGGGAGCTACGACCCGAAGGGCGAACTACTGACCACTTTACAGTCACACTACAACAATGAGGAGATCAGCAGACGGCGTATGAGGGGTGGGGAACCAGGATGCAACTGTTCCAGCGAGGGGAACATCACATGACTGTCACGCAGACGAACAAGGCTAGGCAACGTCAGATGGCCAGGAAGTCTTCAAAGATGCACTCTGCTGGCACGTGAGCTCAGATCAGCAAGAGAAGACAGTCGACCAGTGGAAAGGCCTGCTTCATAGCGCGAGCTGCTCCAGTCAAGTAGCACCATTTAGAGGGAGTATCTAAGTTACACGTCAGATACATAAGCTGAAAGCCATTATACAAGTGGACACCAAAGACCAGATAACGGGATCTCTCAGCCGGCAAGGACGGTCACGGGCTAGCAATGCCAACGCACAGGAGATGACGCCACAAAACATTTGAATGGCATGGTGAATAGTGAGGCCTCTGTGCAGCGACGACGGTGTGGCAATGAGGCCTGCCAGCGTACATGAGAAAGCGGGTCTCCCCCTGCGTTTTATGGTTAAAAAAATAATTAAAAAAAAGAAAAGTGCAAAAGTTGTTAAAAACAAATTCAACAAAATTACGTTTGTCCAGAGAAAAAGCGGAAAGCTCAAGGATCCCTCGTAGATGGCCTCGGCCCGTTTTTTTCCTGTGAACATCGCTTTGTACCATTGACTGAGGCGTTGATTAATCATCACTTAGTCCTACAAAGCCCCACACTGTTACTCTGGGGCCTTTAGTCTTCGGACTACGAGCACTCCCTCTTGGCAAGAGCTGTGCAAGTGTCAACAGCTGGTCCGGAGCATCAGAGCCAGCCAAGCAACTTTCTGCAGAGGCAGGCTGAAGTTCAGCCGCTCTACCAAACGGTGAAGCAGGCGTCTGTCTGTTCTTGCTTGACATGGGATTGGGACTGCTGTATGCCGAGGCTGACTGAGTCGGGCCTATGCTCCTCTCCAAATCTTCATAGGGCCTACAGGCCCGCTACTGGTCTCACGCTGCCTTAGACATGTGCTCTTAACATTAATTTGATCTGAAATATTCACTGTACCAATTGAAACAAAAACAATGGCCTGTCTCGGTGAGGAACTCATCTGTTTAAGCGCTATTCTTGTGCACGCCTGGTGAACTTCAGTAGAAAATGAGCCTTCTACCCTTAGTATAAAGAACCCATCTGGCATTATCAGCCCCATTCCCACGGGCGGCCTTCTCCCAAGAACCCACCTGTTGACTCTCAACCATTATATTTTCCAGATAGAATATTATCTCAATTTTGCAAAAACCTGTGGCTCTGGGCACATAAGAAATTACTCTTCATTCGAGATATAATGCATTGCTTTAATTGTGATGCAGTAGTTGTATTTATTAATTTATTTAATCAACCTAGCCTCTGCCACTCCTCTCTACTGAATGTATGTGTATGACCCACCTCCACCAGTTGTACTAGTACATTTCAAGGTTTGTGTGATATAGGTCTACACACACACACATATATACACACAGTTTGAAAAGGAAGTCCAGCTTAAGAAACAGATGTTGATGTTTCTTTCAAGTGGTGATTTATGCTTTTGGGTGAAATATTTTCAAAGCAATATTTTTGTGTCTTTGGAAGCTGGTTCTTTCCCATCCCATATATGCATGAAATGTGCTTAATTTCTAAACATCACAGATTTCTTTTTCTTTTGTTTTTTCTTCTTGGCGCTAGGGCCATCCAGCAAAACGCCACCATACCCTGGGCGACTAAAACAGCAAGGTCTTCAGTCGTTGCCTAAACTCATAGTGATTCTCAACAAATCTCAGAGGGACGGGCAAAGCATTCCATAATTTGGCTGTAGCGATTGTGAATGCCCGGCCTACAGTCTCTAAAACACGAAAACGTGGCTCAGTGAGCATGTAGGCCGTTCCGGAGTGAAGAGAACGCGCAGGAAGCTAGGGTACCTACTTATTCTGTAAGTACTCTGCCCCTTGATAATGAGATCGCTGCACTAAGCACAAGGACTTACATTCCACTCTTTTGGCCACCAGAATCAAGTGCAGAGACCGGAGCACCGGAGTGATGTGAGCCCCATTAGTAGTATTGGTAGGAATATGGGTGGCCAAGTTCTGTAGTGGCTGCAATGAGGTAGAGTAGATAAAGGGGCTGGGCTAAAAACAAGGCATTGCAATTGTCAATGCGTCTGAGCACCGAAGAGGCAACTAACAGTGGTCGCAAATGACTACGAAGAAAGGGTAACACCTTATGCAGAAGATGGAAATGGCCAGCCTTGCAGGCGGCACCGGTCTAGGTGGCCATAGAAAGCGACAAGGGCAAGTAAACACTTAGGTTCTTCACCACCATCACCGGAAGAAGAGGAACACCCAGAACACCCAGAACAGGTGGTCTGAAGGGAGGAGTCCAGAAAGAAGAGATAGAGGAGGAACCTGTAAAGACCGGAGGGGGGTCTGCACTTCCGCTCTCTATATGGTAGAGGGGAGGCACATAGACCCCTGTCAAGATTCTCTATTATGGTAGCCGAGCAATCAAGGCCTAGCTTCTCAGGAGGTGATGCAAGCTGGTTCTTAAGTACAGTGTAGTCCCCAAGCACCCACAAAGGAATGTCCACACACTGTATCGGTTACAACACAGTCTTTTATATAATATTCAAGGTCATATACACGATCACGAGAACTCACTTTGTACTCCGAAAATCAACAATGGTAAATATGTACAATTCTAAAGTGGTGCCACCAACGTTATTAGATCTCCTTAAAGTGCATACGGTCAGAATGACACACAGATCTAAATAAAGAGGAAACCAGCAGTAGAGAGAGGAAGGAAAGCAAGATGGTTGAGCACTAGGCAGAATACTGGTAACTACCATTAAACACAGCTCTGTGTGGAGATCCCCCCCCACCTGGGCAACCTGTAGAAGAAAGATACAAGCCCAGTCCATATATTGTTCACACTAGACTTTCCAATAGTTCTGCAACCCCAAAGTACCTGGCGTTGTAGCGTTCCTCGTCGGGGAAATCGACAACCCTTCTTGAGTGTTCTCCCTTTAAGGCAGGAGTCACGGGTCGAACGTCCGACGGAGAACAGGTCGAGCTACGACGGTGAAGTGGCCGCATCGTTCCTAGCGGTGCTCGTTGATGGGGAAGCGTAAACGTCCTGCCAGGAAGAGGCGTGCGGGGCACCTCGGTGTCGATAGTTCTGGACCGCAAAGAGTTGAAGAACTGTGGACCAGGAAGGGCGTCGAGTCGTCGGCGTCTCTGTAATCTTTGGGTGGCGGGAAACCCACTGGTGGATGCTCCTCGGCGCGTCGACGGTCAGGCCTTCTCCAGCAGGATACAGCGGCGACGATGTGGACGAGAGCGTCCTTGGATCAATGAAGTTCTTAGGCAACTGGAGCACGGCGGCTCCAGTCGGCGACGGCGGTCGTCGACAGTGGCGGACAACAGTCCGGGTGCTTCTCCTTGGAGTTCCGCAGCAATCCCCGTATCGGGTCGGTAGCCGGTCAAAGGTCTATCTACCGGGGAGCTTAGGCAAAGATCAGCTGTGCACGATGGTCCCTCGTGGCTCAGGAAGAGGGCGCCTTACCAGGCCCTCTCTGGGTCGGTTCTTGAGGCACAGAAGCTGTAAAGGAGAGCAACAGCAATTCTTCTCGTCCAGCAGGGCTCAAGGTTAAGCTTCAGTTACTCCAGTTACCCACGTAGTGGACTTCAGCTTCCAAACACGATTCCTAGCAGTGAGAGGTCCCCAGATATACTGTTGATCTCCCATTCATTCCGCTGGGTCATACTCAAGCATCCAATCACGACTATGGGCATTCATGCAGGCAGGCAGCCATTCAGGCACACAAGGTATTCAAGCCAGTCACTTCTCTCCAGACACTCACAACAAGTTATGTGTATTGGGACAAGTACCGAGCCATTCAACACTCCAAGCTGCATTCATACCGGTTTCGGGCAGGGCTGTCTCAACCATTGTGTCAAACACCAGATACTAGACAGCCACAACATAGAATGTATATTCGTCACACACTCCATTCACCCAGGTCCCACCCACAGGCGTACCCACAACATACGGTCGTTGAGAAGGCTCCAACCAGTCTGTTTGCCACTTCCCCACACTGCCATATACAGAACTTCCACCCAACAGCCCGTCAGGGGGAAGGGACAGAGGCAGGGCTTCCCGGGACTTCGGGAAGATCAAGGTAACAGGTGATGGAAGGCAAGAGGTCATGGGGGCCATTTTGTCTCCATCAGGAATCTTCTGATTCCAATGACAGGGCCTGGGCATCCCAAAATGGAGGACACTCAGGGCACCAGTCATTTCAGCACTGAGCTGCCACCAGCCCGTACCCTGCTCTGTGGGTCACACAGGTGCCCAAAAACATACACTACGGGCACAGGGTTGTACCCCTACCACGGGTCTGTTCACCAAACCAAAAGAGAGCTGCACTGCCAGGAGTCCCACATGAACTCCTGTGCGGAAAACACGACAGAACACACGATAAAAAGCAGTAAAGGACAAGGATACGGAAGCCCTGTCCCTCCGATGCATTTCCAGCATCACAGAACCCACCACAAAGACCTCTGTCTTGTCCCAGTTGAGCTTGAGCCAATTGCCTTCATCAACCCATTAATGGCCCCCAGGCAGGGGTGTTGCTAGGTCTGGAAACGACCTGGGGCTAAGCGAATATCGGAACTGTCGGGACTGGGGGCTAGCTAGCCTTTTGCTTGTAGCTCCTGAGATTCTATACGGGGCTACAACCAAAAGATCAGGAGCTATAGCCCCCATAGCCCCCCCTAGCAACGCCTTTGCCCCCAGGCAACTGCTCAAGCATGATGATGCCTCAGAGTGGTCAAGATCTAATCTAACCACAATCTGGGTGTCATCGGCATAAAAGTAGCACCTGAGGCCATAGGAGTGCATGTGACACACAAGTGGCTCAAGATAGATATTAAACAGCATCAGGGACAAGGCGGAGCCCTGGGGAACTCCACATGTGAGCAGGCAAGATGAGGAGGAGAAGGGAGGAAGAGAGAGAGAGAGAGAGATTGGCCCCGGTCAGTCAGAGAAACCCCAAACCAAGACATAACAGGCCCGGAGAGGCCAGCCCGAACCACAGGTGACAGCAGGAGGTGGTCCATGGTGTCAAAAGCATCTGAAAGATCTATGAACAAGGATCCCACTCCCTACAAAGCCTGGCAAGGTCATCCACTACAGAGATCTGGACACTCTTAATGTCACGCCTGGGTCAGAAACCCAACGGAAAGGGGACAGGAAGGCCAGAAAAAAGTCAAGAAAAGACCAAATCAAGGGAGAGACCAAAGACTCCAAAGGTTTCATGAAAAAAGGGAGAAGAGAGATGGGACGAAAAATAGCCAGAATAGAAGGGTCCAACTTTGGTTTCTTAAGACTGGGGATAACGGTGGCCTGTTTTAATTCAGCCAGATTCACACCAAATTGACAAGACAAATGTAGGCATACTGTCCTTAAGAATGCCAAGAGGGATGGTATCGGAAGGAGAAGCTGACTTAAGTCTTCTGACTGCTGTCAGAAGTGCCTCCAGGGAAAGACCTGGAAGTAGGACCACACATAAGTGGAGGCCGCATCATGTTCTGCAGGAGCAGCTGCATCCCGAGAAACCACATAAGTGGAGGCTGCATCATGTTTAGCAGGAGCAGCTGCATCCCGAGAAACCACACATACATGGAGGCCGCCTCATGTTCAGCAGGAGCAGCTGTATCCCGAGAAACCACACATCCATGGAGTTTGCCTCATGTTCAGCAGGAGCAACTGCATCCCGAGAAACCAGGCTGATGTGACGTACATCTGCAATTTTAGTGACAAAAAAAGTCAGCCAAAGAATTGCAGAGCGTCTGTGAGGGGCAACTCTAGGACAAGATCGAGCCGTGGACGAGAGGGACTTCACAACCGAGAATATTTTTTTTTTGGGTTGGCGCAGCACAGTCTGAACTTTATTAGGAAAGAAGACCCGTTTCTCCTTCTGTATGGCTGAATGATATCGTTTAATAAGTTGACAAAAATCCAGTTCTCAGTAGATCCATAAGAAGAACGCCATTTGCATTCTGCTTGCCTCAATTTGAGGTGCTTCGCGCTTTCAGGTCATCGATAAACCATGGCTCGGACGGCCGTCTCCGAGATCTAACAAGTTTCAAAGGAGCAAACCGATTAGCAGTGAGGCTAAGCATCCGAGAGAGGAAAGACAGATCAAATACAGCAGTGTTGTGGCACTTGTCTTTAATAAAAAGACCCCAAGGAGTCACACTTAACCAAGTGCCAACTACGCCTGGAAATCATTTGCCGAAAAGGTTTGGCGGCAGGCACTAGGGCCATCATCAGAAAAGCCACTATCTGATGATCAGACCACAGAACTTGTATTACTGGGGAGACAGAGATTAACACCTCATCTGAGAAGATAAGATCTAAATTTGTGATCCTTTTATTGGGCAAATTAGGCAGTCTACCACTGAGCTGTACAACAAAATGTATCGGTTAAATGTAGGGACGTCTAATCCGCCGATTTCCCTTCACTCAAAGCACACCTTTACAGAGATCTTTTAAGACACGAATCCCATTCCTTCTATTTACCCATCCCAATTACTCTCACCTGGACCACGCCTACATTTCCAGTGGTGCCTGTCCCCATGTATGACCTCAACAAAATATAAATGGTAAAAATACATGTAATATTTGAAGACATTTCACACAGGGCATGCAACAGAAGTGTTAACTAACTTAGCATCATCTTCAAAAGCACCCGCTGACCTCAATAGCCCTTTCCCTGTGTCACCCTGAACACAACCATCTTGGCTTCAGATGTATAACCATAAAACAAACCAAACATGAACAGGTCTAGTATGAAAATCTGAAGCTACCACCAGATATTGCTATTGCCACAATCCATTCAATCCATTATAGACCGGCCTTTGACTCAACAGCCCCTCATCTTTGGAATAGCCTCCCATTAGACCTGAGAGAAACAGTCCATTGTTCGCTCTTTAAGAAGGAGTTGAAGAAGGATACTTTTTCCAGACTTCTGGCAAAAAAGAGACTCCTATATGAAATGGATTCAGGATCGTAAACACACTGAGGACTGCCCGTAACACTGAGCCGGTGTGAAGGAACGCAGAGAAAATAAGCAATCAGACCTACTACTCCAACAAAACAAGACTGAGGAAGGACAATCACTTCACAGCAATGCAGAGAGCAAATCAATGTCCCAGCACCACAACGCAAACATGAGCTCCAAAAGAACTATCAAAAGACACTGAACTCTTTACTAATTCAGAAGAACAAGAAACTCCAGGACCAACAGTCCAGTATGAAACAGGGTTGGGAGGTTTAGAAGACTTGTTTGGTCACCACTTTGCTCGGAGTGTTCTCTATATTCACTCATTTATTTGTGACAAAATTGAATATTGCGAAGAAGACAACATTACTCAGGTGTCCTTTTTTCCTGTACAGTGTTTAGACTTAAGCAACAGTCATAGGCTTTGTTGAGTGCCATGACCCCAATTTTTGCCCATGTTTCTGTCTCCAGTTGGCTGCAACTTTGGCATTGGTAGTGGATGCAGGGTCCACAAGGGCACACATTGGCAGGCAGGTGCATCAGTTCATGCGCATTCTTTCAGTACCTACTCTGGGCTTAGAGGAACAGGATGCAGCAACGACCTAACATTGGCATGAGTTCCCACATACACCCTCCATTTCTTCACGGGCAACAGTTGGACAGCAAGTCTGAGTCAATGGTTTGCCGGGCCTCCTTCCCTGGGACACCAGCGCAGAGGGTGCCCAGGCAACTATGGCAGGCTGCCTTCCCGGTCCAAAGAGAGGTAGTCACAGGAAGCATTACTGGGAAAAGCCGTCACTCAGCTGGCACTAGAAATGGAGCCACATATCCCCTGCCACTGCAGACAGCACACTATTCTGTTTCTCTGGGGATCTTTCTAAACGCTACCCAGCCTTTTGTATTGGACACAATACACCTTGGACAAGGATCTGCGCTTTGAAATCTCTAAGGGGGTGATTTGGCGCAGTACAAAAACGTAGTAATGTAACATAACAAATGGTCAGTTCTTTGACAGCAGATCTGCCTCTGACCCAGATCAGAGACATCATGGGACTTAACAAGTCATCCTAGGTTATAGGTCAAAGGATCGACAACTAAAGGATTGAATGGTCAAAGGGTCGACACCAAAGGACCGAAAACAAAAGGATAAAAAAAAAAAATGTATATTTTTTTACTTTTTTTTTTTTTTTTAAGGGTGTTCCCCCCCAAAACCCCTGTTTTTTGTGGTAAAAATCATTTTTCCCTAAACGAAACCCCCCAAAAAAATGTAATTAAAAAAAAAATTCAATCCTTTTGTTTTCGGTCCTTTGGTGTCGATCCTTTGACCATTCGACCCTTTGTAGTCGACCCTTTGACCGAACACCGTCATCCTATGGATACCCCTTTATTCCCCATGGTGGTGTGATTGAATTTGACCTTTTCAACTTCTGATTGATTTTGAATATTTATAACGCGCTCAAGACGGACTTAACCATGTAAAGGCTTAGTTGGACCAAAACACTTAGAGTACAAAAGTAAAGGAGGATGAATAAGTGGTATACCGTCGTTTCGACAGTCATTTTTACAACTGCCTCTTTTACAAGTACAGAATTACGAAAAAGGTCATCGAAATTTTGGGGGGTGGGAAAGGGCAGATAAGGTGTTGGGGGGTCAGGAATACTTAAAAATAGGTGTGGGAGGGGACAGCCGGGGGGTGGGGGTGACCCCCCAAAACAAATACGTTGACCTTTTTCGTAATTGTGTACTCGTAAAAAAGGCAGTCGTAAAAATGACTGTCGATGAAAGAACATAGAACTGAATAAGTCACCAGGTAAGCTGCCCTGTTATTATTTAAACAGGAAGGTTTTAAGGGCCTTCCGAATCTGAGCAAGTGTCTGACATTTGAATTTGTTGTTGGGCTCAAGAGCCCAATAATTTCTGCAAATACTAGGTAAGATACTGTCCTCCATTTTAAAAAGTGTTCCTATCAATGTGGCTGTAAAACGGTGCTTTGATCCCGAGTGTATTCAATCTGGTGGGTAATTGTAGATGGAATCGTTTCTTTGTTTTTGGTGTTTTGTCACAGCCAATGGAAGGCAATGCTTGGGCAGTGACATTAAACAGAGCAAGTGTCATGACTCACAGGGTCTGTTCTGGGGCCCCTAGGAGGGCCTCTACACAGCCACAATGGCCACAAATGCCCTGTTTTTATAGGTGGGATAACTGTGCGGCCCAGCTGAGCCTCATGAGAGGGAGGGCTTGCATTGTGCCTTGTGTCTGGTCTTCCAGCTATCCTCTTGCCAGTTGCCTTCTGGAGTCCCAGTGGGGTGAGGGGCAAGACAGGGCCACATCTTATCCAGCGGAAACTCATGAAAGGGAGGGCTTCCATTGTGCCTTGTGTGTGGTCTGCCAGATTCCCTCTGGCCAGTTTCCTACTGGAGTCCCAGTGGGGTGAGAGGCCAGACAGGGCCACATCTTATCCAGCAGAGCCTCATGAGCGGGAGGGCTTGCATTGTGCCTTGTGTCTGGTCTGCCAGATTCCCTCTGGGCAGTTGCCTTCTGGACTCCCAGTGGGGTGAGGGGCAAGACCAGGCCACATCTTATCCAGCAGAGCCTCATGAGAGGGAGGGCTTGCATTGTGCCTTGTGTCTGGTCTGCCAGTTCCCTTCTGGAGTCCCAGTGGTGTGAGGGGCAAGACAGGGCCACATCTTATCCAGCAGAGGCTCATGAGAGGATGAGCTTCCATTGTGACTTGTGTCTGGTCTGCCAGCTTCCCTCTTGCCAGTTGCCTTCTGGAGTCCCAGTGGTGTGAGGGGCAAGACAGGGCCACACCTTATCCAATGCGAGGCTCTTCTGGGAATCCTCTGCACACGCCACCCCTTCCCAAACCCCCACCTTATGCTTCGGTTACCCAAGTGAGTCAAATGGGGGGTAGCAGGATGGGCCAGGAATGGGGGTAAATGAGAACTACTGGATGGCTTTCTATTTAAACTGCTCAAACTAAAGAGCTGCAGAGTTCAGGCCGTCCTGAGTCTGTCTGGGGAGGCTACAAGTAGAACTAGGGACGCATTAACCGGCCAATCAGACAAAAGCTACAACTGTGTGGCGTAGTGAACGCCAAACGTGTTCCCATGTTGCCGAAACCTGACTACACTGCTGGGGTCTGAAGGATGCCTTGTTCAGTCAACATTTACAAGGATGCCTTTTATCATTTAAAGTCCTTTTCATAGACTGAGAAGCAGTAACATGCCCTTATCTATCATAGAGTGCGTCATTTTGTTGCCACATCCAAACTGCTTGCCCACTTTTGTGGATGGTGGCAAGATGAAAGGTCAGGCGCCGTGCTGATCAATCGCGGTGCATTCCTGATCGGCAGATGTGTTATTTCATCCAAGAGGAAATTAGGTTTCTTTCAGTGGTATCTAACAAACACAAGAATTGATTCTGGATCGCTCCACTGTATTAAGGATGCAGGACTCACATGGGCGCGTTGGTCAAGAGTAGAGTGGTCCTGTTATGAAGTGGCTTTGGGTTTTTGGATGAACGTGAAGGTGTTTTGCAAATTACTACCATTCTCGAGCTAGACTATAATTGGATTTCAGAGGTCGAAAATGAAATGCTCACTCCTGGAGACACTTAGCAGGCAGCAGTATTGATCCCTTTCCAAGTCACGCAAACAAAGTAATAATGAGCGTAACGATCCTCCGCCCTATCCCTACGCAGATAGGGATCCACCGGGCTAATTTGGCGACTCCTTGGTCCATATGGCTTTAGTGATGTTTCATGAAAGGAGTTAACCCCTTCCCACGCAGGGCTCACTGCACTGCCAGGCTGCAGTGCCCTTAGGATACTACTTCTTGCTCAATATTCAACAACTTAATTTCCTCGCGGTTAATTTCCCTTAAATGCTCAGGGAATCAATGAGGAGAGGTGTCGTTATTGTAATAACCTCGCAGGCTGCTTTTCAAAACATTGTTCCTGTAAAGTGTCTAGAAATCATTAAGTCATTAAAGAGGAGCACCATAGCTAAATTGAAATACAATGTGGGCCTACTTTGGGACTATTTATCTAATGGGTAGACCGGATACCCCTCGCCATCATGGAAGGCACATGTTGACCAGGCTAAGGTGAGGGAGGACAGAACGACATCGGTTTTGCCTTTCCAAGAAAACACAGCTCTCTAGAAAGCGGCCAATCTCTTGCTTTTAGTATTGCAAAACAATGCGTCACGAGGGCAAGAAACTGGAAAAATCCCTCAATGCATATTTAATGGGAAGGAGAGAGTTTTGGCTTGTGCAGAATTGGGTCGCTTACTGATTAGCGCCTAAATAGCACCAGACAGGGTTGATGCTTGGTGGCTAATCTTGGCCAAGACCTTTCCTAACTGACACTTTGGTGTCCTCTGCAAATGGCCTTTAAGGACACATTAATAGGTTGTTTTTTGTATGGGTGTTGAGTGGACCTCATCACAAGAAGACTCAAGCATAGGTAACGCGAGTGGACGAAAGTGGGTATGTGCTGCCCTTGGACCACGCCCTACCAAAACTGGTGACAGAAGTCAAATCATCAATTCATCTCTTGGGCTCACAGCTGACCTTGGTTACCTGAAAATGTGTATTGAAGCTCAGGCCACTGTAAAGTATGTTCCTTATTGCCTTCCTGCATCATGCTGGTGTTTTTGAATCTCTACGCAGAGTTATCGTAATGCCTGATATTTACGGCTGCATTTGGGGACTTTCCTTCATTTACATTTGAACACTGGTCCTCGACATATTCCTGGATTAGGGACTGTGACTAGGAACAGTACAGCTCAGTTTAATGAGGATTACCGGGAAATTACCGGGAAAGTACCCAGAGCATTACCACTGTCCCTATGACTCTTTGCAACTAGGCAGTGTAGATTTAAGTGTAATGAAATTGTCCAATAAGTAACCAGTGCATTACTGCTCTGTCCCAATTCCGCACTTTGACTAGGAAATGTAGAGCTCAGTGTAATGAAGATGGCAAATCAGTAACCAGAGCAGCACCACTCTATATCTCACTGTAGTAGTAGTTTGTCATTTATATAGTGCCTTTATCCCAAAAAAGTATGGCCACAATGCACTTGTGGGGGGTGAAAGCCCTCATGGGACTGAAGTCCAATGTATGGGAAATTGTCAGAAAGAATAGAATGTGTGCGCGCATTAGGCCGAAGCTAGGGGAGTTTGTTGGCTGGTTGTGCCCCATGATGGTCTGGCATGTGGCTGGTGCTAGGAGTTGGTCAGGAGAGTGCGTGAGTGAAAGCGACTCGTTATGTGTCTAGTTAGACCACATTTTTGTTGTAGGTCGTAGCTGCATTCTGATGGCAGAGATGTTGTGCTTCATGTATTAGTCTGGTGTATGGAGGCAAATGCGTGCAAGTGGGTGGCCATACCTGCAGCTGATATCTACTGAAGTGGTGCTCGACTACGTACCTTGAAGCTCAGTAAGAGCTTTGCCTTTGGTGTTGTGAATGATCTGAGTTATTCAGTATGCTCAGAGAATTGTATTTTACCTTGCTCTGTAGAATATACTATGGAGGCACAGACTGACAAGGCCTAGGTGTCACGAGGTGATTGTGGGAAACGGAAGATCTTCAAGTTGCTTGAGGGAATAACCAGGTTTTGAGGGCTTTTTTGAAGGAGATTTAGTCCTCATTGTGTTGAATATTCAGTGGAAGGGAGCTCCAGATGGTGGGAGCTGCGACGGGATTGGAAGATCTTCCAACTCTGGTGAAGTTGAAAGGGGGATGATCACAAGGAGGAGTGCAGAGCCTGATCTAAGGTTTCTGATGGGTTGGTAGCGTGTAAACTAGTCTTAGAGGAATTCTGGGCCAGTATTGTGGAGAGCACGGTGTGTTACGCACATGGCCTTGAAATTCACCCCCGTCGGCTCATGGAAAGTCAGTGTAGTACTCTAAGGGCAGGGGTGATGTGTTCTCTGGGTGAGTAGGCTAGGAGGAATCTAGCTGTAGAGTTTTGTATTCAATGGAGTTTTTGTAGCTGATAGACAGGAAGAGGGAGAGTAGGGCCAAGTGTAATGAAGATGGCCAATAAGTAACCCAGAGCATTACCACTCTGACCCTATACCTCACTAGGACTAGGAATAGTAGAGCTAAGTGTAATGAAGAAGGCCATAAGTAACCAGAGCATTACCACTATATACCATAGCCATTGTTGATTTTCACGTGCTACAGCTACTATATTTCGGATTGACACTGCCGAATTTGTACTGTGTGGTTTTTCATCTACAGATATTTTAAGAAATTAAAGTTTCATACATAGATGCGTGTTTGCTGTGGAAGCTATTTCTTGCATCAATGATGTCATTTAAAACAACATACACAAAGCTGCATTAATAGCATTCAACTCCTCTTTCATTACTAAATCTACAATGGGAGTAGGTCATACTGGAATGACTTTCCACCTCCGGTAGATTGTCTCGTTTTTTAGTTTTAAGAGGAATGATTTTATTTGAATGTAGTTTCACCGATTTCTTATGTTTCCTGGCTAAGTGCTTAGCAGGTACAGGTTTAAGGTTCAGGTGAGGGGCAAACAGTACATGTAACCTATTATATTCTTCAATGCAAGAAACATCAGCTGTCACTTTTCTTTCAAAGTTTATTAAAAAATAATCTTTCAATATCGTTAACGCATGACAGAGCTACATATGACATTACTTGTTTGAACACTGTATGACCAATGTCAATAAGTGCTGCTTCTAAAGTCAACCCTTGTGATTTATGAATAGTAATTGCATATGCAGAGCACAATGGAAATTGGGCTCTTTTCACAAAGACATCCTTAAAAAGCATGAAACAGGCAGAGGTCAGAGAAATCAAATGAGTTTCTTCTACACATTCAAACTTAACATGTTCAGTATTTGTACTGTGAATGAAAGTGTGAAATGTAATCACTCTTCACATCGCTCCATTGTCTGGACCAATTTGTACATTTAAGTTCCACTTTAACATTAATCGTGCATTGATGCACAGTTTTAAAACTGCTTCTAGACCTACTGTTTTAGAAATTGAATTCTCTAGTTTAACTATTCAAGCTTTTGCTCTTTTATCAAACCCTAATGGCAGAACAGGACCATCTAAAACATCACATAATTTTATTTCCACAATATTTTGCTTCTCTGACAGCAGCATTGCAGAGTTGAACTTGTTACACTCTGCAAGAGTACACATCAAAGCAACACAAGAAATGTTTCTTTCCTGAAGTGTCAACATGACATCAGGTGCAGTGCTATCTGCATGAAACATGTTAGAAATCAGTCTTCCTTTTAAGATCGCTTTCACATTCTCCTCAAGAACACCTACACGAATCTTATTAAGCATTTCTTCCTACCCTAAGTCTGCAGATTGCCTCATATTAATGGTAAGTTCCTAGAACTCAAAACAATTCCAAAAGGTAAAATGACCAATGCTCCCTATAGTTTCCTTAGATTCCAGCATCTTGAAAACTGGTTGACCTTTCACAGGAGTTAATTGTAACAAGTCTGCAAAAACAAATACTTGGTTACCTCCAAACAAAACGTTGTGGTCAGTCTTCAAAATCTCTTGCATTCGCAAGCGAATGAAAGCTAGCATCAAGTTGGACACCATGCTCACTTCACCTACGATTAAGGTTTTCAATTTTCTTACAACATTTCCTACTTACTGTGCTGCATTTGATACAAGTTTTCAATACTCTTGTTTGTTGTCATGCTTCAATGATCCACACCAACGATCCGGGGGTACACTACTGTCGGGACTAAGGGCTAGCTAGCCTTTTGGTTGTAGCCCCTGAGCTTCTATCCATGGCTACAAATAAAAGACCCGGGGCTATAGCACCCCCACCCTAGCAACGCCTCTGTTTCCAGTCCTGGAGGAGCTCATCGTAGCTGTGAGGAATTCGACCATCCGCACTGTGGGTGTGCGCTCGCCTGGCATTTTTTAAATGTATTAAATGGAATGATGGTAGGCCAACCTCCAGAAAATGTGTGAGGCTAATCCACACACATTTCTCTATGCTCACTGTTGGGTGTCCTGACCCACGTTTAAGCTATCATGCCACAACATTTGGTGCTGTGGGCTTAGAAAATTCAAGATGGCGGAAAACCCACATGTGCGCCGAAATTCAGGAAAGCTGCGCAGTTTGTGCGCACACCGAAATGGTTGCCTCACTTGCCACCCACCAGTGCGAGAATGAAAGGCCGGGTTGCCATGAGGGAAATGGGTTGCAAAAGGAAAAACAGTAGCGCCGGTTAGCTTCAAAGCGCTTTAAAACCACCATTGGACTACCCACACAGTAGTCTGAAACCATTGGGAATGGCAATGCTGATTGCCAAAAGCAAACCCATAACTGTTGGGAATTCATTTTCTTAAATCCCAAAAAGGGGTGCAGTACCAGTACTCACCACTATCCAAAAGCCGGCGTTTTAAAACCACCAGATTTTGTAGAAAACTGAATAAATGAACCCAAAACAGGCCAAAGAAAGACTTACTGAGAGGTGGATCCAATGTAAAGTTATATTCTGAAGTGACTTGAAGGTTTATAACAAGACTGGCTGCGCTGTGGATTTCAGCAGTTTAAGTACATTTGGACTGAAAGACACTAAAAAAAATCTAAATGTTTACATTGACTGAGTGACCTACTTTTGAGTGTCACATAGGTTGCAATTGTTTAAATGTCATAGTTTTAAACTTAGAATCAGCCTTCTAGCTGCATATGTGAAAATGTTTAGTTTTATTTGAATGCAGAAACTGGGGAACAGAAATGACAGCTTAAAGAGATTCCAATTTGCCTGGCAACTACCCCCATCAGGAGTGAAACTTGAGTCACAGCTGTGTTCCCAGGCCTAGCTGCCCTTTTGCTGCTCACACTAAGGATATGCCATCTATCTGATAATTGAATTACCTGTGCTCTGCAGGAAAGTGAACAAAGTCCTGTCCTGGCTCAGGCAAAGGTTTTATTGGCAGGAGTCGTAAATGGTCGTAAAAAGTGGCTTCCTCCTGAGGAAAGGGGAGGGGCACTGCCTGTGAGAGCAAGCTGGCTTGGCAGAACTGGATAAACCAGTATTTCTACCTTGTGCTGAGAGGAAACCACACCCCTTTGGAGCCAGAACATAACTTTAAAAAGATGGATCATTCATAGAGCGGACATGTGAAAATTTTATAAATGATACCATAATTCTTGTGATTTTTCTGCCCACAGTTTAAGAGGTTTTTAGAACCGGTGGTATGTTCAGGGGGGTTTTAGCGGAAAAGTGGATATTACTCTAAATGTATGCATGTTAAAAATCTGAAACTTCATCAGTTAATGTCCATACTCCCTGCGCACATGTATGTAAAGTTGGGTCAATGTCAGAAATTGAAAAATCAGTTAAAAAGTCAATTATGTGCCATTTCTGAATGCAAGCTCTTAGAAACAGCAGATTTGGACAGAGACATGGCTAAATTCAGCCACACCATGTATATGTAATTTCAAGCAACTGTGTAACTGTGAAATATGTCTTTTATTATCAAATATAGAATATGTGCAATCTGACAGAGGAGGGTCCTATCTGCAAGCCATAAAATGACATCCCTCTGACTCACAGTTCATTCCCCAATCAAATGATAAATGGAAGTTTGACCAATTAGAAGCTGAGAGAGAGGTAGGGTCAGTGATGCTAGAACACACCTACATTCTAAACACATAAAAGCAGACAGACAGGACAGATAGGGACCTTCAAATCCATCTGCCGCTGGAAGCTCTGCCGGAAAAATCCATACTTTACCTCCATCAAACCTCCAGAGAGCCAAACTAGAGACTTCAATCTATCCAGAACTAGAGACCCAGACCAGAGATCCAGAAAGAGAGAGACCCAGATCACTGTGAAGTGCAGAGACCAGAGGCGAGTCTAAAACCCTGACCAGATCCGTGATGAGGCCCATTTCACTCAAGAATATAGTGTGAGTACCTAGAAAACTGTGCAGAACCAATCTCCTAGTTAAAATAATATAATTCAATCCTATTTTAATCTAAGTAGAACTGTCTCCTAACTGTCACCTGTCATTTGCAAAGCTGTCACTTGTCATTTCTAGTTGCAAGCTGCACGTGTCTTTTTGAACTTTAAAATTTCAAATCTGAAAAACGACCTTTATTTAATCGCTCATATCTCCGCAACCGTTTGTGCTAGAGACTTGCAGTAACTTTCATTTGGAAGATGAGATCCTAGGCTTTCCTAGGACCCCAAAACGATAGAGATAGTCCTTGTGGTTCCTCTGTAATAGCGCTCGGCGCATCCGCGAATTTTACCGCGATTTGCAAATTTCTCCACATGTAAAATCAGCTGCTGCTTGCCTTCCATTTGCCAGAAATTCGTTTAACCTGCTAACTATCCCTGCATCATTGCTAGTGTGAGCCTGGACTAATATTAACTAGATACCACTCACCCTGAACCTCTGAAAGGGAATTAAAAGCATTTCCAGCATATTTCTCATCCATTGCTAGCACATATCAAAGCATTTGCCTGTGTTTTAAACTTCTGTCGTGTAAGCTTGCTGGGGTGAACTGATTTACATTGATTGCATTTCTGAGAACTGTGTGTTTTCCTTCCATTTCCTTGCCTTGCATCAAGGGGGGGAGGGGATTGCCAGAGAAAAGTGATTACATTGTTTGGTTGAAATCATATTGAGTATTTTCTGTACTGCATTCATTGAATATTGCATCCACCTGAGCTTACATAAAGCATCCTCTACCACATTATACTTTTGTTCCTATTTACCAGTGTGCTACCTTATCCATTTCATGTCAACTCATTAGTGATTATAAGAAGTGTGCTAGTGCCAGATTCTCCGTTGTTAATCTTTATCATATCAGATTAAGTGTGATATTCAATTATTAATTTATTATAAAGTGGGATATATATATATATTTTAAATTATCAAATAAACCTTTTAAACTTGCAAAACAGAACTACTTCTTGGCTCAGTGGGGTCAGGGGGATTCCAAGAGAGGGGTGTTATATAGGGGTAGTCATCCAGAACGCATGAACTGGACATAAAGATATATCAATAAGGGTTTTCATTCAGTATTCTAGACTAGGCGTTAACTTAGCTGTAGTGCTGAATTGAATCCTCTTACAAATTGGGGGCTCGGGCCGGACGTTTGGGTTAGAATACCACTTGTGCAGCTTAATACAGTGTGCTAACTGACGGGATACATACATCCAGTCGGATCACCACGCTGCCTTACGCTGTGAAGCATTCCTCAAAAGTGACACTCCAAGAAAAGTTCTGTTCTGCAAAAATAAAATACTAACTTCTGTAAGTCAGGACAGAGACCAATCTCTAGAATGACGACCTTAGTAGACATGAAAATAGCCAGGGAGCACTTCTTACATAGGTTATTTGTGAGAGGTGAGTGGACTCACCAGGACCAAACAGTCTGGTTGCAGGCCATCACGCAACAGGTTACTGAAACAGGGTCAGACTTATGGAGAGATCAGGGTCCATTACATGTGGCCCTGAGTGAACTATATATGGCTCCTAAGGCCAAAGATGAACACGACAAGATTGTTAGGATAGCGGCATACCTGTACCTATATATGGGAGACATGCAGGATAGATGTGCTGAAAGCCAAAATCTGGCAAATAGGCAACAGATGGCGTTAGAGAAGGTCCAATCTGACCTGGTCTCTTCTGAGCAGAGGCTGCAGAGGAGCCAGGAGTCAGAAGATGATAGTAGGCAGCACATCATTAAAATAAAGAAGGATATGGATGTGCTGCAACAGGAAAAGGTAGAACAGGATACCAGATTTCTGGCCTTGCAGAAGGAATACCAAGAAGGTTTGGACTCCCTACTGCAAAACCAGAAAAAGCTGGAGCAACAACTGGACTTCAACAGGGTATGTGCTGAGCAGGTAGTCACCCTGCAAGGCCACCTAGATAGAGTGAAGGCAGAGAGCAACAAACTAATTCTGAAAGACCTGGATACCCAGGCAGAGTTTGATCAGGAGCGCCAGAATGCTGGTGCCTTCCAAAGGCAAAGCGACGACCTGGCAGCACAGATGCAGGCTCTCAGTCAGGAAAGGGATACCTTAGGCCAGGAAGTCTGCCATTTAAAAAGAAAAATGGAAGAAAATCACCTGACCCACCAGGGAATGGGTGACCTCCAAAAAGAACACCAGAACTTGCTAGAGCACACCAGGAGGGTGGAAGAGGCTTTGGCAAGAAAGGAGCAGGCCAATAGGGACATTGCCCAGGAGGTAACCCTCCTGCAGCAAAGACTGGCCCAGTACTCCAGGACCAATCAGGAAGCACAGAGAGAGAATGAGGCTCTCTGCCAACACAATGATAGGCTCCAGCAACAGGTAGCGATGCAGGAGAAACTGATAGAGTCGAGTAAGGCCTTAACAGAGGAACTGAAAGCACAAATGCAGGCTCTTGCATTGCAACAGGGAGCAGGGGCGGATAGAGATGAGGTCCGCTGGGAAAGAGAGATTCCTGACCATAACCGCAGGAGCCCTACCACCAGGGGCCTTCATCTCCCCCAGTCCCTGGACTCTACCACCCCCATGTCCCCTGGCGCACATGAGCACAGGGCCACAGGGATGGCAGATTACTATCCAGCTAAGAGTATGGGGCTCATAGGCCAGTACCACTCAGGAATGGAGGGGTGGGCATCTGGGTATGGGCACCCAAGTACAGTACAGTTCAATGGGGAACCCCAGGAGAGTAGGCCCATTAAGGGCATCCTGAAAACCTCTGCCCAGTTAGGTCAGTGGAGGGGGTACCCATCAAATCCTGGCAGCAAGGAGGAATCTGAAGACTCCTCTGAACTGCGCAGGACACAGGAGACCAGGTCCCCACATTCTGCCAGCCATTCCCAGGCTCGCAGAATCCGGGAAAACCTGGAAGAACAGACGGGAACCTCTGGGAGCAGTGCCTCTGAGTCCGAGGAAGAATGGACAAGGGTTACCCGAACCAAAAAGGCCAATAAGGCAAAAAGGGCCTTGCTTAAGGACCCCTTAAAGCAGATTAAGGCAATCAGGAGCGTCATCACGCCTTACCATAAGAACGCTAAGTATTCTGTTTGGGAGCACTTAGAGTTGTTTGAACAAATGATGGAGACTTTCCATTTGAAGGACAGCCAAAGCTGTATTCAATATGTAAAGTGGACCTTCTCCCCGGAATACTCCAGTTTCTTTGCGGGGCTGGAGGACCAAAATCATTTAAGATGGTCCACCTATAAGGCGGCCATCTTGAAACATTTTTCTGTTCACAGAAATCCTCAAGAGGCTCGCAAGGCAGCCTACAATTTGCAATGTGGGGAGGATCAGGCCCCACAAGAATTTGTGCAGGAGTTAAAGCGTGCTTTTGCACAGACCACAAGAAGGGTGCGCACGGATAGCAGGGAATTTATTAATACGTTTTTCCATGCCTTGCCCAAATATATCATGACCCAGCTCGTGAGGGATTTTCACGAGAAAAGATCTTTAGACTGGGTCATTGAACAGGCTACCCGGATCTATGAGGTGCAGAAACCGGTAGATAGCAAAAGTAATGCCCAGAAAAACCCCAAAGCCAACAGCACCCCTGCTGCTGCCAAGGTGGCAGAGGTAAAGGTCACCCCCGTTTTGGATTTGGAGATGGGGGGGCCTAAAAACCTACCTGCACCTAATAATGCTAGGCCCAGAAGGTCCTCGGGCCAGTCACAGACAGGGAGCCAGGGAGGCAGCCCCACAAATGGGGTCCCTCGCTCTCCTGATTATGTAAGTCCCCGTTACAAGGGAAATCGACCCATCCTGGGTTATGTGTGGACTCCTCCAGCCCAAGGGGGGGGATCCAGCCAAGCACCTAACCCAGGGAACTTCCCTCCAAACTTCCCACAGGAGGGCAGAAATTTACCAAACCCTGGGCAGAACTTTTTCCCCAGATATCCACCCGACTTTCAGCCCCAAAACCATCCATCCTTCTTTCCCCAATTCCCTGAGCCCAGACCACTGAATCCGGGAGAGGGGAGGCCAAGGGTGGAGGGGTACCCAAATCTTCCCAACCCGGGGTATTACCAGAGGAGGGACAGCTACCCTTCCCGGGATCAGCCCAGGGGAGAAAACAGGGCCCCGTATCAGCCTGAGCGGGTTTCCCAGTTAGAGCGCCAGGTTCAAAACATGGCGCGGGATCTGGGTCACATACTGAGGGCTCAGCAGAACCCTCAGATCGGCATGCCGGCGCAGAACGCACCCAACTCTGGACCTGGTGCTCCAGAACAATGACGGGGGCAGCACCCCGATAACTCACCGGTTCCCAGGGAGGAGGCACAAAGGGAAGGGGGGTGTAAAGCCTTGGAGGAAGCTTCCATCCTCACTTGTAAACAGCCCCTGGAAACCCAGGAACCGGAAACGAAATCTCTTGCCCCTGAAAGTCTGCCTCCTAAGGAGCAGAGGGGGGGTAGGAGAAACAAAAGACCCAAACAGACTCAGTTTGAGGAGGAGGTACAGATCTTCCAATTTGAGGGAGAGGGATCCTCAGAGGATCCTGGGAAAAGGATCTTCTCCTTCAGAGAGGGGGGAACTCCCCCCAAAGAAAAATGGGTCCCTAGGGATGCAAATCCAGACTGGGGAGATGTGGAGACTGAGCTACCGCCGCCCACCATCTCATCCCAGAACCAACAGCAAGAAAATCCCCTGGTTCAAACCCATCCTGGTGACTGCCTCCAAAAAGGGGGGGGCGGCCCAGAACCGGAGCCAGGGGAACCCACAATGGCTCTGATCTCCAGTTGCCAACTTTTTCTTTCAGATTCCCAAGGCTCTCCACAGAATTCTGCCCAAATCTCTTCGCTAGCGATGTCCAAAACCAGAAAATTAGCCCACCAGTTGTCCAAAAATGTACATTATCTGTGCCCCCTTGAGGAGAAGGAGGGAAGATATTATGCCCCGGTACAAGTACAGGGGCAGGGTACAATCTCGGCACTGGTGGACACTGGATCTCAAGCTACCCTTCTGTCCAGAAGGGCCTTTGACGAACTGAATGCAGGAAGGGGAGAGAATTACCAAATTCCTCTCACCTCTCTTCCGGGACAACTACAGAACTTTGACGGGAAGGAAATTCCCGTTGAGGGGACTGCAGACTTGGACATTAAAATTGGGCGACATAAGTTGAAACACCCGGTCATAGTTGTGACCCCGGAGGGCACCCCTTGTTTACTAGGGAATGACCTCCTGAGAAGGTTGTCACCCCTAATTGATTGCGTAAACAAGGTCCTCTGGACCCAGACTAGCCGACCCATAAAATTAAAACAGAGTGTCAACCATGTTAGTTTAAACGGCACATGCCACATGGTTGAACAAAAATCAGACCAAGTAGAATTCCACTTCCAGAACAACCAAATTCCAGACGTGACAGTAATAGCAGTAGGACAACAGACTGGTGATGGGGGGTCCTCTCTATTTCTGAAAATCAACCTTCCTTCCAGTCTAAAGTGGTATTCCACGCTGGAAGGAAACACTCTGAAATTCTATACTAATCCACAATCAGGAACTCCCACTCCTATAGTCCAGAAAGATGTGAAATCAGCTCAGAGCCTGGCTGATATTCAGCAAATTGGAGAGCAGTTGTTCATCCCTGTTCAGTTAAATGATGGGAAGGACTCTGTTCTCGCTCGAGTGTGTGTGAGCAACGGTAAGAGCTTCATCAGCGAAGCCATGTTTCGCCAACTCCCAAAAGATCCAGCCATTCCCACCTTCAAACTGATAGACAAATGGGAAATGGACCTGGAAGCACCTGATTCCAAACATCTCCTGCCAAGCAGGTGTATGCTCAAAATCTCCATTGGCAACAAGAGCATAGTCCACAATTGTTGGGTCGTGCGAGACGTCCCTGCCGCCTTTTGCTTAGGCAGTGACATTCTCAATCGCTTTGCCATTAGTTTGGACCTAATAAACTTCAAAGCTTGGTCCCGATTAGCGGATAATCCCATGAGCTTTGATGATCCAGAAAAAGCATTTAGGTCAGCTCAATTGCTACCTTATGCAGTTGAAATTCAGGTTAAAGAGGAAGTCACCATCCCAGAAAGGACCCGACAATTCTCCCTGGAAGTGAAAGTTAAAAGGGGACAAGAGTTGAAAAACCCTGATGCTTACATACATCTAAATGCTTCTTTCCAACAGCAAGGGTTGGGGGTAAACCCAACTCCATTAGTCAACATAGAACATGACACCATTCTAATAGAGGTGGATAACAGCGACTTAAAGAGTATTACTCTAGCCGCAGGCACCATTATTGGAATGGCGGTTGATGACCGACATTTCTCCATTGATCTTGTAAATGAACTGTTAGGACCAATCCCCAAGGACTGTGTTGACAGTGACAGTGAGGACAATACAACACCAGACAGGATTTTCACCCGGCATGGGGGAACTTCCTGGTGTACACTTCCTGCCCCTATGGTAAGGAAGATGTGACGTGTGACTTCAGGAGGGATGAGGTGATTTTCCAGGTTCATGAAGGCTGCCTTGCCCACCTGAAGCCTCCGGTCCAAATCAGCACTCTGACCAGGGACTTCTCCACCCAGCTGGAGGAGGCCGCAGAGATAGCCAAACCAGAAGTCTTTCCAGGCTTCAGGCAGATGGTGGAAGAGAGAGTCAACCTAGCTGATGCCTGTGTGACTCTGGAACAAAAGCAAAAGTTGAAACAAGTTTTCTTGGATTTCCAAGATCTCTTTGCGGTAGACTCATATGACTGTGGTCGCACTGACATCCACACAACAACAATCCCCACGGACCCTGGCATGACTCCTGTGTTTGTGAAGCAATATCGCTTGCCTCTCGCATCAATGGAATCCCTTACTGAAATAATTAAGAACCTTGAGTCCCGGGGAATAATCCGTCCAGTCCACAGCACCTTCAATAATCCGGTGCTGGGAATATTGAAGCCAAACGGCCAGTGGAGACTCTGCGCCGACCTTAGGGAGCTCAACAAACGGGTCCATACTTCCCGATGGCCTCTGCCCTACATTGACCAAGGGCTGGCCCAGATTCAGGGGTCACAAGTATTCACTGCAATAGACCTGACCAATGGATACTGGACCGTGCCTGTCAGCAGGGAGGACCAATACAAACTGGCTTTTACCTTTGGGGGCCAGCAGTACACATGGACCCGGACTCCCTTCGGATACCTCAACTCCGGCAATGAATTCAACATTTTCCTACATAAGGCCATGCCCGACCTGGGTGCGAGGGGAAACCTGGCTTATGTAGATGATGTCCTCATCAAAAGTTCATCTGTGGAGGAACACATAGCGGAGATCCGTTATGTTCTGACACAGTTGAGGGCCGCCGGAGCAAAACTTTCCTTTCAGAAAGCACAGTGGTGTAGAACCCGTGTTAATTTCTTGGGGCATGAGATTACTCCTCAGGGCCTCTGTCCCCAGGAAAAGAAAGTGGAAGCACTTCAGAAACTGAAAGACCCCACAACTCTGCGGGAACTAAGGAGCCTCCTTGGACTGACTAATTACAGCAGAAAGTTCATTGAGGGCTACGCAGAGATCACCAGACCCCTGATTCATCTCCTGAAGGGGGGGGGTCAAGTGGGAATGGGGTCCAGAACAAGCCGAGGCGGTAAAACAACTCAAAAGAAGCCTCTCACAAGCGCCTTGCCTAGCTTACCCTGTCAGAAACAAGGAGTTCTTCCTGGAGACGGGGTTCTCTGATACGTGCTTGACGGCAGTATTATACCAAAAGCATGACAAGGTCAATAAAGTAATCTCCTATGCGAGCAAAACTTTATCCTCTGTGGAGGAAAAATTCAACGATTGTGAGAAGGCACTCCTGGCAACGGTGTGGGCATTGAAGAATTACCGCCCGTTTATCCAGGGGGAACACATCATAGTGGAGACTCCACACCAGCCTTTGCAATATCTCCAAAGTGACAGAATCCGGGCCGGAAATGTGAGTAATTCCCGAATTACTTCCTGGATTCTGTCAATGCAAGGCTTTCCTGTGGAGGTCAGATATGGCCAAAACAAGAAGAGTCCCCTCGCGCAAGGTCTGGCTGACTTGCATGATTGTGCCAGAGAAAACTGTCTCGAGGACGAAAGTCTAAAAATAAAGGACAACATGGAGGCATACCTTAATTCCCCACACAAAGTCTTTGAAGAAGACAAGTGTGAGGGAATGCCCACTGTCTATGTGGATGGATGCTCTTACCATGTTGACAACGACGGGGAGAAAGAACTGGTGGCTGGCGTAGGGAATGCATGGGTGAATGAGTCCCCAGAACCCTCCACTGGATACAAAATTGGTCCCCGAAGTAGTCAGGTGGCAGAATTGATGGCTGTGCATCAGGCCATCCTCACTGCTGTCCAGCATCAACTCCGCGAACTGGTCATAATCACAGATTCGGATTATGTACGGAACGGGTTCGTGGAGCACCTGGTTAATTGGAAAACCAGAGGCATGTTATGTGCTAACAACAAACCCTTGAAACATGGGAAGTTGATCCAAAACATTGATGATATGGTCACATCGAATGGGATGACCATCTACTGGAAAAAGATCAAGGGTCATTCCAAAGTAGAGGGACCAGACAAAACTGGAAATGACTTAGCTGATCAGCTGGCCAAAACCGGGGCCATCCAAGGGGATCTAATTGAGATTGAGTCCCTGTTGGGGGAAATCCAGGTCACTGCCATCACTAGGTCCCAGACAAATGCTCACAACGACCTTTCAATTGCACAATGGAGTAAGGAGACCCCTGATGCTGATTTGATTACTGCTCAGAAGGGGGATCCAATTATTGGTAAATTTTACCAGCACCTTGAGGACCCTGAGAACTTTCCCCTGACGGATACCGATTACATTGGGAAAGAGGACCTAAGAGTGTTGATGAAATGTCCAAAAATGTTCCGAATCCAAGACGGTTTGTTGGTAAGGAAATCCAAAGCTGGCCACGATCAGTGGGTGGTTCCTACCTCATTCCGAAGCCTGATGTTAAGTCACGCCCATGATGCGGCCACCGCCGGTCATAGGGGGTTTCACACAACATTGGAAATCTTAAGAGAGGTTGCATACTGGCCACACATGGGCCAGGACCTCAACCAATATTTGAAGGGTTGTCTTGTGTGTGCACAATTTCAGCCGACATCCCTCACACACCGGGCACCTTTACAAAAGCGGGGGATGACACTGCCATGGTCAGATTTACAAATCGACTTTGTAGGCCCTGTGATTCGCTCGGCTAGGGGGAATAAGTACATGTTGACTGTGACATGCTTGTTTACCAAGTGGGTGGAATGTCTCCCAGCCCCAAACTGCAAGGCAGAAACTGCAGCTGCCTTGATGATTAACCACATCTTTTCCCGTTTTGGTCTACCTCAAAGGATTGAGTCAGACAGAGGTAGCCACTTCACCAGTGAAGTAATGACAAAGATGTGGGAGATACTGGGGGTCAAAAGGAAGTTGCATATTGCTTATCGGCCAGCTTCTTCGGGGGCAGAAGAGAGATATAACCGAACCATTGTGAGCATATTAAAGAAGTTTGTGGCAGATTCTGGGCCAAGTTGGGATATCCGATTACCTCTGGTCCTAATGGCTATCAGATCTACCCCTTCATCTGCAACCAAAATGTCACCATTTGAGTTGATGACTGGGCGCAAGATGGTGCTTCCTCAGCATTTGCTCTATAGGACCCAAGAGCAGACACTGATAAATGCCTCCACTACTCATGAGTATGTGGAGAATTTAAGGAAACACCTTCAACATGCTTTTGCTTACGCTCAGCGGAATCTAGAAAGATCGGCTGATAGCATGAAGACCCATTATGACCTGAAAGCTTCCAGGAAGGAATATCAGGTGGGAGACCGGGTCTATCTATACAACTTCCAAAGGAACCAGGCCAAGCAGCGCAAATTTTTGCCTACATGGAAGGGACCCTTTGAAATCATAGACAAAATCTCCCCTGTGGCCTACAAGATCTGCATCCCCAAAGGCGGTTCGGCAGAGGGGGAAGACAAGTGGGTCCACATAAACCAGTTGAAGTGTTGCCATCCCAGGCACGCTCTGCAACAACTGGAGGAATCCTCTGGAATCCTAGCGGGTACTGTCTCAGACTAATTCAGTTCCAATCATAAAACATACCACATCTAGTCTCTAAAATACTGTGATTTGCATGAAACTGTCTCTTAGTTATACTGGTTTTTTTTCAAAATAAGAATGTAATGTTTCGTTATGATGAAATGCATATGCTGTCCCACTATCTCACAGTGGTGGAAAAACGTCTATGAGTAGGTATTGCCGCTCTTCCTTTGTCGTCCTAGGAGAAAGAAAACCTGAAGACGGGCCAAGGAGGATGATACGGAGACCGGGAACGAAGATCCAATGGGCCCAGTGGACCGCCCAATATTCCCATCAGGACCGGCGAGGAGAACTGATCGATCAGTACCGGATGGAGAAGAAGATGCTGAACTATGCCATCTACAGAAGAGGAAGAAGATTATGCGGACAGACCGGTGCGTGGGTCAAAACCCTTGGGCACGCGACTCCCCATCGACTCAAATTCAAAGTGCAGTCGCGTGGGGGGGCTTGTTGGGTGTCCTGACCCACGTTTAAGCTATCATGCCACAACATTTGGTGCTGTGGGCTTAGAAAATTCAAGATGGCGGAAAACCCACATGTGCGCCGAAATCCAGGAAAGCTGCGCAGTTTGTGCGCACACCGAAATGGTTGCCTCACTTGCCACCCACCAGTGCGAGAATGAAAGGCCGGGTTGCCATGAGGGAAATGGGTTGCAAAAGGAAAAACAGATGCGCCGGTTAGCTTCAAAGCGCTTTAAAACCACCATTGGACTACCCACACAGTAGTCTGAAACCATTGGGAATGGCAATGCTGATTGCCAAAAGCAAACCCATAACTGTTGGGAATTCATTTTCTTAAATCCCAAAAAGGGGTGCAGTACCAGTACTCACCACTATCCAAAAGCCGGCGTTTTAAAACCACCAGATTTTGTAGAAAACTGAATAAATGAACCCAAAACAGGCCAAAGAAAGACTTACTGAGAGGTGGATCCAATGTAAAGTTATATTCTGAAGTGACTTGAAGGTTTATAACAAGACTGGCTGCGCTGTGGATTTCAGCAGTTTAAGTAAATTTGGACTGAAAGACACTAAAAAAAATCTAAATGTTTAAATTGACTGAGTGACCTACTTTTGAGTGTCACATAGGTTGCAATTGTTTAAATGTCATAGTTTTAAACTTAGAATCAGCCTTCTAGCTGCATATGTGAAAATGTTTAGTTTTATTTGAATGCAGAAACTGGGGAACAGAAATGACAGCTTAAAGAGATTCCAATTTGCCTGGCAACTACCCCCATCAGGAGTGAAACTTGAGTCACAGCTGTGTTCCCAGGCCTAGCTGCCCTTTTGCTGCTCACACTAAGGATATGCCATCTATCTGATAGTTGAATTACCTGTGCTCTGCAGGAAAGTGAACAAAGCCCTGTCCTGGCTCAGGCAAAGGTTTTATTGGCAGGAGTCGTAAATGGTCGTAAAAAGTGGCTTCCTCCTGAGGAAAGGGGAGGGGCACTGCCTGTGAGAGCAAGCTGGCTTGGCAGAACTGGATAAACCAGTATTTCTACCTTGTGCTGAGAGGAAACCACACCCCTTTGGAGCCAGAACATAACTTTAAAAAGATGGATCATTCATAGAGCGGACATGTGAAAATTTTATAAATGATACCATAATTCTTGTGATTTTTCTGCCCACAGTTTAAGAGGTTTTTAGAACCGGTGGTATGTTCAGGGGGGTTTTAGCGGAAAAGTGGATATTACTCTAAATGTATGCATGTTAAAAATCTGAAACTTCATCAGTTAATGTCCATACTCCCTGCGCACATGTATGTAAAGTTGGGTCAATGTCAGAAATTGAAAAATCAGTTAAAAAGTCAATTATGTGCCATTTCTGAATGCAAGCTCTTAGAAACAGCAGATTTGGACAGAGACATGGCTAAATTCAGCCACACCATGTATATGTAATTTCAAGCAACTGTGTAACTGTGAAATATGTCTTTTATTATCAAATATAGAATATGTGCAATCTGACAGAGGAGGGTCCTATCTGCAAGCCATAAAATGACATCCCTCTGACTCACAGTTCATTCCCCAATCAAATGATAAATGGAAGTTTGACCAATTAGAAGCTGAGAGAGAGGTAGGGTCAGTGATGCTAGAACACACCTACATTCTAAACACATAAAAGCAGACAGACAGGACAGATAGGGACCTTCAAATCCATCTGCCGCTGGAAGCTCTGCTGGAAAAATCCATACTTTACCTCCATCAAACCTCCAGAGAGCCAAACTAGAGACTTCAATCTATCCAGAACTAGAGACCCAGACCAGAGATCCAGAAAGAGAGAGACCCAGATCACTGTGAAGTGCAGAGACCAGAGGCGAGTCTAAAACCCTGACCAGATCCGTGATGAGGCCCATTTCACTCAAGAATATAGTGTGAGTACCTAGAAAACTGTGCAGAACCAATCTCCTAGTTAAAATAATATAATTCAATCCTATTTTAATCTAAGTAGAACTGTCTCCTAACTGTCACCTGTCATTTGCAAAGCTGTCACTTGTCATTTCTAGTTGCAAGCTGCACGTGTCTTTTTGAACTTTAAAATTTCAAATCTGAAAAACGACCTTTATTTAATCGCTCATATCTCCGCAACCGTTTGTGCTAGAGACTTGCAGTAACTTTCATTTGGAAGATGAGATCCTAGGCTTTCCTAGGACCCCAAAACGATAGAGATAGTCCTTGTGGTTCCTCTGTAATAGCGCTCGGCGCATCCGCGAATTTTACCGCGATTTGCAAATTTCTCCACATGTAAAATCAGCTGCTGCTTGCCTTCCATTTGCCAGAAATTCGTTTAACCTGCTAACTATCCCTGCATCATTGCTAGTGTGAGCCTGGACTAATATTAACTAGATACCACTCACCCTGAACCTCTGAAAGGGAATTAAAAGCATTTCCAGCATATTTCTCATCCATTGCTAGCACATATCAAAGCATTTGCCTGTGTTTTAAACTTCTGTCGTGTAAGCTTGCTGGGGTGAACTGATTTACATTGATTGCATTTCTGAGAACTGTGTGTTTTCCTTCCATTTCCTTGCCTTGCATCAAGGGGGGGAGGGGATTGCCAGAGAAAAGTGATTACATTGTTTGGTTGAAATCATATTGAGTATTTTCTGTACTGCATTCATTGAATATTGCATCCACCTGAGCTTACATAAAGCATCCTCTACCACATTATACTTTTGTTCCTATTTACCAGTGTGCTACCTTATCCATTTCATGTCAACTCATTAGTGATTATAAGAAGTGTGCTAGTGCCAGATTCTCCGTTGTTAATCTTTATCATATCAGATTAAGTGTGATATTCAATTATTAATTTATTATAAAGTGGGATATATATATATATTTTAAATTATCAAATAAACCTTTTAAACTTGCAAAACAGAACTACTTCTTGGCTCAGTGGGGTCAGGGGGATTCCAAGAGAGGGGTGTTATATAGGGGTAGTCATCCAGAACGCATGAACTGGACATAAAGATATATCAATAAGGGTTTTCATTCAGTATTCTAGACTAGGCGTTAACTTAGCTATAGTGCTGAATTGAATCCTCTTACATCACACCACAACAAATGCATAGACCTGTGTACTCTGGGGGGACACAGCCTCCAGGCAGGTCCGCCCTGTCATATTTAGCTGGAATGTGACAGCCAGGACTACACTATGCCCTCTCCAGGATGGGGGTTTAGGAAGACTTCCCCCTACCATGGCCAGCCTGATTAACTAGCAAAGGCTCCATGGATCCGACCCTGCTGTTTTGTTCGGCCCTGAAGCTGGTGGCAGAGATTAACATTTATTTATTTATTGTGCATTTGTAAAGGCGTTTATACATCAAGGAATTGTGTTTCAAAGTGCCCACAGGGCAAAGGGGAGGGAACAAGGGAACAAAAAAGACTATGGTCAGAGTTAACAATGATGAGCAAAAGGCAGAGGCGTTCCTACTAGGCAGTGTGAACATTTGTAATGTGCAAGTGCAGAGCGAGACAAGGGACAGGGGAAGGGCGTAAGTGCTGGGGGTTCCCCTGAGGGGGAAGTGCCAGAGAGCCAGTTGCAGGGCAACAAGTAAGTGCAAGGCAGTGAAGAGAGAGAGAGAGGCAGTGAAGAGAGAGAGAGAGAGAGAGAGAGAGAGAGAGAGGCAGTGAAGAGAGAGAGAGAGAGAGAGAGAGAGGCAGTGAAGAGAGAGAGAGAGAGAGAGAGAGAGAGAGAGAGATGTTGAAGATGACTCAAAGGTTACCAAATGAGACCCGAAACCCCAACAACCTTTCAGATGTTACTGTCAAACTGAAGCCAGCTCCCTCCCTCAGTGTCACTGACAGCGAGCGGTCATGTCTGAGACTGCGTGTTTACAGTAGGCCACCCAGATAGGGTAACCACACTCAAAAGTACAAGAATGTGGTTTGCAGGAGCCAGAGAGTCTGTTCTCGCCACATCTTCAAGGGAGACCTGCCGCTTTAATCAGGAACCACAGACAGATCCGTTAACCAGAGAGAGTCTTTGATCAACAACAGACAGAAAGATGGGTGGGACTTAGTATCACACGTTTTCACACCTTTACCTTTCCTGTTGCTAAGCACCCTGCTAATGACCTCATGCAGGAGATTGTTGGTAAGAACCCCTGGATTGGTTCATTGAGGTAGGTTTAGCCTACACCAATCACTGTGGCCATTTGGCTTTAAAGGAGGGCTGAGCCCCTCTTTTGCCAAATCATGTGAAGACTTTGGAAGGAGTAGCTAGAAGAACTCATCATTGAACTCTGGTTGAAGGTACAGTCTGCCTTACATCTTCCACCATTGAATGAAGGCCAGGATATCCAAAGAGGGAAGCAAGATCCAGCACCTAAACATCTCCCAGGGAACAGAGGGAGATACCGAATTCAGATGACACTCTAGCCACTCCAGAACCAGTACCCATCCAGCACACAGTGTGCCCTGTTAGGCTCTGCAGCAAGCTTCCGAGGTAGGAAGTCCTGGAAGGTCTCTGAACTCAAAACCAAGGACAGGGCAGCACACTCCTCAGCCTTGGGCCATTCGCCTTAAAGGACAGCACAAGCCTATTGAAGAAACAGTGCCTCAAATCTATAGACATCCGCCTTAAGGGACATTTTTGAGCCAGTCGAGTTCCTCGCTCTGCAATCGACAACGCTGACCGTTGTCAAGCCGTCACTTAAAGATAACAGACGTCTCGAACAGTGCTTCAGAAACGCTGATCAGCACTGAGACGATTACGGACACAGGGCCACCGTGTAGGCCAGCCTGCAGCCATTCATCTAGCTTCACTCACTGAACAGTCTTGCCGCCCGATACCCACAGCTGACTCCTGTCTTGAACTCTGTTAGAGAAGCTTGCAAAGTGCCCTGAAGTCAACTCAACCCTGTCAAGCACCAAGAGCACCTGAAGCACAAGGTACATTGTGGTTCTGCCCAGTGGTCCTTCCCAGAAGACGCCTAGATACATATTAAGACGCATTGCTCCCTTTGTGCGGAAGCCAAGTAACTTTAAACTGTTGCGGTTATTAACCATACCGACTACCTGCCTATCAGTATCTTGAGTGCATCCCTTTTCCTTCTTTGAAACTGTCTTTCCTCTGTATTCCATTACAGGGTGAGTTGTATTTTGTATTGTTGCTAGAACTGTCTCTTGTGATATGAATAACATTTTTTATACAACCTTGACTGGACAGTCATTTTTGTAATTGGGTAATAATTGTATTGTCGCTGTGTTGCAACTAACCAACGATCCATGATGTTTCAGAGATAAGCCTGCCGTTCCGTCCACGTTACCAAAATTGGACAAGGTGGTTAATAATTTGCTTATTATTCCAATCTGCTTGGATCCCTTCTGGTGTTTTAGAGGTGGGGGGCTGATTGATGGTATAGAAACTGATATTCACCCCATGGCCACAGGTACCCCCAGAAGTTGATTTGTCACAAGGACACATTCTTATTCAAGGACACTCTAGGATCATCTATCCTGTACTTCTGAAAGGTGCAGCCAACTTCATCACTGACATATTATAAAATCCAGTTCACTTACGCTACGTTCATGTTGAACACAGTGGCAGCTGGTGACTTTACAGTGGTGGGATGTAAAGATTTTACCCTAACCCAAACCTATGACGTTTAGTGGAGTATCCCTCAGTCTCCAAAGAAAATCTTTAAAAAAATGTGTCAAAATAGAGCATTTTTTGGGATCAATTTAATAGAAGCCACATGATTTATGGGCAGTTCTGAAGGAGTACACCTGAAATATTCCCATACTTCAGACGCCAGGTCACCAACCCCAAGCCCAGGTTTCCTCTCATTTAAAATCCCACCCCAACCCAAACCCCTCCCCACCAGATCAGCCCCTTAGCCCACCCCATATATAATTTTAACAAAAAAAAAATCGATCTTTTTTATTCGTTAAAAATGCATTGGTTCTTTATTAGCTAAAATCACTGGATACCCATTGAAACAGTGCCTGGTAAAGTGTACCAGTGCCACACTTGAAAAGGGCGATCAAAAATCATATGAAAAGGGCGATCAAAAATCATATGCCATTAGAAACGGCACCAGTTTTAAATACTGTGCCAGGAGGTTTTTTAGTGCGAATCACTGCTCGTGTGCTAGCGTATCAAATACAATGAGAAGTGCTAGAACATAGAACACAATCGGCGTTGGCTGCAAGGGTGTTGCCATCACACAGCAGCTCGCCTCCAAATGCCAGCATGACAGCTTGAATCGGACCAGGCCAATTCCAAGAAGCAAAAAAGTTTCAAATTACCCCAGTAAATCATATATTACCAATGTCCTCCTCAACACCTAGGCCATCAAGTCGCCCCTCGCGCCACAGGACTCACTAGATGCTGCCCGCCCCTCTCCTCGCAGCCACCCGGTACAGCTGTACCCCTCTCCTCTGCCCCCTCTGCACCCTACCCCCTGCTGTATATCTGTTCTGTTACCTCTGTAAAGTGCTCAGTTTTCCATCTGTACTGTCGTATACCTCTGTAGAGCGCTCTGTTATGCATCTGTACTGCTGTACACCTCTGTAGAGCGCTCTGTTATCCATCTTTACTATCTGATACATCTGTAGAGCGCACCATTATCCATTTGTACCGTCGTGTACCTCTGTAGAGTGCTCCGTTATCCATCTGTACTGCTGTACACCTCTGCAGAGCGCTGTTATCCATCTCTACTGTCGTATACCTTCGTATACATGCCATGTGACAGTGCCGCCAAACTGCCCCCCGCTGCATCACATGGCCGCCAGAACTACCCTCTGACTCTGCCCCATACGGGCCTCAGATCTACCCCATTCCACGTCACACTGCCAGACGATTTCCCCCCAAGGCACATCACATATTTCCCACAACTGCCCGTGGCATTTCGCACTGCCCTCCGAGTTGCAAAAGGTGACATCGGAACTGCTCATGTCACCTCACAATAATTCCCGATGTGTGCCCCGGTAGCTCAGGTTGCCCCTAAACCAGTCCCTGCCCATGCAGACATTTTCTTTCTAGATATGTGTGTTTAGCAAAGCCTTTCTTTTCTGCCCTGTCCTTTGCGTTCATAGCATCTTTTCCTCCATGTGGGTCCGGATGGTGCTGCCAGGATACAGGAACAGGGTTGGATTGACACATAACATTTGTTCGGGTACTAATGAAATATTTTGCATCACACTGTTTCTTACCACTACCCAGTGCTGGAAATAGTAAAAATGCACCTCCCATCCTTGGAGGGGAGGGGCCGTGATGAGGAGCAGGCGGGGCAGAGGAGCATGCTGAAAAAGCTCAATCGTGTGCTGTGCTCAGGAGTCCCGCCTTGTCCCGTGCTCAAAAACGTGGGGAGGGGTGACCCCCAGCTACCACATCCTGATTTGATCATTTGTGAACAATTCTTTCTTCCTTATGAATCTTATCCCACACTTTTTTGTCTTTATTTATAAGGATTGGCAATCTTAGTATCTTAATATAGCTCCTTTTATTTGGCAAGACGGCACTAGGACTGCCTTATTATTATTTGATGGTCGTAGCTTGCTCCCATCTTAGATTTACCTTTAGATTAGGCGTTTTTCCAACCTTCCTATACAGTTTAATAAATACCCTTGAACTGTGATCACTTGTGTCTGCCTTTACTATTGCCACCATGAGCGCCTTACGGTGTGCACTTTGATTCTTGTTCCCAGGCCAGCTTTCTGTGGAGTGGTTTTCCCTGAGAAAGGATGCTGCCTTCCCTTACAAAGGATCAAATAGGTAATCCCCAGGCTACCTTCCTGCCAGTAGGGCAAGGTTCAACCTGTCTGGTGAGAATGCACAAACATTCCACCGCTGAACTGGGCTTACAGGGCTGACACAGGTTATTTCAATTTGATGTGGCTGCAGTGATTAGGAGCAGTGCCATGCGCCATGCCTTATCCACAGTATGTCTTATATTTAGAGTTCACTCTGCCACCAGCATGGGCTTCTTATAATCATCATAGCATATTTTAAATGCAGCCCCTGCCCGGGAGGGTCTGGGCTGTCACTGCAGCTGTTCAAGGGGCACCTGTTACCTGAACCTGCTCTGTGCCACTGGTAGAGCAGGCGCTGTAGATAAGGATACTGATGGAGCAGGGCACATCTGCTTTTGGCATAGGAGTAATGAAAGGGTAATCCGATAAACAGATTACGCTTTCAGAGATGGAATTGCCAACATTTTATTAGTTAATAAAAATTAAAAAAGACCGGGCTTTGCAGCCTTGCCACATGGCAATTCCTGACCACGCTACACTAAATATCCCCCCGGTCTGTGAAGCTTTGGCACAGTCAACGTCTCCCACATCCTATGCCTGCAGGAACAGCAGCTAACAATGGGCATGCGTGGCCTGCAGAGCAGACTTGCTCTCTGTGGGGGCATGGACCTTTGCGGAGCAGCAGTGTCCTGCAGAGCTGCCAGCAGCAACAGCAGGCTCAGAAGCTAGCTCTGCTGATCTATCGCTGCTCCTCTATAATGCCCCACTGGCAGAGGCCTCGCTAGGTGGGGCTGGGGAGGCTATAGACCAGAGTCTTTCGGTTGTAGCCCCGGAAAGAAGCTCAGGGGCTACACCCAAAAGGCTAGCTAGCCCCCAGTCACGGCAGTCCCGACATTAGCGTAGCCCCGGATCTAAATGCTTGCAAAGCTGTAGCCGAGTCTGACTGCGGCCCACTGCTGGTCCAGTTTCTGCGCAATCAATCAGTTACTGAAGACTGGCGGGCGGGACACAGATTCAGACCATCCCTGCCATGCTTTGCAGTAGCAGTGGGCTGCAAAGGGGCACAAGAGCCTGCAGCGGAGTTCAAATTAAGCCCCAGAGCCAAGGTCTCCAGTCTGTCACCGGTCTGGGGAACTGGGGAAAAGTGCTGGAAATGGACATCATTACCTGTGGGTCCGGGGTGGAGGGGTAGTGGGGAGGTCAGGCCATTTCCAGGCAGACATATTTAATACATTACCAACGGAAAAAGAAACCCAGAAAGAAGGGGCCTTGCCTATAATGTTGCCAGCAAATTATAAAAGGTGCCTTTCTTTTAAACGTACAAAGCTGTAGTGCATATTTCTTTTTTGGACACTACAATTCTATTCACCAGTGCCCTAACCAGACATTCCAGTAGTCTAGTAGGCATGTCTCTCAACGTTGGTCCAGACGACCAGAGTTCGAATCCGCTCTAACAGCAAAACCAAATGCATTCCATTAAAAGGTGCACATGGATTTATTTCCCGGATCGGCGGGGACATAGAATTGCGGGAATTTAGATCCGCAGCAATGGCCAGCGCTGCAGGCAGGGGACGCATAGGCAACTCTTTGGTCCATTATTCGACAACGTTGCTCATTCCTATCGCTTTGAATACCACATGAGCGCCCTACATCGTGATAAGCGTGGCAGTGCACACTTCCAAGCGAGCTACGTACACTCCCCGTAAAACTGCGGAGAGGAACCGAGGCTGCCAAAGAGGCTTTGCTGTGGTTCCTGCTCAAAGTGTTGAGGAAATGAGGCCTCATTACTGAGCAAGAGAGAAGCAGCCGCCCTAGGCAACGGCGTGCTTTTGTCACTAGCAGAACATGCCAAGTGTTCCACAAGAAGAAAGCAAGGGACTGAAAAACGCAGCCCAAAAGATCCGTGACACGGAGGAGGGGTGAAGTGAATGCGCAGCGGAAAGCAGCTGTGAAGGCGAGTCAGGAACAAACCCACAGGACTGCAGAAAAGGACCGGCAAGCCAGTGCAGTCGGCATATTACCAGACCACTGCATACGCAGACCCCAGGGTCCGCGGACTAACCCTTGTTTCTAGGGCACTCTTGCTTACATGTTGAAATGTGCTAAACATGGCTCTGCACCCAAGGCTAGACTAGGGGCCTGTAGCCTGCAGCACTACACATCTTGTGTAGTACAACTCCCATGATCCCACACCATTGAATATACTGCATCCCGCTGATGGGAGTTGTAGTCCGGAACATTTGGAGAGGCTAAGGTGTGACACTGTTCAATGCAATTATTTCCTTGAATGTGAAAAACCCCCCACAGATTCCATGTTTCCAGTTCTTCACTTATCTGCCAAAAACAGACCCATTCTTCTAACATTTTAGAATCTGGGAAAACGCTGTACCTACTAAATAATAAAAGGCCAGGTGTAGGTTTGTAATGCCGTCATGCGCAGTAGTGGCTGCCCGAATGCAAAAAATGCTCTGCTACAGGGAGCTGTTGCCTAAGGATATACAGCGGCCCAATTCACATAGCTTTGCTGGTTGTCACCGCTAGAGGGAGCTGTTGGCTTAAGATATATAGTGGTCCAACTGTGTGAATGAAAACCTGCACTTTGGCCGTGTACACAAGCCTGTACACTAGTTTTTAATAACACCGAAGGCTCAAAAAAAAGTTGACCTGTTTCAGAGAAGAACTCTGTACTTCTCCCATGCCCACCGTTATTTAGCTGCTACAGGACTATACTGAGTGTAGTATTCCAACTGTGTGATACGCTTACAACCCTTTTATTGACCCTGATTGGCTTTGGCATCATTTGCTCGGTGGTCATGGGGGTTGGAGCAGGTTTTGTCTGCATGCGCGACGTTGCCATAGGGACCAAACAAACTCAGCGAACGAGCACCGCGCATCGGCGTCAGGCGGCTGTTCCCTGGTCCTCCTGTCCTTTTTCCTTTAGGTGAGTGCAACATTGTTCACATTTTTGATTTTGAAAAAGAGGGGTTAGTGTATCGGTGATAGATCGCACACTTGAATTTCTATATTTTGTAAAAGAGCTGCAGCACGTCGCACGCGCGTGCATCCCAGCCTCTGTCTTTCATTAGGAGCTGTGCAGTTCCATGATGCTCTGCATCTGCCTTGTGAAATCCCTACTTGATTTTTTGCATTTCTCCTGACCACACATACGATTATCCGTTCTAGGGTTCCATTGGAGACCATGACGGTCTAAATGTTTAATCCTGACAAATCATTCTTGTACATAGCTTGGCAGCTACGGATTCTTAACTTTAAATGGCCTACATGATCTTGACAGTCTGTTCCAAGGCGGATTAGTTAACACTCAGCATTCTTTTTCCCTCTAGGGACAACGGTCATTTGCTATCTGACTCATATGAGTACTCTGCAGTAATGTGTGACCGCACACGAGCGTGGTTGGACTCCCCGATAAGCTATCTTGGTGGATCATAAGGTTGGTGGCGTTAGCCTGCTCTTTAATGTATTTAGCTGAGATTATAGTCTGGGCCCTTGATAAACTATCTTTTTTTTGATTCTTTAGTAATCCATACTCTGAAAAAACGTATTCATTTGGAGCCAATAGCAATCCTAGCCCTGAAGATGGATTTTCTGTAAATCCGAAACGCGTTGGCAACAGATTAGACCCAATGATACTATTTGGGATTATTTACTTGGACTGATAAGGTTTTCCTTATATGACCAAGTGTGGATGTTGTAAACACTAGTCATCTTATCTGTTTAAGTTTTGGCACTACATATTGGATGGTGTTCCAATACATTTATTTATTTTGAAAATCATGTTAAACTGATTACTTTTCTTCTGCCTGACAAGAAGATAGTTACTTGGATTGCATATATTTATTGATGTGTATTTTAAACATCTGATAAGTATTGTTTATGTTAGAATCAAATGCAATTTGTCGAAAAAATATTGGTTTACTTGATGTTTTCCCCTATATTAAATATATTTTAGCAAAATATCTGTTTTTGGAAGTATCTTGGATTTTGTTACATGTGAGTCGGTAGGTACAAGCTGTCCTACCACAAATTATTGAAAACTGTTCACCCGCCTTTTGGCGTGTCACTAATGTTCCAATTTCAGTGTATTGAATTTTGCATGTATTTGTAACACATTTTATACTTGACCTGGGATTCTGTCCCTATAGGAGTGCATATGGGGCCACCGTGTGGCAACACGCGATTTCGTTCTTCTGTTTCAGAGGTGCACACCAAAAACGGGTGATCCCCCATCTTTACCATGTGTTCAGGTACATATGTAGATGGTTGGACAAACGCTTTAGCAGTTTGGTGAATTTGATGACCAACCCATTGCCCCTGAGCTATCCTCCTGGTCCAGGATGGAAATAGCGTGTTTTACAACTCCAAGGCAGGAACCTCCCAGAACAATGCACTGCTCGATGTGTGATACAGCTACAGAGGTAGTCAGTAAGCAGCCGTGCATGCGCACATAAGTAGATCAGGCAGGTGTGGGGTTCTGATCCAGTGGATTGGTGAGTGTGTATAGAACTGTGCATAATTATGTGCGTGTATACATGTAGGTGTGTATAAGAGTGTGTGTGTCACATGTTTGCCATCTTCACCCATGGCACAAAGCCCACCCACTTTAACTATCTGCTTGCTGCTAGCATGTGAACGGTTCCATGTGTTAAAATCGCAACAAAAATGGCTGCTTTACACAAAAAAATCAATGCAAAAAGGCTGTGGTTTTTCCGCCGCAATCCATGTAAAGGATGCAGGGGACACCCCCGCAACCCTCAAACTCCCGCTCCCTTTAAATGGTATAATGGGGTACACCTTTATCGGGTCAAACCACAGCATTTTTGCCACGATTTTTTGGAAAAGGTGACATTTTTGCCGCAATTTTAGTAATATATACCATGTGAACATGGGAATCCCAAAGTGCAGTGTTAGGCACCCTAAACGTACCCCAAACACTGATCTAAGTTTCTCTCAGGTGGCAATTCTTGGGACTCATGAAAGCCTCAATGAAAGTCCTTGAGGGACCGCTCTGGAAGCAAGGAGTAGGTGCTCCTGGCCTGCAGCACCATGGGGCTGCTGCTCCTCCATGAAACAAGGGTTTCTTGATGGTGCCAGAGTCCCAGAATGCCCAGCTCTTTCGTCACATCTAGACAGGATTGTAAATATTGGCCAGTGCCACATTTAGATAGAATTGTGAATATTAGCATGCGCCATATCTAGAAAGATTTGGGAAATTAGCATGCATCACATCTAGAGAGCGAAGCCACAAACCAACCCTACTAAAAATCTCACTCTTCTGCGTACACCTTTCATACTGTAACCAAACACAACCCCACCTCTAAAGCAAACCATACCGCACGTACTTCACTACACCACAACAAAAGAAATCACACATAGCCTTGCAGAACAGAACACAGCGGTGACCAACTGAAAAGCAAACCCAAGGCTCAGCGAACAGTGCTAACCGAACTGAAGCGGCCAACAGCACATCGCTGCTTGAAATTGACATATAGGACTTTGTGCACCTGCTTTCACCCACCTAGCATCATGGATATGCTTGGAACAGAACTGTACATTGTACCACAGGAAGAAACTACTATTATCAGTGCCTGATCAGAAGTAGTAAACCTGTTTCAACTAGGTGCAAAGAAATAATTATTCCACAAATATTTCCGTTTTCCAGTTAAAACATTTGGACTCACTTATAAAATACTCTCATTGGGAATTGGACTTACATTTTTACTCCCTAATAAATAACGTTACTCCCAACCTTAAAAAATAGGCAGTAAAATACTCCAACTTCAAAATCTTATCTGGAGCACTGCCTACAATAACACTAGCTTGCGCTCTCCCCACCCCCAGCGGAGCCGTGAAATACCAGCACCCTCCCCCCACCCAAATCTCCAACCATTCCAGTGCCATCCATGTCTCTTGTCGCCCCCTTTTCCTCCACAACACCATGCAAAACAAGACGTTGATCACCCCCACCCTACCACTCTCACACACACACACACACACACACACACACCTGGCCTTCAGTATTTGACATGCAAGAATTTGCCATGAGGAAACCAAGAGGCAAATAACTTTGTGGTAGACAATATAAAATGTGTCACGATAAACGGTTGTCGCAATACTACTGTACAGCTGCATAGGTGAATCACAAAAAGGCACTTCGACAGATTGAGATAAAAAAATGTGCCCAGGATCACATGCTTTGGTTAAGTGGTGAACCTGCTATGTGGGCCGAGTCAGCGATTCAGGCCCTTTATCCCATCTTCCCAGCACAGGTTCTATTTCATAGAAACGTGTGCGATTGACAAGATATTCCAGGTCATGTGTGATGCAGGCATGGTCCTGGCTCGGCTCGTGTCGTGTCGTGTCTGGCCTTTAGAGCCAGGCCGGAGCCCGGCTCGGCACTAGCCATCAATTGCCCCATCACTGCATCCGCTTGCCACAGCACATACTTCGCGTGCACTACGAACATTCGCACCAGATTAACACACGTTAGTCCCTTTGCCGCGTGTCATGTGTCCTGCCTGAGAAGGTTTGAGTTCTACCCGGGCTCATTTGTTCCACTCCTTCTGTCTTTTTATACTCCCTTTTCTTTTTCAGACTCTTATTGGCCATGCTTTTACTTCCGCATACTTTCAGGTTACTTCACACCGTACACTTTTGTCCAATGCTTACCTTGTGTCCAAGAGCCTGCGGACGATGGCTGCGAAGACTTCCAGCTCGGAAACGTCCATGTCTAGGTTAAGCATGGGGGGCCTGCAGAAGAGGAGCAGTGGGGCTAACCCCCTCCAGCACCAGATGGACGCATGGCAGGCCACTCGGGCACAAGGCGTTGGCGACCGAGGCAGGGAGGCAAGCAAGTGCCCGGCTCCTGCTTCTCGCACAAAGCGAGAGGCTGGCGCGACGCCTCCACGCCGGGCCTCGCTCAGAGACCCGGCTCAAGGACACATGCCCGCTTTGTAGCGGCCGAGCTCTGAGACAAAGGATGCATTGACGTTCCCCGGGCACGGCAAGCGGCGGGAACAAGGAAGGCCTCGTCCTTGGCAAGCGCTTGAAATCCAGGCCAGATGAATGCCCACTCGCCCGAATCAATGCAGGGCTGGAGTTCAGAGGACCCGCACTGGAATGATGGAAACATATGCAAATTGCCACCAGGAGCTGCATTGTGAAAGAAGCAGCTTCACACACCCACAGGGCCACGATTTGCATGTGGGAGCGGCACCGAAACCGCAAGGGTGGTGCTAGAGCTGCCAGATGACCCTTAAGACATTGGGTGGTGGGCATCACCAAAGGCAGGGGCTACCACTGGCAAATGAAGACCGAGTACCCTGCGCTCTGCAAATTTAAGTTCCACGTGAGATACACACTTTCACTTTTGCTCATGATCTATGAACTGTTGTGCTTAAATGTAGGTTAGCTGTGTAGTAAACATTCTCAAATACTCAAAATGAATGTCACATATGCATGTTTGTAAGGCACCAGTTGGCCAAAGTAGCTCCTGGTAACTGTAGGTTTCAAGCTAACCAGGCCCTCCTAGGCTAGAAGCAAGAGCTAGATCGGTCCCAACTATTTCCAACCCTGCAGGACGTGACCTTCTATGACCCACAATCTTGTTTTTTTACTATAAAAAAATGCAATTTAAATCGTGTGGCCGGTGGCATAACATTAAATGCATGCTTTACCGGCAGAAACCAACAGCCACGAAAATGAGCATAACATGAAGTCGTGCAGTCGTGCTTACCAGTAGAGAGATACATTGGGCCTCATTACACGGTCGATGGTAAGGGATTACCGGCACTGGTAAGAGCACTGGTGCCAGTAATCCCTTACCGCCCTACTACGAGGTCCCTTAGAGGGTCCATTCCTTAACGCCAGGTCTGACTTGGTGTTAAGGATGGGACCCATTAAGGGACTTCGGAGCTAATAACGGTACCGCATATTGCAGTACCGTTATTAGCTAATTCCCCATTCCCATTGAGCCCTATGGGGGCTCAAATGGGAATGGGGAATGGTTCCCGGAATGGGGACTTACCGGGTCCTCCAAGGTCGGAACGACCCGGGAAGTCCCTATTCCGGGAACACGGACCCGGAATGTTGGAAGGGGGTAGCCATGGCGCTAATAGCGCCATGGCTACCGCCTACCGTGTAATGAGGCCCATTGGCTTGAGAACGCAGTAACAAATGAGGCAAGTATGTTCTACTCCACGATACCCCCAAATGATGGCCCTGTAACATGGACTAATAGATTAATTTACTCAGGAATGCAGTGGATGGTGGCATCGCACAACATAGGTATTCCTCCAATGCTTTTACAGACTAAAACAGGCATGAGCATTTCTATTCTGTCCACTGGTAAAAAGCAATATAATTTTACATGTTTACATTCAAAACGTGCTAATATTACATTTGTCATGAATACAGGCGCATTTCTACTAAGCAAGTAGCCCCTGGAGCCAACGACGCAGACCAGTGAAAGCGTCCGACTGTGGAGCCGATAGTCCAGTATATGTGGAGACCAGTCACACCTCAACCAGACTAGTTTCACTGTCAGCATAGAACGCAAAGACCAGAGAAAGACTTCCTTCCCGGGTCTCTCCTTTGCCTGATCGACTTTGAGAGGTGCCGCGTGTGCACAGAATACCTGAATGCGATACTCCTGTGGAAAACTGGGCATACAGGGTATTGGCCGTTCCTATAAAAAAATGTCGGCTTTCCCACTGCAATCATGTCCATGAAAATAATCTTGTGTTCAATGCATCATCTACGTTGATATGTTCATGAAACCCACATTTAGCTTTGATCAATACCTTTACCTCACTTCACAATACCGCAAACGCTTACGTGTTTCTCGGAGTGTCCTGATACTCAACAGGCCGGGATCCACTATCCAACATGAGACATTCAGCATCGAGTTCATCTTGGACCTCGGGTCTGCAACCTTTGGCTCTTCATAGGTTTTGGACCACGGCTCCCATGATCCCTCACCATTGATCATGTTAGCTAGGGTAGATGGGTACTGTGGTCTGAAACATCTAAGAGGCAAAGGTTGCAGAACCCTAAGAAACGTATTGACAGTCGCATCATGAAGCTTCCAACTACAACTGGTTAAAATGTTCTCCCAGAAATCCAGTGTAATGGCAGAAAGAGGACTCTGGGAAGAACAAGCAACTGTTTGTCTTTATCTCTTGAAAGTGCTGCACTTTTACATAAAATGAGCCTCATTATAACTTTGGCTGCGATTCCTGAGAATTACCACCAAACTGGATTACCGTTGCCGCCATCTGTAATCGGGCGAAATCCCGCCTCTGGTACGCTGACAGGCCACCACATGGGTATAAAGTGTGCCATGTTACAGGCTTTGAGCAGTGCTTTCACGTACGGCTGGGGAAGGTTCAGTGTGGTAGCAGCTTTCAGGACAAAAAGCCCTTTTGAAAATGTTTAGTGGCACTCAAACCATATGCTTATGTTTATGCATTTATATTATACAGACTAGGCAAAATCAAGTCCGTCCAGGTGTTAATGTGCTGAAAAGCATTAATAGAGCAAAAAGATGAAAAAAGAAAATGATCAAGAGAAGAACGTCTTGAAAGCTTTAAGTAAGGTCAAACAGGGACGAAGCAGCTGTCTGCTACCCCTACACATGTCCTTGCTACCCCTGGGCCACTGGATTTTCACCTGGAATCTCGGTCGCTGGAGAATTAACAGGGATGCAGGAAAAACCATAAAGCTGCCATCACCAAGAGGTTGGCAGTGCATTAGTGAAGAATGGCTTAATGGTTGGGTTCAGAGGCGGGCTGTCTGTGCAGCATGAACCCAGTACTGTAGCAACAGGAAGGATATGGGGGCTAGGTCTAGCTGGCTGGGAATGGGTACGAGCAGCCTGCAGTACTCAGTGACAGCACAGCATGAATGCAAATCTCATCAGTGATTCTCATTGTCTGCTTTGCACATCCAGTGACCCACTGGGCCTGTGATGAGGGGAGTGTCCCCAGTGGCTTCTGCCACCAATCTTGCCTGGGCACTGTGTGACCTGACCCAGATCTGCATCACAGGCACACTGTATGTAGATAGACGCAAGGTGAGATAACGTACATGAAGTTGCCCTCCGCCTATGAAGCAAAGCATTTCTTGCCTCCTCAAGTAAAAAGAAATGTATATTTAGGAGCATGGCTCAGGTGCAATGCACTTGCTTTCGGAACAAGAACAACATGGGTTCAGTTCCTGTTCTAGTGCTTAGAAGTTGGAGGAGGCTGGCATTAAGCAACATACAAGGGAGCATAGAAAATAATAAAATGGGCCTTTTGTAAGGGTGATGTAACTGAGCTTCTGCTGTTGCTGTTTACATTTTAAAATTTAAAAAACCTGCAAGTACTGTGACCTGCAACACATCCGTCCCCTCTATCTTCAATCTAACAAAACAAACAGTGTGTTACTTACCAAACAAGCAAAACAGGAAAGTGATGGCTAGAAGGTTTCAAATCATTCATAACCACTGGCACAGCTCTGGGTTTGAGGTGTGTGCCTGAGGCTCAATGTTATAGAGGCTTGTACTGGACACAGGATTTTGGGAGAGAGTGTTTGAAACATAATGGGGGTCATTACGAGTGCGGCGGTAAGGGGTTAACGGCACCGGTAAGGATGCCGGTGCCGTTAACTCCTTCCCACTGCATTCCGAGTCCCTTAGCGGCTCCAGCTAAGGCCGGCTGGTAAAACCAGCCGTCCTTAGCGGGAGCCGCTAAGGGACCAGGGAGCTAATAACGGGCCCGTTATTAGCTCCCTCCCCATTCCCATTGAGCCCTATGGGGGCTCAAATGGGAATGGGGAAGGGTTTTTTGAAAGGGGATTTACCGGGTCCTCCAAGGTTGGAATGATCCGGTAAGTCCCCATTCAGAGAACCCAGACCCGGTCACGACTTTGGAGGCAGCCATGGTGGTAGTAGCACCATGGCTACCTCCAAGCTTGTAATGACTCCCAATCTGTTGTAAGAGTTGAAGACCATTGAATGCAGATGTAACATGTTTGAGGAGTGTAATTGAGACGCACACTGTTGGGGTGTTGAAGGAGGGCACTAGAGACTTAAGTTTCTAGTTTTCTCAAGGGTGATGGTGTTGGCGACTTAAGTTGCTGGAGGGTGGCACTGTGCAAGTACTCTGGAGCAAGGCATTGGAGGTGTAAGGTGGGTACCAGACATTTAAAGCTGTTGACGGAGGGCCCTTAGTGACTCGCAGTGGATGGTGGGGTGCCCATGGTGATAATGGTTGGGTGATATTCAGGCTATGGGTGACTGGCGGGAGTGAGTTGCTGTGCAATGGTTCAAAGTGCACTATTGACAAGAAAATCCTTGCATGTATTGCCCAAGTTAATGTTAAAGGTATTTATATAGCGCACCGTCACCAACAGAGTTGGTCTCCAGGAACTCAGGCGGATCTGTAAACAAAAAGGTGGGGGTTGGATTAGTGGGTGAAGAGGGTGTAGGAAAGTGAGAGGTGGTGTACTGTTGGCAGCTTCAGTTCAGTTTTCACTGTGCGCTGAGCTTGGGTGTGCAATAGGATGGAGGCGGGTCCTCGCGCGCTGTTGTTGCAATCTATGTGTTGATTGTTGGTGTGGTGAAGTCCGTGCGGGTTTGCTGTGAGAGGTGATTGTGTGGGTTTTTGCGTGAATTAAGTATGCAGAAATTTGAGGTTTTGGTTAGTGGGTTGTATGTCTCATAATCACTATAGTTTAGTTTATGTATCAGGTTGTCATCCTGGGTTGGTATATTCTTTCTCTAGGTTTACTGATTGTCTAGTTTATGTGGCGATACCGTGGCTGGTTCCAGCAGAATAAATTGGCTAAGTACCCCAGGTTCAGTGAGCATTTTCCCTAGTGCAAAAACATCAAGTGGTACAGCCTCTGATTGTCTTCTGGTTGGACTTTTGTTGGTCAGTTGCTGTTTCCAGTATGTGGCCAGACACTTGGCAGGCACTGGATGTCTGCGCTTTGGGGTTTGGGCCTCTTAGAGATGCTCTGTCTGATTATAGTTTAGACCGAATGATGTGCAATTGCCCAGATTGTTGTGTTGGACTGCTTACATTCCCAATAATTTGGTAATATTGGCCTATGCACACTAATATTAACGCTACATATGGTGATTCATTCTTGTACCAAATATAGATCATGTTACAGTGATCATGTAACCATATTTTTCTTGGTGTACTGAGGAACAATGCTATGTAATGCCACTTCCTGTTTTGTCAAGGGGTGAAGGTTGTGCACCATCACTTCCTGTGATGTTATCAGATGTCAAGGGTCATGTGAGATCACTTCCATTAACATTTTGATGAAATGACGTCCCTGAGGTCAACAAACCTGCAAACGGAAATCGGGAGGGAGTTTCATGAACTGAAAGACACTCGTACCCACTGCTCTGGCATCTAGTCTTAGGAACGCCCAGCAAAAGGATGTTTAGTGAACCAAGAGTTCTGCTCGACCAATAGCAATCCTGGCTGGATTCCTTTGAGCAAGTCGACAAATGCAAGTAAAGATTGTGCATGTTAGCTTGGAATAGATTTTTGGGCGTACAGGGAGCCAACGAGGACTGGCTTAAAGGTGTAACCGAGTGGGACTTGAGAGCCGTTGTTGGAATAGCGTTCTGTCTGCCACCCTTCGCATTTGCATCTCGCTGGAAGGAGTGAGAGCTCATCTGGGAGTTAGACCTACGGCGATGGGTTGTTGAACCATCAGTGAACTTGCCATCACAATTATTTGGTACACAACACAAGGATCCCACAGCACATTTGTTTCACTGCTACATTGAAACCTGCTCAGGTATTGTATTGAGGGCAAAGCAATGATGTATGTTCTTCGGCTTCTCCAGCACATGCATTCACTTGTGTACATCAAACACAAGATCATCCTCAGACAATGGCATAAAGCTCATATAAAGTTCCAGCGACACAATTTATTGATCACGACTGTATACAAGACTCGGGAATTAGATTGCGGCTCACACACAGCAGGCAGGGCTCCCGAAACATCCAACAGTCTCCAATCCCTGCACATGAAGCCATCTCCTGCAAGCCACTGAGCCAGGTCATTGTCTGCCACCAAGGCTTCACTGTTCATAGGGTCTTTCCCTACATGGCGGATGGCGCGCTCCTGCTGCCGTGTGAGCGCAATCAGTATGTGGTAGAAAGGGGTGCCATTGGGTGGTGGAACTTGCTGCACGGTTCTCCCGCATGGTATCCACCAGACTGCGTCAATATGGGGCACTATGTGCAGATGGCTAGGAATGTCATGGCCAATTCAATGAACATCTACTATGAGGAATAAGACCACACTAAGGGTGCTGCATCTCTTACGGCATGACCCCCCCCCATTATTGCCCAGCCAACGCTGCAATTACAGAGGACTTAGGGTGTCTAATGACCATATCCCTACATACACCTCCAGCCCAGAAAATTAAGGGCCCTGATTAACCATGAATCCCCTGCCTGCGCCAAATGCTAACATCTTCCTGCAAACGCGTACAACCGGAGGTGGCACAGCTTTAAGACCAATGAAGGGTGGAGACATTCAAGGCTGCCCCCGGAAGGGGCTCAAGCCCATAACATCTCAGACTAGCAGCAGCTAAAGGAAGACCAACGCAGTGTTATGTCTTTGGGACATCCTGGATTCCGTCCTAAAATGGATGCAAAGGGGAAGCTGGGGCCTGGACACAGAGCAGGCAAACCTGAGTGTCAAGAAAATCACCCTCAGACAACCCTAGCTGCTGGGACTGAAACATTTGGAGACAAGCATTTTCTTCAAAAATAGGTCCCCAGGAATACACATACAAATGGGGACGATGGTCAGGGGTAAAGGATTCAAGTTGCTGCCACATGACCCCCATCACAGGTGCCTGGGCCCTTCACTCATGCTCTGCGGTGCCAAGATGTGTTCAGAGTGTTTGTGTCAAGCAGTATGCATGCACCACAGCGGACTCCTGCAAAAAGGTGTGGCAAGTTCCAACACACTCCAGCACAAGCCGCAATTCGATGTGTTATGCCATGTCGCGCTGCACCATTCTCGCTGTGTTGCATGGACGCACGCTCTAGTTCAAGACTTCTGGCTTGATTGTACAATCTTTGCATTGTAATTCAGTGACTAAATCCAACTCTCCAACTAAACAAGCCAACATCCAGGCAAACAACAGCACAAATTTCTGCCTCCCCTGTCTTCTGTATAACGAATAACATGAACTAAACACTCACCCACCAATCAAACCTCCCAACAACTTCCACCAATGGCACCTGTGAGGAAGGCTCTATGGGATTTCGACGAAATAATCTACATAGAGGTGGATTATAACGAAATTATCACGAAAAAAACGATTTTCTCATTTTTATTTGGGGATTCCCCCCAAACCCCCTGTTTCACTATGCTCCGAACCATACCCCACCCCCCCACCAGTTGTAACCCCTTACCCCATCCCCATATATAACAGAAATGTGTTGTTTGTTTCATTATTATAGTTTTCTTATAATCTTTACTCTCTGTATATGTTATCGTTATAATGACTGGATACCGGGAGGAATTAGACCATCCACATGGTGGGAGTACGTTCACCTCGGCTTTTTGAAATTGTATATGAAATTGAATGATAGTAGATCATCCTCTGGAAAATGTGTGGGGCTAATCCGCACACATTTTCCTATGCTCACTGCATGACATACACATAGACCTGTGTACTCTGGGTGGACACAACCGGCAGGCGCCGCCCCCCTCTGTCATATTTAGTTGGGATATGACAGACAGGATTACATCCGTCATTGCAGAAAGGTGGAGGGGGGGAGACAATCCTTCCACCTGCCATGGCCAGCCTAATTAACAAACAAAGGCTCCATTGGATCCGTCTTTCCCTTTGTTTAAGCTGTAATGCTGGTGGCAGCTTTGCATACTAATCAAAGTTCAACTAAAACAGGCCCACATGGGGCCTTGCTGCAGAGGCTAAACAAAAGATACAGGAAACCCCAACACCCCTTTTCATATGCATTGTGTCAACCTGAAGCCAGCTTCCGCCTAAAAGCATCAAGGGCAGTGACCTGTCATGTCTGGGACTATGTGTTTACAGTAGGCAACCCCCGCAGGGGGACCCCATTCAGAAGGTACAAGAATGGGGTTTGCAGGAGACAAAGTCTATTCTCGCCGCCGCTGCACGGGAGACCTGCCACTTTAATCAGGAAGCACAGAGAGCTCTATTAACTAGAGAGACCCTTTGATCCACAACATTCAGGAAGAAGGGTGGGATTACATCTTTTCTCCCCTTTACCTTTTCTGTTGCAAAGCACTCTGGTTATGAACTCAGGCATTCAGGAGAATTGTTGGTGGAGACCCAGGGTTGGTTCATTAAGGTAGGCATAGCAATCACTGTGGCCCATTTGGCTGTAAAAGAGGGCTGAGCCCCTCTTCTGGGCAGATCATTTGTAGACTTGGCAAGGAGAAACAAGAAGAACTCAGCATTGGACCCGGGCTGAAGGTACAATCTGCCTTATATCTTCCGTCAGTGAAGGAAGGCCAGGATTTCCAAGAGGGAAACAAGATCCATCCCCTAAACATCTCCCAGGGAACAGAGGGAGATACTGAATCCAGAGGACCTTCCAGCAGCTCCAGGACCGGTACTCAGTCAGCCCACAGCGTGCCCTGCTAGGCTCTGCAGCAAGCTTCCTAGGTGACAAGTGCCAGAGTCTCTCTGAACCAAATGATAGATAAGGCAGTTGCCTGCAAAACTCTCCTCATCTTTGGACCGTCTGCCTTAAATGGACGACATAACTCCAGTGAAGAAGCTAGAAGAAGTGCATCGACAAGCATCCACCGACGTCCGCCATAAAGCAAGGCACAAAATAAGCAGTGTCGCAGAGCAATTTGCTATGCAATTCTGTAGGTCGGCTAATTAAATTGGCACTTGTGTAGCAAAGTTAGCTACTTAAGTTACCCTGTTCAATGAAAGCACAGTTCATCCTGCATTCCGCTCTTACCTTCAGAGCTCTCTCCACCCTCTTTTCTCTGTTCACTGCAAGTTCAAAGGGACTAATGGAGAGAGTGCAGCAGTAATCCTTCCCTTCACAAATGTGCCAAATGGCCTGTGTGAGAGTGCTATAGACATTTTATTTTTCAAATAATTGCAAACCAGAAATAATCAGGATAATACTGTTATTAAGCTAACTGTATCCTGTCTGCCAAAGACCAGTATGTGTTTTTTTTCCATTTTATTTTGTTGCAGAAAGGATTTCAATTCCGTTTCTAAAAATGCAATAGGTGACATAATGCATAAATACAATATTGCTACTGTAAAACACTGCATTGACTCCATGCTTTACAGTGAAGTGTATCTAAATCTCAGTGTCAACTAGATTTCATTTTGTTGGGAAAGATGCATCATATTGACGGGTGGACACTTTTAAAAATGTACATGACAACGCGGCCAAATGCTTTGATAGCAAACCTAGTCCTGTGGCCTGCTGGTTACATACAGCTTGCAACTGGTGCTCAACCCATGAGCTGATTGTATACTCCTTGACATTCTATCTTACCATGTTGGTTTATACCCACTACCCTGAAAGTGAGATGGCCGCAAACTACAATATTCTGCCTAGTTTGCCCAGTTCTCTACCAGGGACGTCATTTCACCAAAATGCCAGGGTGAGCAGAAGTGACATCACGCGACCCTTGACCCCCGATGACATCACAGGAAATTATGTCATTTGACCACACCCCAAAGTGATATCGCGGTAGCGATGGAACACAACCTTTCAGCCATTGACAAAACAGGAAGTGGGAGCATTGTACACTACGAAAAATATGGTTACGATATCACTATAATGTGATGTAGATTTCATGCAAGAATGGATCGCCATATGTATTGTTAAGATCACTGTGTATAGGCCCATATTACCAAATAACTGTGAATGCAAGCAGAAGTCCATGACCAAATGACAATGATGTGATATTAAATAGCACTTTATCTTAAGCGCTTTATGTCGAAAAAATATACACCCAATATCACCCACCCTGTGTTGGTACTCATTTATCGACCTCAGAAGGATGAAAGGCTGAGTTGAGGCGTTTAAGAACAGACTAAATCAGTGACTCACCCCCTGAAGTGAAATAAACCTTTAATGAGTCTAGCAATTATTGTATAGAATTCCAGAAAGACACATTATTTGGTATTCCTATTCTTTCATATTTAGGGTCAGTGCTGAAAGTGTTAGACTTGTGGTACTCCTGTTCTTATTTTTCTTCTTTTTTTTTAAGGGGCCTGAACAAGAAAACCAGCCACTCCAAAAGCAAAGAGCCACATGGTGCTGGCAACAGCTCGGGAGCTTGCATTACTAAAAAAAAGAAAATTGTTTTGGAGGTCGCAAGGGAGACCACAGAGGTAGCAAGGGAGACCTCAGAGGTAGCAGTTGTGACCTCTGGCGACCCCTAAATGAAGTCCCTGTTCTCTGCCTGCTACGCCATCCACTCTGCTTAGTCTTTTACATAATGAATACACAAAGCTAACTTGACATTTACTTAAAGTATCGATCAATAGTTTCATCCAGTTGTACATCCACAGACCCACTGCAAAACTGTAAACTGTAGTTGGCCTCCAGAGCTCATTTTGCTCTATGATTATGATTGTATTATATATTTTCACCTGCAATAGAGAGCTGTTCAAACTGTTTTCAGAGCCTTTTTATCATATCTATTTGTTTGTGTCCATTCATGCAGCTAACCTATTTACAGACAGTCATCCAGGGCTCGCAAAGCATTTTGCCCACTCGCATAGTCGAGTAGATTTTAAGAAGGGCCAGTACTATTTGCAGGGGATGTTGGAAACCTTTATTTAAACTTTACTTTGTTTGCAGTAAATGTCAAATAAAGGTTTTACTGTGCATGGCTGGCCTCTGGGTGGCAGCAGTGTGCCAAACTAAAGTGGGTTTGTGGTGACATGCACCATTTTACAGAAAGAATTTGCAAGGCTCGATTTATCTCACTAAATGTCTAACTTCAGGAGTATACAAAACTGCTGTATTGTTGCTCATTTTATATTTTGGTTACAAGTATCTTCTGGTGGCATTTAAAACATTAGTACAAAATTGCTAATCAAATGGACTTGTTTGCTAATCAAGAAAAATTTAATTAGCAAACTGCTAATCAATTTTTGAAAACGAATGTATGCCTTGTTAAAGGACATTTTCGAGTCAGTTGTGTCCCTCGTGCTGCAACCGACCGCACCACTGACTGTTATGCTGCAGTCGGTAACGCCGTCCAATACACCTACACCAGTGCTTCAGACCCACCAACCAGCACCGAGACTATTCCGGACCCCCAGCCGACGTGTAGACTAGCCTGCACCCGCCCATCCAGCCTCCCTCACTAAATTGTCTGCCGCCTGATACCCGTAGCGGCCTCCTGTTGTGAACTTTGTTGCAGAAGCTGCAAAGCGCCCTGAAACCGACTTGACACTGTCGAGCACCAACAACTTCAACAAGCACAAGGTACATTGTGGTTCTGATCCCCTGTTCCTTCTCTGAAGGACCCTAGTGACATTTTATGACCCATTTCTCCCTTTGTGTTGAAACCAAGTATCCTTGAACTATTGCGACTAATTACTTTACCAACTACCCTCCTGTCAGTATCCAGAGTGCATCCCTTTTCCTTCTTTCAAACAGTCTGTCCTCTTCATTCCTTTACAGGGTGGGTTGTATTTTGTAGTGTGCTAGAACTGTCTGCTGTGATAATAATAAAGTAGATTTTTGTGTACACACTTGTCCAAACAGTCCCATTTATCATTGGGTAATAATTGTATTTTCGCTGTGTTGCAACTAACCAACAATACTCGACCTTGCAGAGATAAACCTGCCATTCTGTCCATGTTACCAAAATTGGACAAGGAGGTTTATAATTTGCTTGCGTTTCCTATCTATTCGGATCCCTTCTGGTGTACTAGAGGTGTGGGGTTGATGGATGGTTTATAAACTGATATTCATCCCTGGATCACTGGTGCCCCGGTAGTTTATTTGTCACAGCACCTCCTTGAGTGCTGCCTAGCCCACTTGCAGGGAACTGGCACTGGCAGCTGAAATCCTTTATCCATTCACAATGCACTGACACACCAAATGCACACTTTGTCATCACCTGCACGCGGACAATGTGTTGGTTGATGTTTTTACCATTAATTACACAAAGAGAACTACCTGGTCCTCAACAAGGCCACTGAAGTATCTCCCAATTATCTGCACAAAAACTAGTAGATAACATTTCTACCCATTTCAAAAACCAGCTTGGTGCCAAATACAATACCCCAATCCAGGATAACTTTCCGTAACATCGGCTCGACACGTAGGCCTTCCCCTCCCCGACCCCCCAACAATCCTCATGGCGCGTTCCTCTAAAACTATTCAGGGCACCTCTACACTGATTTAGGCCTAGCTTCAACAAACTGTAATTAATCCTTGAAATCGGGGATCCTTCCTAGCTTTTTCAAATCGATTACTATCACTCTAGTGAATAATACGTCAAGCAATCCAGCTACTAACAAAGTACTCTTTGAAGCAAAAACCATTGAAAGGGAAGGAAAATATGCAATTGCAGACCTCCAGCAAAGAAAAGTTCATTTTCTAAAACCACCAATCATATCGGGCCTCTCAGAAGTACAGAAACAACCATACTCGATATCCAAGAAAAAGTTCTAGTGTCTTCACAGGTCACTCAACTTAGTGCCCTTACCTCTTATGAGCTCTTTGCATCAGACAGTATGGTTGACCCACAGCAACCTTCTGGCTCACTTGATTAACTCAAGAGCATTCAAGGAACGCTGTTAAATTGGCAAAGTCTTTCTGGCAAGGTCACCCAGTGAGAAGGGAAATAGGCCACTGCCTACCTGAGCCCCGCAGCTCAACTTATGAAATCCCCCAGAGATCATCACTCTGTCCATGGCTTTTCAATGCCTACGTGAGGCCTCTTTCTGCATTGCCTTTTCAAATATACACAAGGCAAGCCCATGTGATTGTATGTTTGGGAGGGAGTGGCACCAATCAGGCTAATTTTACCAGCTGCCTAGTTTCAATCCAGGTATTGATGAAAGTAGGATCTGCTTGAATGGCTCAAAAGCAGGGATCTCACTCTGTGGATCTACGTGCCCCTCCCTAATCCTGAACAAATTGCCAATGTCATTAGGCCTTCCTGAACCACAGTGGAAGAAATTCAACATCTTGAAATGACTTTCAATGCCTAACTCTCCTTCAGCCAGCACATTTCTGCAATTGTTACTAAAGAAAATGTTAGCTTTCTCAGCGGAGAGCCAACCAACCAACTACAACATTTCTGCAATTCTTACTAAGAAAATGTTAGCTTTCTCAGCGGAGAGCCAACCAACCAACTACAACATTTCTGCAATTCTTACTAAGAAAAGTTTGCTTTCTTAGCGCATACCTAGCCAACCAACGAACTACAACATTTCTGCAATTCTACCTAAAGAAAATGTTTGCTTTCTTAGCACATAGGCAACCAACTGCAACATTTCTACAATTCCTACTAAAGAAAATGTTAGCTTTCTTACTGGATAGCCAATCAACTACAACATTTCTGCAATTCTTACTGAAGTTTGTGCCATAGCCGTTCCCTATTAACACAATTGAACGCTTGTTCGAGATCCATGAAGACTAGATACACATTCCTATTAGTTTAAATTGCCTTGAGCAAATTAAGGATGAACAGATTTAAAGGTGTACCAACCCCCTTGACAAAGCCCGTCTGACGTGGGTCCATGTGTCCTGACTGTGCTGCCCACTCATTTAGTTCTTTAAGTAGGAGGCTAGCAAACAACTTGCCCAAGGTGTCCAGGAGGGCTAATAGTCGATAACTTTTCAGATCTCTGGAGTCCCCCTTTTCAAAAGATAGGTACTAGTATATTTTATCTCCAGGTAGAAGGGATGCGCTTAGTGGCCAAGACTTGTTTAAAGATCTTTATGGTTTATCCCACCCAGGCCTCAACATTTCCCTTATGGACATGCTGTGCCAGTCCATCCGGTCCGGCCGCTCTAGAGGAACTCAGCTTGGTAATCGTAGATTTTATTTCTTCTTTATCTAAGCCAAAGGACCAGCTTCCACTCACATTCATAGGCTCTAATTGGGCGGCCTCTTCGTCCCTTGCAAAAAGCTTGAAATAATGGCTCACCCAACTCGCTTCGTAGCGTGGATGATTTATAAATTCCCCCATTATTCTATTGTTCCCATAGTTGCCTGGTATCATTTTTACAGAGCATTTTGAGTATATGTTTGCATCAGATTCAAGCTGGGCGGCTTTAGAAGCCTTGAGCCAATTTCTGTATGTTTGTTTCCTTTCTCGCCTTAAGTTCCCCGATAGGCTAATGGCTGTTCTTTTTAGCATTCTCATTTGTGCTCTTAAAACTCACCTGGCAATCACAGGTATGGAAACCAACTACACAACATAAGGGAGGAATTCCACACACCCGGGTACAAGAGCAGGTTTGCACCATTCCCTTGTGGTATTCTCCTGCCACATTCTATACGAGAGACCAGAATGGTCTCCGTTCGGCCTGCCTGTTGCAGCAAGAGCAGAGGCACTTCGCTCCACTTGTTCACCCACCAGGCCAACTACCTCCCTCATTTCACAAATAGAATAGATTGCATTCAGGTAAACAATATGACGTCATGTACAAGGTCGCACAGTTTGTCATTGTGGAGTTCCAAGTCAGTATCACCACAAAAAAAATCACTTGTTTCAAGCCTAATGTTAAACAATGGCTAGGATTCGAGTGCATGATCCATTGAAGGCAGGTCGCCATGGTTGGGTACAGGATCGTTGTCTGTTTCCTGATGGCGCATTGAAGCCGCCTGGGGAAGCATTAGCAACATACAGGGAACTGGGATGGCATAATATCACATAGCCGCCTTCCGTTTACCCTATATCTCACACTCTTTGCTGTACGCTCGTTCTCTTTCTTGGTACCCACCTCCTCCTCTCTTTTGTCCCTTGCAGCATAATGTCACCTTTGGTGGAATATGTGCATAGAGGAAAATGGCATGACAGAACATGCATAGCAAAACAAACCGTGATAGCTGGACGGTTTGGAGTTCATCTCAACCATTGTCATTGTTCTGGACCACCCTCCAGGCCATCGTTCTACGCCTACCAAGCCAATACAAAAAGGAAAATACCATATGCAAATCAGGCTTGGTCCCACCTTAAAAGTGGCAGTCCAGCCCGAACTGCTTGGTCACATCCCTTCTGCACGAGACCACTAGTATCCACAAACATGTTTCAGCCTCGTTGGGCCTCATCAGTGAGGAACAGCTTCGGTCTCTACGCCCAGCAGGCAAGGGACCCATGTCTGGGCATACCCGTCCCACTCACGGGGACTATAGCAAGAGAAAAGGAGTGATGGCTGGAAGGTTTAGAAGGAATCTCCATCTCTGGCATTGCTCTGGGCAACCTTCCAGACCATTGTTCTTCGCCTGCCAAGCCATTACAGCAGGGAAAGACCATATGCAAATCAAGCTTGGTCCCACCAGTAGAGACCCAAGCTACTCCTCACTGATGACAGACAAAGAGGCCGCAACATGTCTGGGGATGCTTGTGGTATCGTGCAGAGTACATGTGACCTAGCAGTTCGGCTGGACTTCCCCTTTTGGAGTAGGACCAAGCCTGATTTGCATATGGTCTTTCCCCTTCTGTAATGGTTTGGTAGGCGAAGAATGATGGTCTGGAGGGTTGCCCAGAGCAATGCTAGGGGTTCAAGTTTATCTCTAAAACTTCAGCCATCACCTCTGTTTTTGCTATGAAATAACATGCATACATCATCTCTCTCCTATATATATATATATATCCCCCTAGCCTATGAATGATCTCCTCCCCTTGCTCGTCCCTTTTTCCACTCTTCTGTTCCTACAAAACGCATGAAAAGGTAGCCCGTATTTATATTAGAGGGGGAACCGCACAAGTGCCATCCTTCCACTTCACCCACCCCCTCCTGTAGAAGGGAGCTGCAAGTCAATGCTGGCAGCAGCATTTTTCCTTCCGACATGTAACTCCCACCCTTCAGGTGGCGCCTAAGTGTTATGCAAGCAAATGACATGCGCAGTGTGGTGAATTGCACGGGGCTGCCTGTGGGTCATGCGGGGGCTGAGGCAGGGCCTTCACTTTCCACTGCGAATGAGCCAGCCTGTAACATATATATATATATATATATATGAGAGAGAGAGAGATATATATATCATGATAATGAGGCATGCCTCATTGCTCTTCCCCTCCCTCCAGCTATTCAGGATATGATCATAGAGTGATCTTGGAGATTTGACGATCAATCGTGGCGCGCTTCCAGAGAGTGGCACCCCGGAGGACAGGCGGGGGATGAGTGAGCATTGTGTCCAATGTGCTTTTCCGGGATTTCAATTCCACTTAATAATGTACAGCGGCTCTATCAGCCTGGCATTAGGGATGTCACCGGAACAATAATAAAGCATTATGAAATTCAATTGGAATGAAATGAGCAGATCATGATCATTGGAACCCCAGCCTTGCACCGCCACGACTAATGATGATCGTCGATCAATCGCCAAGTCTCGGATCACACGGGAAGCCCTGAAAATCCTGGGCATTCCAAACAGTGCTGGAGACCCCCGGAACCCAAAGGAGTCTCCCAACAGAGTGGTCTGTTAGTGTGATGGACCAGCCCCATTATCCTTCAGCCTACTCCTTCATATTGTGGTAAGCACGCCGAGTAGAGCATACCCAAAGATGGGAAGAGGAGACACATCTCCACCACCGCACTGGCATCAAAGCAGCAGCCACTCCCCACTGCCATGCTGGATTGGGGAGTTAATCACTTAAATGGAGCGCCCCATGCTGCTTTAGCGACAGCACCCTATTTAAAAGCAGCCAGCATGAGAGAGGGACGCATTGTAGCGTGGCAGGGCAGAATAATGTGGGGGCTAATGTGGACCCCCCGGGGTGGCACATGCCTAACGGTGGCTCTGAGTGCAGGTTGAAATACATCGTATAGCATGCTACTAGATATATTCTAATAAAATCATACACGCAGAATACTGGCATGCACACATGATATGGACATGCTAGCAACATGGACTTATGAAGCTGCACAGTGGTACATTCTGGTCTGCAAAGGTCCACAGTCAGCGTTAATGGCCCGAGCAAAGAGAGAACTCAACAGGGGTAGAACATCATGGTTACTGGCCGGCATGGCCTGGCCTGCTCGGTACATTCACAACCACGAGTTCCTGAGAACTCCACGCCACATTCCTACGGTGTGGAGCTAGAAGCGTCCCTGGCCATGGTCCAGCCCATTGGTCACCCAGGGCCGGGTGTAGCTTAGGAGCATAGAAGCAGCTAGCTTGCACCTGTGGAATGCATCTACACCTCCAGGTGAGGACTGGCTGCTGCCCATTGGTAGCAGGATTAAGGCTGGGTTGGGTTGGGATGGTGGGCCCCCTTCTGCTACCGCACAGGCGGAATGAAGTGCCTTAGAATAGAAGTTGCCCAGAGCAATCGCAGTAGTTAAGATGCATTCAGAGCTGGCTTTCCATTTATCCGTTTTGGTGTCATAGGTCCGTGGGGTAAACCAGTTCTCCACCAGGAGCAAAACATCTCACTGGTGAGAATTTAGTTTCAAGTATGCGGGGCAAATCGCAATTGTCTCTCTGAGGAAGTCACACCGATTACCCCTGCGGCTATAGGACACGGCAACAGAGAATCAAACTCCGGATTATCAGTGCACACTGGAGGCGTGCACTAGTCCTCACACAATAGGTACTCCGCACTGGCCTCGGCGCCGGGAGACGCGTTACATGGCATTAAACCAGGGTTTAAATCCCAAATCAGGTTTTGCCTTGGTACGAGTCCATGCCAAAATCCAGTGCTGGTCATTGGGCCGGATCTGGGATCCCGAAAAAGTTGCACCCTCGAGTATTTTCGTGTTTTCGCCCTGCTTAAAAGGTTTCAAGATGTTCTGTTTTTGACTTTCACGTTACGGAGACGGGATTCGAACCCGAGACAGGGACTCAAATCACTTCACATTATGATCACTTGAGGATCAGGTCAGAATTCCTTTAAAAATGCTTGTTAGGTAGTAAACTACAGTAAACAACAAAATATGTCGGTACAGTTTTTAATTGTTTGTTTAAAGGTGTGCAGGTTTCAAACGTTGCTTGCCGCATTATCGGAAACTAAAACGCTCCTCTAGTGTTATTTTCCATTGGCTCAAGATTAACCTTAATTTGTGTTGAAGGGGGCGGGAGGGGTAGGTTTAAAAAAAAAATGTGCCCCTGTCCCCTGCAGCACCCTAAATCGCCCCTTACACCCTGCAGTCACTGGTGGGATCCCCCAGTAAATAATGTCCATTTCCAGCCCTGTACGGAATCTATGAACACTCCCCGAGATGCTTCCTTCAGTGTAATGGCTTCCGGACTTCACGCTTCCAGAATCACTTTGCATGGCTTTGCGTTCATCTCTGCCCTTTTCCAGCGCGGAACTCATTTCTCATACTGAGATGGCATTTGCATTTCTCACGAGGCAATTAAGAAGGTTTTAGGGTGACTTTATATATGTAGCCGGCCCCCGGTAACGCTAACAAATGCCCACAACATGCACATTCCTAGGGGGGAAAAGGAAGCTGCTGTTTAGCCTTAGTTCATTCTACTTATAAATGACCTTTCAATGGCAATTGTTAGGTGCAGACGGCATCCAGCGTTTGTATGTCCTTAATTGCCAACGACGAGTATGCTCGTCCTTTTTACATAGGCTTCAATAATAGCCTGGCACTTAACCTGATGCTATTCAAATTAAATTTCATTTATTTTTTAGATATTGTAAAGGTTGAATTAGTTAAAATGTTTGATTTATGGGCTACAACGCCAACGCTTCCAATGGAGTCTTTGGCATTGTAGTCCCCAAATCAACCTTTATAATAATATTGTGAGGAAATTGACCATTCGCACGGGGAGTATGTGCTCGGCTGGGCTTTTTTGAAGTTTTTGTAATAAAAATGAATGATGGGAGATCAACCTCAGAAAATGTGTGGGGCTAATATGCACACATTTTCCTCTGCTCACCGCACAACATATAGTCAAGTATACTCGCGGAGGGGAGAGGAGGGTGGGCAACACAGCCTAAAGGCGTAGTCCTCTCTGTCACATTTAGCTGGAATGTGACAGCCACAAGTACATCAAAGCATCTCAGGAAGGGGGAAGGCAACACTTTCCTCCGGCCATGGCTAGCCTAATTAAAATATCAAACGCTCCATGGATCTGCCCTCTCTATTGTCTAAGTTCTGCTGGTGGCAGCACATACTGATGAGTTAATTGATACAGGCCTGCGATAGTTCCGATTGCAGAACTGACAAAGGGGGACAGGAAACCCAACACCACCTTAATATGCAATGTGTCAATTTTGAAGCTAGATCCCACCACTGTGCAAGAAGGCCAGTGAATGCTATGTCTGGGACAACTGTCTACCTTAGGCAACCCCTGCAGGGAGACAGTAAGAGAGGCAGAGGTAAGAGCATTAAAGAAAAGATGGATCCCTGCGCTGACCTCGTTCCATTTTCTGGAGTGTGTCCAAGTCCTGGGTTCCTGCGGGACAATTCTTCTAAAGTCCTGTATGGTGAGATCTGGGAAGAGGATGGGAAACCTGTCTGTATCGGCGATGGATTCCGATGATTAACACCATATGAGGTAGTGCATCTAGCATGAACAAATGATGAGTCTTACTACTTAGGTTTAAGTGCAGTGTTGGTTTAATTGACATAAGTTGCCAGTCTTGAGAGCACATGTAGTGCCAATCACATGGAGAAAGACGATGCACGTTTTTTGACCAGAAGGTCTTTATTCAAGGCTGTGATGGTGTGGCATAGTGAATCAATATGGCACATTTGGCACATCACCAATATGGCACATAGTGAATGTGCCATATTGGTGATGTGGCAAATTGCCGTGAGTAGCAAGGTAAGTGGTGACATAGTACATTGCCAGGTTACATGAGGACATACATATATTATTTGAACAGTGTAATGATGCGAGGTGAGAGTCAAGTGACAGAGAGTGCACTAAGGGGCGAGGAGAGAGAAATTGATAATTAGATATGGTTTAGCTCCATGTTATAAGAAATTGATGGGGTAAGGAGAAGGTTCTTACCGAGTAAGGTGATGAGGTTATATATTCCTTATTTAAGGAGGCCAAGTAGCAACTGCAGAGAAGGAGAATTGTATGTTAGAGGGAAGAAGTATGTGAACTGATGGAGACAGAAAGTTTGTTCACGCCACACACATCAAGGGAGACCTGCGCTTTGAACAGGACCCACAGAGAGCTCAATTTACCAGAGAGACACTTTGATCCACCACGGACAGGAAGATGGGTGGGACTTAGTAGTACGTGTTGTCACCCCTTACCTTTTCTGTTGCATAGCACTCTGGTTATGACCTCACGCAAAACAGAAGATTGTTGTTGGGGACCCAGGATTGGTTCCTTAAGGTAGGTACACCCTGCACCAATCACTGGGGCCCATTTGGCTTTAAAAGAGGGCTGAGACCCTCTTTTGGCACCCGACGACTTCGGAAGGAGTAAAAAGAAGTACTCATTTGGACCCTGGGTGAAGGTACAGTCTGCCTTACAGCCAGTGAAGGAAGGCCAGGATTTCCAAGAGGGAAGCAAGATCCCTCCCCTAAACATCACCCAGGGAACAGAGGGAGATACCGACCTCAGAGGACCCGTTCAGCAGTTCCAGAACATTTACAGAGCAAGCACACAGCGTGCCCTGCTAGGTTCTGCAAGCAAGCTTCGTGGATGGGACGTGCCAGAGAGTCCCTGAACAAAGGACAAGGCTGTTGCCAGCAAACACTCGCCTCAGCTTTGGGCCATCCACCTTAACGGACGACACAAGCCCTGCGAAGAAGCTCGGAGAAGTGCCACAACAAGGATCAACCAGCGTCCATCTTTTAAGGACATTTCCGAGGCAATCCAGCCCTCGAACCGCGACCGGCTGCACCACTGACTGTTGTCACGCTGCAGTCACTAGAGCCATCCCAGACGCTTCGATCAGCGTTCCTCGCTTGCCGAACTGCCTGCCGCCCGATACCTGCAGCTGTCTCCCATCTTGTACCAGGAGCTGCAAAGCGTCCTGGAACCAACTCAACGCTGTAGAGCGCCAAGATCATCTCAAGCACCAGGTACGTTGTGGTTCTGTCCCCCTGGTCCTTCATCGAGGGCCCCTAGTGACATTTACAACCCCTTGCTCACTTGGTGCTGAAACCAAAGAACCTTGAACAGTTAAGACTGATTACTTTACTGACTACCCTCCTGTCAGTATCCAGAGTGCATTCCTTTCCTTCGTGAAACTGCCTGTCTTCTGTGTTCCTTTACAGGGTGGGTTGTATTTTGTAGTGTGCTAGAACGGTCTGTTGTAACAATAATGAAGTAGATATTTGTATACAACCCTGACTGGACAATCCCTTTTATCATTGGGTAATAATTGTATTGTCGCTGTGTTGCAACTAACCAACGATCCACGACCTTCCAGAGATGAGCCTACGTTCCATCCACATTACCAAACTTGGAGAGGGAGGTTTATAATGTACGTGTGTTCCAATTTGTTCAGATCCCTTCTGGTGTAATAGAGGTGGAGGGCTGATGGATGGTTTAGAAACCAATCTTCATCCCTGGACTACTGGTGCCCCAGAAGTTAATTTGTCACAAATCTATTGTCTAATGTCCGACAAATGCATTTCGGATTAGTATTTCTTTTTAGAAAGTGATGGTCATCTATTCGTCACACTCTCCCACCATATCTAAAGAGGGCTCCCATAGATGGGACCTGGAAGCCTAAGATGAAATCTGGTCCCAATTTCTCAACACTTTTGGGTGATGCTCCCCGTTAACCCCATCTAAAGAAACCCATCCCATTATGTTGTATTGAGGAGGATTATTCCCCTGAGCCACCCTTGCCCATCTAGAGTCTTTCTGTCCTACACTCATTGTCCTCTAGATTACAGCCACTAAATTCGTGTCTTTTTAAAATCTCCCAGTGATTTAGACAGCCGCCATTTCCTTTATACTTTATCTCACAATATATCATATTAACACCTCATTCTCGGCATTAAAGCCTAGTAGAGGGGTCAGACACAGCTCTCCCACCTGTTCATTCCCCAGCCCACGAACTACCAGCAGGGATGGACAAGGATGGCCATACTCCCAACAGGGTCCACATCACTTCACCTGATAACTGGGAGGAGTGGTCCCTGCCCCTAGCGACAGAGTTTGTGCCTCATGGAGTAAGGAGGCTGCTGGGAATGGCCTGGTGGTCTACGATCCACTCCTCTACTTGGGTTGAGGTCCCCAGCTCCTTTGTCTCTGCGTCTCCAGATAAACCCAAACTTTCCCCATCCCATACATCAACAGGGATGTGCCTTGACAGCCGGAAGCTTGCATGCACAATGTTGGCCCTACGTGGAAGGACTCTGGAATCCACAGCGTGAATTTCCTAGGGCCCGCTACACTGTTTCCAACAGCTAGCCCATGAGGTAGGGGGCGATGCAGCACTGCATCAGTGGGGTCCCAGGGATGGTCGAGTAGCTGCCAGAACAGGTCCCCACGCATTCTAGAGGCTTCCATCTCTGGACCTTAGTTTCCGGATCGGATCTCCAAGAACCCTGCAAGCATCTCCCTCTCGGTTTCTAGAAACAAGCTTTTACACTAATCAATTCAGCGTCCTTGACAATTCCTCCAGCAAAAGCAGGTGCATAAAACAAGGTGATAACAAGACCAATATCCTATTGATGTACAGCCTGCAAGCAAAGCGGAGCAGCGAAAGGAAGATATAACGGGGGATGGAAGGGCAGCAGGAAAGGTTAGGCCACAGGAGACGTGAGCGGGCGAAGGCGGGCTAGCAAGGCGCTTGGAGTCATGGTGTCCAAACTGGCACCATTACGCTCAGTCACTCAATCCCACACGCAGCTCAATGACGTATAACCAGATACGGCTACACTTTCCCATAGTCTTCATGGATCGGGAGCTACTTTCCGGTGATGCCAAGGTTAGTAGGACAGTTAACCACATTCGGGTCCCACATCCAAGAGTGAAGCGCCCTGTTACACAATGTCCATTCTCCCTCTCTTTTCAGGCCAGTCCCCGAGCTGATCCCCAGCCACTTTGGAAGCAGCTGTTTCGTGGAGACGCATTCGGCAAGAATTGCTTTCTGAAGGTCAGTTTCAGAGCAAAAACCTACAGTAACGTAGCCCAGATGTCCTTTGCAAACTGGTCCCTTGAAAAGTCAGCTGGCTTTTATTCAGGAATACGAGCCAAGCAGAATAGCAATGTATTACAGCCAGGGTCAATGTAAAAATAAAAAACACCTCTACCTCCTCTTTAAGTGCGGTATGTTTAGTTTATCCACCCCATCGTATAACCAACACTGGGCCACCATCTCTGGTTTAGCTCTAACTTGCTTTTTTCGTCCAGCATGTTACAAATACTAGGACCCAAGGGAAAAGCCGGAAACCACAAGTGGGAGGGAGGAAGCGACTTTAGCTCTTTTCGGTTATCCCACATTGTTGAACCAATGTGGCAGTGAAGGAGTTAATAAAGTATGCAGTAATCGCTAGGATGGAAAACTCTTGGCTGTCCATTGCTAGTGTTCTTCACTACTGACCGTGCTAAACTCCCCCATTCAGTGTAAAGTCAAGCAGAACTAGAAACACTGTTGGGGGGGAATCGGGGGGGGGGGCGGGGCAGAGAGAGCATTCGAGAATCGGGGCCAGTGGCTTCTCTGATCCACAAATGGTGTCTCCAGTCAACTTGAGCAAGACCCCAAAACTTTGGAAGACACCTCCCACTTCATACGCAACCTCCTCTCAGTATCAATGGTTACCGTAATTCAAGCACCAAGAGCTGGTCTTCACCGGCACATTTAATAGCTGTATTCCTACTGGTGACTGGTTTTTCCAAGAAGAGCAGGATGGGTCCTAGCAGGATGGGTCTGCCTTGGCTCAAGACGCACCTGAAGGTCCATTGACTGGACTGCCATTAGGTTCTCTCAATCGATAAAACAGCATCTGCAAAATACTGCTCTGTTAACAGTATTACCTCGGCTAGAGCGTCCCCTTTCAGCATTCAGATCAAGATTTAATATAGAATCAATGTTTCCTTCCTATATTAACTTTGACCACATCGTCAGAACCTCATGTACGCAAGACTTCGGAAAGCACCAAGATGTACCAGGCTGGTAGGAAATGGGCTTCCTTCCAATGAGAAGGCAGGTAGTGATTCTTCAGCAGAGGAAGGAAAGTCAACATTCTTGCTTCAGTCTCTGTCCCAATGCAAGAGATGGAGCGGATATGGGAGGGACGTCAAGCTGTCAGCCTGCCATGTAATTGCAGGGTTTGGTCCGGTACGCGGAATGATCGCTCTCAATACACTTTGGCGATCAAGTAAAGAGTACCAGGTTCACAGACCCGAGTAACTTTGCAACCTTTATGCAAATGCCCAGGTGCCCCACCCTGCTCTCAGGCACAGTGTTGCGTGTTAACCTGTACCTGTCATGCTGTTAAATCCTATGACAATTGTCACACGTTTCAAGTTCACAACGGGGGCGACAAAAGTTCACTTCTCTTTATTCCAAACGTACCACATAAACTCTCGAGAATTGACACATTTAGAAGTGGGCATTTCAAATTCAGTGAAGGAATTCTCTATCGACAATGAATAACGGTTTCCTCCCGTCTCGCCCCTATTGTCCATAACAATCTTCTGATGGGGGAAATCGCCTCAGTTCCAATCACTGGTAAGATCCATGTAAACCGCTTCATAGTAAGAAGTGAAATCTGATTGAATAGTGCAAATCCTGATTGGTTGTATCCATAGTGGGCCGCCAAGAGCCTTCTGGGCTCACAGAGCTCGAGAATGTGTCTCAAGATCCCAACTCAGCCATCATATTTCACGATTCCTTAGATCCAACCCAGCCATCATACAGAGATTCCTAGATTCGACTCAGACATCATCATACAACAATTCCTTAGATTCAGCTCAGCCATCATACAGCGATTTCTAGATTCCACTCAGCCGCCAAACAACTCCTAGATTCCACTCAGCCATCATACAGTAATTCCTAGATTCCACTCAGCCATTATCATACAGCAATTCCTTCGATTCAACTCAGCCATCATACAGCGATTTCTAGATTCCACTCAGCCGCCACATATTCCACACAGCCGCCATACGATTCCTAGATTCCACTCAGCCATCACACAGTGATTCCTAGATTCCACTCAGCCATTATCATACAGCGATTTCTAGATTCCACACAAATATTATACAACGATTCCTAGATTCCACTCAGCCGCCAAATATTCCACTCAGCCGCCATCCGATTCCTAGATTCCACTCAGCCATCACACCATTATCATACAGCAATTCCTTAGATTCAACTCAGCCATCATACAGAGATTTCTAGATTCCTTCTAGCCACCAAACGATTCCTAGATTCCACTCAGCCATCATAAAGCGATTCCTAGATTCCACTCAGCCATTATCATACAGCAATTGCTTAGATTCAACTCAGCCATCATACAGAGATTTCTAGATTCCTTCTAGCCACCAAACGATTCATAGATTCCACTCAGCCATCATAAAGCGATTCCTAGATTCCACTCAGCCATTATCATACAGCAATTGCTTAGATTCAACTCAGCCATCATACAGAGATTTCTAGATTCCTTCTAGCCACCATACGATTCCTAGATTACACTCAGCCATCATAAAGCGATTCCTAGATTCCACTCAGTCATCATACAGTCATTTCCAGATTCCAATCAGCTACAATACAGTAATTCCTAGATTCAACTCAGCCATCATACGATTCTTAGATTCCACTCAGCCATCATAAAGCGATTCCTAGATTCCACTCAGTCATCATACAGTCATTTCCAGATTCCAATCAGCTACAATACAGTAATTCCTAGATTCAACTCAGCCATCATACGATTCCTAGATTCGACTCAGCCATCATGCAGTGATTCATAGATTCCACTCAGCCACCATACGATTCCTAGAGTCCACTCAGCCATTATACTGTGATTCCACTCCACCACCAGACAGTAATTTCTAGATTCCAATAAGCCACCATACAGTCATTTCAAGATTCCACTCAGCCACCATACAGCGATTTCTAAATACCACTCAGCCATCAGACGATTCCTCTCAGCCACCATACAGTAATTTCTAATTTCCACTCAGCCACCATACAGTGATTTCTAGATTCCACTCAGCCACCATACAGACAGCGATTTCTAGATTCCACTTAGCCATCATACGATTCCTACATTTCACTCAGCCATTATACAGCAATTCCTTAGATCAACTCAATCATCATACAGCAATTTCTTAGATTGTTTAACAGACTGTCATATTAACTTAATCTCTGCGCTTACATATAATCCGAGCCAGATGAGGCACACTAGGTACTTCCCATGGGCCCCAAAGTTCAAGGAATCTCAAAGGCCACAGTGATAAGCCACAGCTTCCTTAATAGTTCTATCCATCAACTGTTGTATGCACAGCTTTATTTTTAAATCTATTTAAGAAGACTTCCCAAATCTGTTTGGCATTTGATTTTGCCCTCAGCCAAATCTCGAGAAGATTTGGCCATGATATCCGGTTCCATCTGGTCATGCTGCCCTTAATTCAGAGCATCGCAGATACTGAAATCCCCTGCAACCCGTTACTCAAGTAGCCCAGTAGCAATCCCATGGAAGATGTATCTGGACTGGGACACTCGCATTAAAATGAAGCCCACTGGTCGACGGGGCTACTGATGCATGGGTGAGGTGTTAGCAATCCCATGTCCTTTTATTGGTGACGTCCATCCCAAGTTGCAGCCATAATTCCACTCTCTTGTCAACAGTAGAAGGATGAAGGCAGAGCGCTTTGATTCGATCTGCTCCATTGTTAATCCTCATCACGGTATACACAGTTGCCAATAGTCCTAGGTCATCAGGGTCACCAGTATCCAGGCCAGATAATCAATGTCACTTTGCATGATGGAGCCAATAAGGAAGGGAAGACTGCATACATAAAATAAAAGTCTCCACATGGGATGTGCTTAGCTACAAATCCAGGGCTGGATCCCTGTGGGCTTAATGACATGGGGTCAGTTGTGAACTCAATGTGATGAGGAATTGTTATACAACCTCAGAAGAGATCAGGTTGCAGGTGTTTTATTTAGGGAGCACGCTGGAGCTTCTATGACCCCATTGCATTGAGGGGACGGGGCAGATTAAGAGGCAGGAATCCTTAGTCACTTCGTATACCTATGCCATTGCTTCACTTTGTCTCACTGTCGCAAGTGAGGAGGAGATTAGTTGAAAGAGGGATGCAGGCCTCTCGAGTTGTCCAGTGCCTTGTGTGAGTAGCTCATGCAGTCCTGGCATTAATCTTTGCATTCTGATTCTAAGATGTTACTGGTTTTGGCAGGGTCATGCTGTGCGCTAGGCCTCCTGACACAGTACAACCCAAACTGTGCTAGGACTCCTGACGTGGTACGGCCCATGCTGTGCGCTAGGCATCCTGACGCAGTGCGGCCCATGATGTGCGGATGTCCTCCTGACGCAGTATGGCCAATGCTGTGCGATACTCCTGATGCAGTACTCCCCATGCTCTGAGCTAGGCCTCCTGATGCAGTACAGCCCATTATGTGCACTACGCCTACTGATGCATTACGGCCCATTATGTGTGCTAGGCCTTCCGACGCAGTATGACCAATGCTGTGCACTAGACTTCCTGCCACAGTACGCCCCATGCTGTGCGCTAAATTGAAGAATGGGTCCCCTACACTACAAGCATGTATGGGGAAATGTAGTGTTACTGCGGGGGCGGTTTATCTGTGGTCTCTGGTGATGGACAACTATTGGCTTTAGACAATTCCATCATTAACATCTACATTCGAGAAGGCAATATGCACCTGGTGTCCCTAAGGTTCTACTCATCACATGTGTGAGTATAGTCCATCCTTTTTGCTCTATATCTTAGGCAGGTTCTCACCACTGGGAGAAAGCAAGTAGATCTATCTAGCGCAGGTAGATCCCAATCCCAGTGTGTAGAGATGAAACACTTATTCCTGCAGGCAACCAGTGGAGTGACATGGTCTCCTTTACAAAGTTCCTATATGAACCGGACAGTATCATTTCACACCAGCTGTAGTGTTTTTAAATCCCCACTGGTTATCTTTCCACCAAACTATAGAGCAGGACTTGTGACAGGTGATGGGGCTAGCAGCAAAAAACGTCTTTCACAAGTGTTACAAATTTGGAACCTATGAACTCCACCCATCCTTGACAAATAGATCAGAGATCATTTTTCCACACATCGGCCTCAGACCAACCCCTTCTTTCCTAACCTTTGCCTAGAAGTGCCGCTGGCAGAAAGTCCTTTTTCTTAAGCTCTAGTGTTTGTCTCATAAAAATATATTATATATATATATATATATATAGTTTTTTTAAACATTTTTGGATTGGATTAATACTATGGAAAAAGCAACTTCCAATAAACTCTTAGTCCATCTCCCTACGACTGTCAATAAACTGAAAGAACCAATGGTTTATTGTAAAAGATACCCTAGTAAATCAATGATGAGAACTTTTCTGAAAGCTCGCCTTAACGTCCTTCCGACACAGGACATCTTAGCGATAAGATCCGGATCCAAGGAAAAAGCCTGCAGACTCTGTAAAAATCCCGAAGAGACTGCATGCATTAGACACCTGCTGATGCCCTGCCCTGGGCCAACCCAGGATCGCCTTTTTTAGTCCCTTGACGGCAAACTCATTCGCTGGCAATGAAGCAACTTGGTGGAATTGCCTTATTACAGGCGCTAAGACCCGATGGCATACGGCGGCTGCTAAACATTTGAATTTGGCAATGGACAGAACAAAAGTGAGCACTGCCATCGGGACTTTGCCTAACATTAAAAGACTGCCGGCCAAACTACAGATCGGCATCAAATCTTTCGGGATTTCATCGTGAATCTTTTTGATTGGAATCGCTTTTGTAAAAATCTTATTGATTATATACAAATAAATAAAAATAAAAAAAGTTTTTTTTATTGTTCCATAGCCCGTGTTTTTAAGACCGGTTTAATTCCTCTCATGCGGTCTATTTTTACACAACTGTCAAGGGTGCGGCCGGTTTGACCATGCGTAATCTGTGGTCCTGCATTTTGCAGACTGTAGTGAGTGACATTTTTGCTTTTCTGTCTTTGAACACAGCATTAATTGCAAGTTGTATTTCTTCTGTGGGCTTCATGGCATGATCAATCTCACGAGAGACCTGGTGAGGCACAGGCATTGCTAAGTGTACTACATGCCCCATTCATTTATAAGCTGAGCCCCTGGATACCTCGGTTGCAGAGTCTTGGCATGTTAAGTCCATCACTGAGGTTTCCGGGCTCTGCACCAAGACTATGGACCATCAATATACATGATGCAGCCAGTCTCACAAGCCTCCACGACGGTCCAGCTGAAGGCAGCTTCCTGCCTCGAAAGGTTCTAATGTCTAGACTATGGTTACCATAAGTTAAGGTTACTTGTAAAACGTGTACATGTTTGGCACTACAGGGGTCTCTTTCCAGAAGAGCAGAGCTGAACTAGCTCCGGGATGACAACATGTCGTTGAACCAGGTCTTCTGGAGGAAAGGACTTTTCAACCTTACAGTTCGACTAGACCCAGAAATCTGATAGACGCAGTCTGTGCAGGAGCCACTGCAATACCAGTCGAACACCTCTGTAGATTAAGAAGCCAAAGGGAAGTAGCTTGGAATGGAAGGGGTTTGGTCCAGGATGGACTGCAGGTTTCTGCAGTGAGTCTGCTTGATGGGATGTCACCTCAATGGGAAGGTTGGTAGTAAACACCTTTGTCAAACGAAGTGGCCTGGAGTGCCTGTCTTGGCCATCTCGGCTTGAGAGTGCGAAGATCCTGGACAGCCACAACTGGTCTATGCTCAAGACTTTACCTTTTACTCGATTGGCAGCACGTGTGATGACTATGAAGAAGTCCTCTATGATTCCTAGCGATCTACTGAGGTCTTCCTTCTGGCAGGGAGTGATGGGAGAAGATATTGACTTCTGCTTGAAAGCTCATCCTTTTTGCAGTGACTGGCCCAGCTGCCATTCTCTGGTAGGGTGTGTGCAGAAAGCCTCTCCAGTAGTTGGACTCTGGTACGGATGCATGATCTTCATCAGTAAAGGAGTAAGTCTTAAGATGAGCTTGGGCATGATACACCCTTCCTCCCCCATCAGTGGTCAGCGAGAGTAGACTCCACATGCCCCCAGTATGTCAATGCATGCACATGCATCTGGTATCACATGTGCATGACTGTCCGCTGCACACATTGTCGGCCTATGAAACGTGGGTTATTTTTTACATCAGGCATCCTGATTGTATTTCATGAACCGGGAAAAGGCATTTGGAGAACAGACTATCCATCTTTGTAAATATCAATAGCGCCAATCGATTGGTTTCTAAAATACACTTCCTCCAGGTGCTGTAAGGGCAATTAGCAGCCGGTAGCCTGACACTGTACGCAGAGCAGATTTTGGCTTCCGTCCAAAGTAGCTGTTCCCCACAAAAGGTAATTTGTGTACACATGGCCAAAGGGGAACTGTGACTTGCACAGTACAGGTCTAACCATTTTATGTTGTTTTAACTATAGCTTGTTTTGTATAGGCATACAAGCTTGTGAAATCAATGGGTGTCAACGGCGTTACTACCACTCCCCAGCCCATTCATACCTTTCCTGTCATAGCATCATAGTTCATTTTATTTATTTTCCAACAGTGTGTGGGACCGTATATGGGCAAGCTTTAACTCTCTAGATGTGCTGGACTACAGCTGCCATCAGGCATAGCAAGGATAGTCAATGGTGAGGGATCATGGGAGTCCTAGTACAAAGGATCTGGAGAACCCCAGATTGCAGACTGCTGGGTTAGTGGGTTTGGTGCCCAATGGTTTTATTCCGTGTTGGCCACTAGAGGTGGCCAGCATTTGGGGTTCAGGACCCAACTCTCACCAGGGCAGAAAGGAGATCTTCATTCAAGTGTTGAACACAGCATGCCATAACTTTATGCAAAGACGTCTCCGAGAGGATACATGAGTGCTCTCCATGGAGCCAGCCTAGCTTCACTCGTTCCTGAGTGGCTATTTTCATCTGGCGACCCGGGGCAAGTTTATTTCTGGCACTTCCTCGTGAGCCCTTCGGGCCAGGGCTCACAAGACTCTTCAACTCTCCCTCCTAAACCACAACACCACCCTGCTAAGGCTGACCTATGGAGTGAGCCATAGTTCACGTGTCTCTTCAATTCTCACTACTCCACCACACCTCCCTGCATGGGTGATGTACCAATTGGACCATGGTTCACAACTCCCTCCTATTCTCCCTACGCCACCACACCTCCCTGCATGGGTGACTTACAGAGTGAACAAAGGTTCACGACTCCCTCCAATTCTCGCTACTCCACCACACCTCCCTTGCATGGGTGATGTACCAATTGGACCATGGTTCACAACTCCCTCCTATTCTCCCTACGCCACCACACCTCCCTGCATGGGTGACTTACAGAGTGAACAAAGGTTCACGACTCCCTCCAATTCTCGCTACTCCACCACACCTCCCTGCATGGGTGACGTACCAATTGGACCATGGTTCACAACTCCATCCTATTCTCCCTATGCCACCACACCTCCCTGCTTGGGTGACGTATGGCGTGAGCCATGGTTCACGGTTCTCTCCAATTCTCGCTATGCCACCACACCTCCCTGCACAAGTGACGTGCGGAGTGGACCAAGGTTCACGACACGCTCCATTGCTCCCTAGACCACCCCAACTGCAGGGGATGTTATTCTTACATGGAGCACATCCAGTTCTGCCTCTGATGAGCTGGCATTCCAGATTGGGGGCAACCCCTGAGAGAGGGAGTCTCATGTGCATAAATTCATGGATGAAAGGTAATTTGCTGAAGCTCATTATCCTTGCCAAGCAAGACAAACACAAAAGGAATATGAAAGAATATTGGTTCCCTTCCAATCTACTCTAGATTTTGCAAAAATGGCAGAAGTAGCTTGCTTGTAATGTAGCATACTACCAAATCCCAATCACAAAATGTTTTAATTATTTTTATTTAATATCATTTGGTTAAAAAAAAATGTAACTTAACAATTTAAAACAATTCATAATTACCAAAATACAATTAAACATAAAGAAAAAAGATTAAAAGGAAAACTGACTTCTTAGATTAAAACAATAAGAAGAAAAAAACTACAAAGAATCGTCCAAGCTATCAACTCTCAGGGCTTTAAGAAGGCCCATTACTGCCACCACTGTGGAGGTAGCACTTCCCGCCAAACAGTTCCAAACCCCTCTTCATCACCCAACAAAAATAATACCAACAACTTTCTTAAAAAGTTCCATCTCATACACTTAGCCGCCAGACCGTGCACTAGCAAATGCTTTAAAGTCTCTGCTTCATCTTTGTTCTGACAAAATCTACAGTGGACCGGTTCCAAAGAAAGTGAAGTAAATCTAACTATTATCTCCTTAGTTCGTACCAAATTCCACCTGAAGCGAAGAAACAGTTTGCAAGTGCCCTTGTCAGGTTAAATAGCCAAATAAGGAGCCAACATGCCCAGTTCTTTATGGTCACCAGATAAATGATTTAGGGAAACCTATATATGCATACCTTCGGTCATCAATATCCAATCTAGACTGTATACTAGACGTCTAATGCGATCAGGATTCTATGTCAGATCACATAACGAGCCACCCATTTTACTAAGCAGGCCACTACAAAGCTCACCCAACTCCAGTATCCATCAGTTTCCCTTCTCAAGCAGAATAACTGAGATCCACATAAAGAGAACCAGATGAAGGGCACATGACCTTCCTATACAGAGAGAGGTATCTCCAGTGGACTCTTGCTTCCAAAGAGACAGGCCCAATATAAATCTTATAGCTTTAAGAGGAACAGAGCCTTGAATACGCATTGCTCTTTTCCAAATGAGAGCCTCGGGAGAGAAAAGAGGTATCCCGATACCGATAAAGGGTATATTTTGATCCCATAAAGTATCTTGGGCACCACTTTACCCTCGAAGTAGCGAATACATGGCAACAGTGAAAACCTACCAAAAGGAGCATCAACTGTGCACATTTGATTAGTTAAAGCTATTGCTCGAGATTTCAACCAACTACACAGTTGTGGCTCACAGGATTTTGAAGTGATCGGAAAAGCCCAAGTAAATCAAGGCATCAATCCTGTCCATTGGATCGTTTCCCACATGCCAGCGAAAGGCTGAAGCCCTTCTCCAACGAAAGAATTCGATGACCTTGGCCTTAGTTAGATTAATGTTAAGGGAGTGGCCTTGCACATACACAGAACAGTCATCTATTAAGTGTAGCAGTCATATAGTTGTTTGGTCAAAAATCAAAAAGTCATCAGCATATGCTAGCCACAGTGGCCTCATGTTATGCAATTCTTGGGTAGCTAGGGCAACCGGCTAGATAGTCACTAATGTCCGCCATGTAGAGATGAAACAATCAGGGCGCCAATATGTATCCCCGCCTGACTCCATGAAAAGTCGATTCTAATGAGCCAGGGCCCAGGTTTGATCCAGGCGAGCTAAGATGCAAGACTTCTCTTGTAGCCCTATAATCAGCCTCAATAAACCATTTGGAATGCCCCAGTCTTTGAGCTTGGTCTACAGAAAACTGAGTTCCACCCCATTAAAAGCTGCTGAGAGGTCAATCGAGGAAAAATAGATGGAATGCACTTTCCCCACCCATGCAAGATCTTGAATACATCTTAACATGAGGCCATTCAAATGGGTGCCTGTATGTCTACTGAAACCTATATTTCTTGGTGCGTGCACTCTCCATCGCCCACAGCACAAGATGCAGGAGTAGAATACTAGTGAAAACATCGTTCTCGGCGTCAATTATGGCTATAGGTCTGCAGTTGGTCAGGTCATATCTAATTCCCTTTTTATATATGGGCACAATATACGTCGAAGGCCATGACTTTGGAAAGGATAGAGTATTACCTACACTTTGGAAGAGAATTGACAGGGTCTTCTCCCATGCTGCTGGATTACCCTTTAATAACAAATTTGAAAGTTTATTTGGACGCTCAGCACCGGAGGAACTAATCTTAGTAATGGCTTCATAAACATTACCATAACTGATGTTTATAACAGTTGCCCCTTCCCTCAGACCAAAATCTGATGTTAGACTTGAGCCTTTCATCTCGGGAGCGGCATATAAAGAAGTAAAATGAGAAACTCAGTCGTTCTCCGAAATTGCATTACTCTGCTGAATTGCGTGGACTGTGTCAAGTACATTAATTCTCTTCCAAAAAATTTGTGTTTTTATTTCATAACGACTGCAAGATGACTTCCATGTCATTTTGCACCACTTTGGCGTGGTTGGTACGTCACCAATACTTAAAGGTTTGTCGGGCGCTTCTCATCAACCACAATTTCTCAGTCTAGGTTAAGTCCATCCTAGGCTCAGTTCCTCTAATAGAGGCTCTCATACATTTCTTCCTATTAGCCAACTCTGCATTAAAAACATGGAAATGTCTCTTGGAGTAATGTCACCTCCTGTCTTTCTATTACAGAGGGGGGAAGAAAAAACATCTGAGTTGAGATAAAGGGCTTAAAATAATCCAGCGTGAAGGTGTTACGCCTTCATTCACAAGAGGTAGAGAGAAGGCGATCGGATTTGACGTCATTCCCCCTGGCAATTGAACCGGTGCTCCATATAACGCGGATACCTGCACGGTTTTTTCTTACTGCGGTTGGACCTTTATCCTCCACAACACAATCGGTCCAAGAAAGGGCCAAAGAGATCTCAAGCATAGAGTGGTCACTGCAAGAGGTAGAAGAGATTATCAAAGAAATACATCTTTCAAACAACCACTTTCCCACAAAAATATAGTCCAGGATTGCTTGTGCTGACCCGTTCGTCTAAATGTAGTGGGCCGGGATATCATCAAAAACAGTCACGTTTAATTGTATGAGGCCCAAACCACCAAGACCTTTATACCACCGATGGCCATTATAAACTTTCAACCCATGTCCACCACCTTTCACAAGGGCACTAATAAATTGAGCCTCATTCATACAATCAGAATTTAAATCTCAAGACAGAATAATGGAACCCCTGTGTGCTCAAAGTTCCTGCCAGTGTTTTTTCAAAGCAGTCTTTAAGTTAGAGTTAATGACTTAAATGGAGCGAGCTGTAAATGTTCCACTAGTGTAATAAACCTGGTCTGCCTTCAGCCACTCCATTTAGAAGCCCTATTTGTGCCCTTCACTGAAGTCCTTTTAAAACAAGCATAGGGCTTGTGTATAAGTATTAGCCATTTGCCAGGCACTGCTATTAAATGCCCAGGACCACTACGGCAGTGCCTGGAAAGTGCCTTTCCCGTGCCTACACAAAAGCCACAACTGTTGCCAATGCTGGTTTGTTTTTACTACAAAACCATGCACCAGAAGTTGGCCACTGGCGATCGCACTATTGCTGCTTTCTTCTACTGTAGCTTTAGCTAGTGCGGCTTTCTAGGCGCGCACTGCGACACCGGATCAGAATAAATACACTTTGCCGTAAGATTAGAGATATACAATTTACAATTTTACTCACCAACCAATTTTCCAGGTTTGGGCAAAGTGATTGCTATTTAAGGACTAGAGGTTGCTAATGCATCATTGATGAAATATGCGACTCTGTGCTGCAAGTTGGCCTGATAATGAAGCGAAAACCAAAAAAAGAGAAACATCGGAGCTTCATCAGGGCAGGTGCTTTTTGCCACTGTATTTCCATTAATAGAGAGGGTAATGATTTCCAGCGTTCATTTCTCCAGGTTTATCATCATACACTTCTTGAAAATTAGAGGTATTGTGGGTGGGAAAGGCATGTGCCCATCCCCGCCCTGACAGGCAGGTGAAAGAGTTCACATCACATGGGCATGGAGAAGGGCAAAGCAGCAGTGTCATTGCACTGCAATGGGAGCATGCTGATGCCATGGTGGACAGTCATAATGTCGAAAAAAAAATGTCGACAGACAAAAATGTCGACAAAAAAATGTCGAAAAAAAAATGTCGACTTTCGTTTTTTTTAATTATATATTTATTTTAGGGGTTCGGGACTAAAAAAAAAGGGAAAAATTAAAAAAAAAAATTAAAAAAGGGGGGCTGGGGGGGAACCCCCCCATTTCGAAAAAAAAAATGCATTGAAAAAAAAAGTCGACATTTTTTTTTTTAGACATTTTTTTCCGACTTTTTGACTGTCGACATTTTTGTTGTCGACATTATGACTATAAACCTGATGCCATCGCGACCCATGCCCGCTTGGCCCAAGTCAAGTGCCACCGCTCTGTCCCTGTACAACTCGCATGGCCCAACTCTAGAGCCATTGCTCTGTCCATGTTCAGCCCTGCAAAGCCTACCTCTTCTTGCTTTCACTGGGCTCGCTGTCCTGGCGCAAACTTCTACTTGGAGTAGGTTACATTCCTTAAAAGTTGTTTTTAATATGCAACATATTTTCTTACAGCTGCATTTCTTTATGGATTCTGACAAACTATTTGAAGTTGACAATTGAAGCAAGCCTAGCACCCCTATGCAAACACAAGGGGTGGCGTCTATAGGTGACTGGGAGGTCTTGATCTCTCAGAGCCTTGCGGCCGGTTAGGTGTATCGACCCACGTTCAAGTTATTATGCTGCAACAATTGGTGCTGTGGGCTTAGAAAATCCAAGATGGGCGAAAAGCCCACATTTGTGTCAGAATCCAGGAAATCGGCGCAGTTTTTGCGCACACCTAAATGGTCGCCTGACCTGCCACCCACCAGTGCGAGCGTGATGGGCCAGAAGCGCCATGAGTGAAACGTGACGTCAAAAGGAGAAACAGCAGAGCCCGTTAGCTCAAAAAGCGCTTTGAAATCACCTTTGTTTCTCTGAATGCAAGCTCAAAATGCCTACTTCAAAAGTTGCAAGATATTCAAAAATCTTACTGAACACCAGCAGACGTCTGATAGAATGAAGTCTTGTGTGCATACCAAATCTGGATAGATGAAGAGCCTAAAATAATGTTCCTAACAAAACTGGCTGAGCTGTGGATGTCAGCAGCTTAAGTGAAATGGGATTTAAAGCCACTAAAACCGAAATGTTTAAAATAAATGAGTGACCTACTTTTGAGTGTCACATGGGTTGCAACTGCTTAAATGTCATGGTTTTGAACTTAGAATCAGCGTTCTAGCTGCATGTGTCAAAATTGTAAGTTTGATTTGAATGAAGAAAAAAAGGGAACAAAAGTGACCTTTGGCTGAAGCCTGGCTTAAAGGGACTGAATTCTGCCCGGCAACTACCCCCGACAGGAGTTGAAATTTGCCCAGCAACTGTATTCACAGGCCTGGCCTCCCTTCTGCTGCCCCACCAAAAGGAGATCACACCTCTCTGATGGAATCAGGGGAGGAGTACCTGGGACTGCAGTGAAACAGAACAATGAACTTCCCTTTGCTCCAAGCAATTTCTAAATCAGGGGGTCGTAAATGGCTTCCTCTTGGAAGGAAATGGGAGGGGCACTGCCTCTGTGAGCCAGCTGAGCTTGGAGGAAGTGGACAAACCAGAAATTCCCCCATGTGCTTTGGGAAACCACACCCCTCTGGGCCAGAGCATAATTTTAGAAAGATGGATAATTCATAGTACATAATCGTCAAAAATGATATAAATAATATCATTATTCCAGTGATATTTCTGTGCACATTTTAAGAGGTGTTAGGACTCTGTTGTATGTTCTGGGGGGTAGTAGTGGAAAATAGGCTATTACTCCAAATGTATGCATGTTAAAAATCTGACACTTCATCTGATGCCCATATTCCTTGCGCACATTTGTGTAAATTCTGGAAAAATTTAGAGGTTGTGTTCTGGATGAAAAGGGCAGAATTCTGTCAGAAGTGAACACAACATCTTACAAAGACAGGGATCGGATGGTTTGGTGCTACAGAAAATATGTTAACTGGACATATAATATTAGAAAAATTGTACATAGATAAATATGCATTTGGATCAAAAATAGATTTGTGTGCAAAGTGACAAGGGGAGGATTCTCTGACCCATAAACATACCTCATCACGATGACACTCTATTTCCTTCCCCCAATCAAGGGAGAGAGGAGAACTTGGCCAATGATAAGTTGTGAGGGGCAGGCTTAGTTATACCCACGCACACACCCATTTTCAAAAGACATAAAAAGAGCCGCTGAGACCCAGGTAGAGACATTCACTTTCCACTTTCTTGCGAAGCACTTTGACGAGAGACTCCAGACTTCAAATCCAGACAGATCCAGAGACCAGAATTTAGAATTCAGACTCCAGAACTTAAAGCAGAGGGGCCAATCCACGAGCTGAATCCTTTTCAGCAGGCCTCAAAATCTTTTGCAACCTGATATTAAACAGCCGGGCTGTGCTGTTCGCTTCTGGCTAGAACTTTTGCTGGAACCAGAGACCCAGACCAGACCACGGTGCCAGTACCAGACCCAGAAAGCAGAGCTGTATCCCAACCGCAGACCAGACCCAGACCAGACCGTTGTGCAGGGCCAAGAACTTTTGCCAGAACCAGAGATCCAGACCAGCAGAGAGAACCGCACCTAAACCTGTTGACCAGATCTGTGACGAAGCCCATTCCTTCCAAAAAGTAGGAGCGAGTATCCAGCCAGAGCTGTGCAAAACCAATCTCTTAGTCTAAAATAATCTCATCCCATCCATTTCAACCTATTTAGAACTGCATAGAAATCGTGTGTCCATTCTGTGTTTTCAAACCTGTGAAAGTTTCATTTGTCATTTGAATCTTACTTTATTTCTGAGAATCTACCTCCACTAAATCGTCAGTATCTTTTGAATCATACGTGCTAGGAACGAGATTGAACTGTCATCTTAAAGCTAAGAATCTAAGCTTTCCAACAAGCCCAAACTTTCTACTCCTTATAGTTTTTCCGTAATTGCGCTCGACGCACTCTGAAAAAGTGCCGCGAATTGCAATTTGACTCAAACTTCTTCACCTGTCAAAAATAGCTGTCTTTTGCTTCCATTGCTGAAATTCGTTTTCAACCTGATAATCCCCTCATGAATCACTGATAGTGTAGACCTGACCCAATCTTAAGTAGCTGTCACCTACCCTGAATCTCTTATAGGGAATTAAAATCATTTTTAGCATATTTTCACTTCATTGTAAATCACATTAAAAGTATTTCTGCATGTTTTAAAAGCATACCGGCTGCTCCAAGCTTACTAGGGGGGGGGGACTAGAATTTGTATTGTATTGTGAGTGTCTTCCTGAAAACTGTGTGCTCTCCTTCCAACTCCTTACACTGCATAGGGGGGGGGGGAGTGAATTGTCAAAAGAAAAATTGATCATATTATCTCTTGTGGAAACGATCTGTTATTTCTGTGCTGCATTCTTTTCCATCATTGCATTTCCCTGAAACCATAAAAGCATTCTCAGCTACCTTATCCTCTCTATACCAACTCCTAAGTAATTAAAAAAGTGTGCTAGTGTAATATTATCCATTGTTGATCACTGTCATTCATAAGTGTGCTATCAAATATTAATTTATTCATAAAAGTGTGGTATATATTTATATATATATATATATATATATATATATATATATATATATATATATATATATATATATATATATATATATATATATATATATATATAGTTTAATTTTTCAAATAAATATTTTAATTTGCAAAACAAACCTACTTCTTGGCTCAGTGAGGTCAGGGGGATTCAAAGAGAGGGGCGTTATACAAGGGTTTATCATCCAGATCTATGAACTTGTCATAAAAATATATAAATAAGGGCTTCCCTTGGGCATACCAGACTAGGCATTGACTTAGTTGGATTGCAGGATTGAAGTCACTTAACAGGGCATAAAAGAAATCTGTTCGAATTCTATTCTTAAAACATACTCACTGTTGGCCGCCAGTATTAACACTGATCAACAGCATAGACTAGATGACACTTATTTCACTCCCACCATATTAGCACACTTCTAAGGGGATGAGTGAGAAATGTAATGCTGTAGGGCAGGGGTCTGCAACCTGAGGCTCTCCAGATGTTCAGACTACCACTCCCATGATCCCTCCCCATTCATTGTACTGGACAGGACAGATGGGAGCTGTACAGCAAAACAACTGGAGAACCGCAAATTGGGGACGATTGCTGTATGCAACAGGGGACTTTCCTTTGCATCTTTGGCCATAGCTCCTTCGCCCCCCAATCTGGCAGGAGAATGAATAGGACCAGGTAAATGTGAACCAAAGTGGGCTTTCAATGAGTTTGGTTTTTGAGGATTACGGAATAGAAAAACGCAACAGGTTTTAACCATCTTATCGCAACAGGGACATGGTTACAAAAAATGTCTGGTCACTGGAAATCACAGAGCACCCCTGGATGCACTACATATAGTCTTTTGCATAGCTCAGGATTTGGAGAAAAGAAGTGGGCAATATCTTTGAGGAACAGGACTCCTTCTCTAGATGAGAGGTCTGTAAAGTGTGGATATCTAAATGTTTTGTACTACCACTTCCATGATCCCTCGCAGTTGACTTTGCAGGCTAGGGTAAAGAGACAGGCCTTGCAAATTCTTAAAAATCCCACTACACCTGAAGGTCGAGTTCTTGAGTTTACATACTCGACCCAAGAGAAATGTACTCGCCCCATGGTGACGGGTGACCAAATATTTACCCAGTGCTTTCTGTAAAATGGTGCAAGTCATCAAAAGCACACTTCATATTTGGTGCAGTGCTGCCATCGAAAGGCCAGCCATGCACTGGGAAACGTATTTTCCATTTTCTGCAACCAAAGTTTGCAGTTTTAAACATCCCCATACTCGCCAGCCAGGTGCCCTTCATCTCCTCGCCTATGGTTACAGACCCTTGATCTAGACCAGAAAGCATCCGGATTAGCCCGGCCAGCCTGCAGGGTTGTTTGCAGTAGGCACACGCAGGGAATAGCCACTAGAAAGGAATGTTTGCTCGATGCTGAAAGCAAGATAGCGGGTGAACCAACATGCCAACCTGAGGCCCTCTTATTTTGCAATAGGTTTGTTAGGATTAAGCTTTACCTCCTTTTTTGAAGTTTTCAATTGCTGCGATAAATAGATGCAAGATTCTTTTTAGGTTGGAATGTTGGTCGGTTTCCGGAAATTGAATAAGTAAGCAAGGACTGATCTAAAAAACTCGTAATGGGGGAACCTGCCTTCGTGTCAGAGGCTTTGCTAGGGGGCATCTGAGGGGGCTATAGCCCTGTTTCTTTTGGTTGTAGCCCCGGATAGAATCCCAAGAGCTACAACCAAAAGGCTAGCTCGCCCCGACAGTCAACATTAGCGTAGCCCCGGACCTATTCCAGACCTAGCAACACCCCTGCTTCTTGAAGTGGAATTCCTCTGAAATGAAGGAACGGGTGACTTGCTAGCTTTCCAGTACCATGCAGCGGAGACTCTGCAATGATAGGAGACGCAATATCACCCGCAGGAGCTTAGCAAGCCTTGCTGCTGCGCATATATACAGCTAGAGTGTATGCGTTGCATGCCTCTTAAAGCTGTGCAATAGGACTTCTGAAACACATCTAATCACTACAAAAGAAGAGGAAATACATTCAAAGAGAACGCGAGGTGTAGGGCATCCGCAGGAACCAGGGCATTGAGATGCACCGTGGGCACTGGATTCTTGTGCAAGGGGCTTAATGCACAGCCATGCCTCGAACAGCCCAAGTCTCTCTCGGCTGGGAAAGCCCCTATCCTGGTGGGAAACGAATTAGGGGTGCACATGAGCAGTGCTTTAAGTGCAGTGAGAAATGAATGTGGCGTGTGAGGGGGCCGGGAGGTGGACCTAAATTGTGCTCAGCCTGGCCTGAATGGGGATTGGCTGGAGGCTTAGGTAAGGTCGCCTGACCAAGCCATCCATAACCATTTTTGGGGGTCTGGGAGTGGCAGCCAAACTGTAGATTTGCATACAATAAATATTCAGGGCCGGGAGGATAGCTCAGGGGCAACGCGCTGGCCTCGGAAGCAAGACCCGGGTCATAGAAAAGGAATGAAGCTTTTTTCAATAGCATTCCCCGTGAACGGAATCACTTCTAAGCGCCCAGATGTTGGGCAGTCAAGGCACGGTGAGCGTTCATGATTTTCCCAGGATCAGACAGTGCCGGAGGCAGGATTTAAGCTCAGTCTACATTTTAGGCTTGATCAGATATCTTCCCAGGCCTCGTGGCTTCAGCTTTGGATTAATGTTTGGCTTCCCATGGCAATAATTATTCAGCTTTATGGGGATCTTGAAATCACATAAATGCAACAAACTGGATATGCACATCATTCTATCAACATGTTGAGCAACAATATTATGATTGCAGCGTTGTTTAGCAGTCTTAAAGGACCACTGCAAAATAAACTGCATACTATGGTCACCTGCGTGAAGTGATCTTTTCACGCAGCATGCAGCTTATTATGCATCCCCTCTGCTTCCAATTTCTAACCACACAGCATGTTCACTTCCTAAAGGACGCCTCAGGCCCTGTTGGCATAGAGCGCGCTTTGCTTTGTGTGACCACGATAACTAATTTGTTCATATTAGTGGGGGATTTGACCGTTTTTTTTGGAGACTGCCTTGGCTCTGTCCGCACTAGCCCCAGTCCACTTAAAGCCTTGCAGATGACAGCAGCAATGCAACCATAAACCATCAGGGGTAAAAACATACAGGCAGTTATGGATATGGCCAACAAGGCTGTTGCACATTACATTGAATGGCCGTTCCGCCGTGACCAAGTTCACTGGGATTCAACTCGCTGTAATCAAAAGGCAGATGCAAAAGGCTCTTTGTTGCCGAACAAACCCACATGAGTTGGAAATGTGCCATTTGGACAATGCGCTCCTGAATTCCCTTGTAGGAAGAGGAGGTCATTCTAGAGCACCCTTTAAAGCTGGCTGCATGCAGAACAAAACAGCAAAAGAGAAGGAGGGAAGATCTGCGGTGGTGGTGGGCAGGCCATGAATATTCCAAGACCACTCTCTGCGAGGGACGCGCCACGTCTGAAAGGACTCTTCCCACCACAGAGAGATTTGCAATGCAACGAGCAACGTCACGCTACAGTATCTCAAACATAGGCAGGCCTTCAGAGAGAGAGCTTCCTGTGCGTATCCCATCAGCCTGCGCTTCTCGGCGCTATCCTGTGTGTGTTCACCACTTTGCTCAATATGCTGCAGAGTATTTAAAACGTTAAAAATGCCTCTCCAAAACAAATGTGCCGAGACTGTTGTGAAATTTCGATTCAGGAGGTTTAAGCATTTTCACGGTTTATTTGTACTCAAGTTTTTAACAGGGACGAACAATGAGTTCGGGACAAAAGAAAGCGGTCACAAAGAAGCAGGTCAAAGGTCAGGCTGGTCACAGGGTAGGAAACGGGCTGGAACAAGACGGAACGGAGCTCTGTCCCCGAAGCCTAGGGGCTACTACAGGAAACTCCCGTATCTGGCGTCAAACCGAGGTCCCATGCAGGCAAAGCCCATGCTTCTGAATGCAGAAAGAGCCAAAGCCTAGCATACTGTTCAGAAGCCATCCAAATTGGTATATATATATCCTGCAAGTTAAAGGGAATTCTTTTATTAGGATGAGTATTGAGAACAATAAAAAGAGCAGAGTTCAACTCCCATTACTTGCTCAAAAGTGTTTGTTACAGAATCTCGATCACTATGTTAAAATTGTGAGCATTCTTGTACTTGCAAAATGTACATTCTTTTATGCAAATTAGCCTGTAACAGTTTATTGAGAAGCTACCCTCAACACAGGTAGTTCCTTCCCTCTCCACTTAAGGTGTTAAGCAATGAACTGGTTGACGGATTCTTTTCTTCAGCCCTACTTCAGACCCATATCATGCCCCTTGGATCCATCCTCCTGAGCGAACAATGAGCCAAGAACCAGGCTGGTGTACGGGAAATATATTGGTGTTTATTTAAATTAAAAGTAATAGAAATCACACTGAACTACACACGCCACCTTCTTTGTGGCTCACCATTAACTTCTTGTTACTCAAATCAATTACACAAATGAGTTAAAAAAAAACTAAAATTACAATTCATTACTTTCTAAAAATTTCACTTCAATAAATAACTAAACTGATCAATAACCAAAACACTTATAAATTTGCTGTGCAATTTTGATTTTCCTGCAGGCTTAAAAGGCTATCAGTAGGATTTCAAGATTGGTACCAATACATATGGTAATTATGATTTAACCCACACTTTTGGTTTAAAATGAAGACAGTGCAAGTTAACGGTTTGTTTTTCAGACCACCCCCCTACTTTGGTCTGTGTTGGGGAAGTCGGGGAAAACAAATTAGGATGATTTGGGGAATTCGGGATTTCAGATCTCCTCCACTAAAGGGCCTCTGTTAGGGGAAGCTGGACAAAAATATTGGACTGATTTAAGAACAAAGACACCCCTCTTCCTTAAAGAAGTCAGGGTCAACAGGACAAAAAGGATTAGCCAATTAAATTATAGACTTTAGTTTTTCAGCGCACACTGGGAAGTGAGCTTTGTTGATTTTTAATTTTAACAGATATCACCCAGTAGTGTTCCACCAGATGGGGAAATAATTAAATTCATCTTTTAGTAGCTAAGGATCCACACAGCCCCCCCCCTGCTATGAAGCAAAAGGATTTAAGGCAAGCAGACTCCCCACCTTTTGGTTTCCAAAAGCTCAGTTCTGCTTACATAGAAAACCTATTTTTAAAGTTCAAGACAGGCAGCTGCATTTCAGGACCCTCTGGAAAGATAGGGCAGGGGTCTGGTCACTCCATTCTCAAGGATGGCCTCCTGCTCTCCACCATAGAATCAGTCACCTTCTCAGCAATCTCCTCTGGTGTTTCACTGCAGCTGTCACATGTTAAGTTTCATCAGCGCTCTTCGATGGTAAATTTCAGCAACTCTGTCCCTTTCTCCTAGTACAGTCCCCCTTATATAGCAGCAATGACACCACCAATGTTACATTGTTGGGGGAGTGTGATGCTGGAAATGCATCGGAGGGACAGGGCCTCCGTATCCTTGAACTTTAGTGCTTTTTATCGTGTGTTCTGTTGTGTTTTCGGCGCAGGAGTTCATGTGGGACTCCTAGCGGTGCAGTTCTGTTAAGCGAGATTTCACGGGATCGCTGGTTACCTTTTCTTCCCGGGGTTCGTGGAGTCGAGGCAGCCAGTCTGTCGGAGCGACGATGCCGATGAAGCTGTAACGCGGGAAGTAAACCCAACACCCTCCTGACAATAAATGGCAGGATAGCGCTGAACCAACTCCCAACGCCACGGGTGGCACTTCTCTGCATTAACGTGACATCGGGACAGTGTTTCCACTGACAGAGAAGGCGAATGAGTCCTTAAACACCAGTAGATAGATGGGCTGTTCTTCGGAATTTCCAGGAAGGCAGCGGGTACCGGCAGGGCACAAGGAAGAAGAGAAGGCCAGGCAGCAAGGACAGGAAGGACCGACCAAGAATTCACTCAGGACGGGAAACAAGGAAGGAATAAGGCAAGACAGGCAACCCAAGGAAGAACCCCTCCAAACCCCAAGGCCATGAAGTAGGGACAGGGCCAGGCAGGAAAACCAGGAACTAAAGGGACCAGGGGGCAGGGGGGAGAGAAAGGTAAGAGGACAGGACTGAGCAGGGCAAAACTGGCAAGGATAACAGGAGAGACTGAAGCAAAGGAAACCAGGCTCCAGCAGCGTGTACACGGAAAAAACCGCGTTGAGACGCGCTATCTCCGTGCATGCAAGGCCCTTTTAGAGTCCGGGACCAAAGCGAGGTCCGGAACGCAAGTCAGCGTTACTGCGCATGCGCGAACGCCAAACGTTGACGAACCGCGCATGCGCAGAACACGCAAGATGGCTGCGCCCATGGACCGCGGAACGTCGTGGGAAAAGACGCCACCGCGGATAGTCTCTCCATGAAGGAGAAGTCTGCCGAGGTCGAGAACCCGGATCCCCACAGGTAAGTGGCACACGCGAGCGAGCGCGCGGCGTGACACCATACCCCCTCACGGACAACACCGGGGCACCAGGCTTCCAGGGATAGCGGAGATAGAAGTCCTGAACCAGGCGCGGCGCATGCACAAAGGAGCGCGGTTCCCAGTGCCGTCACCAGCCGGATAGCCCTTCCATCTGACCAGAAACTGCAGTGCACCACGCCTAATCCGTGAATCGCAAGTCTCCTGTACTTCAAACTCAGGAACTCCCTGAACCAAGACCGGGGCAGGACGGGAACAGGAACGTTCCAGAACATCAGGTACATAGGGCTTCAAAAGAGAGACATGAAAAACGGGATGGATCCTCCAAGAATGGGGTAGGGACAACCGAAAAGCTACAGAGGAAACCCGCCCAATAATGCGGAAGGGACAAAAAAAGCGGGGGGCTAGTTTCACAGGTAAATTGTGTATCGGCAGATTCCTAGAGGACAGCCATACTCTGTCACCAACTTGAAGGTCAGGCTCAGAACTTCGTTTCCTGTCAGCCTGTTCCTTCATCCGTGCCCGTGCCACTGCCAAGGTACCGGCCGCCAGACGATGTTGATCGCGTATCTGAGTCACCAAGGCATCTGCGGATGGAACAGTACTGGTAGAAATAGGACGAGCAGGTAGTAGCTTGGGATGTAATCCGGCAGAACAGAAAAAGGGACTGAGTCCGGTAGCAGAATGAACAGCATTGTTGTAAGCCACCTCCGTGGTGTCCAACCACTCTGACCAGTTGTCTTGAGTGGCATTGGCGTAACAACGTAGATACTGCTCAAGAGTTTGGTTGGTACGTTCTGTCTGCCCATTGGTCTGGAGATGATAACCAGAACTCAGAGCAAGCTGAATGTCCAAATGCCGACACAGTTGGTCCCAAAAGGAAGAGATGAATTGAGACCCACGATCCGACAGAATCTTCTCGGGAAGACCGTGGAGACGATACACCTCGTGAAGGAAACGTTGTGCCATCTGGGAAGCGGTGGGTAGTTTAGGAAAAGGCAGGAAGTGAGCCATTTTGGTGAAGCAGTCCACTACCACCATGATACACGTGTAACCACCCGAAAGCGGCAATTCCACGATGAAGTCCGTAGTAATGGTATGCCAAGGGTACGGGGGTGTAGGCGTAGGTTTCAGAAGACCAACGGGTTTCTTGCGCGGAATCTTAGTCTGGGCACATACTGGACAGGAGTCCACGTAGAGCTGATTGCCGTGCGACCAGTTCTTGAGTTGTGCGAACTCCTCGGTGACCACAAACGACTGAATCGTGACAATTTTGCAGAACGATCTTCTGCAGCTTTAAAGTGGGAACGTATAGACGATCCCCTAAAAACAACAAGCCGTCACGTTCTTTGATGTCAGAGCGTTGCAGTATCTGTGACCTGGAGGGATTCGTCCTAGTGGCTTCTAACAACTGTTGAAGCTGGGGAGTCACCATCGACAGGAAATGCTTCGAAGTATTCAAAGGTTCTGGGTCCTTGGCCCCTTCAACGTTGTTTTCCAGGGACCGGGACAGGGCGTCAGCCTTCACATTCTGGGAACTCGGAATGTACGTGACCGTGAAATCAAACTGCGAAAAGAAGAAGGCCCAACGAGCATGCCGGGATGTTCTGCATTGCAAAGACCGTAAAAATTGAAGATTACGGTGATCCGTGCGTACTTCCACCGAATGCCTTCCACCCAGCAAGTGATGACGCCATTCCTCGAATGCTGCTTTTATGGCCAGTAATTCCTTTTCGATCACAGCATAGTTTCTTTCACTCAGAGACAATTTCCGAGAATAGTAGGCCACCGGGTGTTCAGTTTTCGTAACTGGATCTTGCTGTAGTAACACCGCACCAATTGCGTAGTCCGAGGCGTCGGTTTCGACTACAAATGGCTTTTCATCATCCGGATGTACCAAAACAGGGGCCGACATGAAAGACTTCTTCAATTCCCGAAATGCCACCTCAGCCTGTGAGTCCCAGAGAAATGGTATTTTGGTGCTGGTCAGGCGGGTTAACATGTTGGCAAGGTGAGAGAAACGTGGTATGAAGCGTTGATAAAAATTAGCGAAGCCCAGGAACCTTTGTAAGGATTTAACCCCGTGTGGCTGTTTCCATTCCTGTATGGCTTGCAGTTTCCCGGGGTCCATCCGCACTCCTGTGCTGCTGACTACATAGCCCAGGAATTCCCTACTCTCCTGATGGAATCAACACTTCTCAGCCTTGGCATACAGGTGATTGGCAGTTAACCTACGGAGTACCTCCTGAACGTGCGCAACGTGCGCAGTGCGAGTATCAGAGAAGACCAGGATGTCATCCAGGTATACCCATACCGATATACCAATAAGGTCGGAAAAGATATCATCCATGAACCGCTGGAAGACGGCCGGGGCATTGCAGAGCCCAAAAGGCACACTCTGTATTCGTAGTGACCAAAAGGTGTCTTGAAGGCCGTCTTCCACTCATCCCCCTTCTTAATCCGCACCAGGTGATAGGCCCCTCTAAGATCTAACTTGGTGAAGACCTGCGCGGATTTCAAGGATTCGATGATGTCCCGGATGAGTGGCAGTGGGTATCTGTCTTTCCTTGTGATCTCATTTAATTGGCGATAGTCGATACAAGGGCGCAAAGTACCCTCTTTCTTCTTGACAAAGAATAGCGGGAATCCAGCGGGAGACTTTGATGGCACGATGTAGCCCTTGTTGAGGCAATCCTTGATGTACTCTTGTAAGACTCCCTTTTCGAGTTGTGTTAATGAATAGATCTTGCCGTGGGGAATGACAGCATCAGGCAGGATATCGATGGAGCAGTCAAAGTGTCGATGAGGCGCTAAAGGAATGTCCTCTGGCTTGGAGAACACCTTGAGGTATCCGGCATACTCCTGAGGAACCGACTGAGTGGCACATAGACGGTCAGGATTGAGAGACTCCAACTTCGCTGGGAAGGAATCGTGAAGACCACAATCCTGAGGACAACGTGCCGAAGTGAATGTCAGGGATCGAGCAGTCCAATCGACCTGGGGATTGTGATAAAGCAACCAAGGCAAGCCCAGCACTACCGGAAAAGAGGGAGACTTGATGACATCCAACGAGATTTGTTCGAGATTCCCTTCCACAGAGAGCCACAAGGGATCGGACCGTTGGCACACCGGACCCGAAGACAATGGAGAGCCGTCGATTACTTCTACCACAGTAGGCCGTTCTTTGTGGTGTAGACGGATCCCCTTGGAAATCGCGAACGAGGCATCGATGTAGTTACCTGACGCACCACAATCCAGAAGGGCCTGGGTCTTAGTATACTTCCCTAGCCAAGCCAAACCTACTTCCAAGGTCAACAAAGGAACCGGGTTCATGGGTTGAAGGTCTGATTCAAGGAGACGGCCCGTCGCTGCCTTCACAACACACAACGGGCCTGTTAGTTTTCCTGCTTCCTCAAAGGACGTAGGGGGCAAGTGACTAGAAAATGGCCAACACCACCGCAATACAAACACAAGTTTTGCTGCCGTCTTCTTTTCTTTTCGGCCTCAGACAACGGGCCTCGGATGGCACCCAACTGCATGGGTTCTGGGCCCACGTCTGTTGAGGTAGCTGGCCCAGATGATTGTACAGTTAGGACTGGGCGGTACTTGTCGATTCTGCGACGTTCACTCCGTCTTTCTGCTAACCTGTGGTCGATGCGTAAGACTTGTTCCATCAATGCGGGCAATGTTTCCGGCTCCGGAATGTGCAACAATTCGTCCTTGTATTCTTCTCGCAGGCCTCGACGGAATAAAGTTTTCTGAGCGATTTCGGGCCATTGGGAATCGGTTGCCAGTTGTCGAAACCGACTGATATACTGGATGATATCACCTGATCCCTGTTTGATCTCCATTAGTTGGTTCTGGGCCATGGCTGCCAAGTTAGGTGGTTGAAAGACATCCAAAAAGGCCTTCTCAAAAGCGGTGAAATCACCCAGCAGGGGGCTGTTAGTAGAGACCAGAGGTGCGGCCCAAGCAAGCGGGCTACCGGTCAGGTTTCCTAGAATGTATCCGATCTTGGCCTTGTCTTGAGCGAAATGACTGGACCTAAACTGAAAATGGATCCTACAGTGGGTACAGAACTCTGCCACTCGACGCGGATCTCCATCAAACTTCATGGGAGTCGTGTAAGCCATGGTGTTCTCAGGCGGTAGAGCTGGTTGTGATAGTCCGCCCATACCCCGGCCCATCGCTTGTCGAAGAGTGTCGTTCTCCTGGCGAAGTGTAGTCATCTCAAGGCGCATGGCACGCATTTCTTCTCGTAGTTCCTGCATTTCATCCATGTCGAGACTGGAGGAAAGGCGTCTCAATCTGTTAAGCGAGATTTCACGGGATCGCTGGTTACCTTTTCTTCCAGGGGTTCGTGGAGTCGAGGCAGCCAGTCTGTCGGAGCGACGATGCCGATGAAGCTGTAACGCGGGAAGTAAACCCAACACTCTCCTGATAATAAATGGCAGGATAGCGCTGAACCAACTCCCAACGCCACGGATGGCACTTCTCTGCATTAACGTGACATCGGGACAGTGTTTCCACTGACAGAGAAGGCGAATGAGTCCTTAAACACCAGTAGATAGATGGGCTGTTCTTCGGAATTTCCAGGAAGGCAGTGGGTACCGGCAGGGCACAAGGAAGAAGAGAAGGCCAGGCAGCAAGGACAGGAAGGACCGACCAAGAATTCACTCGGGACGGGAAACAAGGAAGGAATAAGGCAAGACAGGCAACCCAAAGAAGAACCCCTCCAAACCCCAAGGCCAGGAAGCAGGGACAGGGCCAGGCAGGAAAACCAGGAACTAAAGGGACCAGGGGGCAGGGGGAGAGAAAGGTAAGAGGACAGGACTGAGCAGGGCAAAACTGGCAAGGATAACAGGAGAGACTGAAGCAAAGGAAACCAGGCTCCAGCAGCGTGTACATGGAAAAAACCGCGTTGAGACGCGCTATCTCCGTGCATGCAAGGCCCTTTTAGAGTCCGGGACCAAAGCCAGGTCCGGAACGCAAGTCAGCGTTACTGCGCAAACGCCAAACGTTGACGATCCGCCCATGCGCAGAACACGTACGATGGCTGCGCCCATGGACCGCGGAACGGCGTGGGAAAAGACGCCACCGCGGATAGAGTCTCCATGAAGGAGAAGTCTGCCGAGGTCGAGAACCCGGATCCCCACAGTTAAGTGGCACACGCGAGCGAGCGCGCGGCGTGACAAGTTCTCCCTTTTGGTTCGGTGTACAGACCCATGGGATACCCTTAAGGCACCCATGGGTGGGGGTACAACCCTGTGCCCCTAGTGTATGTTTTTGGGCACCTGTGGGTGGCCCACAAAGCAGGGTACGGGCTGGTGGCAGCTCCGCGCTGAATTAACTGGTGCCCTGAGCGTCCTCCATTTTGGGATGCCCAGGCCTGTTACTTTGATTTTCACAAAGTCCCGGGAAGCACTGACTCTGTCCCTTCCCCCTGACTGGCTGTTGGGTGGAAGTTCCATATATGGTAGTGTAGGGAAGTGCCGACCAGACTGGCCAGAGCCTTCCCAACGACCGTATGTTGGGGGTACACCTGTGGGTGGGACCTGGGTGAATGAGTGGGTGACGAATATGCACTTCTTGTTGTGGATGTCTAGTTTCTGGTGTTCGACACAATGACTGAGACAGCCCTGCCCGAAACTGGTATGAATGCAGTGTGGAGTGTTGAATGGCTGGGTACTTGTCCCAATACACATAACTTGTTGCGAGTGTCTGGAGAGAAGTGAATGGCCTGAATGCACTATGCACCCGATTGGCTGCCTGCCTGAATGAATGCCCTTCTGACCGATTGGTTGCCCGAGTGTGACCCAGCAGAATGAATGGGAGATCAACTAGTATATCTGGGGGCCTCTCACTGCTAGAATTTGTGTTCAGAAGCTTATGTCCACTACAACGAGTAACTGGAGTAAAGCTGACGCTTAACCTTGAAGCCCTGCTGGAAGAGAAGAATTGCTGTTGCTCTTCTTCATCAATCTGAAAGCTGCTGTGTCTCCAAGGACTGACCCAGAGAGGACCTGGTAAGGCGCCCTCTTCCCGAGCTACGAGGGACCATTGTGCACCAACTGATCTTTGCCAAAGCTCCCTGGCAGACGGACCTACGACAGGCTGCCGACCGGAGACGGGGACTTCCGCTGAATCCCAAAGAGAAGCGGCCGGACTGTTGTCTGCCACCATCGACGACTGCCATCACCGACCTTATCCCGCCGGAGAAGGCCAGGCCGCCGATGCGCTGAGGAGCATCCATCCGCCAGTGGGTTTCCTGCCACCCAAAAACCACAGAGACGTCAACGACTCGACGCCCTTGCTGGGCCACAGTTCTTCAAACTCTTTGCGGTCCAGAACTATCGACATCGAGGTGCCCCGCACGCCTCTTCCTTGCAGGACGTTTACGCTTCCCAGTCGATGAACACCGCTAGGAAAAGAAGCTGCCACTTCACTGCCGTAGTTCACCCTGTTCTTCGCCGGACGTTTGACGACATGTGACTCCTGCCTTAAAGGGACGGCACTCAAGAAGGGCCGTCGATTTCCCAAGGAGGAACGCTACAACGTCAGGTACTTTGGGGTTGCTGAACTATTGGAAAGATTCTGGTGAACAATATATGGACTGGGCTTGTGATATATCTTTAGTCTACAGGTTGTCCAGGTGGGGGGGGGATCTCCACACAGAAGTGTGCCTCGATAATCGGGCCAGTATTCTGGCAATTGTTCAAACCAACTGCTTTCCAATTATATCTATTGTTGGTTTCCTTTACAAACTGATTTGTGTGACATTTAACCATATACACATTTAACCAGTTAATGCACTTTAAAGAGATCTAATAGTAAATGTGGTACCACGTAGAACTGTATATTTGCCATTATAGATAACCGAGTAAAAAGTGAGTTATTGTGATATTGTACATAACCTTGAATATCAATTATATAAAGACTGTGTTTTACCTAATACAGTGTGCGGATATTCCTTTGTGGGTGCTTGGGGACTATACTGTACTTAAGAAACAGCCTGCATCACCACCTGAGAAGCTAGGCCTTGATTGCTCGTCCATTGCTACCACAATAGAGAATGTTGGCTGGGGTCCTCTGTGCCTCTCCCCTACCATATAGAGACCAGAAGTACAGACCCCCCCCCTCCGGTCTTTACAGGGTGTACCCTGCAAGATGTCATGCAAATAGGATTGGACTGTTACCATTCTTTCTTCTGCCCACTCCAGCCCCTTTCTACGGATTAGTTTAAGAGTCTGGAGCAGACATGTGGCAACTTAATTTACAAGCCCCATTTGTTCTCATGTCAAAATGTTGGCAAAAACTAGTTGTGGCAAAACCTAATCATTTTACTAATATCTGCCAATATATATATATTTTCTGATTCAGCTAATCATGGGGAATTAAATAAGATGACAGTCAGGTCTGCCCCATTTTGCACGGCCGTTGCAGTCCATTTCCCCCAGCCAGACCTGCAACCTGTTAAAATCCATCAAATGTCCCAAATCACCAGGTCCTGCTTCTGTTCTCTGGTGAACCTGGTGTGGTGATGTAGTTTTGTCAGTCCTGACATAACCCCTGCTATGGAATGGGAGAAGGGCCTCCCCTTAGGAATTATTCTGAGAGCAACATTTAGCTGTCCCATCAGACTGCACTCGCCCCAGCGTCAACTTCCTGGCATCCAGGCAAGAAGTCATGCACTTCATCCCCAAGGAGACAGCATTCGCCTGACTCACAGTCAATCTCAATGCCCAGAAAACACAGTGTGGTGGTGGAGCCCTCTGTTTTTTCTGCTGCCATAGGCACCCCCATTCTTTCCACCACCTCCTGAAAGGTTTTAGCGCCTTGATGCAGTCCTCTGTACCCCTCTCTCCCATGAACAGGAAATCATCCCAGTAATGCAGGACCTGTGTCCCCTAGACTCCCCCTTCACTACTCACTCGAGAAATGTGCTAAATGACTGAAAGTATGCACATAAGATAGAGCACCCCATAGGTAAGCATTTGTCACAGTCGAATTTTGCCCCCATTTGGAACCCCAGCAAGTGATCATCCTCGAAGTGCACTGGCAGCAACCGAAAGGCAGCATCAAAGTCTGCCTTTGCTAGCAGTACCCCCTTTTCCATCATACACAGCCGTGCCACCGCTGAGTCAAACAAGGCGTACCTCACAGAGCATAAGTCGTTATTAATAGCATCATTCACCGACGCCCCCCTTACAAATAAGTTATGGATCAACCTATAATTCTTCAGCTCCTTTTTAGGAACAATTGCCAATGGAGAGCACACCAACACCTGCACGGGTGGTACTGGAAATGGACCCACAAATATCCCCAGCTTGACTTCCTTGGCCACTTTGTCCAACAGTATTGCTGGTTGGGCCCGGGCAGACCTCTGGTTCTCAGGTAATGGGGGAGGGTGGAAGCCCTCCCCAGTACGTAGAAACCTTGTGTAAATCCCTCTTCTAACAGTCCTGCATCCCCCTCCTCACCCAAGGGTACCCATTTGCCCATGCCCTCAACACATCTGCCCCGTTTGGGCGAGGGTAATCCCGCCAGTCAGTGATACACTGAGCCCCCCCTGCTTCTACTCCTTGCTGTACTTGATGCATTTGGTTTCCCTGTGTCCCGACATCCCGTAAAATGTACAGACCGCCTTGTACAAGAGGATTTGGTGTATGCCCAACATGCCCCTTTTTATCCCTGCTTCTGCCACTGATCCAAAAGGGCTGCCCCGTTGCCCCGGCGTGATCCCCTTGCTGCTGAATAGGCGTCCTGCCATGCAGCTAGCCCATAGGTCCATTGCCTACCTTTGCACTTCTAAATCTCTCGTCATGTACCAACCAAGCGCCAAATATACAATCAAGATACATAGCCAATACCAGGTGAATGTACAACCATAATTTCTGCATAAGCTCAGGACATTTTTCAAACAATATACCAGCGAATATTGAAAAGCCAGTCACCCAGCTGGCCAGTGATCTTTCCACTAAGAATTTCTCATCTTTCCCATCACTCTTTGCCTCCTTGCACTCCTCCAAGCCTTCTATAATCTAAGCGTGAGAATAGGTCCATTTATTTCTCCTTCATATTTTTTCCTTAGTTTCAAGAGGTGCGTGCCAGGTAAGCATACCCGGGACCATTGTGGCGACGTGCCCTTCCTGCCGGTCCCCCCACCTGCATAGCCCCAACACCTACCCCCATTGTTTCCAGAGCCTTCGCCCCTCCTACGGCATTCACCACTCTCCCCAACACCCGCAAAAGCTCACCTGTTCACCCCTGCATGGGCATCACTGTTCCTGTGGCAACCCTCACTCCTCCTGGCGTCCCCGGAGGGGCTGGGTTTACCACTCCTGTGAACCATTCGCCCTGTCCGGGCATCCCCCTCAGATGCTGTACTTATGTAATGGGAGCCGAGTTGGTGCTACCAAACCCTACTGTTGAGGCCCCCCTGCCAGCCCCCATGATTACCTTCGGAAGGCACCCCAATCCCTCCTCCTTGTGGACCTGGAGATGCAGTTCCCACCCGAATCCCATCCCCTGTCCTCGATTCGTTCCCCAGGAGCCTACCTGTTCCAGTCCCCCCTGACCTCAAGGGGCGCCCCGGCCACCCATATATCGCCCCCCCATATTTGTCACTGGGCTGCCCTGTAAAGACTGGAGGGGGGGTCTGTACTTCTGCTCTCTATATGGTAGAGGAGAGGCACAGAGGACCCCAGCCAAGATTCTCCATTACGGTAGCAATGGATGAGCAATCAAGGCCTAGCTTCTCAGGAGGTGAGGCAGGATGGCTCTTAAGTACACTGTAGTCGAAGCCCCCCACAAAGGAATGTCCACACACTGTATTAGTTAAACCACAGTCGTTATATAATTAAGTTCAAGGTTATATACAATCACAATAACTCACTTTGTGCTTAGTTAATCTACAATGGCAAATATATACAGTTCTAAAGTGGTACCACAATTATTATCAGATCTCATTAAATTACATCAACTATACTCTGGTTAAATGTCACACAGATCACTTAATAAAGGCAACCAAAAATAGATTTAGGAGGAAAGCAGTTGGTTAGAACAATTGGCAGAATACAGGCCCCTACCACTAGACACAGTTCTGTGTGGAGATCCCCCTACCTGGGCAACCTGTAAAGTAAAGATATATCACAAGCAAAACAAAAGTCTTAGGCAAAGGAACGTGCGGCTCCGGTCGTCGACAGCACGGCATCAAGCGGTCCCCTCTTCTGGGCAACACAGCTTCGACGGGCCTCCAGGGGTTACAGCAGACTTGCGAACCCTGATCGACGACGGTGGACGGAAGTCTTAGTTACCTGTAACTGTATTTCTCCAGCATTGGAAACATGTTTAATATACACACATTGCTACATAGAAATGCATGTACATAATCCATTATGGCCTATGAGCCATACTATTGTGTAGTCCCTCCACCTCACTTTGGTCCTTTATGACCCCGACCAATGAGGTGGCAGGGCTTAAGCTCCGCCCCAGGCAGCCATCTTCAGATTTTGAACCGTAGGAAATACAGTATGATGGAAGCTGAGCGTAGGAGCAGCCTCTCAGGGGAGGCGGGTGGGAGCAGGTGAATCTATGAAAGATACCAATGCTGGAGAAATACAGTTACAGGTAAGTAACTAAGACTTCTCCAGCATTGGATCTTTCATAGATTCAGATGCTTGAATAGAATATCAAGCAGTTAAAAAAAAAAAAAAAAACATGCCTCCATCATATACATATATGCATAATACAGAAAGCATATCTCTGATCAAACCTTTACCATGCAGCAACACAACGGTTACATACTAAGGGAAAGGTGGGAAGGGAGGCTGGTCCTACCTTATGCAAAGAGGTGGCGGAGCACTGCCTGTCCAACAGCAGTTTCTTTGTTGGTATCTTCAGCCAGGCAGTAGTGTTTAGAAAATGTGTGCAGAGTGCTCCACGTGGCGGCTCTGCATATGTCCTTCATGGCCACCCCTGCGTGGAACGCTGTTGACGCCGCTCTCCCTCTGGTGGAGTGCACTGAGGGTGGTTTGGAAAGGGGGGGGGGGTCGCCTTTCGTTTGATGGCTGTGGGTGATGCAATAAGAAATCCAGCACGCCAGACCTTGTTTGGAAATATGCTGGCCCTTTGTGTGGCCAAAGAAGGCGATGAACAGTCTATTTGAAAAACGGAACTCCCTAGTCCTTTGCAAATAAAGTTTTAATACTCTTGCTATGTCCAGAGAATGCAATGTTCATTCTACTTCCGAAGAGTGATTCTGGAAGAAAGTTGGCAAGACAATGCGTTCTGTGAGCGTCATTTCCGATACTACCTTTGGAAGGAACTTAGGGTGTGGTCTTAAAATGACACAGTCCTTATGGAACAACGTGAAAGGGGGTTCGGAAGATGAGGTTTGTAACTCACTGATCCTCCTTGCCGAAGTAATGGCCATCAAGAAAGACATTTTCTATGACAATAATTTTATGTTGCACCTGTAGATGGGCTCGTAAGGAGGCTCCATGAGGGCTGTTAGCACAGTGTTCAAGCTCCAAGTTGGAACCGGCGTGGGCGTAGGCAGGTATGTACGCAAAAGTCCTTTAAGGAAGACCTTGACGGCCAGAAGGGAGAGTAAGGACTGCGTCACCGGGGCTGTCATGTATGCCGTAATGGCTGATAGGTGGACCTTGATTGAAGACAGTGAAAGACCTGCTTTGGCTAAGTGTAATAAGTAAGGAAGTACTTGCTCAACCGAAGCAATGAGAGGATCAATAGTATATGTCGCACACCACTTGGAAAAACGAGTCCATTTCCTAGTGTAGGTGATGCATGTAGAAGGAGCCCTTGAGGCCCTGATTATATCCCAGCATTCCGCAGGCAGATTGAGATTCATCAGCTTACGCTGCTCAGGTACCAGGCCTTGAGAGACAGGCTCGCTGGATCGTGATGGAGGACCTTGCGGTTCTGCTGCGTCAATAGATAATGATGGGCTTTGAGGCGAATCAGGGGCCATCGGGACAGGTGCTCTAGGGTCGAGTACCAGACCTGCCATGACCAGTCCAGTGCAATTAGGATCATAGAACACTTCTGCTCTTTCAGTCTGCGTAGTATCCTGGAAATTAGAGGAAAGGGGGGGGGGCATATAGGAATGTCCCCGTCCAATCCACTGAGAAAGCGTCTCCTACTGACTGACTCTCTGGGTACCTGGAGGCGAACATTCTGCATTTCTTGTTGGCCCTGTTGGCAAAAAGACTGGATGGCCCCATAAGGCGAAGATCCATTGGGCTTCCTTCTCGTCCAGCTCCCACTCGTGAGAAGACATGTAGTCCCTGCTCAGTTTGTCCGCTAGGACATCGTCCAATCCCGGAAGGTGTATCGCCTTGATTTGGACTCTGTGATGCAAGGCCCATGCCCCTAATAGTTGAGCTTCTTGAGATAAGATCTCTGACCTCGTGCCTCCTTGCTTGTTTGTGTAGTGCATGGAGGTCATGTTGTCTGTCTGGACAGTGAGTACCTGCCCGCTACTACCGGAAGGAAAGCTTTCAGTGCCCACCGTACGGCCCCGAGTTCCAACACATTGATGTGGAGTTGAGACTCCTGGGTTGACCAGGAGCCCTTGGTTTGTAGGTCCGCAAGATGAGCGCCCCAGCCCCAGCCCGAAAGAGACGCGTCCGTCCTCAAGAGAAGGGTGGACGTTGGTGCTTGAAATGCCATCCCTTGTAAAAGATTCTGCGGAGTGTTCCACCATCGAAGAGCCTTGTGCAGCGTCGTTGGAATCTGGACGATGTCCTGCCAAGAGCCGAGAGCTTGTTTCCATTAGTGGTCCAGTGCCTTCTGGACAGGCCTCATGCGAAGCCTGCAATTTGGTATGAGGAATATACATGAGGACATCATGCCCAGAAGGGATTTGGAAGAACGCACCGATGTCGTTTCTCTCCCTAAGAACCACAAGGTCAAGTGGAGAATTGCGGTTGCTCTTTCTGACGACGGTCTCACCCTGGGAATGTTGGTATCGAGTTTGGCTCCCAGGAAATAAACTGTCTTGCTGGGACTGGACAGGACTTTGCATTGTTTATGGAGAAACCTAACCCTCTTAGGAGATTTGTCGTCTTTGAAACTGCCAAGCGTGCGCTTGAAGCAGAACTTGCCCTCGTCAACCAGTCGTCCAGATATGGAAAGACTTCTGTTCCTGTCCTGCTGAGTTTTGCAGCTACTGGTGCCAGGCATTTTGTAAACACTCTCGGTGCTGATCTCAGACCGAACGGGAGCACTCGAAATTGAAAATGAAGATCGCCCACAGTGAACCTGATGAATTTTCTGTGTGCTGGGTGGATTGGTACGTGGAAGTATGCGTCCTCCGAGTCTAGAGTGGCTAGGAAATCGTGCATGTTTAGCCAAGGGAGCAATCCTTGCAAAGTTATCATCTTGAATTTGATGCGCTTGATATATTTGTTCAGCGCTCTCAGGTCCAAGATGGGTCGCCATTGACTATTCTTTTTGATGAGGAAGAAACAGGAGTAGAAAACCCTTTCCCCTTACAGAGTAAGGTACTGGCTCTATTGCTACTTTGTGCAGCAGTTTCTGGATTTCGGACATGACTTGCTTTAACATATGCACCTTACACGGAGTTGGGGGCAAGGAAGGGGGCTGGTCTAGAAATTCTAAAGTGTGTCCCTCGCGGACCACCTGAAACACCCATTTGTCTGATGTTATTGATTGCCAGCGTTGAAAGAACTGGCTCACCCTACCCCCCCACCAGGGTGTGAAGTTGAGGGGGAGGAGCTGGACTGTCTGTTTTGTTTGCTCTGCGACTTCCCTTGAGCGGAGCCCCACCTCCCCTTTTGGCCATACATGTTGGAAGACTGGTACTTGGTGTCCTGGTATGAATTACCTTGCAACTTCTGACTGTAGGAAGGTTAAAACTTCTGTACTTCGAGGATGAACCTCGAAAAGGATGAAAAGACCGGCGATCCTTATCTTTCAAAGAGCTGATGGCACGTGCCGTGTTTGTGTCTGTTTTGCTTCCTTCGAGGTGGTCATCGATCTATTTCCCGAAGAGTTCTTGACCATCGAAGGGCATGTCCAATATCTGAGCTTGGACCTCAGGCCTGAAATTGATAGCCTTCATCCAGGCCTGTCTTCTCAGCACTGTGCCGTGGGCCATCTGCCTGAAACCTGACTCCGCCACATCGACTGCTGCGTCAATCATGTGATCTAAAGCTGCTTCCCCATCAGCGATAATCGACCTGGCTTCTTCCTGGAGTTCTACAGGTAGCTGTCTGGCCAGCTTGCAGTCAAATCTCGCCGTGATGGCCAGCGCGTTGCCCGCTCTAATGGTAAGTGATGCTGATGCCAACACTTTCCTGCCCATAGCCTCTAGTTTGCGACCGTCCTTGTCCGGTGGGGCTGATAGAGGTGATGCTGGATTGGTCAACTTTTTCCTAGCAGCCACTGTGATTACCGAGTCTGGTTTTCTATGACCTTGTAGACAAAGAGGTGCAGACTCAGGAGCCTTCTATTTTTTCTCAGGCCTGGAAACTAGAGCCGGAGTGGATAAGGGCGTGGCCAATATCTTGGATCCGGACTCCCAAATGATGTTGAGGAGAGAATGGTAGTAACAGTTCTCCTACGTTTGTCCCTGTGCTCATAAAGCACCAACTTCTTCTCCTCCGATGTGACCTGTAACTGGAACAATTCTGCGGCTTTGTCGATGATAGTATTAAAAGAGACTAGATCATCCGGTGGTGAAGAGCCACCCGGAGAATCTTTCTTTCTGGGCTTTTCAACAATGTAATCGTCCCATTCGCTAGTATCAGCTTTGCATGCTTTTTTCATTTCGACGTCTGTTGAACTCCTCAATGATCCTTTGCATTGATAACATGAGCACAGGATCATAGGGATCAGCAGCCACCTCTGTAGTAGGTTGCCAAGGAGAGCTGTGTTCCTTCGGTGTAAGACAATGCTGTTCAACAAACTCAGTGTCTGAAATCTCCTCCTGCAGGATGACGTCAGGTAGCTCAAGCATTTCTCCTAAGAGAGATAATTGTGTTCCCTGTGGTTCAAGAGCGTCTACAACTCAGGCGGCGCTTCTATAGACTCAGGAAGACTGTCTTCATTGGATGGCGTAACAGTGGCGTCAGCAAGGAGCGTTTTGGGCCCCAATTCTTCTGTCGGTAAAGAAGCTTGCGGTGCCGTCGACGTAGCCGTGGTCGAAAATTTTGTGGACGGTAGCTTGCCTTTATCCGTCGACGAGTGCGTGGACGAAAATTTTGTGGATGGTAGCTTGCCCTTTTCCGTCGGTGAGTGCTTCGTGGACGAAATAGGAGCTTCCTTCGTCGAGGATTGCTTCGTGGATGATAAACTCGCCGACGAGGACTTAGTTGTGGATGATGCGGTTTGTCGCGTGGTGGTCGTCGATGAGGATTTCGTTGACAGCTTGGTGTACGACGGGCCTCTATCTTTACTGCCGCTCGTAGACCGCTTCTCCGTGGACGACTGCCCCCCACACCCTGGTTTTTTTTGCAAACTCCTCCTTACCTTTGGAGGTAGTAGTTTTTGCCATAGAATGCTTCATCTTATGGCTTGTAGAGTCCACGGGAGGTAGGAAAGATACTTTCCAGCTTCCTCTTGAGAGTGGGAGAGGACCTCCTTTCCACTGAAGAGGCCCTTCTTTTAGAAGTTTGCATCTCAGATGATTTGCTGGAGTGAACAGGGGCTGTCTTCGCCGATTCCTCGTCAGAAGAAAATCCCTTGGCTTCCAAATGCAGAAGAAGTCTATGTCTGTCTTGTAGGGTCTTAGTTGAAAAAGACTTGGAAATGTGACATTTCTGGATGTCATGAGGATATAGACAGTATATACAGTGATCATGGGGGTCTTTCATGTAACACGACAAATACTGGACGTTGCCGACCAGTAGCCCAAAGCTGCACTCCAGAGGGATAAGATCCCTGGTCAACTTTTACTACTAAGAAGGGTTGATAATCTCCTCCATGGAGTCAATCAGCTCCGGTAGTTGATGGTGTTAAAATGTATATTATGGCAAGAGATTTATGTTTATACTTTCATTGTAATAAACCATATCCATATTTACATATCCCTGTCCACCTGCCGGAAGGTAGCTACGAAAGAAACCAAACTAACTCAAAACAGGTTAAAACAGGCAAAGAACAATTGTTTATATAGCACAATCAGATGCAAATTATAATTATAAGAAACAGTGTTTCAAACAACAGTAGCACAATTGAGCTGAAAAAACACTCAAGTAAACCCAAAAGTAATTGTGTCACAATTCCATCATTGATCATAACTCTTGTAATTGTTCTGAGCAATATGATACATCATTATCATGACTATTTGAACATGAATGTATCATATTGCTCAGAATATATATCTTAACACCATCAACTACCGGGGCTGATCGACTCCATTGAGGAGCTTATCAACCCTTCTTAGTTGTAATCTTATCCCTCTGGAGTGCAGCTTTGGGCTACTGGTCGGCAACGTCCAGTATTTGTCGTGTGTCTTTTGTTCTGGATCCCGAGTGGCCTCTAGATCTTCCCAGCTGCACCTGAAGTATCTCTTACTTAACTACATACTTTTTCTACAATCCTTCCACCGTTACAAACAAAAACGTGCTTTTGACATTCGATTGTGCCTCCGACCCGTCATTTTCTCTATTGGTCTTTCATGTAAACCACCTTTCTCCTGCACCTCGTGCAATTCCTGAATAGGGAAGGCTTCTTGGTAGCCTGAAGTTCAGCCATCTGAAGAGGAAGTTCACTCGACGAATTCTGGGTCAAAATAAAGTTTTTGGAAACCCCAAAAAGCAGTGGAGATAGCCCCTAGCCAGGGGAATGTGGTAGAGTATATTAAACATATAATCTACTGTGAAAATAGAAGAAAAATCGAAAAAGCTCAGAGAGCTCGAGAATTCCCTGTGTCAATTAGACTGCGGTGAAAAATCTGAAGATGGCTGCCTGGGGTGGAGCTTAAGCCCTGCTACCTCATTGGTTGGGGTCATAAAGGACCAAAGTGAGGTGGAGGGACTACACAATAGAATGGCTCACAGGCCATAATGGACTATGTACATGCATTTCTATGTTGTAATATGTGTACATTAAAAAACGTAATAATTATTTTTATCACCGAGGATTCCCAGTCTGACGACGGGGAATATTCAATCATCTGAATCTATGAAAGATCCAATGCTGGAGAATGTCCGGTGCTGATCTTCGTTCTCCTCGGCGGTCCCAGTCTCCGGTCGGCAGCCTTTCGAGGGTCTGACTTCAAGGGCGCTTCGGCGAAGGTTAGCGGTGCTGGAAGGTCCCTCGGAGCACGGGAAGAGGGCGCCTAACCAGGTCCTCTCTTGGATCAGTCTCGACGGCTTTCGGCGAAGGGAGACAGCAGTCAACCTTCTTATTCAGGCTCGGCTTCAAGGTTAAGCATCAGTTTCAACTTCAACTTCTGAACAATTTCCAGTGGTGAAAGGTCCACAGATATACTATTCTGTCTCTCATCCACACTGCTGGCTCACACTCAGCAGCCAATCATACAGAAGGGCATGCATGCAGTCAGTCAGCCAGCCAATCAGCCATACAGTGCATTCAGGCCATACTCCTCCCTCTCAGACACTAACAACAAGGAATGTGTATTGGGACAAGTACCCAGCCATTCAACACTACACACTGACACAATGACTGAGACAGCCCTGACCGAAACTGGTATGAATGCAAACACCAGAGCCCAGACAACAAGAAGTGCATATTGGTCACACACTCCATTCACCCAGGTCCCACCCACAGGGTATACCCACAAAATACAGTCACTGGGAAGGCTCCAGCCAGTCTGGCCTGGACTTCATAACACCACCATATCTGGAACTTCCACCCAACAGCCAGTCAGGGGAAGGGACAGAGTCAGGGCTTGCCAAACTTTGGGAAAACAAGGTAACGGGCAATAGAAAGCAAGAGGCCACAAGGGGGATCTTGTTTCCTATCAGGAATCAACCGATTCCAATGGCAGGGCCTGGGTATCCCAAAATGGAGGATACTCAGATCACCTATCAAATTCAGCAAGGAGCTGCCACCAGCCCATACCCTGCTCTGTGGGCCACACACAGGTGCCCAAAAACACACTAGGGGCACAGGGTTGTACCCCCCACCCATGGGTGCCATAAGGGTATCCCATGGGTCTGTACACCAACCCAAAAACAGGAGGAGCTGCACTGCCAGGAGTCCCACATGAACTCCTGGGCAGAAAACAATACAGAACACAAATGGAAAAGGACTACAGGACAAGGACAGGGAGGCCCTGACCCTCCAATGCAATTTCAGCATCACATGCCCGTCCCTGCCAGTGAGGCATTGAAAGCCTGAGCCACCTGCCCCCCACCACTCCTTCAGCCCTAGCATTACCATTGCCGGTTAACTGCGTGGGGGCGGATGGCACCCATGCTGCCCTTCCTGTGGGGGGTGTGGCCATCCTGCCCCCACTCCTCTTTTTTGCCTGTGGAAAAGCAGTCCTAGGGGCCACATTCTTCCTCTGTGGCCTTGAGGACGGGGGCTCTGTTGTCTATGATCCCCCTACACCCACCTGAGAGCGCCCGGCTAGTTCTACTCCTCCATTACCTGGGAGTGACCCTAGTACTGATCCCAGATCTGTCCCTTGCAACAGGGTAATGATAGCTGCCAATGTAGTTGGGTCCATCCTCCCCCTTAAACCACAGTTCCCTTTTTTTTTTAAACAAAATTCCCTAATGCAACCTTGTCCACTACAGTAGAACAAACAATTCATAAACCTTCCCCTCTTCTTGCCCTTAATATACTGATCAGAGAATCTGACCACCTTTCTCTTCTAGCATGAGCAAAACAACTGTAGCCTCCTTTTGCCCTCTCGGTCTATGCGCGCACATACAAAAATCAAAAACGTCCTACTTCCGTGCATACAGCAGTACAAACTTTCTGTTAAATGCTCCCCCTTCACAACAATCTCTGCTTTACAACTGTCTACTGCAATTTCAAGTGCCTACACACACTGCCGACCGTGCCTCTGCGCCTGGGCCTCGTTGCCACGACAACCCAGTTTTCCTGGTCAGAGCCTCGCCCTGAAACTCTTAACCTCCTGTGGGTGATCAACAATGCTCTTTTGCACCGCCCACGAGGAGACAAAACGCACCCTTACACCGGAAAATCCCTGCGCACTGTGACCTACAAGTCCTCAGTGAACACAGCGGGCCACACGAGTATGCGTAGAATGCCTGACTACCCGACATACAGAATACAAAAGCCATCAAACAAACTCTAAAATCACTCACCGCCCTTCAATCCATCTTCCACAAAACCTCACACTAAACCAAACGACACCAACAAAAAAACGTGGCTTAACCCCGCTGCCCCCAGCGACCCACCTTACTTCCCAGCACACCATCCCCAACACAAAGATCGGACAGAAAAATGTCAGCAACGGGCTCTGTCCTCACCCAGGGACGGCGGCGCCATCCATCTTGAGAAGCAGGGAAAAGAACTACAAGTATGGTCCGAGGGCTCCAGGCAGTGTTGCCAACTCCTCAGTAAGGAACGTAGCTATTGGCTGTCCTAAAAGTAGTTGAATGATGTCATTGCCTAATTTGCATAACTGGCCATGTGCATGATGGGTGATTGCTGAGGGAACGGTTGTTATTGCTGATGTTCCCCCATTCTACAGCCATGGAACAATCGTCTTCTGTGCTCTTTTAAGTCCCCTACTGTTAGCTTCCTTCTCACCCAATTCCCAGATTTACATCCTCCACACTCCACAGTCACTTTCAACCCCTGCTAACAACTTTTCTAGGAGCCTTTCACAATCGGCAAAAGAGGCCCACAGGACCGCGGGCACAGTTAACATTACTTCTATTGTTTTGGAGACTTACACTTTTTTCTATTGGTTTGGAAGCTTGCTTAAATGACGCAAGTCGCCAAACCAATAGAAAAAAGTGGCTCGATTTCTCGTTAGCAGCTGTTTCACCACAAAGTCGCTAGGGGGCTGTGATTTCTCGCTAAATATAGCAAGAAAGTCGTCAAGTTGGCAATACTGGCTCTTGGCGGCGGTGCAGTAGGGCAACGACAATCCAGGCGGGATGAGGCAGAGACCAGTGCTCTCCTCGTCCCACAGGTGCTCTCTTTAAGCAACCAGATTGGCACTGCCGCGCCCATAACCTGCTGCGCCCGAGCCAGCGAAAACCAGCCCCCGCTGGGGGGCCTGTTCCAACAGGCATCCGTCTGCTCCACCTTCCCTGACCGCCCACCCTGCTCGCCCAACCGGTGATCCCGTAATAGCGGGGCTTCACCTTTTGTGAGGCACCTTGCCACCCAGGTCCTAAGGCAGCCCCTAGTGAGGCACCTTGCCACCCAGATCGTTAGGCAGCAGCTACTGAGGTGACATGGTTACGTTCTGCACGCCGCCTGCATGAAAAAGAAAAACGTCTAAACTACATGGGCAGCTCCGGTAGACTCTTGATTGAAAAAGAAAGCAGGTCGGCGTGTGACGTTGTTTTGCCGCTGCCGACCTCTCGTGTTTCAGAAGCACATCACACGGTGTGGGCTAGGCCTGCATCCTGGCAGGCTTCTGCCTATAGGAAGAGCAGGAACGCAATTAACACGAGCATGTAGTTTCTTGATACTCTCTGCAGCTGACATGGAGGCGGAATGGCGTGTTGCAGCTGACGAGCCTCTGGTAAGAAGAAATCTTTTAGAACAAGCTTCAGCTTACTCTTCAGGAAAAGTGCTTGCATATAGACTACTACAGTGTTAGTGTGTAGTGGGAACTGCCCCACATTGTTTCTCTTCAGGGCTTGGACCAGAGGGTACACTGGCCGACCTGAAGTATACATAAAATGTCCTATGCAGGCCTGCTGGGAGCTTTCACCAATGGTAAGAGACTACTTTACTGTCAACCCAAAAATCAGGGGGATTCAAAATTACCTGCACATACGTTTTTTGAAAGATCATTTAGAGCTAACTTTTGCTCTCTTTTGTATTAAAGGGTGCTTGATGGAGAGCGCATGAATTCAGTTTAGTGTCCTGAGGAAGGCTCGCCCTTAAACGATTGGGCTTGGGAGACAAAACTTCTTAACTAAACACAGCTTCCTTCATTCAACATATTCAGGAATTGTATTGATCTAGACTGGTACAATTATGTTTCTTTTCTGTGCAATGTTTTCTTACATGTATATGTATTGTTCCTAACACGTAATCCTATGAGGACCATGCTAGGTTCAAGTTTTCTATGTTAAAAACAAGAATGTAATGTATGGTTTCGTCTTACGATTCAGTACTTTTCATTTAATGTCCTATATGCACCTCTTTTTTGTGCCAGATTCTATTTTTACAACAAGCTTGGAAGAATTGCATTAAATTAACTGTGGACTGTTGCATGCAGTCACAATCAGATGAAAGTTGCTTAGAATCATTGGTTGTTGCATATTGTATGTACATTTTTCGTACACAACGGTTTGATTATTCATATTTAATATTCAGAATTTAAAAAAACATAAAATGGTCGATTTCTAGCCACGTTCGCGCCTTGATACTCTTGTGTATAGGCGCATTATAAATGCCATATCATATCATGTTTGATCAAATAACGCCTCTGCCGAGGATGTTGCTTCGTATTATAACACCTACTGAGGGAGGCGCCTGGTCACCCAGATCCCAAGGCAGCACCTACCGAGGTGCCTGGTCACCCAGATCCCAAGGCAACACCTACCGAGGCGCCTGGTCACCCAGATCCCAAGGCAGTACCTACTGAGGCGACTGGTCACCCAGATCCCAAGGCAACACCTACCGAGGCGCCTGGTCACCCAGATCCCAAGGCAGTACCTACCGAGGCGCCTGGTCACCCAGATCCCAAGGCAACACCTACCGTGGCGCCTGGTCACCCAGATCCCAAGGCAACACCTACCGAGGCGCCTGGTCACCCAGATCCCAAGGCAGTACCTACTGAGGTGACTGGTCACCCATATCCCAAAGCAGTACCTACTGAGGGGCCTGGTCACCCAGATACCAAGGCAGCACCTACTGAGGCGCCTGGTCACCCAGATCCCAAGGCAGCACCTACTGAGGCGCCTGGTCACCCAGATCCCAAGGCAGTACCTACCGAGGCGCCTGGTCACCCAGATCCCAAGGCAACACCTACCGTGGCGCCTGGTCACCCAGATCCCAAGGCAACACCTACCGAGGCGCCTGGTCACCCTGATCCCAAGGCAGTACCTACCGAGGCGACTGGTCACCCAGATCCCAAAGCAGTACCTACTGAGGCGCCTGGTCACCCAGATACCAAGGCAGCACCTACTGAGGCGCCTGGTCACCCAGATCCCAAGACAGCACCTACCGAGGCGCCTGGTCACCCAGATCCCAAGGCAGCACCTACCGAGGCACCTGGTCACCCAGATCCCAAGGCAATACCTACCGAGGCGCCTGGTCACTCAGATCCCAAGGCAGCACCTACTGAGGCTCCTGGTCACCCAGATCCCAAAGCAGCACCTACCGAGGCAGCACCTTGTTACCCAGAACCCAAGGCAGCACCTACTGAGGCGCCTGGTCGCCCAGATCCCAAGGCAGCACCTACTGAGGCGCCTGGTTGCCCAGATCCCAAGGCAGCACCTACCGAGGCGCCTGGTTGCCCAGATCCCAAGGCAGCACCTACCAAGGCGCCTGGTCACCCAGATCCCAAGGCAGCATCCACTGAGGCGCCTGGTCACCCAGATCCGAAGGCAGCACCTACTGAGGCGCCTGGTCACCCAGATCCCAAGGCAGCACCTACCGAGGTGCCTGGTCACCCAGATCCCAAGGCAGTACCTACCGAGGCGCCTGGTCACCCAGATCCCAAGGCAGTACCTACCGAGGCGCCTGGTCACCCAGATCCCAAGGCAGCACCTACCGAGGCACCTGGTCACCCAGATCCCAAGGCAGCACCTAACGAGGCGCCTGGTCACCCAGATCCCAAGGCAATACCTACCGAGGCAACTGGTCACTCAGATCCCAAGGCAGCACCTACTGAGGCGCCTGGTCGCCCAGATCCCAAGGCAGCACCTACCGAGGCGCCTGGTCGCCCAGATCCCAAGGCAGCACCTACCGAGGCGCCTGGTCGCCGAGATCCCAAGGCAGCATCTACTGAGGCGCCTGGTCGCCCATATCCCAAGGCAGCACCTACTGAGGCACCTGGTCGCCCAGATCCCAAGGCAGCACCTACCGAGGCACCTTGTTACCCAGATCCTAAGACAGTACCTACTGAGGCACCTGGTCACCCAGATCCCAAGGCAGCACCTGGTTACCCAGATCCCAAGGCAGTACCTACTGGTCACCCAGATCCCAAGGCAGCACCTACTGAGGCACCTTGTTACCCAGATGCTAAGGCAGAACCTACAGAGGCACCTTGTTACCCAGATGCTAAGGCAGAACCTACGGAGGCACCTTGCCACTCAGGTCCTAAGGCAGCAGCTACTGTGGCACTTTGCCACCCAGATCCTATGGCAGTAACTACTGTAGCACCTTGTCCCCCACATTCCAAAAATCAAGATGTTCTTAATCAGGGACGTCATTTAGGGGTCGCCAGTGGTCGCACATGCGGCCCCTGAGGTTTCCCCTGCTACCTCTGTGGTCTCCTTTGCTAAATAATGTTTTTTTTATTTTAAATTGAGGCTCCTGGCCTGTGGCCAGCAGCATTTGGCTCTTTGTTTCTGGAGTGGCTGGTTTTCCGATAGCTAAAGCCGGTAAGATAGCTCAGTGGGTTGAGCGCTCACTGCTGCAATGTGTGTGTGATCTGCAGGTTGCTGGTTCGACTCCCGGAAAGGTCAACACAGCCTTTCATCCTGCTGAGGTTGATAAATGAGTACCAACACAGGTTGTGTGATATTGTATGTATATTTGTTCTATATGAAGCACTTAATCGTAAGTGCTATATAATAACAGATCATTATCGTTTGGCCTTGGACGTCTACTTTCATTCACAGTAATTTAGTAATATGGGCCTATACACACTGATATTAATGATACATATGGTGATCCTTCTTGTATGAAATGTTTATCACTTTACAGTTATATTGTAACCATATTTTTGTAGTGAAACAATGCTATGTGATGCCACTTCCTGTTTTGTAAAGGGGTGAAAGGTTGGGTTTCATCACTTTCAGTGATATCACTTGAGGGTGGGGTCAAATGACATTACTTCCTGTGATGTCATCAGAGGTCAATGGGCATGTGATGTCACTTCCGCTACTCCTGGCATTTTTGTGAAATGCCTCCCTGTTCTTAATGCGATACCTACTGTGGTACCTTATTCAATGGCTATTGCTTGAATAGAACGCCTTTGGTAACTGGTGCCATTTTTTTAGAACATATGAAAACAGTGATAGCGATTAGTTCAAAGCAGAAATTCTTTCAGTGAGCAATCAGGCTCAGATTAAAAATGACAACCATCTTTCATTTGCCAAGAATCCATGCTACGTTGGTTCTCCGCTGCTCATCTAAAACCTTTCTTTGGACACACTGCGAGACGAGAGCTGGTACGGTCTGCCTGTCCCACCTGGCCCAGATCATCCAGGAACTAAGGGTACATTTTCCAGGAAGGATGCAAGAGGCCTGTTAAATGAAGGTGGGCCTGGGTCTATGGCTTCTACAAGTGGGGTGCAGGGCTGCCTGCAGGTAGTTATGGGGACGGCCAACGGGGCAGTAGCCCAGTATATATAATAGCCAGTCCACCAACGAAGGGGACACTGTCTTCCATGTTATAATACATTATACACCTCCTAGGAACCTATGATCTGCATTTAAACAGCTACTCCTCACAGCTCTGCTTCTGCACCCCTAATCCGGCATAGATTATCCTACCAATCCAGTTTTGACGCTTTTCCCTAAAGTCCCTCTACTGCACCAAAATCCTTAACTACATTGCAAATGCTGTAAACGTATGAAGGGTAACACATACTTCTATTGTAGAACACTTCTGCTTTACACAGTCATTAATAGCCCAGGCCATCATATTCGGTCAGCTCTTCCTCCGCCAAACGCTGGAGACAAACGAGTCCTGGTCCAAAGATGCAGCTGTTTTACGTAGTCCGCACCTAACCCCCAACTTCGCCTTATACTAAAGCTCTGCGCCCTTCCATCCACAAGTTCAGTTGCATCTAAGCCTGCATGCCAGTAGCTCAGCCGCTACTAGCTGGCCTGATAAGCCACATTTTTCAGGACACCAATACATTACTTAGTAAGCCGTGCTTGTGGTAATATATTCATGCCTTCAGCACCAAAGGAAGGCACAAAATCCCTCCAAGGCAGAGATGGTGTGAAGCCAGAGTCAAGTTTCAGGATGATGGTTCTGGGAGGTGGGGACTTCTAGAGCGGAACAGATGCTTGGCAAAGGGGTATGTGGGTGGAGAGTCAGTTGAAGGAGGCCTAATGCGGGCATCAGGTTTGGAGCTGTAATCTGGAACACAGACTTGTGAAACGTGCACAGACTTGCACTGCAATCTTTCCTTAATTGGTAGGAGCCAGTGAAGTGTTTTCAGTGTGGTTGAAATAGGATCATGCTCCAGCACCTTGAAGCGTATCCTGTGCTAGATGGAATTACCAATAAAGATCCCAGACCAAATAACCAGACAGACTCAAGGAATATGGCAATGTATTACTTAATTCTCAATTTAATAAAGCAAGGTCAACTGGCAAACATCTGATGGATACTTGCACACTACACACAAACTTGATTACAAAGAGTCCTTACACGCCAACATGCATCATCTATGACTTCATACTACGTGGCAAACCATAAAACTTATTAGCGGGAGGAATTGGTTAGGGAAACATGTCTACTTATAGAATTTATACGTGTTAGTAATTCATTGGCTGTCTCTTATCTGTAAGACAACCCTCAAACTACCTCTACCCTCTAAATATATACAATACTGATTGTAGCAAACAAAATGGGCAGATTGTTCTATGCAACAGTGTATTGCAAGTTGCCCCATAGACCCACTGATTGGTTGGCATTCTCACCCAACCTTGGACTTTCGGCTCGGCTAGCAACACGTAAGGAAACTGAAACCCAGGTGCTTGGATCACGTTAGATTACTCCCTACTTCGCCAATTAGTCCATCATCTCTTAGCAGTCCGGCCATGAGCCAAAGGTTCCCATCTGTAGTTGACTTTTTAGCCTGCTCTCTGTTCTAGTACACTCATTCGAGGCTTAATGAAGAGCCCTTGTTTTCGACTTCTGAATTACATGTGAAGAGACCACGAAGTTGTCAAGGTTAGCCTCTTATATACTGCTATTTGATTTAATTATACTGGGTGCTATTGCTCCTCTTGGCCTCGAGAGACCTGCTCACTCTACCTTGTATAGACTTTATACACTTTCAATTGTCCAATACTTGGCTCTTGCAGATGTTTTCTTCTTTGATCTAATATAAATATGTCTCATCCATGGCTTATCCATCTGCCTCCCTTCGCGCTTTGCAGCTATTCCTTAAAAATACACCCTTGATCCCAAGCCAACATTGACTCCTCTTGTTTTGCACACACAGCTGTTCTTCCAGCGTCTCCCGACTCTGCAACCCTGATCTGGTTCTGAGGTAGTTGAATGGAATATATACACAAGCCGGAGTCCATTTTCCAACTATGGCTGTCCTGGCCATGTTATATATTTCTCTATAGCAAGCTTCTATGCATCTTTTCTACCTTGCGTTACTGCATATTTACACATTTATGATTACTTTATTATTTTATAGATGTTTCTCTTATCGCCTCAGTCACATCGTCACTCTTCAGTATTGTCATATCCTTTCAGCATGTCCTCGTATTGCTGCTTTATGACATCACTATCCACCTCAGGTTTCACCCAGCGCTCCATGATGTCTGATGGCGAGTGCTGACATCCTTCCATACGGCATCCTTCCACACTTTCAGAACGAGGGTACATTCGATATGGTTGTCCGGGTGCATATCGTCTCTTGTACACTTGATGCGGTATAGGAACACCACATTGAGTCTCACATAGGGCCCTTCTCCTGCTGTCCCAGTATGACGGCGGTGAGGGGGCGGGAGTTGGGAAAAATGAGTCCAACTGCTCCTCTACAGGATTGTGGCATAGCCTAGAAAATATGAACCAAGGCGCTTGGCCTCTGACTGTTTGGGAGCTCTGTGTGGATGGCATGTGCAAAGTTACCATCACAAGAGTCGCTGCGTCCAGACTGCCATGGCCTACAAAAAATGTTTTGGCCACATTCAATGGGACCCGGTGGCGATTGGGTGGAGTGGCAAAGATGTTGTCCGAATTTAGGACCTATGCATATTCGCTCTAATGACACTCATCTGGCTAAGAGATGAACCCACCGGAGCAGACAGAGATCGTGGGTTTGCCTGGTGGGTTAACAGAAGGTCAGGTTGCACTCCTTAGAAGGCAAGGAGCCATGTGGCTGACCAGCTGCAAGGAACAGAATAGTAGTCCCCCTTTCCACCAATACCCAGACTATGGGCACTAATTCCCCTCCCCCACACACTTTCACAGCGGTTCAGATCTCTCAGTAACAGATGCCTGGGGTCTGGCAGAATGTCCATGCATAGCTTAAGTGGGGTGAATTACAAGAGCTCGGCTGAGGTCTGAATGGGGGCAGCTGTTGCAGATCGGGCATCAGATGCACCATGGGGCTGTGCACAGGCATGATCAGGCACCACGTGCAACGTGCAATTGTGCACAAGCATGATTAGCCATCAGATGCACCATGGGGCTGTGCACAGGCATGATCAGGCACCACGTGCAACGTGCAATTGTGCACAAGCATGATTAGCCATCAGATGCACCATGGGGCTGTGCACAGGCATGATTGGGCATGGGTGCACCATGGCGCTCTGCACAGGCATGGCCCAGCATCGGGCGCAGCAGGGAGCTGTGCACGGGCATGATCAGGCATCAAGCACCCCATAGGGCTGTGTCCAGGCCTGATTAGCCACCAGGTGTACAGGCATGATCAGCCACCAGGTGCACAGGCATGATCAGGCACCAGGTGCACAGGCATGATCAGGAACCAGGTGCACAGGCATGATCAGGCACGTGCACCAAGCAGCTCTGTACCGGCATCTGGTGCACCATGGAGCTGTGCACAGGCATCGCGTGTACAGGGTCGTCTGTGGGAGAAGATCGGCATAGCTTCTTGGAGCTGAATGACAGCCTGGCCCTGCGAGCCAAGGATTTCGCTGTAAGCATCGGGTACGTTGTCATGGCAACCCATCCGCCGTTCTTCTCAGAATGTGTTCTGCACCCGGGCTCTTCAGATCGCAATCTTTGATTTCCTGCCTGTGTAGAGGACGGGGCGGAATGTGTTCATTATTTCTGGGCTGGGATCAACCAACTTTAAGAATCCCTCCTGCCGCTCACCTCAGCCGCGCATCGAGGCGCCAGCAACGCCCTCTGAACAGGGCCCAGTATGACTGTTCTAGAAGCAGGCTTCGAGGCACACGGTCTCTTGTCATTCACTATACAAACTCCCCAGAGTGAGGATTGACATGTCAATCATGGCAGTAGCCATGCTCTCGTCAGAGGCAGAGACGCACTCCCGTACGTGTTGCCATGAGAACGAGAGAGCATGTGGCAGACGTGGACTGGCCACGGGCAAGCGGCACCAAAGACTGCCGGGCGAGGCGAGGCCCTTGATGGTTTAGGGCGGCCTCCGCTGCTATGCGAGCACCACTCGCCACCCTTCCCTCTCCAGCCAGGGGCCGCCTCAACACAAACATTCGCATCACTAAAGGGCACGCGAGACTCACGGCCGCGCCCTCCTCCTCCAGCCACTGCAAATAGAGCTCTGGTCACTAGTCAGCTGCATCTTAGTTCAGCTGCAGCGCATATAGCTCGCTATGCTGCGGACATCTGTGCTTGCGACACACATCGCTTACTGCGGAGGTCTGTGCTTACAGCGCATATCGCTTACTGCGGAGGTCTGGTCTGTGCTTGCGGCACATATCGCTTACTGCGGAGGTCTGTGCTTGCAGCGCATATAGCTCACCAGGCCTTTAAGTGGGGTAAGAAATCGAGGGGGGGGGGCCTCATTTGGGGGCGTGGCTTGTGGGAGGGGCGTGGCCTAAAAAGTACGCAAATCGGGGTATGCACACAAATATATATAAATGTTATATATTTGTGAGCGTACCTTACTATGGTTTGTGTACTATGCAAGCCATCTTTTCTAAACATAGAAATATGTAACATATTTCTACGTTTATAAAAGATGGCTTGCAAAGTACACAAATCACAGTAAGGTACGCTCACAAATATATAACATTTATATATATTTGTGTGCATACCCTACGGTTTGACTAGTTTTCAGGCCATCTTTTTTAAACATTTCGGGTTTATAAAAGATGGCTTTGAAAGTACACAATTCAAGCCATCTTTTATAAAGCTTTGACTACGGACAAAATTGTCCGTTGGCAAAGCTTTATAAAAGATGGCTTGGAATGTGTACTTTCAAAGCCATCTTTTATAAACCTCGAAATATGTCGAGGAATCCCCAGGATCGCCGAGGGTTAAAGACGCCTCGGGGACCTGGGGAAACAAAGGCACAGTAACTGCCTCTGGTGACGTCTCGCGCGAGGGTTCACCAGATGCAGTTACTATGACTGACGGAAGTGGCAGCCAGTCACAGCATCGCTGTGGCTGGCTGCTACTTCTGTCAGCTTGCCTGACTTCATTGCAGGCGCATCTCCCGTCGCGGCCGATAATGCATCCCGCCAATGTTGCGGTAGGACGGGGCCCTGCTCAGTCCCACTTTTTGGAGACTGCCGGGGCATAGCCCCGGCAGGCCCCGGCCCACTTTGAGCACTGTAGCTCACGGTGTAAGGCGATTGCTGCAGAGGTCTGTGCTTGCAGCGCATGTAACTCGCCGTGTTAGGCGATTGCTGCGGAGGTCTGTGCTTGCCACACATATTGCTCACTGTGTTAGGCGATTGCTGCAGAGGGCTGTGCTTGCAGCGCATGTAACTCGCCGTGTTAGGCGATTGCTGCGGAGGTCTGTGCTTGCCACACATATCGCTCACTGTTAGGCGATTGCTGCGGAGGTCTGTGCTTGCAGCGCATGCAACTCGCCGTGTTAGGCGATTGCTGCGGAGGTCTGTGATTGCAGCGCACATAGCTCGCTGGTTTGTCGATTGCTGCGGCAGTCTGCGCTTACAGCACATATAGCTTACTGGGTTTCAAGTGGGCCGGGGCCTGCCGGGGCACAGTAATCTCACGTGGAAGCCCCGGCCACTAGACGGAAAATATTTTTTTTCTATAGCCTGAAGCTCTCGCTCGTGTGCGCAAGCTTCAGGCTTCAGAAAAAAATGACTTTCAGCCATAATGGTGGCGCCGAACCCGCGAGGCATCCCTTTAAACAAGAAATGCCCATGGGCCGCGCCACCATTATGGAGAAAACGTGAGGCCGCTGGAAGCAGAGGCCTTGTTTTCTAAATCCTGAAGCTCCCGTGCATTTGCGGGAGTTTCAGTCTTTAGGAAAAAGACCTCAGCTTCCAGAGGCCTCACCCTTTCAGCCTTAATGGTGACGCTGCCCCTCCCCAGCTGTCGAGGGGCAGTGCCACCATTAAGGCTGAATAGGCAAGGCGCTATCCCCTGCCAGGCAAGCCTATAGAAATTAAATGCAGAGATCCCATGGGAAGAGGGTGCTGATCTCTACAAAAGGCTGCCTGGCAGGGGTACCTGTAGCCCATTGAGCAGGGGCTCATCAGGGGGAGTGACCTAACGGGCCAGCAGGACCCCGCCGTTAGGTCACTCCCCCTTGATGAGCCCCGCCTCATTTTGCTCATTTTGTGGTACCACTTAAGGCACTGCTGTTACATGATTGCTGCAGAGGTCTGAGCTTGCAGTGTATATAGCGTAGTGTTAGGTGCTTGCTTGCGGCTGAGGCCTGTGCTCATACATTAAGCAGCGTGGCCATCCTGGGCCAATGTGAAATGACATGTAGAAATTCCCTTATCAGTGAAGTGACATGAGGGATGCGTGGATGGTCATTTTCCAGGGGGATGGTGTATCTAGCATGATATGACATTTATAATGCGCCTATACACAAGTGTTTCAAGGCGTGACGAGGCAAGGGAGGGGGAACAGAGGGTAGACAGACAGCGATCCTACTAGGCCAGGTGAAATTGAGATTGCGCAAGTGCAGGGGAGGGGGGGCAAGGGAAAAGTGCCAGGGGGAGGGGAAGTGCAGTACATAGGATAAACAGTAAATAAAACAAATAAGAAGTTGCAAGGGTAAGTGCAGACATCAGGTGTCAAGTGCTGGTAGGGGGCTGTAGGGATATAGAAACAGCCCCAGAGTGCAAGGGTTCCCAGGGGGGCAGTGCAGATGTGCAACTGGCGGGGAGGGGACCTGGGCCAGAGAACAGGGGTAGCCAGGTGACCGTGACAATGTGCTTGGCTCAGGCAGCTTTAGCATTACAATGTTAAAACTGGTATGGCTCCGAACTTGGAACACTGTGACACTGGAATACTCACTTTATGTGAGTCATGGCAGTGTTTCTAACCGTGGCAACAATGGCCTGGCACTGTTACAACTGGAACAGACATTCGCTGGGGTAGCGTGGAACTGGCATAGCAATTTAGAACCTAGAATACAAATGTACTGGGGAGAAGTGGTATAGCACTATTAAAACTGCTAAGGCAACGTGTGATCGAAAGGGACAGCTGAACACTGGCTTGGCAACATGTAAACTGGCACTGGCTTTGGTTCATTTGACAGGCTGCCACATTCAGCTGTCCCATCACACATTTAAGAGCACTATGGTGTATTTTGCCAGCACCAATAGCTAGACATATTTTGGGAGAAAGCAAGCAGATGGTGGCAGTGCCCTTGCCTCTACGGGCAACCCTGGGTGCATTTTATTTTTTGGAAGTCTGATTTATATTTTATGATTTAGGCCAGGAACAATGAGCAATAATGTGCATTATATCTTCTGGCAAAGTATTTGAAACAGGTCTCATTGCTAAAGGCAAATAATGGACACTTTGAAGCAGTGCTGGGTAGCGTGTGCGCTCCACCATACTGGACAGCTGTGTGCCATGCAGGTTGGTCTCCTGTGCACGCAGTGCTTCTATCAGAGACACACTTTCATGATTGGCATATGGATAGCTGGCGGTGGTGTTACAGTGGCAGGCCTGGCATATGAATTATTTTGTTGCCAATATGACCCATTTTCATAGGCTGCTGGAAACCTGGCTCTGGGCTAATGCGTTCCTTCTGACGTGCTGCTTTTAGTTTATTCTCCTGTCAGCACCAAGACACCCAATGGTGTTTCTGCACGTCAGAAATCTCATTTAATACAACGGACCGTACTGGAACATCACGCGTGCTTATTTATTGTAATGTAAGAAGTGTGTGTGACTAAGCGCTGTACATAGCTTTCCAAGAGCTGTAAAAACGTGCATTCAGCACACGGTGGGGAGATTAGCTCGGGTGCAAGGCGCTGGTCTTGGAAACACGACATCCACTGAGCAACACGGGTTCGAGGCTGGACTCTGGCATAATGCACATTGAAAAAAAAAAGGTTTATTTATTAGATGAAGAACGTTAATCCTTAAATTGCCTGGAAATAGCTGGGCTTAATAAGGGGACTCGATTCAGGCGAGATGCCCATATAGGGAATACACTCTCGATTTGGGAGGGAGGTGAGGGCACTGCCCCGGCCCTTCCACATCTGGTCTTTGGCACCCTTCCTTACTCGCCGCCTCCTTAACGCGGAAGGGCATTTGCTGTTGACACACACGTTATGAAAGTGTGTGCATGGGGGAAGGAGGTCGTGCCCCGCTCCATTGTGCATCTAATGAAATGTGTAAGCGAAGCATGCAATTCCCAGCGGAGGACAAAGCAATCTTCAATTAACTCTTCTAATCCATCTTGCACATGGCTGATGCATAACGACGACGCTCTGCTGGTCCTGACCCTCCCACAATGCTCGCTTTCCTCTTCATCCAGTCCCTGTGCACCGAGGAACACAAAGATGCTAAGCTCTCCCCCGAAGCTTTAGTGTCAAAAAGCAAGGGGAAAGCAAATCCCCAGCAGCGCCGCTCGGAAAGGCAAGCGGACGAGAGGACACGAACCTGCTCCACACACTGCTGGAAATGGAAAGCAGGTATTGGGGGAACCACCACTTCATAGGAGGGGCGGGACTATGGGGCGTCTCCCCCAGCCAGATTCTACAACACAGTATCTCTGCCTAGAACCCAATCCTGGCGATTTGCGTACAAGCAAAGAGCATTATGGGAACAACATAATGTCCACAATTGTAAATGTTAAACATGTCTTATAGTGAGTGATTCGTTAAGAAAACATTTTAAGCAAACAATGGACTCGTCTCTTTTGATTGGACACAATATTCCCCCTAATAAAGAGATGTCTGTAAAATGCAGGACATATATACCAGTTAGAACAGCTGCAAAACTGTATGTGAGGCTTCAGCAGTTTCTCTGTGTGTGTTCTAAACTCGTGTTCAAGTATTTCAATAGGAATAGCAAAGCCTAGCACTGAACACAGTGGGGACGGTTCCACGGGTTTGCAAACCAGGACATTTCTGACCTGTCCGGGACATTTTTCCCTGGTGCAGTCCCATCAGGAGGGCCCTGTGGCTGGGGGAAAAAAAGTGTTCCGTTTTCACACTTTTCCTCGTTTCACCAATGCCCTGCTCATAGGCAGCAGTTTCATAGAATGGCTGCAGCCACCGCAGTCCACTTTGAGCCCTTGCTGAAGGGACCTTCTCAGCTGTCATGAACCGAGCAAATGCAGAGAACAAAAGACACCTACATAATGGCCTTTCAAATGACTGCTTTGAAACATGTCCTTTGTTAGCAGCACCTTCCTTAGGTAAGAGTAGGCTTGTCAGTTTCCAGTTGATCCTATAAACACCAGAAAAACACCACCGGGAGACAAAAGTGACTCCTTGGTTTAAACCTAAAAACACTGTCACCACCTCCCCATCCCAGTGGTGCCTTAGTGCGAGCAAGTTTGGACAGGGGAGTGGGGGGTCTGGAGAGGGGGCTTGGCATACACTAGGAGAAGGGCGCTACTGCCCCCCCCAGTATGCTTATATGCATTATTTCATTGTTTCCTGCCCCCTTACCTTATTCAAAAACACTGCACATTCTATGTTACTTCATTGTACAAAAAATAAAATACCAACATTTGGCAGTGGTCAGGGGCTATTTACAGGAATTGCAGACCAATTTGAGCCATTTTTGTAGCTGCTGATTCACATCTCAAAATGGACCATAATTCTTCAAAATAGCCCTTGACCACTGACATTTTTGTATTGACAAAAACATAACGTTTCAATGTCTCTATTTGAGCCCCCAAGTCCTCCCTTTATTCTTTACTTAAATGAAGGGTTTAAATAAGACATGCACAGCTACCCAAAAAGTATGATATATAGTGTTTTGTAAAAGAAAGTATTTGTCAGTGGGAAGCTGCTACACTGAGCAATTGTAGCCAATTTTGAGCTGCTTTAATGTGACAGTGAATTCACGTACCCCCAAAAATAAACGTATCTGAAAATGTGCCACAATTTTATAAAATACACCCTAGATCCCCAAGACTAGTGACAAGTACTTTATTTTCAACTAAACAAGAATGTAATGGAATCAAAATGTTGTCCCAACTATTCTTTATGGTTTGGAAACGCAAATCTTACCAACTGGATTTCTTAATCAATTAGAATCCAAATTTTGGCGAGCCATTCTGCATTTACCGCAATGTATTCCAGGGGTGATGATATATATGAATTGGGCCTAATTTCATTAATTGCCCAACATAATTGGCGCTTATGCGCCTTATTTCGTAAATGTTTGCTTTCAACACAAGATAACTCTGCCTTGTCATCTATATCCAGTTACATACTAAACTCAGCAGAAATGTTTCCGAAACAGTGGTCCGCAAATATTCTCTCCATCATGGTAAAGGCCGATATTTCATTGAGCCTTTTATTAGATCATCCAGAGAGAGCAAAGAAGAAAGTCCACATGATGGACTGGATTGAGACCCGAGTAAAGTGTTTAACCTATAAAGATTTTGACCCTGCAATATTTGGACCTAAATCCTATAAAGACACTGCCTCGTATTTGTGCTTGGCTCCCTCCTCTGCTATTAGATCTGACATCCTGAGGCTGCGGTTTAATATCTGGCCTACTAGGGAAGTTAAACTAAAAAGGAGACAAATTTCATCAGACCTCAATTGGTGCAGGTTTTGTCAAGATACAGCAATTGTTGAAACTTTGCAACATTTACTATTAGAGTGCACAGCCCCTAAACTTTCAAGTTTAAGAGGCATTCACTTTGCTAAATACCTTGCGTATTTTGCACAAATAGACCCAAGTAACAGATGGGTCGCTTTGGCTGCAACTGAATGTATGGGCATAAGGATTGCTACCATTAATTTTCTAAAATCCCTAAATATGGAATGAACGATATACATCATGTTAAATTAATTGTTAACACTCTTAAATTGTGAAATTTCGACTTAGAAGATGGTTGTAATTGTAAATGCTCGATTTATTGATTTATTGCTCTTATTTATGAAAGAATGGATTTTTGTAATATGTATAAATTGAAAAAGTTGTTGTAATTGCAACTATATTCAATAAATAATAAAAAAAAAAAAAAAAAAAAAAAAGAATGTAAGAGTTTTCGCAGCATATGTATGTGTGCCCCCAGGCTCTCTTCGTGGCTATTTCAATACAGGTAGTGTTAGAATAAGACGCACACCAGACATGCAAAATTCTGGTTACATGCTTTTTTTGTTGTAAAATACAATATTTGTCAGTGGATAGGGGCGGTTTTGAGAAATTGAAGTCCACTTTTAGCCATTTTTGAGACCATGCATTCACTTGGCCTCAAAAATAAAAAAGGCCCTGAAACTAGCCACACTCGTCCGAGTAGTCCCAGCCACTGACACATACTTTTTTTCTTTTACAAATAAAAACGATGTAAGATTCTGTTAGCAGTATCTGCACTCATGCTCCCAGGCTCGTAGCTCCTGTACCCGAGAGCTGGGCGAGTCAGCACCAGTACACTTTACACAGCATCATTACACTTTTAAGGCCCTTACTATTCCAGCGCACTGAGGCCCTGCCACCCCTGCCCTTAGTCTCCACTTGAATGCCCATGTAAAGCTAGGACTTAACCAGGTGGCCTCGTCAACATATTTTGTTGCACCCAAGTCTTGAAAGTAGATTTACCAAACTGAAAAGCCGTTGTCTAGTCTCACACTGCTTTGCATTATGATACCTTTAGGCTTTTGTTCAAGATGGGGAGGGGGGGCAAAGCTATAATTAGCCTCTTTTTGCTCAACTTATTTCTGTTTGTTGGAATGGTTTAGTATGATTTGTGTAAAGAGTATTCTCGAAAGACAAACATCTTTCTACCAACTATAGGCTGGGAGATAGATGTCAACATTCTAAGTTTCAGACTAGGCTCAAATCCTTGCCTCACCACTTTACTTAAGTGTGTGTGTGATCTTATGCAAATCCTTTTATCTCACTATGAATGATCTGTGTCCACATTCTACTCTAAAACAAAATGTCCCAACTCATTCTGTTGCTCCATAACAACAACAGTGACCATTCAAAGATTGCCTTCAAACCATAAAAATGGCAGCAGTACCGGGTATAAATCAACATAGCATATATTGCACATCACACATTGTGTTCACCTTTTGCTCTACTCATGACACATTCTTGCTTTCCATAATACCATCAAGTATCAAAGCCACATGCCACTTCCTGTAACAATTGTCTGTGAATTCACACTCATGTCAATACATATGCATATGCAAACATGACTGTTGTCACACAGGCCCTCAAGTATCATACACATCATACAACCTGCTCTGGATATTGATAAAGGGAATCATTCTGTACACAAACTGGCCTACATCCTTTCCAGGGACAAAGTCTCACTAACTTCTGTTGCCAGCTTTTTTGGCAGAAGCTTGTTGGCTACCCATTTTGATAGACTGTTGCCTCAACATTGAGACATTGCATATCCATGATTGTTCTACTCCAAAAAGAATGTATGTTAATGAAAGCATGTTTTTCATATACACTTGGAAAACACTGTGGTGCTCCATTATTTTCTGCAAAAAATGTACACCCCGATTTTTAAGTCGCCAATGGCCATTTCACCTATGTGGTCCACCACTTCACTTGCGGTGTGCTGTACGGCTCCTCTCTCTCCTCTGACATGTATGTTCTAACCCTTTACACACACGCCAACGATCATCAACTCGTCCTTCATCTCAACAGTCCACAGTCGGATTTAGCCTCTAGCTTTCCCTCCTGTATGCTTGCTATCTCCAGCTGGATTAGTAACAACCATGTACAACTCCAATAAAGCAGAGGTCAGGATCAGAGGCAATCTCCTCTCTCTTTGTATGGTCCAGAAGATGGATGAGACCCAAAACCTTCTCCGCCATGACAGTCAAACCCCACCCGATGCCCCACAGACGCCCATGACCCCCAAAGACTGCCCTTCAGGAAAACACCCACAAAACATCCTGCCACCTATTCACTCTCTGCTGTCAACCCCATTTTTCCACTTCCATTCACCCTGCCCCCTAGATTCTCCTTCACCTTCCCCATCTCCCAGTGGCCGCTTAATGCCTCCCATCCCGCAGATGTGTTTCTGCAACCCCATCAAAGCCAGGTTCTGCTGCCCGCCATCATCCCTCTCTCACCATCAACCAGAGTCAAGCCTACTAGCTTTGCCAGTGTTTGTCAATGTGGGGGCTACACCCACTTGTATTGAAAACACTTTAAAAGGGAAAGAGAAGGGGCCGTTTGGAACTGTGCTCGTCTTCTGCCCGCCACCCTCACCAACCTGACAAGCTTGGTCTGCCGGAAGACGCCGCCAATGTTTCCTTTCGTTTTAAGCTACGGAAAGGGAGAGGACCTTCACCACTCAATTAAAAAATGCAAACGGGAGTTGATGTTGACATCTATGTATCCGAAAATAATAAATATACCTTATAAAAAAAAATAATGCAACCGGGAGCCCATTCGCTTGCTTGTCTGAGCTGTTAATCAGCGGCCTCTGTGTTCACAAACCGCTGCCAGCATCACGCAAAGCATCTGGAAGAGGGGTTTGGAGTGAGAAAGCACGATTTTTAGTTTTGCTTTTAGGTGCTGCTTAAAGCGCCACCTATAAACCAAAACTATTGCATTAGTACAGCCAGCGATGGCGATTGGGCCGGCTCTTGCCAGATCCAAGATCCAGCACCAGATGTGTAGCCGGATCTTAGGATATCGGGATCGGCAAGAGTCAGCGCTGGAAAAAAATAAAAAGCTCCCGCGAGCGAACTAACTTCCTCTGGTGACCCAGTGCAAGGGGCCACCAGAGGAAGTTACGGTCCTCAGCCACGACACGGTTTATTTTATTTATATATGCAATGTTTGTCGGATATATGGACCCGGATTATTTATTTATTTATGCAATGTTTGTCAGATACCTGTATCCGACAAACATTGCATAAAAAATAGATCTAAAATATCCGACAAACATTGCATGAATAAATAAATACCCCTATTAACATTGAAACTATCCCACACGATGCAGCCACCCAACTGCTTTCAGAGGGGATCTGCAGGAGCTGTGCTGGATGTGGTTCAAGTAAAAGAAAATGTTGCTTATAGCGAACAGAAATCACCTGTTTGAATAGTACCCAAGCCAAGGGGGAGTTTAAAAAAAAAAATGGGATGCACATCGTGTATTTTAAAGTATATTTACTCAGCAACACCGGTCAAAACTATTATCCGCACAGTGAAGTAACTCATCACCAGTGCCAGGGAAGTGGTTTAAAGTGGAATTGATCTATAGTTTAGAAAAGAAGCAGCATGAAAGAAATAGCGCTATTTAAAACTACTATTTTTGACATTTCAGGTGAACTGCCAGCTCTGCCCCTCTAAACGATGCCTCCTCGGGCACCGCCCCCAGCCCCATCCCGGCCCTTGTGAGATCCCCCATCATTTGTTTTCTCCATTTCCACCACTAAGAAATGACATATGAGGAGGGATCCAAAACGTGTAGCTGCTGTTTGGTATTTACTTCCACCACCCCACCTCATTGACTGGCCATGCAAATTCCTATGGTCATTCGCACCCACTTCCTGACCCTTCCCGCCAAACACAAATCCTCCTGGGATCTCTCTGAGCTAGCTTTATGATGCCTCAAGCAAACGGTACTCTTAAGTACCTTGCAGTGTTTTCCAAAGCAGATTTCTGAGAGTTAATGTCTTAATTAGAGCTGTAAATACATTACTGGTGTAATAAAAATGTCTTGTCCAGATCTGCCTTCAGCCACTCGATGTATAAGCACTATCCGTGTCCTCACTGAAGTCCTGTTAAAAATATGTGTTAGGCATTTGCCAGGCACTGCTATTATATGCCCTGGTAGTCACACCAAATGCCTTTCCCGGGCCCACACAAAAGCCAAAACTGTTGGTATTGCCAATGCTCATTAAGGAAGCCCACACCCTGCACTAGATTTCTTCCACTTTACTAAAAACTGTTGAAGGCATAATGGTGCCCGCTCTCCTTAGCCCTGAAAAATAATAAAACTTGCATGTCATTGAAATATTGTCGGTGATGCACGATTACATGGGCGGGGGAGAAGGGATTTAAACATTTGGGTATTCAGATTACTAGGGATGCGCATCAGAATGTCCATTCCAAATTGACTGAAATCCAAAGTTTGTGTGAGAAATGGGAGAGGCTGTAGTTAACGATTTGGGGGTTTGCTAAAACCGTTATATCGTTTTAGTCTGTTACTGCTCCCCCATTCTAGTCGCATATCATCACAAATGTATACAGTGTTTAATTTTTTTTGTGGAGGTGGGGGAGAGGCAAGGATTCCCTTGCGTGTGTAGCAGAGTCCCGTAGAGTAAGGGTTTTTTGGATATCCGAAGATTAGAGAATACCATAGAGCGTATTAGTTACGACCACTTCGTTATTGGTTAACTGCAGACTCAAATAAGAGCCCAAACCGGGTGAAGATGGAGCACACATGCATTTCACCAATCCCTTTAGCTTGATTGCTGTATAAGGAGAATACGTTTCAGGAAGCCAAAACACCATCTCCAATTAATCGCGTCATAAAGGAATGGAAAGTCAATAACGCTTGTATGGGCAAAAAATACCTTCTATCAAAACAGCCCTGCACTCAACTATCAACTATCACTCATTTTCATGGCAATACTGGCAAACGATTGGGCTAGGTTTCTTGGGCCAAGTGCTGGAGGGGATAGAAATGATGGGGTTTGGATTTCTCATATTTAAATACAAACTGGAGGCTAGAGAGATTTATCGCTACAGACAACTCCAACGAATGCTTGGGCTTGTACTTACAACCTGGGTGTTAACCCTCAGGATATTCCAGACCTGTGGGGATAACCTAAATCTCCAGGTCTACTTGACTCCACCATATCGCAACTTATCACTGCTCCTAATCCAGATCGTCTATTATCCAGGGGGAAAATAGATGGGAATTGGAGCAGAATACATCAAATGAGGATTGGTCTCTTATATGCGCTGGACCTTCCCGATAGAAAGTTGGTCTGGATCGGATGTTTACGCAAGAGAAGGCAATTCATTATTTATATTGGTCTACATGGAAAATGTGGCACTGTAAACTGTTACCCAATCATTTTGGGGCTTTCCTTCCCAAGATCCCCTGTATTGTGTGTGTTAGGGTTGGCGCCCAGAGTTCCAGGGTTAAGTAAAAAACAGGTCTAGAGAGCTCATTGCAGCTAAAAATAAACAAATATTTAGATAGTGGAGAAATATAGCTAGATCGTTCGTCATGTGCAGACTGGATTAACAGCACGATTACGCTGTCTGAAGGGGAGAACACGTATTTTCTGCTAGAGGAAGGATAGACTGGATGCTTATATTTGGAGTGCTTCTAATGAGTTATACGGATTAATCACAACACTTTAGTTGATTTTCTCTCCCATCCTTTGCCCATTATTGTATACAAGTTTTATAATTGACACATTGCTATACAAGTTAAATTAAATATGTTATTAAAAAAAAGAAAGCGAGGGAGAGCAGAGTGAGAGAGAGAGGGAGCGTGAGCAAGAGCGAGTGGCAGTGGCTACATAATGGTTGACTATATTACACATCCGACCTAGGGTTTTACAGGTGTGACGGCATTCCCAGGAGTGTGAAATAACGATGGTGGAGGAACGCGCTCTGGTGCCACAAGCCCGCCCTAGGACTCTGCCAGGCTCATGTCCATAGCCCTGTCCAGGTGACCCAGCCCTTAATCCCCCTTAGGTCGATGAACCGGCTGCAATACAATACAGCGCTTAGGTGAACAAATCCATGCAAATCACTACATTATTACAACTATAGCTGAACATGTAATCAACATATATAGCTGAGCCACAATCGTTAAGGTGGCATTACACTTTCAATAGGAACTCGAAAATACACCCCTTAACTTTGAAACCCCTGCGCTAAACGTCTACGAATGTTATAGGGTAACTCGTTGCCCTCATGGTGCACTTCAGCTTTGGTGAACATGCATGCAGGAGGTCGAACAGTTTACTTATTGTGGGATGTTGTTTCACCAATTACGCATTCCAGAACACTTGCTTCAAAACTGGTCAAGATTCTTTCAGTATTTGTAGAAAATAAGTAGCTTGAAATGTATTAAATCGGGCCAATTATCTATACTTGAAACATGCGTAACTCAAACTGATGCTTGGGTGGCATCTCCTGGTAGAATCCCATGGGAGGCTTCCAAACCTGTACGCTGCCCATGGATTGGCCACTGCAATACACAAGCACACAGAATACCGGCCACTGTAAAATCGCTTTACATTGCACGTGTCAGGCAGTATCCAAATGAGGCCATGCCCATAAACACAAAAAAACTAGGAGGTCCTGGGGGTCCCTCTGCCAGACATTAGTCCCGGTTACGAGAGCCTTACCCAGATTCTTTAACCCACTATCTTTCCCAGAGGAGAAATATCAAAAACATATCAGTCTAGGGCAGTCCCGCACCGAAATGCTAGGTAATTCTCCTCTGAGCAAGAGTACCAACAGGAACCCCAGACACGTGTTTCGGTCTGGTTGGACCTCATCAGTTGAGTGGAGCTGTGCCTCTCTAAGAATAGTGAGCAAGTGGTCCACATCTGGATTCCCCTAGTAAGACTCAAAGTTACTTAAATTATGCACAAAAAAACAAAGAAGGTCCTGGGAGTCCCTCTGCCGGACATTAGTCCCGGTTACGAGAGCCTTAAGCAGATTGAGAGAAGATTCCATTATGGGAAGTAGGGATAAGCCATTGAAAGTCAAAGAGCATAAATATTTGGAGAGCTGTGGCTTCTTTCAGCAGTAATTCCCGTGACGCTGATAGCAAGGTAACTCGGTGAGTGTAGCATGTACTGCAGAGATGTGGTTAACCTACAGGTGAGATCCCACCTCTCCTCTATGTTCCCCGAGGTGGTTTGCATTTTTTGGGGCTGGTCTGCATTTCTCTCAGAAACCGAAGCCACAAAAGACCTCAGTTGTCTGTGAAATGTTTGTCTCTTCATCAGTTCACTTATCCCTTAACTCAGCACTGCAAGTGGGGGCAGACTCCTGAAGCTTCATTTAAAAAAATAAAATGAAAAATAAAAATAAAGTGCACACTTATCTTTGGTACATGTAATACGCCTGACGGGAGTTAGCATGGAAAAGGAGGCACCAGTTTCTCCGCCTGGCTTGCCAAAGCATTGGCACCAACCTGCCCTGTGCACCAACTTTATCAAATGAATAACGCAGATGATCTCCTTCTGGTGGTAGCGAGCTACAACTCCTATTTTGGCGAGGTGCATGAAATTTGGGATGATAAAGAGGAACCTGAAGTCACATTCTTTCTAATGCGTTATGCATATATTACCGGATACCCATCCCATTTAAATTTGTACAGGGTGACTTCTCAGGAAATGTAACCCCCCCCCCTTTTTGATGTGCCAGGCCTGACCGCTTATTTCTAGAAAGCTATCCGTGTTGGGGCCTGAAGAGAAGAGCAACCAAGAGTTGAGATGGTGCTGGACTAAATCTACCCTCCTGGGAAGCTTGCGCCAGGCTGGAGAGCACGCAAGGTCGTCCAAAAAGATGAAGAGGCACTGATGCAAAGTGCCCGCAATGGGTTTAGGCCGGTGTGTAATATTTTCCATCGTGAAAGGAAGGTCTAACCACGAAGCACCCACAGGGCTGCCTGGCTTGATGAACCCCTCGTCAGACACAGTCTTGAACTTTTCCCACTCGGAGGATTTCAAAGATTTCGTGATTTTTTGTTGTCCTGTTTTGACAATTTCTAGGGTTTAAAATTGCTTCCCATAAGAGCACATGTTAACTGTGATCCAATTGACTTCATCAAAACTCTTTGGTTATGCTTTGCTTTTTCTGAAGTTTATGCTCTAATATTGTTATGGTAATTATCTAATTTGTTGGATTCGTCCAAGTTAGAATTTGATTTGGGGAGGGATATCTTTTTTTTTTTAATTTTGAACTGTTTGCATTTCTCACATCTTTTTGGAGTAAGCCTTTAGCTTGGCCCGCGTTACTAGAGGGAAGACTTGGGATACCCTTGGGGTTGGTTGGTTTGCCCATCAACAACCCTCACCAAAAATGGATCCATTTCTTGCAAGCAGATGCAGCCGTTTATCCTTGGAAGGTAGGCAAAAAGAGTACTGTTGGGGAACAATGGTACCATCACTAGTCACCAAGAGGCAAGTCTCTCTTTGACATGCTCCATCTCCATCTAAATCTATATTAATATTGTATCATCTGGCATTTTATATGAGGCATAATAAACACACTGCATCTATATTCTTGCATCAATTGGCCTGCACACAGTTCCCTTCAACAAAAATGGTTGAACATGTCTAGCAGAAATCACAGTTTTAATTTACGGCTTCATCGCACATAGGTCGGGCTCTTGTGGCTGCAGCGGCATCGATAAAATAAGGCAGCTCGCCTAGAATTTCTAGGGAGCCATTGGTGTGCAGACAAGCATCCGGAATCACCTGCTCCGCAGACCCAATGAGTTTTGCACCGACACCCTAAGGATTTGTACAGCCAATCCGAAACCGTTCCAGCCTCACCAATCGGAAGAAGTCACACTCCGCTTTTAATGCAAAATCCTTAAATATCAGCAGTGCCGGCCCTTTCACCTTAATGCATAGTTATTTTTCTAGCAAAGTATTCTGTGGGATTAGAAAGTTCACCAAACTGATCTGCCAGTGAACTGCATACTTGCCAACCCTACCGATTCAGGTGGTAGGCTACAGCTTCTTAAGCAGTCCTACCGCCTACCGATTTTCATGTCAAAACCTACTGATTAATCATGGTTCCACTAGGCCTGGCTGCCTGAGGCCCAGGTATGGTAAATTATGACAACAATGATCAGGGAAGGGACGGCATAAGGACCTTTCCACTTTTTTAGCTGAAAGGGGCCATGCACAAGCTTCAGGGGAACCCTAAGCAACTGCCCCATGTTTCCAATAACACAACAATATATTTCTCTCCATTTTACTTTTGTTCTGGGGTTTTAAATGTGCGCTTTGGCGCACTCGCCTTACAATCTGCATTTGCAGGAACCCTTGTGGCCGTCACTTCCGTTGGGGTATACAGAAGTGTTATCACCTCATTGCCTTTTCACACCGCCGTACTTTCTAAAATATGTGACAATTGATGTGTCAAGGGCAGGGACGGCATCAGGGCCTTTCCACTTTTTCAGTTGAAAGGGGCCATGAGCCCCAGGGGAGGCCCAAGCAACTGCCCCATGTTGCCAGTCAGCAGTCTTATTAACATGGCAATATATTTGTCGTTCGTGTTGAGGTTTTAAATGTGCACTGTGCAGCGTGTGATGTCATGTCGTGTCGTGTCATTTGGATGTGTCAGTTTCCTGTGATGTCCTCATTTTTCCAATTACTAGTTTTGAAACTAAGATTCCTACAGATTTCTTCTAGTCACAGAGTGTTGGCATGTATGGAACTGTACCGATCATATCCACCTCTAGGGCAAATCAAGAACCATGACTATTGAGTATTTATTTAGCAAAGGGTTTTGAAACTCCCCGAGCGTCATTAATGACAGGAGCACCACTCAGAGCCGACCCCACGCCATCCACGTTACTCTACTATTGAGTTGCGAATCCATATATGGAGTTGCCATCCGCCTCGTGTTTACCTTCTTCTGCGCACATGCGCAGAGAGCACTCCCATCTTCGTCAGAGCAGACGTCACGCAGCGGGGAATCCTTTACGCCTGCCTGTCTTTTAGCTGCTTCCGGGCAAATTTTGCCAATCCTGCAAAGCATATGGCTCGCCTTCTCCTGTAAAATGGGATCCATTACAGCCTCAGGCGGCGTGAAGGGTCACATGTCCTCTGGCTGGCACGCAAAGCGCTGAATAAGCTTCATTTCAAGCAGACAATGCCGAGGCCTTCTTACATTTCCTCCAGAGAAGTGGAACAGAATGGCGAATGCCAAGACAAACACAGGTACTCTATCTCGCTTACCGCTCCTGCAATTCCCTACGTCAGAAGCCTGCCCTACTGGGCCCTGGCATTCTCCTTTCCACAATGTGTCCGCGCCTGGTGGAACGGGAAGTAAGTGTGGGCAGCTGCGGCAATGTGAGGAATTAGGGAGACCTGATTCTACCAGCGTGCCGCCTTCCTTGATTTGTTTTTCCATGCTACCACCGTCTCCAGCTGCAGAAGGTAGCATAGCAGGTGCTGACAGGCACTCTGTGCCCCAGTCATTTCCAATGCCCAGGGCACATCCTCCCTGTGGGCAAGGAGGTGGAAACTCCAGCTCAAAGAATGCTTAGATCAGCATTATTACTGAGACCTATCACAGGACAGTATGGCACACAGGCTCAGGTTTAGTCTAGAGCACAGTACTACCATGGATTGGCAGAAGTGCACTGAGCAATAACACTTTAGATTGAGAAGGATTCAGGCACAGGGCCCCCAGTCTAGAAGAGGGCGCACACTGAGTCACAGGCTCAGCAAGGAGCATTATTAATCCGATACAGACATACCACAGATTATTATCACTGAAAAACAGGACATTGTCACTGAGAGCAAGACCAAACACATGGCGTTATCACTGACACTGAGCCGCAGACCAGGCACCGAGCATTATCAGTGAGACACAGCCCAAGAGCATAGCATTATTACTGAGCCCAAGGCAAAGAGCCTCATCACTGAACTACAAGCCCCGCACAGCAAAGAGCATGACCACTGAACCTGCGGCCAGTCATGGATTGTTACCACTCAGCCCGAGGCCAGGTACGAATCCAGGCACACACCATTCTCACGGAGCCACAGAGCCGTCCCAGTAAGACAAGCCCAGCGCAGGGCATAATCACTGAGCTACAAGCACTGAGCCCCAGACCAAGCACAGAGTATTGTCACTGAGCCCCATACCAAGCACAGAAAACCATCACTGAGCCACGGGTCAAGCACAGAGCATTATTCCTGAGCCCCAGGAAAGGCACGGGTCATTATCACTGAGCACCAAGGCAGGCAGGACTTTATCACTGCTATACTGGTTCAGCAATGAGCATTACTGTAGCGACAGGTGCAGCACAGAGCATTATCACGGAGCCCCCTGCAGGAACATGGCAGTATCACTGAGCGCCAGGCCAAACATACAGCATTATTACTGAGCTGCAGGCCAAGCACGGAGCATTATCAGAGAGATACTTGTATAGCACACAGCATCATCCATGAGACCCAGACCAAGCACAGATCATTAACCTGGTTTGGATGGAATGCTGGGACTTGTAGTTTTCCTAAATTGCAAACCGAAAAGAAAAAAAACGACAAATCCCAAAATCCTTTGGGAAACAGGACTGGATAGCCTTCTCACGCAGGGCAATGGGAAACTTGAGAAATCTGTATCAAGGGTCACAGATATAGCACAGAAAATGGTCGAAAAGCGACAGGCCCAGCACAGAGCGTCATCACCGAGACACCAATCAGTATCACCCAGACACTGATCAGTATCACCCACACATGGATCATTATCACTGAGACTTGGATCATTATCACAGTGATACATGCTCGGCCCAGAGATTTATCACAGAGACATAGATCATTATCACAGAGACACTGATCATTACCACTGAGATACAGGCTCGGCCCAGAGAATTATCACTGAGACACAGACCATTCTCCCAGACACAGGCTCAACCCAGAGTATTATCACTGAGACACAGATCATTAGGCACAGATCATGATTACTGAGGCACAGATCATTATCACAAAGGCACAGATCAGGATTACTGAGGCACAGAGCATTATCAGCGAGACACAGATCATTATCAGCGAGAATCAGATCCTTATCAGCAAGACACAGGTAATTATCACGGAAGACACAGATCATTATCACAGAGACACAGACTCAGCCCAAAGTATTATCACTGAGGCACGGATCATGATTACTGAGGCACGGATCATTATCAGCGAGAATCCGATCCTTATCAGCGAGACACAGGTAATTATCAGCGAGACACAAGTCATTATCAGAGCAACATGGATCATTGTCAGCAAGACACGCATCATAATCACTGAGAAATAGATCATTACCACCGAGATACAGGCTCGGCCCAGAGTATTATCACTGAGACACGGATCATTATCAGCGAGACACAGATCCTTATCACGGAGGCATGCATCGTTATGACCAAGACGCGGATCAGTATCACTGAGAAACGGCGCAATATCACCGAGACAAGGACTAGCATCACCGAGACACGGATCAGCATCACCGAGACACGGATCAGCATCACCGAGACACGGATCAGCATCACCGAGACACGGATCAGCATCACCGAGACACGGATCAGCATCACGGATCAGCACCACCGAGACACGGATTAGTATCACCGAGACACGGATCAGTATCACTGAGACACAGATCATTATGACTAAGACACAGACTCTGCACAGATCATTATCACTGAGGCACGAATCATTATCACAGAGGCACAGATCATTATCACCGAGGCAACGGATCATTATCACCGAGGCAACGGATCATTATCACCGAGGCAACGGATCATTATCACCGAGGCAACGGATCATTATCACCGAGGCAACGGATCATTACCACCGAGGCAACGGATCATTACCACCGAGACACAGATCAGTATCTCAGAGACACAGATCATTATCTCAGAGACAAGGATCATTATCTCAGAGGCACAGACCATTATCACAGAGGCACAGACCATTATCACTGAGATACAGGCTCGACCCAGAGAATTATCACATAGACACAGATCGTTATCGAGACACAGATCATCATCTCAGAGACACAGATCATCATCTCAGAGACAAGGATCATCATCACGGAGACACAGATTATTATCACCACAGAGACACAGATCATTATCCCAGAGACACGGATCATTATCACAGAGGCATGGATCATTATCACAGAGGCATGGATCATTATCACAGAGGCATGGATCATTATCACAGAGGGACAGACCATTATCACAGAGGCATGGATCATTATCACAGAGGCACAGACCATTATCACAGAGGCACAGATCATTATCAGCGAGACACAGATCATTATCAGTGAGAATCAGATCCTTATCAGCAGGACACAGGTCATTATCACTGAGACACGGATCATTATCACAGAGACACAGACTCAGCCCAAAGTATTATCACTGAGGCACAGATCATGATTATTAGGGCACTGATCATTATCACTGAGGCACGGATCATTATCAGCGAGAATCCGATCCTTATCAGCGAGACACAGGTAATTATCAGCGCAACATGGATCATGGTCAGCAAGACACCCATCATAATCACTGAGAAATAGATCATTACCACCGAGATACAGGCTCGGCCCAGAGTATTATCACTGAGACACAGATCATTATCAGCGAGACACGGATCAGCATCACCGAGACACGGATCAGCATCACCGAGACACGGATCAGCATCACCGAGACACGGATCAGCATCACCGAGACACGGATCAGCATCACCGAGACACGGATCAGCATCACCGAGAAACGGATCAGTATCACCGAGACACGGATCAGTATCACCGAGACACAGACTCTGCACAGGTCATTATCACTGAGGCACAGATCATTATCACTGAGGCACAGATCATTATCACGGAGGCACAGATCATTATCACTGAGGCATGGACTCAACCCAGAGCATCATTAGCAAGACATGGATCATTATCAGGGAGACACGGATCATTATCACTCAGGCACAGACCATTGTCACAGACACAGGTTCAACCCAGAGTATTCTCACAAGACACAGACCATTATCACAAGACACAGATCATTACCACTGAGAAATAGATAATTACCACTGAGATACAGGCTCGACCGAGAGAATTATCACAGAGACGCAGATCATTATCAACAAGACACAGATCATTAGCTCAGAGACACAGATCATTAGCTCAGAGACACAGATCATTAGCTCAGAGACACAGATCATTATTTCAGAGACACAAATTATCTTCACCACAGAGACATGGATCATTATCCCAGAGACACAAATCATTATCACTGAGGCATCGCATCATTATCACCAAGGCATGGATCATTATCACTGAGGCACAGGCCATTATCACTGAGGCACAGATCATTATCACAGAGGCACAGACCATTATCACAGAGGCACAGACCATTATCACCGAGATACAGGCTCGACCCAGAGAATTATCACAGAGACACAGATCGTTATCAACGAGACACAGATCATTATCTCAGAGACACAGATCATCATCTCAGAGACAGATCATTATCTCAGAGACACAGATCATTATCTCAGAGACAAGGATCATCATCACGGAGACACAGATTATTATCACCACGAAGCACGGATCATTACCACTGAGACACGGATCATTAGCACTGAGACACTGGCTCAGCTCAGATGGATCATTATTACACAGGCACAACACAGGGAATTCACAGAGACACAGACACAGCAAAAAACATGAGCACAGAGTCAATGGCCTAGAACACCACTGAGATGGCTGGTCAGGCTGCTTTTGGTGACAATGGGCCAAAACAATATAGAAATATTGAAACTATTTTCTGAATTTATGCACAGACACGCAATTGGGATTATGATATGATATTTTATTTGTATCGCGCTCGTACACAAGTGTTTCGGAGCGCAACTAGGCAAGGGAGGGGAACAGGGGAGAACACAACACAACAGCAAGTGACATTGAGAACGCGCAAGTGCATGGGAAGGGAAAAGGGAAAAAGAGCATGGAAGGGGGAGAGTGGAAAGTGCGGAGCAGAGGAGAGCAGATTAATAATAAAAATAAATACAACATTGAGGCAATAAACAGTGGTAGTGCAGCCAACAAGTGGCAAGTGCTGTGTTTAAGGCCAGACTGGGTAGGTCTGATAAGTGCAGAAAAAGAAGACAAATGGGGCCGGAGGGGGGGGGTGTTTGGGTACAGATACGTTCCCCAGTGCAAGGGGTGGCCAGGAGGTAGTGCAGGAGGGTGGCAGGGTAAGCAGGTACCTGGGGACAGAGGGTGGTGAGGTGCACAGCTCCAAGAGAGAGCAGATGAGCAGGGGAGAGGGAGAGCAAAGGCAGAAGCAAAGAGGAAGGTCTTGAGGTGCTTCTGGAACGGAGATGGTTCTCCTCAAATTTTAGAGTGGCAGGGAGGCTGTTCCAGAGGGAGGCCCCAGCCGAAGATAGAGATCTACCCCCAGCTCGTTTCTTTGAAAAACAATTGACCCGGAGGGAGTTAGAGGTAGAGGAGAGAAGAGCTTGAGAGGGGAGGTATTTGCGGAGGGATAGCTGAAGGTATTTTGGACCCAGGCCCCAGAAAGCCTTGTGGACACGTGGACACAGTCATCCGCGTAGCACTGGAAATTTGAGCAGAAAATGGCAATGCAGTGGGCGAGAGTTGCCAAGTATTGGTTGAAGAGCCAGGGTGAGGGGGGGTTAGGCCCCTGGGGATCCCAACAGGTAGATCGGAAGATAGATTATAGGAAGGACCCCAGTTTGGGAAATATGTCGAGGGCAAAACAGACAGAGTAGAGTGAGGGTGCAATAGTAGTGGATTAAGGACTATGAATGTGAGGTTTGATGAATAAGATGGAGGACGGATGGTTGAATTAATTATTATGAGGACAGATAATTTATGGTGCTGGAGCCATGAAGGGTACATTGTGAAGATGGATGGATGAATCTTTAAGGGCATATGATCGTGTGATGATGGATGAATGAATGCACAAGTGTGGCATTGATGCATGGATTAATAAAGAACAATCTAAGAATGGATAAATGAGTGCGAGAATAGGAAAAGTAATAAGAAAGAGGACATAGGAATGGAAGCGAGAATTCTACAGCAATCTACAACATGTGATCCCACTGTGTAGCGACCAATTTATTTCAGAGACTGTAAGAGAGTGATGTGTAAACAATGCATGTGATAACAAAATGAATGCCTTTAGCATGATGGGATGTGTGAATATCTTTCAGCAGCAGCCCCCATGCCCATATCCAGTCTTATATTAGTGAGCAGAGTGGAGGCAGATGCACTCTAGCTGATCATTCAATCAGCAGCCCTGTTCTAGAATGGACACAGTTGGCACTATCGTGTGCTACCAATACAGAGACAGTCAGAGCTTTGGTGTCCAGTGGGGATGGGTGGCTCTTGAGGGAGCACCAGCATTCTAAAAGATTCCAGGTCAGTGGTAGCTGTTGAAAATGTTCAATGCAGGAACATTAAATAGTGGCAGGTACTGAGCATAGGGAGGGAATCCTGAATAATGCAAGGGGGTCTGGAATGTACACCCTATTAAATGGTTTTAAAAGTAGGTGTTGAAATGGTGCATTTTACTTCACAATCTGAGAACAAATGGGTAAAAACCCATACAATTTACAATTGGTTCCCTAGGGTTAGAAATATAATACATTCCAATAGATGCCAGGGCATGGACAAAGCACAGGAATATTTTATAATATATATTATATATTTAATATTTTAAATTTTCCTGATGGCTGTGTTCACAATATATGCCACCATTGCCATTGTAAATAACTCATAATACACCCACAATATATCCATGCACTGCTACTGTAATTCCCTTTAACTACTCTGATCCCATAATATATAGCGACATTCCCACTTTAAATAATTCAATGCTACCCCAGAATTACCAGGTTACTCACCGTAGTGACCACCTTACTCCTAGTCCATAGTCCCCTTTCCTCCATACTTATGGGACATTTCTCCGTCCTGTGGGATGGGACCGGAGCACTTTGTACAAAGCATCCACATTTTTTTCAAAAATGTGTCCCTCCTCTCTTTCCTGTGCGGGGCCCGGCACACGGCCGTAACCCCGCCCACCTTGGCTCCGCCACACGCATCGCCCATCAGTCCTTTTCTATCGCAGGGTCAAAGACCCATTAGCAATAACAGAGGAACCTTATTGGAGGGGACGGCGGGCAGGCGTATGGAGGAAAGGGGACTATGGACTAGGAGTAAGGTGGTCACTACGGTGAGTAACCTGGTAATACTCCTACGTCCCGTTCCCTTTCCTCCATACTTATGGGAGATTCCCAAGCACTCCTTACAGGAACTATGGGTGGATGGAAATACCCCTTACTGAAACAGGTTCTTCAGCACAGCCTGGCCAAACTGAGCGTCAGCTCTAGAGCTCATATCGAGGCAGTAATGCTTACAGAAAGCAGATGGGGAGGCCCAAGTAGCTGCTCTAGCGATGGACTCCCAGGGAACATACTTCTGAAAAGCAACTGCGGCTGCCTTGCCTCGCACCTGATGTGCATGGATACCTTAGGAGGTTTCAGCTTTTGGACGGTGAAAGATACCGTGATACAGGCAGCAATCCATCTGGAAATGGATGCCTTAGACACCGGCCTGCCCTGGGGTTTACCGAAGGTCACAAACAGTTGGGAAGAGCTCCGAAGCTCAGCAGTCCTGTCCAGGTAGAATTTAAGAGCTCTTCGGACATCCAGGCAGTGTAGAACCCTTTCCGCCTCCGAGGCAGGGTTCGGAAAAAAAGACCGGAAGGGAAATCGACTGATTCAGATGGAATTCGGTCACTACCTTTGGTAGGAAAGCTGGGTTCGTCCGAAGGACTACCTTGTCCTTGTGAAAGACTAAGAAAGGATGCTCCACCGAAAATGCCTGGAGCTCAATCACTCTGCTCGCTGACGTAACGGCTACCAGAAAGGAAACTTTCCAGGACACGTACTTAAGGTCAACCGTAGCCATTGGCTCAAAAGGATTATGGCACAGCGCCGTCAGGACTACATTTAGGTCCCAAGGCGGGTGCAGACTACGAACCGGAGGGTAGAGGCGTGTCAAACCAGCAAAACGTCTCTTCACCACCGGGTTAGTTAGCGAATAAGAACACCTGTCTGTAGAGAGGCAGGCGGAAATCGCAGAGAGATATGTCCTGCAGGACAAGACATGAACCCCTGACTCTGCTAGGGAAGAGACAAAGGACAACACTGTGTCAATCGTCGCCACCCTCGGGTCCAATTCTTTCTCCAAACACCAATGACAGAACCTGAGCCATTTACTCTTGTATTGGGATCTGGTCGAGGGTTTCCTGGCTGCCTGGATAATGTGCAGTTATCCGCAGACAAACCCAAAGGCTCTAGAGCCGTGAACTCAGGCACCATGCCGCTAAGTTAAGTTGAGCGATTGTGGGGAGGGGTGCCACATCTGCTGTTCCCCTTGGTGAAGAAGATCGGGAGTTACTGGTAACCTGATCGGCGGACACACCGACATGTGTTGAAGTTCTGAGAACCAAAACCTGGCCGGCCACCACGGAGCTATCAGTAGAAGAGAACAGTTGACAGAACTCTTCAACTTCCAAATTGCTCGATGAACCAGAGGAAGAGGCGGGAAGGCGTAAGCTCTCATTTTGTGCCATGGGATCTCGAGTGCGTCCCCCAGAGAGGAGGCTCCCAGCCCCCCTCTGGAGGCGTACTGAGGAAGCTTCTTGTTTACCGCCGTGGCGAAGAGGTCCACCTCCGGTGTGCCCCAACGCGAGAAAATCCATGAGAGGATCTCCGCCTTCAACTCCCACTCGTAGCTGACCACTGTCCGCCGGCTGAGGGCCTCCGCGGTGATATTCAGCCGGCCCGGGATGTGCACTGCAAGCAGCCAGACCCCATGATGCACGGCCCACTCCCAAATCTGGATGGACAGATCCACGAGAGGGGGAGACTTCGTTCCCCCTTGCTTGTTTATGTAGTACATTGACACCGCATTGTCCGTTCTTATGCGGACCACCCTGTTAGACAATGAGAGGTCTGAACACCTTGAGCACCAGAAAAATCGCCAGAAGCTCCAATTGATTTATGTGCAGGAGCTTGTCCTGAGGTAACCAGAGGTCCGAGACCTGAAGAAGATCCAACGTCACACCCCACCCAAAAAGGGAGGAGTCTGTCGTGATCGTCACCATGGGGGCTGGGTCCTGGAACCCCACGCGCACTGACAGGTTGCTGAGAGAAGACCACCAGTCTAGGTCCACTCTCATGGAATCCGGAATCATTATCCATTCGGAATCCGGGTCCACAGTCTGACGCCAGGAACTCCGAAGAGCCATCTGGGTCCGTCTCATTTTGAGACGAGCAAGAGGAAGAGCCAGTACACACGAGGCCATGAGGTCCAGAAGCCTCTGGAACCACCAGGGCGACATGCTCTCCAACTGCGTAAACATCTGACACGTGGCCAACAGATCCGCCATTCTGTCCCCGGTCAGATACACTCGGCAGTCTATCGTGTTCCAACGAAAACCCAGGAAAGTCAGGTCCTGTGAGACCGTCATGGAAGATTTCTGCCAGTTCACCGACAGCCCAAGATGGAACAGGAGATGAAGGAGAGACTGGAGGTTGCCCGCTGCTGCCAACGGGCAAGGGCTGCATAGGAGCCAGTCGTCCAAATAGGGATACACATGGATACCCTGGAGACAAAGATGCGCCGCGATCACCAACATCATCTTCGTGAAGACATGCGGCACCAAACTGAGGCCAAAAGGAAGCACCCGAAACTGGAAGTGCTCCTCTCCCAAAGAGAAACTGAGGTATCTCCTGTGTGGGTTCCAAATCAGGATAAGCATGTACGCATCCTGAAAATCCACCACGCTGAGCCAATCGCCCGCCTGCAACGAGGAGCAAATCTGGCCGGGCGAATTCATCTTGAATTTCTCTTGGGGTAGGAAAAGATTGAACTGGGAAAGGTCTAGGATGGTGCGCCGGCCAGCCTGGTTGGGTTTGGGCACCGTAAACAGCACGGGAGTAGAAGCCCTACCCTCGCTCCCCAAGGGGAACGGGTTCCACAGCTCTGAAGTTTCTGAACCTCGGCCTTGAGGGAGGGTGAGCCCGACAGCTGAAAAGGAGGGTTGAGGGGTGGGGTAGGGGATAAAGGTAAGCGGAAGCCCGCTCGGGCGACTGACAAGACCCATCTGTCTTCTGTGATGGTCTGCCACGGCTCCCAATGAGACGCAATGCGTCCTCCCACCAGGGTCTCGTGCGAGTGCGGAAAACCCTCATTTGGCAGGTTTATCGGTGGTGGTGCCACCTGAACCTGATGAGGAGGCTGAGGAGCGGGAGAAATACAGCATACGCTGTTGTCTACGACAGTTATTCCCCGCAAGAGTATCCACTCTGCTATTTCTGCGGTCGACGAAGCCCCTAAAACCAGAGGAAGGTCGACCTTGCTACAACGGCCTTTGAGCCTTGAAGGGAGCTTTAACCAGAACAGAATGATTTGGCCGTCTTAGTGCTGTCTTTGATTTTGGTGAGCTCTACATCAGTAGAAGAGTGAAAAAGCTCCTTACTATCAAATGAAAGGTCCAGAACCTTGTCTTGCACCTCCTTCGAGAACTTAGTGGCATGTAGCCATGCTTGCCGCGAGGTATCAACCCCTAGCATCAGACCCCGAGCCGAGGTGTCTACGTGATGAGCCGCAGCCTCCAGGAGATCCCGGGCCAAGACCCTGGCATCGGAAAGGCCTCCTCTGAAATCCTCCAGCTTCTCGACCGGAATGTGCTCCTCAAACTCCGACATACCTCTCCACATCTGCATGTTAGCTCCTGCCAAAATCAATTCTGCATTGGCCTGCCTGAGCTGCAAGGCTGAATTGGCAAAGATTTTCCTCCCTAGGGAGTCCAGGAGCTTGTCCTCCTTTCCCAAGACCTGAGTCGCCGTCGCGGAGGAGGAAGCTGCAGGTCAGCATTGCAACGTGGCCGCAGCCACCACTGTGGAGGAGGGAGGCGGACAAGACGACAAGGCCACTTCTTCCGAGGAATGTAGCCTGTACCTCGCGTCAATCTTTTTATTTACAAAAAGTCCCGAGTGTGGCTTTTCCCAAACTCTTTGGACCTCGGCCAGAACGTCCTTCTGCAAGAACAGGCCGGTTCGCTCCAAAAAGAGATAAGGTGAACGCCCGAGAAAGCACGCCCTCCTGCGGAGCAGGTGCCTCGGGCACCAGAACATCTAAGAAGCTCATCATGTCCAGTACCCGGTCATGGAAAGCTCTGGTAGAGCGGGGCAGGTCCTCGTTGTCCTGATCGCCTTGAGGGTCATCTGACAGGTCCGGATCCTGCTGAGCCGTGTGAGGCACTGCCTTGTCCACTGGGGATAATGGTGGCACAGGCGGAAGCGCAGGGGGAGGCACCATGGGGAAGGGAGGCACCGGCGGAACCACCGGTGGAACGGGTGGAGCCGGAGGCGCGGGTGGTCCTATCTCCTTGAAAAGCCCCTTGAAATATTCCCTCATGGGGTCGCTGCACATAAGCACTTGACATTTACCGAAAAAGGCGTCCTCAGGAGATTGTTTCGGAACCTGACGAGGCCTCTCATGAGGTGGACAAATCCAAGGACGTAACGGGGAAGGGTGCCACACCGGCCCCTCTGCCGACAATCCACATAAATCAAGGGAGCCGCCCCCGCGGGCAACGAAACATTGTGCGGAAGAGGAATCCGGGCGTTCCAATCATAAACCGGCCGGTAAGGATGCGCACAAGGGACCTTAGGTTCACCCGAAGGACCGAACCCTACACCAGGGGCCGATGGCGTAGTTGTAGGGGTAGTACATAAAATGGCCGCCGTGGTCGTGGTGGGAACGGCCGTCATTTTGCCCTCATCTCAGCGGAACTGCGGCACGTGAGGAAGTGAGGCAGGGGTCCCCGTCGATGGATCAGGGGTCTTAATTTTAGCCTTAACGTAAGGAACCTCAGCCGAGCCGGTACTATGAGGCCTGGAATGTTTCTGCGACATACCAACAGCCAACTGAGCCCTCGAAGGAAGAGCCTCGGTACTGCCGGTAAAAGAAGAATCAGCTCTGGTGTCACCACAAGAGCGGGAACGGTGCACTGTCACTGACAGGACCTTGCCCGTCCCCTCAGAACTGTTGGTATCCTTAGCCTCTGTACGAGGGACCTAAAACCTAGGCCCGGTAGAAGCCTTATCGGCACGGGTGTCGAACATCCGTTCGGTAACCTCAAGCCCAGCCAAGACCTCGGGCGTACCCCGGTTTTGTTTTTGTGGGAAGCCGAAAGAGCAGCCTCAGAGCAAGCTCCGGTACCCCAGGACTCAGTAGAACTGGGTCTATACACAGCCCCCACAGGAGGGGCCTCGGAGTGTACTCCGGTGATCACAGGCCCCTTACGGAGACCCTCTGAGAAAACTCCGGTAGAATTATTAGGCCCGACAGGCACCTCAGGGCGAACCCCGGTAACAGAGCGATCAACGCCCCTCCCGGCTCGAGAGGAACCCGGGAAGGTATCCCCCAGCCGGGGTGCACTGAAAATTAAAGAATTTACCGGGCGTTTTTTCTTGTCGTCGATGAACGCCTGAAAATGAGAAGGAGGAGTCCGTCCGAACACCTCCTCCCACCGCTCCAACCGACGTTGAAGTGCCCAGACTGAAAGGGAGTCACAGTAAAAACAGGAGTCCCAACGGTGTTCCGGACCCAAACACTCTAAACAAAGAGGATGGGGATCCGCCCTCGGGAAGCGACTGACACGATGAACAGTCTGGAAAATCTAGTTTAAAAGACATAGACAGACTAGTAAACGACCGCTAGCGAGAGCCAGAGAGGGGAAAAAAGGGAAGAAAATCTTCCGAGGATGCAAGTGCGTCCGGCCCCGATCGTGCGGAGAAAAGGACTGGTGGGCGATGCGCGGGGCGGAGCCAAGGTGGGCGGGGTTACGGCCGTGTGCCGGGCCCCGTGCAGGAAAGAGAGGAGGGACACATTTTTGAAAAAAATGTTGATGCTTTTTACAAAGTGCTCTGGTCCCGTCCCACAGGACGGAGAGATGTCCCATAAGTATGGAGGCGAAGGGACGGGACGTAGGAGTATATAAGGTAGCACAATATCTGCCAACACTGCCACAGTAAATCACTTTCATGAAGTTGTGCCTACAACACACATTGACAAAGCCATAACCACAATATATGCAGGCACTGCCACAGTAAATCACTTTTATGATGTTGCGCCCACAAAACAGGAACAAGTTCCCACTATATATCTTTCATGATGGTGTTACTATAAAATATATATGTCAATGTATATCACTTACATGCTAGTGCTGCCACTCACCCCCTTCCAAACATTCGCCAATCATGCTTAGACTCAGACACACAGTAACAGCATGCATATGCAAACACATATACTCACTCCTACACTCATTCAAACTCTTGTGTGCAGTCACACCCACATGCACACCCACAGAAAATACACAAAGCATACATACTCTAACTAGCACGCATACTCATTCATTCATTATTTCAAACCTTCAAACTCTTGCACACAGTCACACACAAGCACACATTGCATAATATTTCAAACACAGAATTACATGCTGTAAGGAACTCATGGTGCCAACAGTAAAGACGGACACAAGTGATCACAGTTCCAGAGTGTTTATTAAACTGTATGCAGGTTGGAAAAACGCCTAATCTAAACCTAAATCTAAGAAATGAAAATAAGGCAGTTCTAGTGGCATTGTGTCAAATAAAAAGGGCCTATACTAAAAAACGGTTTATGGTCAATGCATGGAAAAAGATGCATTGAAAAGACAATGCATCGAAATTGTATGTTTTCCATAAAAAATACATATCCAGCAAAACTTTTCCAACTAATGGATATTTACTTTTAAATGTAAAAGATATCATTTCAATGCTTTTATTTTCTACGTTAAAATGTTACATGGAGCTGTCCAGTGCTGAAATTTCAGCACTGGCCAGCTCTTTGTAGCGTTTTAATGTTTTTTTGTATATTTGGGGGGGGGCGATTCCCCCTCCAGCTCCCTCCAAACCCCCACACCCCCTTAACCCGAACCCAACCCTAACTGTAACCCTAGCCCTAAACCCAATTCTAACCCTTGCCCTAACTCCAATTCTAACCCTTGCCCTAACCCTAATTCTAACCCTTTATAACCCTAAAATCCATCAAATTTTATTCAAAGGAAAGGCATTTCGATGGAATAAAAAAGGTGTGTGGGGTGGTTTTCAAGAAAAGAAAGAAGTGTTCTTAAATATTATGTCAGGATACAGTACTTTTGTTCTCCCTTCCCCACGTTTTTAGCACAGGGTAAGGTGGGATCTTGGAGCACAGCACATACTCGAGCTTCCCCAGCATGAGTCAACAGTTCTGTTCCAGTTTATCAGAAGCCTCGACGGCCAAGTCTCGTTTTCTCTTGAAAGTCTCTTGCCTTTGAGGGCCTGATTTATTCAAGCAACAAAACAAAAGTTTCTTCAACAAATGAAAGTTTGTTTCTTGGTTTCACTTAGGGTGAGGATTCTTCACCCGTGGGTCCCCATCTTCCAGGCACTGACCCCTCTTTTGTCTCAGCTTCCCTCAACCAGATTTACTATGACTTTTCCTTCCTCCACAAATCATAACGTCTTTTTAAACAGTTCCGGGGGACATCCCTCGGCCGGGTTCACTCTTGTCAACACACTGGGCCTCATTACGACCCTGGCAGACAGCCGTGCCTGTAATACTTTTTTTTTCTGGCGCCCTGGAATAGGCAATTACCGGGGTATTACAACCCTGGCGGACCCGGTACTTGCCCATTCCAGGGTGCCGGAAAAAATTCTTCCCCATTCCCATTGAGTCCCATAGGGGATATGCGGGACCATTGTCTATGTGTAAGGGGAGATCCCCAGGGAGTGACGGATTTCTGGTAGAATTTTATTGTATGTATGAGGATCTCCTGGTCCCCCAACTTAAAAAAATCTATCATGAGGCTTTTGAGGTAGGGGTTTTCCGGACTCTATGCGGGAGGCAGTGATAACTGTCCTACTGAAATAATGTAAAGACCCCTTGGACTGTGCATCCTATCACCCAATTTCATTGTTCAATGTTAATGCATAAATTCTGGGTAAGATCTTGGCTAGCAGACTATCTGGGGTGGCTCCACTACTGGTACATCCAAACCAGTGTGGATTTATAGGGGGACAGAGTACTACAATTAATCTTTACCGCTTACATCATGTGATGGACCAGGTTAAGGACTCCAAGGACGACATGGCACTGGCTTCCTTTGATGCTATGAAGGCCTTTGACTCCGTGGAGTGGGGATGGCTGTTTCGGGTACTGGGGGCCTATGGTCTTGGGGACAACATTTACCGGTGGCTACGGCTCCTGTATAATAGACACATGGCAAGGGTGAAGACGAATGACTGGGTGTCGCTAAAGTGGACGTTAGTTAGGGGGACGTGACATGGATGTCCGGTCTCCCCAATATTGTATTCAGTGGTGCTGGAGCTGTAAGCGAGGTATCTCAGGAAGGAGATGGATGAGGCAGGCATATTAGCGGGGGGAGTGAGACACGTGGTCTCCCTATACGCCGAATACCTGTTATATTTAGGGAACCTGCTGGAAAACCGGCCAATGCTGCTGGAGGTATTCAACCATTTTTTGAAGTTGTCTGACCTCTGCATCAATAAGGAAAAGTAATTATTGTTCCCACTAGGATGACTTTGCAGCCAGTATTTTACTGGTCTCCCAGATTAGGGGCTCAGGTGGGGGTGTGGGGGGGTCGGGGAGGCACTTAGATACCTGGTCATCCAAATTCTTCACAATATCGAGGACACATTTGTGTATAATACGGGTAGAACACTGTCGGGTATAGGAGATTCTGTACAATTTTGGAAGAAGTTCTGATATCGCTGATGGGGAGGGTAGCGGTGTGCAAAATGGTCATTCTCCCAAGACATCTTTACTATTTTACCAATCTCCCCTATGGCATCAAGAAGATTCTTTTTAAATGTTGGAGGAACAGGTTGGGGAGTGGTTATGGAATACGGGGGGGAGGGAGGGTCTCGTTGGCAACCCTGCATCGCCCGCACCTAGAGGGGGGCCTTAACCTACCAAACTATGAATGATACTTTATGGCAGCACAATTAGAGGCAGTACACTAGCATGGCAGATACCAAGGGGTAACTGTTAAGTTTACTGGGGAGCCTCCTGACTCATCGAAAGGGAGTAGAGCTACTGTGGGGCACGATTGAGGGCAAGGTGGCCACTAGTATATTTCAGGTGGTGCGAGAAATCTGGAAGAAACCTTTAGGAATGATGCAGGTACCTGGGTACATAGTGCAGACCTGCCATGGAGTGTGGATGTGGGACTTTGGGTGGCAATACGACGTATGGCGTTTTTGCACCTGATGAATAGGGGATGTGGTTCAGTAGGAGATCTGTTTGAAGGTGGGAAGTTGATGTCATTTGAGGAATGGAAAGTGTGGTATGGCGTCTCTAAAGGACATTTCTTACCTATGGGGCAGGGCCAAAACGTCTGGCCGCAATGTGGGCAGGTATCGCGAAAGAACCTACCATGAGCCCACTGATGCCGGTGTTGCATACGCAGAGGGTGGAAGAGCTAGGATCTCTCGAATTTACCAGGCAATACGGTGGCTGTTTCCTTTGGAGGAGTTGGCGGTTAAGGCCAAATGGGAAAGGGATATGGGGGAATCGGACAGGGGAACGATGGGGGAGCAGGTCCAGAAAGTGTCAAGGAATGCCAGATTTCAGCTTATACAGTTCAATGTCCTGCATAGGGTGTATGTGAAACCCACTAAATTACACGCAATGAATAACGCCCCGAGTAGGGATTGTCCAAGATGCGGGTCCGGACCGGCAGGGATCTGGCACATGTTATGGGGATGTTCAGTGATCGTACATTACTGGCAGGCAGTAATATCCAAGATTAACAGGCTGTTGGGTTCTAGTTTCGAAAGCAGCCCAAGAGTGTGCCTGTGGGAGCTGTTACTGGGTTGGAAACGATACAAAGTGACGAAGAGGTTAGCTCAATTTATGTTGATATTAGCGAAACGAAGGGTAGCCATAGCCTGGGAAACACCCCAAGGTCTGTCCTTAGAGCAATGGTTGGAGATATCCGCAGGTGGGGGATGGCGGAGTTAGAGGAAGGGGTGGTGGTGGTGGATTGGAGTCAGCTGTTAAATGAACTGCATTCCTTGGCGGACTTGAAACCTCCCTCAACGATAGAGTGGGCGATACAAATTTACAGGTAAAATGGTATTGAGGAGGCCACCAGGGGACGCTGAGATGTTCTGAAGTCTCTCAGCTGATCTTATCCCCGGGGTGATCAATATTGGAAACTGAGCCCCCCCACCAGCCCTGTGGGAGATGAACCCCGAACCCCCCCACCCCCCGAGGCTGCCTGAAGCGGTAGTCAGTCGCCGGAGCGCAATCCCGGGTCTCGAGGGTGCCGGGAAACCAGAGGCTGCCTATACCCCTGCGAGAGGCGGGCGGAGCGCGGCGGATGTCCCCGCTGAAAGAACTGCGCGAAGCCTAGCTGACTGGCGGTGGGGGATGGGCAGTGGCCTACTGGTCGGCCATACTGTCCGAATATCTGCGAGCCCGCAAACGGATCTGCCGGACCTGTTCTGCTGTGTCGTGTCTTGGAGGCAGCGGATCCTGTGCCCTGGTGCGGGGAACCACTAAGCCCGGTGCGGTAGCATTTCGTTGCCCAGGCGCTATCAACAGCCTGTAATAGGAGAGCCCATGGTGATCGGAGGCCCGCCGATCGCACCGCTCTAGGCCTGGCGAACTGTTGGAGGTGGAGGGGCAGCGGCCTCCTGATCGGCCCTACTGCCGGAGAAACAGAGCGCCCGCGACGGGGCTGCGGGCTCTGACCAGCTGCGCCTGACGTCCTGGTGGGGGAAGCCCTGGAACGTGGTGATTAAACCCATGCGCCACCGGGCCCGGAGATAGTGGTGCTTGCTGCGGTCTGAGGACCGGAGGTGTTTTCCGCCTCCCTACTGTCCCGGAGGCATCGTTGCGTGCTCTGGAGGACTCCTGCGGACTCTGGCGGCCGCTCACTCCAGCGGAAGAGAGGAGCGCAGGTGAGGGTGTGGGGGGCCCCTTCGTTGGTGCACGAGTCGCGGGTGGGTGACTGGGCCCCACCTCCCGGTCCCTAGGGTGGGAGAGACCCCCTCCCCCGGGTGGCGAACGGGAAGGAGTTCCCCAGAAATGGACTTGATTCGGGGTCTGGAGGAGGGGCCCGAGATATCCCTCATGCGGTCTTAAGACTGAACTTTTTTTTTTTTGGGAAGTCATTCGTTGGCGCTGCTGTTGGGGCTCGCGACCCGCGTTACCTATGGGCCCTTCCCTGCTGCTCCATTCACTGCCCCGTCACGCTATGTTACACTAATTTCCCATGATGGTCTCATGCCTTTATCCATAGTGCCGCAATAGCATCTTGTTTGCCTGTCCACTCCTGTGCCCAAGAGCTGGAGCTTCTATCTGGCAGTTCTATGGACTTTGACGTCTTCCTCAGACATTGACTCAGGCTTTGTGCTTGGGGGGGGGGGGGGCAGGTGGCTGAACACTTGCAAGCACGGGAGGGAGAGCATTATTCGCCACTGTTGATTCTGGATCACGGTGTGGCTGGCCTGGGGTGCGGACACTGGTCCCGGAGCAGGAGGAGATAAGAGGGGTGGCGTGAGTGGTGCGCAGCGGCCTGTTCGGTTGGTCCGTGGAGTTGGACCCTGTTGCTCCGCCCCCGCCCCTCCCCAGGAGCTTTAGCCCTGCAAGCCGTGGGTGTGCTTGGTACGAATTGGATGGACTGGGCGCAGGTCTTACAGATGTTTCGGCGCTCCCCCACGCAATCTGAGGGAGGATTCACCATGCAGGACACAAACCAATTCGAAGCAGCAGAAACTCAGTCAATGAGTCACAGCATGGCAGCCCTGTTGGAGGAGATTCGAGGTTTCAGGGCGGACATAGGTAGAAGGCTGGACTCCTTCGACAAGAAGGTGGATGCCGTGGAGGACCGAGTCCAGGCCTTGGAGGCCAATCAATCCTCGGCCGACCTGTTCGAAACACAGTTTGATATGCGGCTGGCAGAGCTAGAAAGGAGGGAGTAGAAGGTCATCCTCAAGTTGGACGATCTAGAAAATAGAGAGCGTCACTCCAACCTGAGGTTTCTTGGTATTCCGGAGCAGGAAGGGGAGACGCAGGCAGACATCGTGAGAAAGGTCAAGGCAATCATATGTACTCTGTTCGATGGAGAAAATACCAGCGTCCCCACCATTGACAAGGCCCATAGAGCGGGAGGTCGAGCAGGCGGATCTCGGTCTGTCCTTGTGAAGTTCCAGTATTACATGGAAAAAACCAAGATCCTGGAGTTGGCTCGTAAGAACGGTACAATTGACTGGAACGGCGCTAAAATATCCATCTATCAAGAGCTTTCGGCACTCACCCTTGCGCGCCGGAGACAAAGTGGTCCCTTGATGAAGTGGTTGCAAGCCAAGGGAGTGTGGTACAGGTGGGGTCACCCATTCTCGCTCTCTTTTGAAGTGAATGGGTATAAGTACTCCCTCACTGCGGAGGCCGAGATTCAGAGAGTGATGAATGAGCTCCTGGGAGAATCTTCCTCGAGGCATGTTAAAGTGCATGCAAGTCCAGACAAAGGAGGTAAAAAAATCATCTGAGTTTGTGGGTCGGCGGCGCGTCCGAGGGCACAGGAAGTACGGAAAGATGACTCCGCCTTCTCCGGGGCAGCCTGCAGCTTAGCTGGGAAGCAGGTTTTCTTCTACAACTGTGCCTAAGTGTTTTGGGATTGTTTGATCGGCTGTTGGGCCGGCGTGAAACGCTCGGGTGTGTTCTTGCAGCGGGGGGGTGCTCAGAACATTGTGTTGCCTAATGTGGATTTTCACCCAGGTGGAGGTGATCCTTGGTTGCCTGGGGGCTCAGCGGTTGGATGTCGCAGGCCCTTCAGGCGCTCATGGTTTGGGACGGGGGTGGGGGGCATTGATTCTGTTGGGCAAGGGGGGGTTTGGAGCTACCTGTATTAAGGGGTTCTGTAGAACTTCACTCAGTTTACAATCAGGCACTGGGGACAAGGGGCTGGGCCCTCACGACGGCCTCCTACGGGAGGCGGATGAGCTACCCGACTTTTCTGACAATATTCAGCTTCTGTTGGTGGGGTCCCTGAATGGTCGAGGCCTAAATTCTCCGACAAAGATCGTTGGTGGTGAGGGAATTTGTAAGGCTGAAACTTCATTTTCTTTTCTTGCAGAAGTCCCACTGGGTTAAGGGGAGGGAACCTACGCTCAGATCCAAACCTATCCAGCATGTGTTTCGGTCCTCATGTGGGGCAAAAAGGCGAGGGGTTGCCCTCTTGGTTTCCCCAAACGCTCATTCTCCCTTAGGGCCCACATAGTAGATCCGGAAGGGTGCTATATTATGGTCAAGGGAGAGGTGAAAGGTCGACTCTTCACTCTGGTTGGTGTGTATGCCCCGAATGAAGGGCAGGATGTTTTTTGGCAGGGGGTGGGGGACAGAATTAGAGGATTCGCAGAAGGGGCGTTAATAGTCGGGGGGGGGACTTTAATATGGTTCTGTGTCCGGATAGAGATAGGAAGGCCTCCAAGTCGTGCCCCGATCTTAGGTCCCAAATGAAGTTGGCAGACTCGTTCCGTCGGGTGAATGAGGAATTGGGCTTGGTCGACGCCCACCCTATTGGCCGTAACCGGGAATCTCTCTATACTTACTACTCCGGAGTACATCAATCATTCTCTATGACTGACTACGTGTTGGTTGACTCCTCGATCCGTGATTACGTTTCTGATTTCGGTGTGGAGACCGTCCCATGGTCTGATCACAATCTAGTCCGAGTCAATTTGGGTGTGCCTCCCGCGGCCCCGAATAAATCGCGGTGGGTATGTAACGACTCCCTTTTAACGGACAGGGAGCTGAGGCATTCCCTCTTGATCTCTATCAAAGAATTCTTCCTCCTGAACGATACTGGGGAAGTGGAAACTAGTGGGGATTGGGATGCATTTAAGGCCACAATTAGAGGTGTCCTGAAGGAGATGGGAGCTAGGAGAAAGAAAGACAGGGCTAGAGAGGAGCGCAAGCTGAGGGAGCAAATCTCTGCTATCCAAACGGGGGGTAAATTGAAAACGCAGATGGGCCCAGGCAAGCGAGAGGAGCTCCAGAATCTTAGGGCGAAGCTGTCCGCCCTCCTTGTAGGTCAGACGGAGAAAAAGCTCGCGTTTTTAAAACAGCGTTATATGGAGAAAGGGGAAAAGGCGGACAAGATTCTGGCTTGGAGACTTGGGGAGCTTTGCAATAGCAGACGAGTTAACTTTATCTTGAGCCAGGAGGGAGAGAAACTTTTACAAGACAGCCAAATAGCGGAACAGTTTAGACAGTATTACGAATGGATTTACACTTCCGAGTACGCTGGGGATGGGACTGAAGTGGACCGATCCCTGGACTCTCTCCCAATCCCCCGTCGCTCGAGAGGGCTCTGACTCCCAAGAGCTTCCCATTTCGCCCCAGGAAGTAATTGACGCTATTTCTTCCTTGAAGAGTGGTACAGCTCCGGGAGATGACTGGTTCTCGGTCTGGTTTTTTTAAGACCTTTCGGTCCACGTTGGCTCCCTTTCTGGCTAAGGTCTATAATAATGCCCTGGGCACCGGTTCCCTCCCGCACACTATGTCGGCTCTTATAATTGTTCTCCCGAAGGAAGGGAAGGACCCTTCGCTTTGTCAGTCCTACAGGCCCATTTCCCACCTTAACATAGACGTTCAAATTCTGGCTAAACTTCTGGCGAATAGGTTATCTAGATTCCTCCCTTCTCTAGTCCATGGAGATCAGGTCGGTTTTATCCCCGGTCGACAAGGCTCTGACAATATTAGGAAAACTCTGGGCCTCATGTATGAGTCGTCCAAGCGGGATTCTTTCACTAGACTCTGAAAAGGCCTTCGACCGTGTGGAATGGCTGCACATGGGGAAGGTGCTCTGCAAGATGGGCCTGGGTGACAGATTCTGTGGGTGGGTTTCGGCCCTGTACAACGGTCCCTCAGCGCGGGTACTGGTGAATGGGTGTACTTCGGCGGGTTTTTCGCTCTCTAGAGGCACACGCCAGGGGTGCCCTCTTTCTCCCCTTTTGTATGCTCTGGCAATGGAGCCCTTTGCGATTGCGGTTAGAGCCGACGCAAGTGTTTCGGGGGTGCGCTGTGGGGACTGCGAATTCAAGCTATCCCTTTTTGAGGACGATATCTTGGTATACCTGACCAGGCTTCTGGACTCCCTTCCGCAACTGTTGGGCTTAATTCGTCACTTTGGTGCGTTCTCCGGGCTTAAGATCAATGTAGCCAAATCTTGCATTATGCCGATGGGTAGGCTGGACCAAGAGATCAGTGGGAGAACAGAAGTGCTGGGGATGAGAGTAGAGAGGGAAAGTACTAGATATCTAGGTACCAATATCCCTAGGGATCTAAGTAGAATCGATGAGTTAAATTTCCTTCCCCTCCAGGCCAAGATCTTTAACGACCTGTTTAAATGGGCTCCTCTCACCCTTTCCTGGTTTGGGCGTATGGTCTCTGTGAAAATGAACTTACTCCCCCGGCTTCTTTATCTCTTTTCCTCCCTCCCTTGTATTGTTCGAGACTCCTTTTTTGAATTATTGCAATCTCGCCTTCTCCGTTTTGTTTGCGGTGGCAAGAGGGCTAGAGTAAAATACGCCACCTTGACCTTTCCAAAGTCCTTAGGGGGGTTTGGCCTACCTGATTTTAAACTGTATTATAAGGCAGCCCAGCTGCGGGTGATGCTGGAACATCTTGGGGATGATCTTAGGACGTACTGGACTTATGTTGAGGACGTTCAGGTCCACCCGTACAAAGTCAGGGACTTACTCTGGGCCCCCCACGATCCCTACCAGCGGCGCTAAATCCCATCCAATTCTGTCAGTTCTAATAAGGACAATAAACTCCTTTCTTCTTTGCCTTCCCCCCTCTCTTCTCTGTGGGGTCCCCCGCTTAGCTTAGGGACCAGAGGGTTTCGGGAGACGCAGTCGTGGTCGGATCAGGGGGTGGAGAGGGCTGTACAACTATTTGGCCAGGGTGGCTTCATTGAGTTTGCTCAGTTGTCTGACGTGTTGCGGGATAAACCGATCTCCATCTTTGACTACCTGCGGCTAAAGGGTATTCTTTCCCAGGCCGATTGGATGGCGTCCCTATCCCGTCCTCTAACTCCCCTTGAGAAAGTTTTTGTGGAAGTTAAGTCTAGGAAGGGATCCCTCTCCAAGATTTACATATGTGCTGGTTACAGCTAACTTAGAGGGTAGGCAATCGTTTAAACGAGTCAGGGAGGAGTGGCTGGACGTGGACCTTGATGATCACGCATGGGAGGCAGTATGTAGGACAACTTTTGGGGGAGGGTTGTACACCGCCGCCATGGAGCACAACTTTAAGATACTTAATTCTTGGCACCGGCCCTCTGTCACTCTGTCCAAAATGTTTGCCAGTGTATCTCCAATGTGTCCCAGGGTGTGTTCTCTCCGTGGTACATGGTTCCACATGTGGTGGGAATGTCCTGTCATTCAGGTCTACTGCTTAGTTGGATTAAGGGCATTCTGGGAACAAGCCCCTCCCTTCACCCTATGGAGATCCTTCTGGCCCCCCCCAGGCCCGAGAATGAGGCGCTACCTTTCTCAAGGGTGGTGGGGGCTATGTTAAGAGCTGGGAGAATGGCCCTGGCCCAGAATTGGAAACGTCCCCATGCCCCTATGAGGGCAGAGTTGCTCAATAAACTTCTGGCAATTTTTACATACGAGAAACTGGCGGCTATAACCAATGATAACATGTCTTCTTTCCTACAGGAATGGACTATTCTACTGTTAAGTGCGGATTGTGAAGCCCTGAAGCTGTAAATGCCCTGGACATGGGGGGAGGCTCGAAGTTGGGGGAGGGTCGCTAGTAGCCTGGCACGACTCGTGGTTTATGGTATGCGCCTGGGACCTCACGGACGAAGAGTAGCTCATGGTTGGGGGGGGTGGGTCTGGGATGAGGGTTTTGGGGGGGAGGGGGAGGGAATGGGTTTAAAATGGCTTTTCTTTTTCTTTGTTGGGTTTATTCTCGGTTTGTCGTCAGATGGTTGCTGACGGAAATGTTGAGTGTTGAAAAGCTTCTTAAATACAAGTGGGAAAAAAATGGTATTGAGGGGGAGTGGTGGGGGTGGGTTGAAGGGAAAGAAGGGTAGTTGCGGCACTGTTGGAAGGACCACTGGCCGGACATGTAGGATGTATACTTTTGTCAACCTCTTATTTATATGCATGAAAAAAGGAAAATGTTGAATAAACAGATGTTAAAGAAAATCAAGGGTGGGCTAAAGGAAACGCAAGAGGCTTTTGGGAGGAACAAGTGGGACCAGATGCACAGTGGCCGGGTCAGGGAAAAGAAGCCCGGTTGCCCAATCATGGCAACACATTGGCTGCAGTGAACAGCACCAGTGTACTGCAGTTCTACTCCGAAGCTACTTCTGCACACGGTATTTGTATATGGGTAATCAAAGGCAGCCCAGCAAGCTGTGCACATATGGAGACCATCTACGTCTCTCCTTGAGCAAGCAAGAATTGTTTGCAAGCTTTAATGGACAGAGAGCAGGGGGCTCTCCCATGTACGAGGCTGGGAAGAGGGGGCAGATGTAGGTCTATGATAAAGAGAGAAGCAGTCATTCAATCAAGGAGTGCCTGATGCTGTTTTGTAAGAGCCAGGAACACACCTGGCTGGATTAATGCTCTGTGGGAAGGAAACTGCAAACTGAACTACTTTGTGTACGTACACGATTGAAAAGCCCATATGTGCATTGTAGCATTTTGGCAAAGTTGGCTTTGTCAACATTTAGCCAAAACTAATGAATGAATAAGACAACCTCTGCGTGAGTAAAGTTGAAGAACACCCACGTTTGTACACAGACTTATTTGCGCACTGTACTCACCTATATCTATTGATATGATGACCGTGTTGCTCTGTAGACACGTACGCTAGAACCTCAAAATAGTGCACTCAGACAAATAACACACGGACTGCACTGGAGGCGTTGCGACTGCATGTCCGTTCTTCAAGTCTAGTGACCGTCTCAGAAAGGCTCCGAATCAGACCTTATAGATTCTCCCAATACACCACACGGAGCTTCCATTCCAACAAAGCGACGAAGCGAGTCTATCCTGTTATACTTGCAATGGACGGTAGAGAAATGATTGAGAATGATTGAGAATGTCCTATCGCGGCCAACGATGTCCACTAAATACCCCGGGCATAAATAATCTATGGTATTCCCATTACCAAACTCATGGAACCGCTTTTATTGACCTCAGAAGGATGCTGAAAGGAGGAGTCTGTGCAGAGATCATTCACACATGTCCTCACAGCTCGGTGGGCAGGTGCTCAGCCTGCTGGTCTTGCTTACTTAGCATAATAGCGTTCAACCCTGGTCTTAAGAGAGAAACTGAAGCCCACACACACATTGCATGAGTTGGGACCCTGGCCAAATAGTTGTACAGGCGTTGAAATCATGTGAACCCCTTCAAGCCCACCAGGTGATATAGTAGATCACAGCCAGCAAAATATGTGACGTACACAGACCGGGTCAGGTTTCAACAGAATCATGATCTGTCAAAATGGGTCTCCCTTTTCCATGGAAACCAAAACCCCATGCGTGGGTTCCCAGAAAACACTGAGCCCCACTCAGCACAGCACAGCAGAGTCAGCAAGGCCTAGCACTCAGTCTTAGTTTTCAGCAGGCATCTCTTGGTAGAGTGCTGCTCCAGAGACAGGGGTTTTGCTAGGTCTGGCAAAGATCCGGGCTATGCAAATGTCAGGACCGTTGGGACTCCGGGCTAGCTAGTCTTTTGGTTGTAGCCCCTGAGATTCTTTCTGGGGCTACAACCAAAATACCCGGGGCTATAGCCCCCTCAGCCGCCTGGCAACGCCTCTCTCCAGAGAGACAATAGAACGTGAAATGGCTTGTGGGAGTGACCTTTTCATTGCAAGGTCCCAGCTCCTCTTTGTGCTGATGTTTGGGTCTTAAAATCCAGGAATGGCACACACGACTATAAACGCCCCCCATGGACTTTACAATCTGTGCCATACTCTAAAGCACAACAATCCATGCTCTCTGCTTATTTGAACACACAAAGCTGTTTCCATTTTTGGCCGAATTGAAAATTGTAGTGCCAGTGTCATGCCTGTTTATTTACTTGTAATGCGCCGTTGGCTCGCAAGCGTTGGGGCACAGAGACATGTACACGTCAGATAACGAACCTGTCACACTACATAGACACAAGACACTGGAGTTACCAAACAAAATAGGTCACCTAACTGAAATGAAGAATTGTATTTCATTTCAACAAGTGGGTTTTCAGTGTTTTACGGAATGCAAGGTTTTTGGCTCCAGTCTCAGATTTGCTCGTAGTTTGTTCCATTTACTGGCTGTGACTATCGGGACGGCTTTACCCATTGCATTAGAGCATTTATATGGTGCAACAGTCACCATACCCAGGGCCGCCGATATTAGTACTCGGCCCGGTACGTAGAAGTTGATCTTAGCTTTTAGGTAAGCTGGAGCTTTCCCCTGGAGACATTTATGTACCAGAGTCAGTGCCTTGAACTGTACTCGGTCTTCAACTTTCAACCAGTGCAACCCTTTTCTAGCGTTGCTAATGTGTTCAAATTTGGATTTTGGTTTAATTATTCTGACTGCATTGTTTTTAATATGTTGGTAGCTGGTGAAACATTGTTTGTTGGCTCCTAATAGGAGTGCATTACCAAAGTCTAGGTGTGATAGAATGGCCGCTCTTGCTATGGTGGCACAACATGTTCTTCACTCAAAAAAGGTTTCATGGCTTTTAATAGCCTGAGAAAGTAAGAGCAGTTTTTTTTTATTTTTATTTTTTTATGAAGAGCTTGGGCATTAGCCCCCATAGATGCTTCCAGTACCATCCGTAAGGTTTTGACTTTACCCAGAACCTGGATGTTGGTGTCTTTAATCAGGACGGACTCGTATAGCGGGGATAATTTGGCCCTGGCTTGGTGAGTGCCGAAAACAATCAACTCGGTTTTCTTGCTGTTCAGACACATCCAGTTTTGATGCAGCCAGGATTCCACTGTGTTGTAGACTGATGCTACTGTCTTGTCCCACTGTCCTCCTTATAGTCCCCACTCAATTCCACCACTAGCTGAGTATCGTCAGCCTAATTGGTGAAAAAGATGTTAATATGATCTAGAATTAGGCACAGGAACCTTAAGTGTAGATTAAAGAGTAAAGACAACATACTAGCTCCCTGTGGGACGCCACTGTGAATATCCTTTTCCAGAAAGAATTTGTCCCCCCAGTGCACTCAGGATTTTCAGTTTGTTAGAAAGGAGGTTATCCAATGGAGTGCCTCCTTAGAGCACTTGGCTGTTTTCTCTAAGGCCTGTTTGAGGAGATCGCGGTCCAGGAGGTCGAATGCAGTGCTCAGATCGAGAAGGATAAGGAGGCCAGCACTGCCCTTATCCATTATACTTAGCATTTTAGTCTGTAGATTGAGCATGGCGGTCTCTGTACTGTGGGCCATGCGGAAACCTGACTGTTGGTGATGTAATGACTCGCAAGCTTCACTATGGGCCTGTAATTGCGTTGTGGCTACTTTGTCCATAACCTTTAGAACAAAATTACAGTTTGTTATGGGCCTTAAATTGCTAGAGTCTCTCTGGTCCAGGTTTGGCTTTTTACCAGAGGTGTAATGGTTACCTTTTTTATGCTACTTGGAACTACTTGGTCACGAAAAGATGCATTAATAATTTCTGTGAAGATGGACACGAATATATCAATGTGTTCAGAATTATTTTAAGTGCCAGAATGTTCTCTACACAAGAGGAAGGTTTCATTGCGGATAGCACTTTCATCATAACTACATTGGTAATCTCCTTAAAATCAAACGATTCCACGCTATTTGCGCTGATCTCAGGGGCTGGGTTGTTTTTTGTCATCTTGGCTTGCGCGTTCGTTATTAGGTCCCCAGAGCTAGATATCTTATTGAATAAGACCATTGGAGTTTTATCGCATTCATCCTGCGAGGGAGAGAATATTGGAGTAATAGCTCTTGACTTTTCAATAGATTTCAATATATTGAACAGAGTACTGGTTGCATTGTCTGCGGTCGAGATCTGCTCATTATAGTAATTTTCTTTGCTTCTCTGATACTATTTTTGTATGCTTTCTCGCATTCCCTCCAGTGTTCCCTATTGAGTCTGGAGGGTTTTGCCAGATGTTTTCCCTTCTTTTTTCTTTCTTCAGCCCTAGGAGTTCGGGGGCTAACCTCAACCACATTTGGTGCTTGAGGTTAGGTCTAATAATTTTGGCCAGCAGTGGTGCCTTTAGATTGACCAGCTTGTTGGTATGGTAAAGCAGGCTTGTCATTAAAGTATCACAGGTATCCTCAGCCTTATAATCATTTTTAATGTCAGTCGTTCATTGCTCTAAATGTCTCCTTTCGATTTATTTATAATGTCAAATAATGACAAACAGCAGGGGACATGTATCACACAGGCTCTTTAGTGCCTTACAAGTAGTACAACTCATAGGACAGTTGACAATTACCCAGTCTTGGCTTTTAGGTTCCCACCATTACATTCTTTTAAGGTAATGTCTTCATGTTAAATATAGGACTACAAGTACAGCACAACCGTGCAACATGGTGCATTCTAAAACAGCAAGGGCTTGCACAACAGTTCTTGAGACTGCTCTAGAAACACTGCTGTGCAGGCGCGTTATAAAGGACTTCTCATATGCTTTCTTTCTGCACTGTACTGAGAAAAAAGTGTTAATCAAGTAGTGGAAGCAGAGATAGTGGGCAGTGGTTTGCCCTAATTTCTAGCTGAATGGATGACCCACAAATATTACCAAAGAAGCTACCAGGCATAACTAACTTACTTCTGACTTACTCCTAGAAAAAGAAGAGCAATTTAGGAGTAAGTTGAGTAACTACTGGGAACAACTCCAAGGTAACATCGAGTTACTTCTGATATCTTCATTTGGGATTTGGTTCCTAAAAGTGTAAGAACCGAAGATCAGAAGATGTGGAGGTCCATAGCAGAGACTGATGGCTGTCGGCTTCACAACATTTCGACCACACCATAAACGGAGGAGTGGATTACACGTGTGTCTGCAGAGGTCTGTGCGCTGGCAGCAAATGCATAGAATCACCACACAATGGGTTTCTAGAAGTCATTAGCACCTGGGGTACGAGGAGCAGCCAATCAGGTTCCTTGGATTGTGGGCTGAAACCACTAATCTCAGCCCGCGTTCCATGAAACGTGGAGGCTGCTTCCCCTGCCCGCAGCGCCATCTTTCCCCCACCCTCCCTTTACTTTAATATTTTCATTTTCCCTCCACCCTCCCTACCCACTTACCTGTTTTCTTTGGCGGCGATGGCCCTTTGCCACCATGCTTCTGCTCCCGATCCGTGGCCACCATGGAAATGGAAGAGGGGTTCCGTATGGTGCCCCACCTTCCATATCCATGGCTGTCATCTTGGGACAGTATTTTCATTCATTGAACGGGACATGCATGACGTCCCGTTCAAACAATGAAAAAGCCTTTTTTTTTCTTTTTTTAACACCCTGGGTTATCGCTTTGGTAACCCGGATTGGGTTTTATCAGCCCAGAGACCCTCTTTATAGGCCCTGGCACCTGGCACCGCCGATAATACCCGATCCAGCGGGCTGGATTGGGTGTTAACACCACATTAAGTGCACCCTGGTCATACTTCACTCAGGCAAAGTCAGGTTTAAACCAGTATGAAAGAAATGAGAAGTCACGCAAATTAAAGAGGGAACTATTGGAGGGATGCAGTAAGAAGATTGTCTAGGGTTCCTGAGCTTCCTTTGTAGGATCATGGTTTTGAAGGGTGTGCTGCAACACAAAAAACGCTACCTTGATTAGTTGTGTTGCAGACATTGAACCATGCAACTAAACAATCCCAATGGGGCGGGTCTCTGAAGCAATACAGGGTCGAAATTTCCATTCCAACTAATAATTGCTAAGTGCGAGTCTAGGATGCATGAGAATATGTTGAGGTTGTCGACATCAACTATCTTGAATCTAGGTGTAAAGCATTTGCCTGCTAGTCTCCTGCTTGCAGTTGTTTCTAAGCACATTCAACATGACCCGATGCTCACATTTCCAAATCAGCGAACCTCAGAATCACGATCTTTAAATTGTCTAAATCAATTAGGACCTTTTGGCATCCTCAATATACAGTAGGATTTGATATAAGAAACTAACAATTGGGTGACCCTTGTGTCTGCTTAGTCATGCTATCAAACAGCTGCTTTCTGAGTGGAGACCTCCACCTCGGCACAATTTACTATTGTACTTCGTCTGGGGTCGATGGAATCCAGTTGCTTAGTGCAAACTGGAGTTCTAAAGTACTCTTTAACCAACTCAGGGAGTTGGGTGAAAAAGGAAGTTTAGCTAACATTGGTCTTTAAAAGGCTTTGTAATGTACAAATGTTGAGGTTGATAGTGATTTGATATGATATGATAGGTTATTTATAACACGCTTAATACAAAGAGGTTTCTAAGCGCGGACCCAGGGATCGAATCTGTGGTGCTCCGTATCGTCTCGTTTCCCAGGCGAGCACGTTGTCTTCTGTGATACTCATGATACATACTCCTGATTGTTGCTTTATGTGTTTGTAAAGTATTTTTGTCTTCCTCTGCAACGAGGCATTCAGACATTTCCTTATCCGGTGTTGGAAGGGGCATATATGTACTTCACACGTATTACGTATCCTACCAATGTGGGCCACTGTGCTACCTCACTGTTAGTAATGCAGCAGATGGCTATTGTGATACGTCTGAAGAAGGAGTCAGACACTTTGAGGACATTTTTTAACTCTCTTTATTAAACTAAAAGAATAAGGCCTATCTATCTCTATGACTAAAGGGCATACCCTACCTATCTAAACAAACTAAAGGTGCTTGTCAGTTGTCAGGCAGTCCAAAGTAACTGTCTTCTGTCCAGGATAACCCTCCCTGACTCTACTACTAGATATAACTAAAGTAGAAATAGGCCAATCAAATGTCTCATCTTCCCTTGGTCTTCTCTTTATCAAAATGTCTTATTGTACCACACACTTCTTAGTATAGTGCGCTCTGATAGTCTTTCTTCAAGAAAACCAGCGTTCCTTGACCTTTCTAGGGTCCTCTCTTGGTAGTAGTTTTCCCTACAATCGTTTCTCCTCTTTTTAGTATCACATACACGTTCTTCACAGTCTTTCTGTTTATGCTTTTTGTAAAGTATCTTTACTTCTATTTCCTTGTAGACATTCTTTGACAATTGTACCATCTCTGGGACTCAGGGTACTTCTATCCTCTTCAATTGCGAGCCTCATCTTTCCTTTCTCGTTATATGTTTTAGGCTTTTCCTTTTCACATGCTTTAACTTTACACACATAGGGTTCTTGCCCTTCATCCCAAGATTTCCGTTCCTGGTCTCTTAGTTCCCCAGCTGGGTTGTTTAAATGTCTCGCCCATCACTTGTTGTTCACTGCCCTTCTCATCTGGGCTCTTCAACACTATTTTGATCTCGGTACTGGGACGACTTTCTTTCTCTTTTCATATACTCCCGGTCTGACTTTACCGGATTATTCCACAGCTCCAACAATTCAGCTTTCTGGTTATGGTTTAGTCCTCAAGACTGGGACGAGTTGCTTCACTTAAATAATAATTCCCTGGCGGCTTCCCGCTGTTCCCTATTCCCCCCCGATACCCATCCTGATGCGTGTATGGGTTGAAGGGCTCAGCTCTAGATCAGGGTACTGTTTTTCGCTCTCTTCGCTGTTTCATCAGTCCCCCGTTCTCGGCTCGGCATTGGACATCTACGGTCAGCATAAGCTGGTGTTCAGACTTACCTGCACAGTAGTCTTGCCACTGTTCTTCGGGCGTCCTACCCACCACTCTACACTGTAGTTGCACGACTAATAAGTACCTTCCTCTTCTAGTTTGTATTTCCTTGTGGTCTGTACACTGGGATTCCGACGTCTTGCAACCTACTGCTCTGCTTCTTCCAAACTTGCTGGCTCCGCAATGTACCTTGTACAGTACCTTGATTCTGCCTCCACAAGGCGTGATGAGGTCAGGGGGCTTTCCCTGCATATCAGGTTCTTCTCTCCTCCTACTCCCTCAGATGGATTCCTTTCCGCATTGCCTTCAGGCAGGTATGAAACCTCCATAGTATTCTCCACGGAAGACCATCCCATATAAGCGGCTATGATAGATCCTTCAGGGAGTTCCTCACAGGAATGGGAGTCCTTGTCCCCACGGGGGAGTCTCTCTCAGTGAGGTACCACTTGCCCCGATCCCTAGGGAGGGTCTTGCGGAACGGGCTCACCTCCCTAGCTTCACAGGGGAAGTCTCCCCCTAGGGGACAAGAGCCGAATGCCTGCGATTCGTCACACTATCCAGTAGGAGGCTGTACACCTTAAAGGTAAGTATCTTCTCTATATGGAGTGATCAGGGGAGGGCTTTCCAAACTGGGAAAGATGCACCCACTTCATGAATCCGGCTTCAAGTGGACAGCTACATTCAAAGGGACGGTAGGTGCTTACAAGCGACCAGTAAAACAATACTGTTGCATAGTTTAGCTCCGATTGTTTGTACAGCTACAATGGAGGATTAGTCATTAGGTACCATACAGTTTTTTCTATAAGTAAGGTCGCCCATCACATTGTAGCCTCTCTGTTCTGCCTCTCATTAAATGGTTGTGATCGGCGAATAGCCTTTGCAACCTCTGCATCGGGACTAATAAGGAGAGTCTAGGTCAGCCTCTATTGAATAGCTATCACCTGAAGCCTGGTGGTTCAACAGTGGCCCGTCTGAAGGTACCAGAATTTCCACATCTGTTCTGGCATTATGATCGTGCCTTGTGGCGCAGAGACTGTGTGAGTGACAACAGCTGGCCTTTCCTGCCATGCAAGCAATGCCAAGGAAATAATGCATTGCAGAGTTTGGCAATGAAGTTGGGTCTCAGCCTTGAGGAGCATGAACCTCATCTTGGCCTCGTTCCTGGGCCCCACTTCTGGAATTTTGTTCAATAAGGCAACCACCATAAGTCCCATTTGGTTACAACAGTTCTAGGATCTGGGAGTCTCACGGATGCTAGGGATGGCGGGGAGGGTGCGGAGCACATATTCTTTTTTTTCAACATAGATATTTTATTTATCAATTAAGAAGACAACAATCAAACAATAGACAACAGCATTGGCAACGGCTTAAGAAGGCACAATTCATTGCAGTGGTGAGAAAAATCATAAGCTATCGCATAGTTCATTCAATACGTTACTAGGCCGCGGAATCGAGAGGCCAGCAGGCCGATGCCTGACTCGGGGGGGGGGGGGAAATACATCGGCTTATAGTTCACTCTAAACAGCGGGCGGTCGGAGGCTTTTGTGTAAGAGCTGGATAGCATCCTGCATAGTCTATAAATGGTGCCCAAGTGTTGCGGAAGGGATTGAGATTGCCCATACGGAGTGCTGTGACCCTTTCCGCTGTGACTATGTCCCAGCACTTGGCCCACCACAATGGAATCGAGGGGCCCTCCGGGTGCTTCCAAAGACGGGCGAGGGCTATCTTGGCTGCTGTTAGAAGATGTGTGCACAGACAGGCCGTGTTCCCCAAAAGTGGCATCTCCCCGTTCCCCGTGTCCCCCAGCAGGATGATTCTGGGGTCCCACGGGATATTGAGGCCCGTGATTGCTCGGACGTGATTCAGCACCCCTTTCCAGTAGTGTGCTGCCTTTGGGCAGTCCCATAGAAGATGGAATAGTAATCCCTCTTGTAGGCAGCCTCTCCAGCAGTTCGGTGAGGTGCTTATCCCCGATTTGAATAGTTGAGCTGGCGTGATATAGTACCTGTAGCACACCTTATATCCACAGTCCCTGTTGGTAACACACTGGGTGCTTTTGTGCAGCCTTACCCATATTCTGCCCCACGCTTCTGGCTCTAGGGGGCGCCCCAGGTCCCTTTCCCAGCGGAGCACAATTTAAACCTGAGAATTCCATAACTCTTTTTCCCCAATGGCCCGAGTAACTCACATGGCCATGTGGGGCAATCAGAGACTTCCTGATCTCATTCCTGCTGTAATTGTGCATCTGGTTTGTGGACTTAAGATTGATGGCGGCCCATCAAGAGTTCTTGCCTTCCATTCCACAACAGTTGGCACCTACCTGGTAGGGCCGCAGGATTTGGGGGCGGGGGTGCTGCCGAGTGAAGAATCAGAGTGCCTTACATTTTATTGAAGAGGGGTGGTATAGTCTGTTTATATGTGAACTGGATTTTTGAGTCCTTGTACGGATGAACGTTGGCATTGATCTGTGGGCGGGCCTAACAAGAGCTACATTTGCAATTTGCTTGGCAGCATCTTTTAGTTTATCCATGAACACAACCTTGTGATTGGTGCACTTACATTTTAATCTAAAATCATGTTAAGGAAGACAATAGATTTGCTCACTCTCTAAACAAAGCACAAGAGTAAAAAAAAGGGAAGTGTTGATGCAGACCTAGGGCCAAATCTTGTGAAACTTGTAGAAATATAGCCTTAGTGGGAGGTCAGCAACAGAGTAATCAAGACTCCGTCCGCCTTTGCCTAATGGATCTGAAACCTTTGCATGCAACCCTCTGCATCGCCTCGCTCCATGTCCCCTCCCAGGTGCACACGTAATGTAGTCTATTCTTCCAACTATAGCCATATTATTGTACACTATTCTTGTTGGAAAGCGCTCTATTGTCGCAAAGCTAGGTTTCCATTATAGAAATCCCAGCAGATATACAAATGCATACAAACAAAGTTTGGCAGATTATTGGTGCCTGGCCGCCTATGATACTGCTAACGTCAAGCAAGCTACTCCACCTATTCTCCAATTCCCTAGCTCGACTCTCTTCTGGTTTTAGCTTTTGTAATATAATGATGTGAAAAGCTCATCCTACCAACCAAAGAGTTGGAGCTACTCTGGAGACCATTTCTTAAAAGGGCTCGCCGCTCTACGCTCCCGAGTGATCATTCCACAAGTAGGTATTCAGTTAATCTACGACAACTTCAGGGAAGGAACTCTATTGCTTACTCTATATTGAACGCCATACCTTTCCTATTTAGTATTATTTATGCCCCAAAATAAAGGATGCCAAGGTGGCAAGCAAGACTGTCTTGAGAATTCGCCACTGTAGACTCAAGAATAAGTAGATGTGCAGCACCTGCTCCCAGCATTGCTAGGTTCCCGCCTGCTGCACAGATTCCCCTCGCGGTTGCCCAGCGGTGCTTCTTCAGGCATCTCAGGGTTGACTCTCCGTTGCATAACCCTCCTCGTCTGCCTAGGCAACTGTTACTCACTTTCACTGTATCCCTGCAATCAAACTGCTCTCCAACCCAGCAGATGCCTGCCCGTCTGTTACTCCATCTGGCACTGGAGACGCAAAACATCACCCCATTTCATGACGCCTGGTCATACCTGCCTAGTCACTGGGTTTATCGCGGAGACTCCAGGGTTCTACACTCTTTTCCAGGGGAAGAGCGCAAAGTCTCTTGGATTTCCAGCCCTTGCAGTAACTGCCAACACCTCGGTGCGATTGGCTACAAACAGACCGTTAGCAGTCAATCACATCGAGGTATGGGCAGAGGAGCACAAGATTGGCGTCATTTAACTTTTTTGTTTTGTTTAAATGTGGCGGCACAGGTGGGCAGAGTTTTGGGGAAAAGGGGACGGGGCGTCCGATAACGTAATTGTCCGGGTTTTTCTTTAGCCTGGCACACTGGTGTTAGAACCTCGGGCACACGCAATTCTGGCAGAATGCCTAATTCATCAAAATGTGCAATTGCAACCAAGAGTGCGTTTTTGGATTGGATTGATGTGGGGGACACCTGTGGACTTTAGGCCCATCCAATCCAAATGTCCAGATGGAAGGAACCTGTAGCTTCCTGATCAGCCAATGAGTTTAAATGCCAGTCCTTAGATTTGAATAAAGTTGCAAGGATGCAAAGATCTACAGGATCTCTAACACTTTGTAGAAACATGAGCAATCGGATCACCTGGGGAAATGGAGGTCACAAGCCAGCAGAGTGCGAGGAACAAAGGCAAATCTCACGGCAATCTCAACACTGCTGCAAAGCTCTGAAACAACAACAACACTGCGAGCAGCCCACCATCCAAAGAAAAGGATTGGGCTGAGCAGGGGGCAGCACGCAAAGGCAGAGGAATACATCACACAAATCTGCAGAAAAGATGGCCACATTTATATACACCTAGCCAAAAACACAACGTGGCAACAACAAAACATAACATTTCATTATGTGCAGTTTTTGACGGGTGGTCCATTCCGCCCCCATTGGGCGGAGCACATTTAAAGCGTGGCGGCAGCAGGCACCAATCCACGCCAAGCGGCAGGAACCGGCGATGGTGGGCAACGAGGAAAAGGACAACAGCAAGCAGGACTGGCGGCGTGTTCACAGATGCGGAGGAAGCCAATCCTTTCCACCTCCTCGGGTTGCCCTTTAAATGGGGGTTTCCCGCCGCTGGATTCCCCTCCCCGCCCGCAAAAGCTGGATGCTCAGTCTGCACCTAGACTTTCAAGACATGGCTTTAAGCACGGAGTTTGAAGTACTTCCGTGTTAAATCTTCTGTATGATCGAGATTAGCGTTGGAGGCATATCTTACATACACTGTCCGCTCTAGAAGTATAAAGGCCTTCTCCAGAGTTGTGCAGATGTGAACATGTCTTTGGCTTCCCTTCCACCGTACATCTATCCCATTCTAACGCTCTGAATAGCGCGCAACAGAAGCAGTGAGAAATGACGCTTGTGACATATTTTCCAGACCTGCCTCCACTATGGGTCCAATTAGGGTTTAGTGTTAGAGAACAAAGCAAGTGGGTGATGAACCGCGTAATCGCCTGCGCTGGGCGTATATGAAGTATATTGATGAGGGGTTCAAAAGAGCATGCTGCACGTGCTTTGGTTTGGGACAACACCCTGGATGCCCAGGGAAGTTAACTAGGAGTAAAGAGGGACCAAAGGCAACTTTGCACTTGCAGTGTTTGTCAAGGAGTTCTCTCCTGTGTTTCACTAGTCAGCAATGCGACGAAACATGTAGTATACACAAGTAGCAATGCATCTGTATCAGACGTGTCCTTGTGACATGTTACAATTATAATCATAGAAACAGTAGTGCATTTTTGAGGGAACAGAACAGCCAACACGTGTTTCAACCTAAGGGCTCCAGACTGAAGGTAAACGTTAGAGTGGGGCAATAGGTCCTCGATGGGATGTCACCAGTCAACTCCAGACAAGGACAATTCACACAGTGCTCACATCGCCTATTCTTTAAGAAAGAGAACTAGAAGAAGGCGAATTCAAGAACCACTGCACCCGCACAAAACTACTTCCGCAGTTTCCGGTCAACTACATCATCACATTACGTTGAAAGGTTTAGGTGGTACGAGGCCCCCACCCCATGCCCCATGTGCACAAGTTCCAGTGATGGAAAAGCGCAAGATCTGCTTGAAGGTCATGTTGTTGCTGAACAGGAACCTGTATGGAGGTGGCAAAGACGGACTTGGAAATGGTCACTGTGCTGTAGTTTTATCACAACATGTTGCTCTTGGGCCTCAATCGAAGATGATATTTTGAGGTGCTTGTGTACCAGACAAGGTTCTTGAATGCACAATAGAAAAGGATGGAGAGAAGAAAAAATGTAATGAGAATTTAATGAGAAGAGAAAAGGTATTTTGAATTGCGCGTTCTTTTCTGAAGGATTTTGAACAGGAATGGAAATGCTGCTTTGTAACTGTTTACACCCCCTCTTGAAACAGAAACCCTTTTATCAGCCCCATCTAAAAATACAGCCCTCGCACACAAGGAAACATATCACTAAGAGATCACCACATGACCTTGAGTGCTCAGAACATAACCCAACGGTGGAGCTAGAGAGGACAGGAGTCGTGCTCGTCCCCCAGGCACCTCAACAGTGCCCGCCCCCACCGACTCCAATGGGCCTGGCGCTGCATTTTCAAAAGACATTAACAAAAAATAACGTGTGTGTGTACGTCGGCAATTGGGGTGTGGCACTGGTTTTACCACGTTGCTGAGTAACAAACAAGTTGAGATCCTGTTGCCCGGCATGCCCCTCGTGTTCAAGCTTTTACCACAACTGGCTGAATTTGTTCCGTCCATCACCCACTCCCCAGGACTGCCGATAGAGCAGAAGATAAGGTAAGAAGTTCTGTATTGTATGTGTGCTTGAATATAATGCATGTGGTGCGTGTGTCCACAAGAGTCATGAGTGAGTCGACGGTTCCTGTATGTATATGTAGATTAGTGGTGTCAGATTGAGGCAACCGACTAAGTGTGCAGGTGTCTGTATGAGTGTGAATGCAGTGCATGCATGCATGCATGCGTTTGTGTGGCTGGGCAGGAGGCAGCAAAGCAGATATGTATTGTTGGCTCGGCTTCATGAAAGTCATTTACCGTGGCCATTTCTGGCATCAACAGACCACAGTCACCACAGTGACTATTATTAATCTTGATAGATTCCGACCACAGCATCATGCAAGTGATTTACAGTGACCATTTCTGGCATCTGATTGGTTGGCACTCTCATAAAGATCCATGATGCCATACAAGCATGAGGTTAGCCACTGTCCAAGGCAAGGGTACATGTAGCTCACAGCACATCATGAACAAAAGCATGCTGTACCACCTAAGAATAGAAACTGGGATCACATATGCAGTAGGAGCCGGATCAAGTCTTATTACATGAAATTGAAAGATTCACTAGCTATGGTGGTGTTTATCATGTGGGTCAGTCTAGCGGAATTGTACAGGCCTGGTATGGTAGTATAAATCCATGCCCTTCAAGGTCGGAGGACAATCTCTTTGGAAGTTCCTTTTTATAAAGTAATCAAATACAAAATAAATCACACTGACTCTTCTATATAAGGCTCCTTGTATAAAACTTTATAAAAACCCAGAGGTTTCAGGGCAGGCCTAAAACAACTCGCCCCCTACCATTTGTTGTTTTGGAGGGCAGCTACTGGAAATGTAGGCAAATCGCCTCTGCCCCACTTTGTTGTGTAGCAAATTGTAAGAATATTTGGTGTGGGAGGTTTAGGGGAGGTGAAAGGGGGCGGAGGTGAATGGCGGATTCATTTTACCAGGAATATAGATTTCCCCGGTACTGAAACAGATTCAAGGGTGCACAAGTGTTGGGTCTCCGGGGCAGGAGTGTCTGGTCAGCGTGGCAGGAGTGTCTGGCCAGCGGGGCAGGAGCGTCTGGCCAGCGGGGCAGGAGCGTCGGGTCTCCGGGGCAGGAGCGTCGGGTCTCCGGGGCAGGAGCGTCGGGTCAGGTCTGCCTGAATATGTAAACGCTGCCTGCACTGCTGAAAGCAAGACCTTAGTCCTGGAAAGAGTTTGCCCTCAGGCAGGGGAGCTCCTGTAACAGAGACGTCCATGCACGTCCCTAGGCCAGGGAAGGCTGAGAGTCAGCATCCATCTGCAGCAAATGCCATCACTAAGGGCGGAATGAAAAGGCGGTAATTAGAGTCAGTGGCAACAATGGCGGATGGCTGACACAGATAACGCCACACCCCCGGGCATTGCAGGCTCCAGAAGGGATGTGTTCGGAGATTAGTGCCCTCGTTTTACACGGGTAAACCCTGGCCATTGTCTTCCAGACAGAAGGCCTTTCTTTCAGAGTTCTCAGAATTGGCCTTGGGAACTCTGAGGAGTGGGAAATGCCTTCCCCGCCTCTTCTGTAGATTATACGGGCCGTAAAACCATTTAGGACAAGCAAACGAGCGAGAGGTCTTGCACACTTCCTTATGAATCGGCCCAACGTCTTTAGTGTAAGTTAATAAGCTAACAACGGAGACTGCAAAAAACGGCTTTAATAAATCAATTAAACCAAGTGTAGACAGAATGTCCCTTTAAAAAAAAAATAGAACCAACAAGTATAAATGTATAAATGTATTCCTACTTCCATCTAAAAAATGTGTATTTGTCCCGTTTATATTCCTTTATATGTACAAAGAACGACTTCCATCGCCTAATTTTCAGTTCGGTGTATTACTCCTGGCAAATTACACTACATTGTTTATCATATGCATTTACTGTGGTGCATAAAAGCTCCCAAACGAGGTTGAAACTCTGCAGGCAGTAGAAACATCCGCTGGATGCGATTACTGAAGCACACCAATAACCTGGGAAAACCAGCTTTCATTTTAGCACCCTTTTGGGATTTTCTACAGGGTACTGTGGGCAGGATCGTAATTTCACCAAAATGACAGGGCTAGCTGTTAGGGAGAATTCTCAAAAATGTGCCAATTCCCTCTACCTTAGAGACCCCCAGCAACTTTGCTGGATTTTGAGGACTTAATTTTTTTTACACGGAGAGTGTGTGACCCTTTTACCCACTCTCTCATGTATTTTGATATGTGTTTTACTTTGGTTATGGAGTCTAACCAACCCCATAGGCATCATCTTTTTCAATTGTGTCACACAGCACCCTCAGTGCAGTGACACAGAGAAGCTCTTCAGGCTTTCCCAAGGTTTAATTACCTTCTCTGGCATAAACTACTGTTTCCCAGAGTAAGTAAAGTGACATTGACTTTACTAGTCTTAAATTCCTAGACCCAGCACACCTTATCTTACAATAGAGTGCTGGAGGGGTTACTTAGTATGACCAATGTCTAGATACTCATGTAACAGTCAAATGTTACCCTTTCCTCAGATTGGCTAGTGGCAGTGGTTTTACAACAAACTACCATGATTTCTCCCGACCGCTAACTATTCGTAGCTCCGGCAACGTAAAATCGCGAGAGCCATGTTTTTCAAGATGGCGTCTGCGCCTCATTTGTTAAAACAGGTCCTGCTCTTCTTTTATCGCCATTTCTTTATGGAAAGGTCCTTCTAGAGTTTTTCTCTGCACGCCAAAACCAGGTTTGGTCTCTTTGTGTATTCACCTTTGGCGGGCTCCAGAGTGTCTGGAGTAGGCAGTAGGTGTGGGAGGTGCCCAAACTCCCTCTGCTTAGTCTCCTTGGAGGCCCAAATGCACTCTGTGATGATTGGCTAGCTGACTGTCCAGCAAGGACAGCCACCCTGCTGGGTGAGTGGCAGCTAGGCTGGAATGAATGGGAGAGAACTGAATAAAAGGCAAGTCTCTTGTCTTGGAAGGCAGAGTCGACTACTGGAACGAAGGAACCGAAGAAGAGCTTGAAGAGGACGGCTGCTGCAACTCCTGGACCGTTGGTTTGCCTGTTGAAGCCCTGCTGCAGGTCCGAATCACCAAGTTCGCATCGACAGAGAAGCCCTGCTAAGGACAACTTCTCCCTTTGAGTTGGTAGGACCAATCAACTCCCAAGTAAGCCACCTGGACACCTATCTCGGAGCTGGCTGCATTTACTCAGAGTGCTGCAGGAAACTGTAGACCCAGGGATAGGGACACCAGATTGTGTGCGTTGCTTGTAAGCTGACCTAAAGCGTTTGGAAGATCCTCCGGACTCCCACGATGTCCGACCGACTGACCCTGACCCCCCTCAGCTGAGTGTGGGACCCTAGAAGCAAGGACAGTCCACCTTGACAGCCAGGACCAGCGTTGTTACCAGTGCGGTAGCTGAAACGCGAAACAGCCACTAAAATTGAAGTTTGCCAGTTGAGAGCTTTTGACTGTCACAGTGCAGGAGTCCCAACATCCTCCCTCTTGTCCCCACAACTGAGGCCCAGGAACAGCGAGATCTGCAAGAACTGCCAGGAACAGAAGTCGTCAGCTGCATCTTTTTCTTCATTGCAAGGTCCTGTAAAACAAGACAGAGAACTTACCTCTCGCAGTGAAAGTGCTTGAAACTTTTGCAACTTGCAGGCCTAATCAGCTTGTGACCCAACATATGATGATTCTTTTTACAAACTACTAAGAACTTGTGCCGAGACTTTTCCGTTTACTTACCAGAACCGCTTTTTCCTATCCAAGACTTTAGCCCGTTGACTTTGGCCTAGCCTATTGAATTAACGCTTCTGGTGAACTCAAAGTATCTACACTGTCTAAGAATTATTGTAATCTTTATGTTCTGATAACCTTTGCCTTTTACTCCTCTTGAAAAGTATTGAAGTATGTTTGTGTTATTATATAATTGCTTCCTTCTACTCAATGTTTTATAACTGACAAGTAAACTAATACGTATTTATCAAGAAAACCTTCAGTATAAGAGTTTTTTTGAACACTTGCGATTGTAGACCTCTGTGTAACATCATTACTCTTGACATTCCCCTCTTGAGATAAGCCTGGCTGCTCAACACGCTACCAAAACTGTGTAGTTTAGACTTCTACCAAAGGTTGGTTTGCTTACACCTGTAGTCATAGTTGTGTGTGACCCTTGACCTCTGATGACACAGTAAGTGATATCATTTGACCCCACCTGGAAGTGACATCATGGGAAGCGATGTAATGCAACCTTTCAACCCTTCACAAAATAGAAAGTGGCATCACATAGCATTGTTCCTAAGTACAGTATGCAAAATATGGTTACGATATCACTATAATGTGACATACATTTCATACAAGAATTGATTACCATATGTATCATTAATATCAGCGTATAGGTCCATATTAAAAAATTACTGTGAATGCAAGCAGACATCCAAGGCCAAATGACAATGATGTGTTATTATATTGCACTTACGCTTAAGCGCATCATACAGAACAAATATACATACAATATCACCCAACCTGTGTTGGTACTCATTTATCAACCTCAGAAGGATTAAAGGCTGAGTTGAGGTGTTGAAGAACCGACTAAATCAGGGACTCATCCCTGAAGTGCACCTGAAACAAACCTTTAATGAGTCTATCAATTGTCGTATAAACTCCAGAAAGACACATTATTTGTTATTCCTACTTTTTCTTATTTGGGTCACTGCTCAAAGTGTTACATTTGTGAAACATCCTCTTTCTCTTTTTAAGAGGCCTGAACAAGAAAGTCATCTACTCCCAGAAACAAATAGCCACATGGTGCTGGCCACATACCAGGAGCTTACACATTATAAAAAATAAAAATAAAAACTTTTTTAAAAAAAAGAAAAAATATATATTTTTTAAAGTTTTTTTTTAGGGGTAGCAAGGGAGACCACAGGGGTAGAAAGGGAGACCTCAGGGGTTGCAGTTACGACCCCTGGCGACCACCAAATGACGTCCATGAAGGGCTTGCCGATTTATGTTCGGGAAAATCCAAAGTGGTTGTATTCTGGCCAAGCCGAAATAGCATCGATGTAGAGCACTTCAATTCTGGTGTGATAGGGTAAGGCAGCAGTGTAGAGCACTTCAATTGTTGTGTGATAGGGTTAGGGATGTGTGTAAAGGGGAGTTTGCATCTGTGGGTCATGCTAACGTCCTATGGTACTATATTTGGTAATCCATGCCCCGCAGAAGAAAGTGGATTAAGTGGAGGGGTGGGGGCAAGCGAAATAGGAGCAGTAAAGAGATGATCAGACAGCCAGGTAAGTGGGGTTCAAGGGAAAGGTGTATGATTGAGCTTGTAGGGACACAGGTATAACTGGATCCCACCAAAGTAGATCAAGGAAAAATTGAAAATCGTCACCCAAGATGGCAAGCAATTGTTCATGAAGGCGGTTTCTAGTACAATGCAGGTGTGGTAAGGAAAAGCACAGTTGTGCGAGGGCCATGAAATGTGCTCAAGTGTGCCCATGAAGCGCAGAGAGGTTATTAAACTTCACACCTGAGAAAATCAAGAGAATGTCAAAACAACTTACGAACACAAGATGGGAAGGCAAAAAAGAAAGACGGGTCAATCTCGGGAATCCCCAAACACCAAAATGACTTGCCCACTTGCTGAAGGATGAGACTGATGGATCTCTGATTTGATACAAGTTTCCTGTGTAATACAGTAATAGTGTGTAGAATATCAAGAGATAATCATTCTAAATCCTTATGTAAAAGTTACGCTTTGCGATAACCACATGGAGCTCGGCAGACCGCAGTCTGAATGCGCAGGATAAACAGTGCACCGCCCCATAAAAGGAAACCACATCTAGCTGTACATCCATTAATACAGGCAAACAATGAAAGCAGAAAAGACCAGCTCTGCAACACTAAAGCAGCAATTCCACTTGCTTTGCTACCTCAGCGATCATGCGATAGTAAAATTCTTAGGCTTCACTATTGACAGCAGCCTCTCCTTCCAGAAACACATAGCCAAGAAGGCCCAAACAGCCTGGCTCCGAATCTCCACCCTTTGCAAAATCCAACCTATCATCCCACTGCAGGGCTTCCAGACCATAGTGCAGGCCCTTGTGGTCTTGCACATCAATGTGGGAAATGCCCTCCTGACAGGGTTCCCAGCTGCTCAATTGGCTCCCGTAAAAGCAGTCCACAACGTTGCAGCACGTCTTTTTACAGGTGTGTGGAAATGTGACCAAATCACCCCCGTCCTATGTGAACTACATTGGCTTCCTCTCCAAGCCAGGATACTGTTCAAGACTGCATGCATCTTCTACAAAGCAGTCACGAGAAGCACACCAGTGAACCTGGCGGCTAAGCTCCACATATCTAGTAGTACACGCTCCTTATGCAGCAAATCAACCAAACAGCTCAAATCACAACTAGTCCGCAAAGAGAAGACCCTCCCTCCGGAACTTTATCCCAGCATTGACTCTGAATGCCCCCACAATTCTCCAATTTTACAAATCTCTCAAAACATGGCTTTTTCCACAGTGCCCGACTATGGACTAATCCCAATGGACACACAGAACGCAGCTCACAGTACAGCGCTACAGTTAAAAGATGCCAGCCCAAAGGCCGTCTACCTGAACCTTCTACAGTGCTCCGCTGCTCTCGACCTACATCCGCGCTTTAAACAATTAAATAAAAATAGATGGAGAAAATGTGGCATAAGACCAAGTGCAGCACCAAAGGCAGAGTGAATAACGTGCATAACTGTCTTTAGAGCAACCACAGCCAAGGGCTTGGCAATGCTTCACATGCATACGGCATGCACATTTGGCACACATTACATGTTAAAATATACATTACATGCCCATCTGGCAAATATTGCATAAAGAAACGGTCCAATATATGTACTAGGTGCTTATGCAGTAAAGACAACTCGATATGTTGTTTGGGGGTTTGGCATGCTGCAGTCTGAACACATCCTTTTCTATGGTTTAAACCTTTTATGTACTTCTAGGAATTAAAGAAAAAAGTCTAGCATGACAAACACAGAAAAAATACTTTATAACATTTCACACTCGTGGCATCAGTCACTTGACTTTGTTATTGAATCGTGCTATACTCACCCTACCCTCGGTTACCCGCCAACATTCACCTTTCTACACAGTCTTTTCTAGACTAGACCATACTCAGCCCTCAGGCGGGTCCGTCCCAGAAATAATATCCTTGAGTTTGAGTTCTAGGTATGCCAGGCAAATAAACACCAACACATCCAAGACTGCCAACAACCATCCCAGACCCCTCATGAATCTAAATATTAAAGTGCACTCATTTAATGTTCTTTAAATCTGCCTTCAAACACATGCCAAAGGATCCCTTTACACTGCAGAACCTTCACTTACCTTCTGTAGCACCCGCTCCCCCTTTCCTTCGCTCCATTTCCTTCTGCACACTAAGATCTCGATACCTCTGCCAGGATTATTATGCGTCACCTTACGGACATTCTTTGGCACGCTGACATTACTAGGCTGGGGATTTCGCACAGTACAAACAGTGCTCCAGATAAGATTTGGAAGTGGCAGTATTTTAGCCTCTATTTTTTAAAGTTGGGAGTAAAATGATTTTTAGGGAGGAAAAATGTAAGTCGAATTCCCAATGACAGTATTTTATAAGCGGGTAAACATATGTTTTAACTTTAAACGGAAATGTTTAATGAATATTTATTTCTTTGCACCTAATTATTCATGCACTTTAAAAGATACAGGTTTACTTCTTCCGATCAGGCAGTTATAGCAGTTTCTTCCTGTGGTACTTCCTGCACTACTGATCCAAACACATCCATGGAGCTGTGAGGGTGAAAGCATGGGCACACAGTTCTACGTGTCAGTTTCCGATTTTTTGTTGGGAGAATTTGTACTCCCCATTTTTATTTTTTGGGAGTAAAAGTGGCCCATACACCCCTTATCTGTAGGGCTGAGTACAAAAGCCTTTTAACATACATAAAATGATAAACCACACATTATATTCCAGGAGGGGGGCATTGGAAGCATCCATGCATTTACAATTAAGAGCAAATGACAATTTTCGGCAGAGCTGACCAATACAGCAGCATCAAATTAGTTTAAGCTGTATGTGCTGTGTGGTTTGCCATGTCAATGAATATGGGTTAGGTGGACCAAATTTGACATGTGACTTAGCAGTTCAACATAGGGCATTGCAACAAAGGTCGAGTGAGCAGCATGCACATCCCCAGAGCAACTGTTTGCAGTTGAGGGCTCAGCGCAACTGTACCTGTACATTTGACAAACATTACTTGGTACATGACTTTGCATGACATGGCTGTTGAGCAAACCTTACATGCTCACTCGCCACATACATTTGGTAAACATTTTATGTTTAAATGGCACTTTATAAGTGCAGCCATGTGTGTGTAGCCGTGGATAGTTAGTGAGGGTACGGTAAAGGTAGCTCAGTTGAGCAGCTCTGTGGGCTAGAGAAAGGGAGGTGTTGGTGTGGGTGTTGGGGGGCAGACCTCGCCTGATCACTTTATGCCAGCATGAGTTGGAGGTGTTACGTATATATCCACGCATCGATCAGCTAGAAAGACCTGATAACTAGAGTCGAGGGTGGGAACAAAAAGGAAGGACAAAAAAGAGGAGTAGGGGAGGGGATTACTAAAGCTGAAAAGGGTCCCGCTTGTCTGTAGCCAAGCGCCAGATGCTGAAGAAGCCTAAAGCAGCACAAGACTAGAAAAGAGTGGATGCAGGCCGTGGGGAGGAAGGGGAAAGACGGCCATTGCATGTTCCACGGAATACAAGAGGGGAGAGGAGGAAAGTTAATGGAACACTTGGGTGACAAGAAAAACTGAAGAAAAAAAAAAAGAATAAAAAGTTTATTTCAAACAAAGCCGACCCAATTGGTCAGGGGCCAAGCATGCAAAGACAACTGGAAACTGCTACGCACAGTAAGCACTTAATGATGTACACCAACACTAAAACATTCAATTTGACATTTTACTGCTATATTACATTTGAAATTAAATAAAGTAGGTTTTTATATTGCATTGTTGTCTCAGTGGTTCATTTAACCAAAGTGCCAAAGTGCTTGGTATCCTGTATATATGAAAACAATAATGAGATCATGTGTGACCCCAAATGTATGTGGAGCTACAAAAAAGAAACTCAAAATGGAATTCTGATCTAGTGCTTTAAATAGAAGAAACTCATTCATTTCGGAATGAATCCCTCGTTTCAAGTTGGTAGCAAGGGTCAGAAGGACCCGTGCATCTTTTCTGACTGGCCCAGACCTTTCCTTTTCCTGTGCTCCCTAAATAATACACACCACTCTACAGAGATTCTCCTTGGGGTCTGGGAGGATGGGATTTGTCCCTAAAGTCCCCTAAGAGAACTTACCTTTCCTGTACCCTTGGAGGGTTTCATGCTGGCTCCTCAGTAGAAGAAGCACGCAAAACAGAGGGGTCTCCAACAATAAGGAGCCTAGCACCGGCCGAAACCCCATCCCCCCCTCCTCATTAGGGAAAGATAGCAGGCTCAGACGCAAAGGACATAGGAGAAGACAATCTTCTTCATGCACTGGAGTCGTTTTTGAGAACTTGGAGAAACCTCCTTGGTATGCTCATCAAGGATAGGGGTCGAGCCACAGAGGTGAAAGTAGGCCCTTTAAAGAAGCCCCTCCAAGTCATTCATCAGCAAAGCCTCGACTGCGTTACTTTTTTGGACATGGACGGGTGGAACCTTGCTATTCATCTGGATTGCGACATCCACAGGCTAACCTAATGGGGTTCAGGCGTCTGTTGTCTAGCACAGTTGTACTTGAAGCAGTTCCACTCAATGCAAGGTCTCTTGTGAGTCCACCTACAGGGTCAAGAAGTACGGGTTGTTATGGGGGGGTGCTTATAATTTCCTCACTGGGACTCTATTCCTGTGCATGAATAAAGGCTGAAGATACCTCAGATGTCTTCTGCAAAATAGCAAATGTTCCCAGAGGGAGAGGACAGGCATATGGTCTGCTTCCCCAGAAGCTTTGTGTCCTGTAGGATGGTTAGACCTTCCTCGGTACCAGCAAGACTCCTGTTCTGGGAATTACTGAAGGCACACCACTTACCTGACTGGAAGAGAGACTACCACTAGTACCTTCAAAGTTAGTATTGCCATCCATCCTTTAGGACCCAGCCTCTCTAGCATGGGGCTGGCTGGGAGGAGAATGTACCTGAACAGAATTATGGATCTTCAGCTTTCCAAGGGGCACTATGCGACACCTGCATAGCAGCAGCACTTGCCAGCCTCTTTTAATCTAAAACATTAAAAGCAGCCCAGTGCTGAAGCAGCCAATTTGAGGAAAAGTATGTAATGTGCACCAGCCGCTCAGAGGGCGACCACTTACAGAAAAGCATGCCCTGCATTTTACCAGTCACACCGGGCATCTTCCAGACCAGGTCATAGAAACTCAACAATGCTCAAATACCATTTCCAACCACAAAAGCAAACGTGCTTAGGAAACATAGGACAAGCTGGACGGAAGCGAGTGGGAGTACTAACATTTTGAAAATCCGAAATAACTTTGAAAATTCTCATTTTGTGGAACTAATGCACTAGGTCTCCAGCAACACAGATTTCTTTCAACTGTTCAGCTTTAATTTTTCCTAGGGCCTCAGAAGAAAAGAACCAATCTTCAGGTTTCATACTCAGAGAGAAGATACTCAGTAGAAACAACTTACTCCAATATAAGTACAATAGTGATACAGAAATGGAACGTAAAGTACTTTGCAGTAGGGTTATATGTATGGTCGTTTTTGTGTTAACACCTGCATGGAACAGACAGAAACTCTTCCATAGCGTTTCCAGCCTCTCGCTTCTTTGTAAGCATTCAGGGAACCACCACCTACAGCTCAGCGGCTGAGGCATCAAAGCACTGGCCTTGGACTTCAGCAGGTATCCAAACGGATTCTCCTTGTTGATGTTAGTGTCATTTCTAGTAGATCTCCTGCGGACCGTAGAACCACTCACATGATGATAGACAAGTCCAAGCGAGTTCGAGATGGTGGCGGTTATAGCAATATCTTTTAGAGGAGAGGTCTCTGGACAGGAAATCACTCCTTGCTTGCAATAATTGGGAAAACACAGGAGAATCTCAGTGTATATAGAAAAGGCCATATGGTTGCGCATGTTCATTCCAGGAGGAAGATTCCCAACCCTGAACTCAACGCCCTCCCTGAGTTCATTTCTATTGGGGAGTGTTATGATAGGATATTTTATTTATATCGCGCTCATACACAAGTGTTTCAAGTGTTTGTAGATTTCTTTTTCTTTTGGCATGGTATTTTCGCCGTCTATTGCCAATTAATAGGATTATCGTGTTTTCTGCATAAGTGGATAAGTGCCACGGTATCCTGCAAACCTACTGCAGTGACTGCTTAGTGAAGCAACAGGATTGTGGTGTAGGGTAACATTGGCTTCAAAGATGGATCCCTACTTCCAAAGATCTAAGAGTAGCCTGAGGATTGCGTTCCCAACTACCCACAGTGAAGTCGTTGATCTCATCTGGAGGAAAGGCAGATCTTTAGTACGGCCTAGAGAGCACCAGTTGAAAGAGAGCACTTGGTATTCTGCAAGGACATATCATATTCCCCAAAAGCAGAGAGTTATTGCTTAATAGCCATTGTGTTTTCCTCTTTTAACACAGAGTTTGGAAGAGTGCGGAAAAGAAGCCGGGCATGAAAGACCCTGCATGGCTTCGAATGCCTTCATGCTCTCCCTAGACAAGGGCACACCCTGGATGACCATAGGGGGCACTAAGAAGTGTCATACCATACATTCACTTCAGGGCAGCAGAACAACTTGGATCCAAGTACTCTTCGGATGGCATAGATGTGTCACTTGCCCCTGGGTGGGCGCAATCGGAAGGGACAGAAACAGCCACCTGGTAGGTCCAAACCAGTCCGTTAGACTTCACAGTCAAGTAAATGATGTTGAAAATTGAGGGAGGAGGTTTAAAGACTGTTAAATATGTGTTATGTAAGGAATATAGAGTTTGTGAGACTCCGTCGCCGACAACATGTGCTCGGCCTGGTTTTCACAGTCTAGGGTATGCAGTAGGCCTTTCAGCATTTAAGGTTGAAAGAAATGGGATTGGGTGCAGTAGCTATAGACAATATATTTTGCAACCACTGTTGCAAGTACATAGAGCTCTGCTAACATGCAGCATGTGAAAAGAAGCCCAATCCACACAAAGCACTGGTCTCATTCCGAAGCAAAAGGTCCATGGCCATCCTTGTATGATGCATAGCCCAGTTCTGGACTAAATAAAGTAGATTCAATAGCACAAATTCTCTTGAACACTAAATTAAATGACAACAGAAAAATTGTTTCTCTTGTTCTCGGTTGTGCCGAGCAGCGAGTCTTTGCTAGTTAGCTGCACCTAATGAAGAGAACCTTCTTCCGCGGATGCGTAAACCCATCGCAAAGCATTGTAAATAAATAGCAAGTAACAGTAGCATTCATTTTGTGCCTGGTGTTTAATAACATTCCCATATTAAATGTTTGCATATAATGGCCATTTTCTAGGAGGGCTGCAGCCCTAACCTAGCTTCACCCCTTCCAGGGTGAAGCGGAAGGTCGGATAATTCCAAGACCAAAGAATCAATCAGAGAACAAGAAAAGGTGCACAGATCTGGACGTTGCCATGAGATGGACCATCAATCACTGGTGGGCACAGATCTGGGCGTAGCCATGAATTACCAGGCTCCTCACCGTAGTGACCACCTTACTCCTGGTCCATAGTCCCCTTTCCTCCATACTTATGGGACATCTCTCCGTCCTGTGGGACGGGCCGGAGCACTTTGTAAAGAAATCAAATTTTTTTTCAAAAATGTGTCCCTCCTCTCTTTCCTGCACGGGGCCCGGCACGCGGCCGTAACCCGCCCACCTTGGCTCCGCCCCGCGCATCGCCCATCAGTCCTTTTCTATCGCAGGGTCAAAGACCCATTAGCAATAACAGAGGAATCTTATTAGAGGGGACGGCGGACGGGCGTATGGAGGAAAGGGGATTATGGACTAGGAGTAAGGTGGTCTCTGCGGTGGTAATACTCCTATGTCCCGTCCCCTTTCCTCCATACATATGGGAGATTCTCAAGCACTCCTTACAGGAACTATGGGTGGATGGAAATACCCCTTACTGAAACAGGTTCTTCAGCACAGCCTGGCCGAACTGAGCGTCAGCTCTAGAGCTCATATCGAGGCAGTAATGCTTACAGAAAGCAAATGGGGACACCCAAGTAGCCGCTTTAGCGATGGACTCCCAGGGAACATACTTCTGAAAAGCAACCGCGGCTGCCTTGCCTCGCACCTGGTGTGCATGGATACCTTTAGGAGGTTTCAGCTTTTGGACGGTGAAAGATTCCGTGATACAGGGGGTAATCCATCTGGAAAAGGATGCCTTAGACGCCGGCCTGCCATGAGGTTTACCGAAGGTCACAAACAGTTGGGAAGAGCTCCGAAGTTCGGAAGTCCTGTCCAGGTAGAACTTAAGAGCTCTTCGGACATCCAGGCAGTGTAGCACCCTTTCCGCCTCCGAGGCAGGGTTCGGAAAAAAGACCGGAGGGGAAATCGACTGATTCAGATGGAATTCGGTCACTACCTTTGGTAGGAAAGCTGGGTTCGTCCGAAGGACTACCTTGTCCTTGTGAAAGACCAAGAAAGGATGCTCCACCGACAATGCCTGCAGCGCACTCACTCTCATTGCTGATGTAACGGCTACCAGAAAGGACACTTTCCAGGACACGTACTTGAGGTCAACCGTAGCCATTGGCTCAAAGGGTTTATGGCACAGCGCCATCAGGACTACATTTAGGTCCCAAGGCGGGTGCAGACTACGAACCGGAGGGTAAATGCTGTCAAGCCAGCAAAATGTCTCTTCACCACCACGTTAGTTAAAGAATAAGAACACCGGTCTGTAGAGAGGTAAGCGGAAATCGCTGAGAGATAAGTCCTGCAAGACAGAACATGAACCCCTGACTCTGCTAGGGAGGATACGAAGGACAGCACCGTGTCAATCGTTGCCACCCTCGGGTCCAATTCTTTCTCCAAACACCAATGACAGAACCTGAGCCATTTACTCTAGTATTGGGATCTGGTCGAGGGTTTCCTGGCTGCCTGGATAATGCGCATGTTATCCGCAGACAAACCCAAATGCTCTAGAGACGTGAATTCAGGCACCATGTCGCCAAGTTGAGCGATTGTGGGGAGGGGTGCGACATCTGCTGTTCCCCTTGGTGAAGAAGATCGGGAGTTACTGGTAACCTGATCGGCGGACACACCGACAGGTGTTGAAGTTCTGAGAACCAACACCTGGCCGGCCACCACAGAGCAGTCGAAGAGAACAGTTGACAGAGCTCTTCAACTTCCAAATTGCTCGATGAACTAGGGGAAGAGGCGGGAAGGCGTAATCTCTCATGTTGTGCCATGGAATCTCGAGTGCGTCCCCCAGAGAGGAGGCTCCCAGCCCTCCTCTGGAGGCTTACTGAGGAAGCTTCTTGTTTACCGCCGTGGCGAAGAGGTCCACCTCCGGTGTGCCCCAATGCGAGAAAATCCATGAGAGGATCTCCGCCTTCAACTCCCACTCGTAGCTGACCACTGTCCGCGGGCTGAGGGCATCCGCGGTGACATTCAGCTGGCCCGGGATGTGCACTGCAAGCAGCCAGACCTCATGAAGCATGGCCCACTCCCAAATCTGGATGGACAGGTCGACGAGAGGGGGAGACTTCGTTCCCCCTTGCTTGTTTATGTAATACATTGATACCACATTGTCCGTTCTTATGCGGACCACCTTGTTGACAATGAGAGGTCTGAACGCCTTGAGCGCCAGAAAAATCGCCAGAAGCTCCAAATGATTTATGTGCAGGAGCTTGTCCTAAGGTGACCAGAGGTCTGAGACCTGAAGATCTAACGTCGCACCCCACCCCAAAAGGGAGGAGTCTGTTGTGATCGTCACCATGGGGGCTGGGTCCTGGAACCCCACGCCCACTGACAGGTTGCTGAGAGATGACCACCAGTCCAGGTCCACTCTCATGGAATCTGGAATCATTATCCGTTTGGAATCCGGGTCCACAGCCTGACGCCAGGAACTCCGAAGAGCCATCTGGGTCCGTCTCATTTTGAGACGAGCAAGAGGAAGAGCCAGTACACACGATGCCATGAGGCCCAGAAGCCTCTGGAACCACCAGGCCGACATGCTCTCCGACTGCGCAAACATCTGACACGTGGCCAACAGATACGCCATTCTGTCCCCAGTCAGATACACTCGGCAGTCGATCGTGTTCCAACGAAAACCCAGGACAGTCAGGTCCTGTGAGACCATCATGGAGGATTTCCGCCAGTTCACCGACAGCCCAAGATGGAACAGGAGCTGAAGGAGAGACTGGAGGTTGTCCGCTGTTGCCAACGGACATGGGCTACGTAGGAGCCAGTCATCCAAATAGGGATACACATGGATACCCTGGAGACGAAGATAGGCCGCAATCACCGACATCATCTTCGTGAAGACATGCAGCGCCGAACTGAGGCCAAAAGGAAGCACCCGAAACTGGAAGTGCTCCTCTCCCAAAGAGAAGCGATGGTATCTCCTGTGTGGATTCCAAATCAGGATATGCATGTACGCATCCTGAAGATCCACCACGTTGAGCCAATCGCCCATCTGCAAAGAGGAGCGAATCTGGCCGGGCGTGATCATCTTGAATTTCTCTTGGGGTAGGAAAAGCTTGAACTGGGAAAGGTCTAGGATGGTGCGCAGGCCAGCCTGGTTGGGTTTGGGCACCGTAAACAGCCGGGAATAGAAGCCCTCCCCTCGCTCCCCAAGGGGAATGGGTTCCACAGCTCTGACGTGCAGAAGTTTCTGAACCTCGGCCTTGAGGGAGGGTGAGCCCGACAGCTGAAAAGGAGGGTTGAGGGGTGGGGTAGGGGGTAAAGGTAAGCGGAAGCCCGCTCGAGCGACTGACAAGACCCATCTGTCTTCTGTGATGGCCTGCCACGCCTCCCAATGAGACGCAATGCGTCCTCCCACCGGGGTCTCGTGCGAGCACGGAAAACCCTCATTTGGCAGGTTTATCGGTGGCAGTGCCACCTGAACCTGATGAGGAGGCTGAGGAGCGGGAGAAATACCGTGTACGCTGTTGTCTACGGCGGTTATTCCCCGCAGGAGTATCCACTCAGCGATTTTTGAGGTCGAGGAAGCACCTAAAACCAGAGGAAGGTCGACCTTGCTACAACGGCCTTTGAGCCTTGAAGGGAGCTTTAACCAGAACAGACAATGATTTGGCAGTCTGAGTGCTATCTTTGGTTTTGGTGAGCTCTATATCAGTAGAAGAGTGAAAAGCTCCTTACCATCAAATGGAAGGTCCAGAACCTTGTCTTGCACCTCCTTCGAAAACTTAGTGGCATGCAGCCACGCTTGCCGTGAGGTATCAACCCCAAGCATCAGACCCCGAGCCAAGGTGTCTACGTGATGAGCCGCAGCCTCCAGGAGATCCTGGGCCAAGACCCTGGCATCGGAAAGGCCTCCTCTGAAATCCTCCAACTTCTCGACCGGAATGTGCTCCTCAAACTCCGACAGCCCTCTCCACATCCGCATGTTAGCTCCCACCAAAATCAATTCTGCATTGGCCTGCCTGAGCTGTAAGGCCGAATTGGCAAAGATTCTCCTCCCTGGGGAGTCCATGAGCTTGTCCTCCTTTCCCAAGACCGGAGTAGCTGTCGCGGAGGAGTATGCTGCAGGCCTGGATTGCAACATAGCCGCAGCCACCACTGTGGAGGAGGGAGGCAGACAAGACGACGAGGCCACTTCCTCCGAAGAGTGCAGCCTGTACCTCGCATCAATCTTTTTATTGACTAAAAGTCCTGAGTGTGGCTTCTCCCAGACTCTTCGGACCTCAGCCAAAACATCCTTCTGCAGGAAAAGGCCGGTACTCTCCAAAGGAGACAGGGTGAACGCCCCAGAAAGCACGCCCTCCTGTGGAGCAGGTGCCTCGGGAACAGGGACATCTAAGAAATTCATCATGTCCAGTACCCGGTCATGAAAAGCTCTAACAGAGCGGGGGAGGTCCTTGTTGTCTTGCTCGCCTTGAGGGTCATCCGACAGGTCAGGATCCTGCTGAACCGTGTCAGGGACTGCCTTGTCCACTGGGGACAACGGTGGCAAAGGCGGAAGAGCAGGGGCAGGCACCACGGGCAAAGGAGGCGTCGGCGGAACCACCAGAGGAATGGGTGGAGCCGGAGGTGCTGGTGGACAAATTTCCTTAAAAAGCCCTTTGAAATACTCCCTCATGGGGTAGGTGCGCATAAGCGCTTGAAATTTACCGAAAAAAGCGTCCTCAGGAGATTGTTTCGGAACCTGAGGAGGCCTCTCATGAGGTGGACAAATCCAGGGACGTAAGAGAGAAGGGTGCCACAACGGCCCCTCCACCGGCGAATCCACATAAATCAAGGGAGCCGCCCCCGCGGGCAACAAAACATTGTGCGGAAGAGGCATCCGGGCGTTCCAATCATAAACCGGCCAGTAAGGATGCGCACAAGGGACCTTAGGTTCACCCGAAGGACCGAACCCTACACCAGGAGCCGATGGCGTAGTTGTAGGCGTAGTACCTAAAATGGCCGCCGTTGTCGTGGCGGGAACGGCCGCTATTTTGTCTTCATCTGAGGGGAACTGCGGCACGTGAGGAGGTGAGGCAGCGGTCCCCGTCGATGGATCAGGGGTCTTAATTTTAGCCTTAACGTAAGGAACCTCGGCAGAGCCGGTACTATGAGGCCTGGAATGTTTCTGCGACATACCAACCGCCAACTGAGCCTTCGAAGGAAGGGCCTCGGCACTGCCGGTAAAAGAAGAAACTTTCTTCTTTGCCCCCTCAACACATCTGGTGTCACCACAAGAGCGGGAACGGTGCGCTTTCACCGACAGGGCCTTGCCCGGCCCCTCAGAACTGTTGGTAGCCTTAGCCTCTGTATGAGGGACCTCGGACCTAGGCCCGGTAGAAGCCTTATCGGCACGGTCCTCGAACATGCGTTCGGTAACCTCAAGCCCAGCCAAGACCTCGGGCGTAACCCGGTTTTGTTTTTGAGGGAAGCCGAAAGAACGGCCTCAGAGCAAGCTCCGGTACCCCACGACTCAGTAGAACTGGGTCTACACACAGCCCCCACAGGAGGGGCCTCGGAGTGTACTCCGGTGATCACAGGCCCCTTACGGAGACCCTCAGAGAAAACTCCGGTAGAATTATTAGGCCCGACAGGCACCTCAGGGCGAACCCCGGTAACAGAGCGATCAACGCCCCTCCCGGCTCGAGAGAAACCCGGGAAGGTATCCCCCGGCCGGGGTGCTCTGAAAATCAAGGAACTTACTGGGCGTTTTTTCTTCTCGTCGATGAACGCCTGAAAATGCGAAGGAGGAGTCCGTCCGAACACCTCCTCCCACCGCTCCAACCGACGTTGAAGAGCCCGGACCGAAAGGGAGTCACAGTAAAAACAGGCGTCCCAACGGTGTTCCGGACCCAAACACTCTAAACAAAGAGGATGGGGATCCGCCCTCGCGAAGCAATGGTGAACCGATGAACAGTCTGGAAAATCTAGTTTAAAAGACATAGACTAGTAAACAAACGTTAGCGAGAGCCAGAGAGGGAAAAACGGGAAGAAAATCTTCCGAGGATGCAAGTGCGTCTGACCCTGATCGTGCGGAGAAAAGGACTGATGGGCGATGCGCGGGGTGGAGCCAAGGTGGGCAGGGTTACAGCCGCGTGCCGGGCCCCGCGCAGGAAAGAGAGGAGGGACACATTTTTGAAAACATTTTTTTACAAAGTGCTCCGGTCCCGTCCCACAGGACGGAGAGATGTCCCATAAGTATGGAGGAAAGGGGACGGGACGTAGGAGTACTGTTAGTATCCTTAGCCTCTCTACGAGGGACCTCAGACCTAGGCCCGGTAGAAGACTTATTGGCACGGGCCTCGAACATCCGTTCGGTAACCTCAAGCCCAGCCAAGACCTCGGGGCACACCATGGTTTTGTTTTTGAGGGAAGCCGAAAGATAGGCCTCAGAGCAAGCTCCGGTACCCCACGACTCAGTAGAACTGGGTCTACAAACAGCCCCCACAGGAGGGGCCTCGGAGCGTACTCCGGTGGACACAGGCCCCTTACGGAGACCCTCGGGCCTAATAATTCTACCAGAGTTTTCTCCGACAGGCACCTCAGGGCGAACCATGGTAACAGAGCGATCAACGCCCCTCCCGGCTCGAGAGGAACCCGGAAAGGTATCCCCCGGCCGGGGTGCTCTGAAAAGTAAAGAACTTACCGGGCCTTTTTTCTTCTCGTCGATGAACGCCTGAAAATGCGAAGGAGGAGTCCGTATGAACACCTCCTCCCATCGACGTTGAAGTGCCCGAACCGAAAGGGAGTCAGTAAAAACAGGAGTCCCAAGCACTCTAAAAAAGAGGATGGGGATCCGCCCTCGCGAAGCGACGGTGACACGATGAACAGTCTGGAAAATCTAGTTTAAAAGACATAGACAGACTAGTAAACAAACGCTAGCGAGAGCCAGAGAGGGAAAAAGGGAAGAAAGTCTTCCGAGGATGCAAGTGCGTCCGGCCCAGATCGTGCAGAGAAAAGGACTGATGGGCGATGCGCGGGGCGGAGCCAAGGTGGGTGGGGTTACTGCCGCGAGCCGGGCCCCGCGCAGGAAAGAGAGGAGGGACACATTTTTGAAAAAAATGTTGATGCTTTTTACAAAGTGCTCCGGTCCCGTCCCACAGGGCGGAGAGGTGTCCCATAAGTATGGAGGAAAGGGGTCGGGACGTAGGAGTAATGGATCATCAAACACTGGTGGGCACAAATCTGGACATAGCCAGGAGATGGACCATCAATCACTGGTGGGCACAGATCTGGACGTAGCCATGAAATGGATCATCAAACACTGGTGGGCGGAAGAGCATACGTTATCCATAAAAAACATGCCAGCTAAATGGAAAAAAAGGGGAAAATGATCTACTTTTGTCTAAACCAACGCCCCTCTGTTACCCAGCAGACCTCTGGAACATAGCTCATGATCCTTAAAATCCATGGATGAAAAATGATTCTCTGCTTTAACACTAAATCATTTACAAATAATCACCATTATTCGATAATACACATTTTTTTATTTCCTACATGACGCACTTTGCCAATCAGTATAGCAAATGTCTGTTCTTGTAAAGTTGTGCGGCAAGAGCAGTCCAGAAAGTAATATGCAATGGTCCCAAAAAAACGATGCTAGAGTCAATCTTTACAATGGAAACTAGATCAACGGATACACAGGGAACGAGGCCACTGCTGTTGAGAAAAATAATCACGTTTAAGAATAATGAAAAAGCGAAGAATCCACTGGATTTCCTTATTCGTAGCGTCCTCCCAATAGCATCCGGTTACTACACACTGCGGTGTGAAAGTTAAGATTTGGATCCGTTCCAGGCCTCAGCACACCCACCACGAAAACATGCACCAGGGTCTCTGTAGGCTTCAGTCTAATGTTTCGGAAACATACCCTCCTGTGATGTAACACCTCTCGGAAACCCGGCGAGCTAATGGATACAATATACAAACAGGTGCTAGTTTACAGCCGTGTGGCCTGGGGCTTCGACACTCTGAATTTGGTGAAATTGAGCAGTCCAATGGCGCACTTTAAAATAAGGAAAAGCAAAGTCTGTTTACTCATAAGTTCGAGCAATACGAACACAGGCCATTCATCAGACACCAGGATCAGGACAGCAAAGGCACACACCGAGCAGGCAATTGTCACGTTTGTACATGTAGCAGAATGCATGTTGTTTTAGGTATACTAATGAGAGTGCATGGGGGGGATTTGTGACAATGACGGAGGTAAAACGACATAAATTAATAATTTTAGCACAAAAAATAAATATGTGAAGCAGCAATTTTGTTAAGGAGAGAAATAAATATGTAGCTAAGTGAATGTTAGGCAGATTACTAACGAAGCCGTCCAACTAGTTAGCTTTTTATTATCTGGGACCCTTGTGTTCTCAAGGGAGGGTGATAAAGCTTTTGCTATGCACAGAGTTTCGGCATTATAAAGCTCAGAGAGATAGTAAATAGTTATGCAGTAACTCATTAAGTAAACAATACAAACCATGTGTGTTAAGATTACTAAATTATACAGAAATATAATACAAACAAAAATATAAAGTTTACAATTTCCATCACTTAAAGTGACTTAAAAAAATGTAATAGAAATAACACAGAATATCCATATTCCATATGACATTATATAATTGTGGCATTCATAACGCGTCTGTACACAATTGTTTCTAGGCGCGACAAGACAAGGAGGGGGAAACAAGGGAAGAGAAAATAATCTTACTAGGCCTTGGGTCATTCGGATCGCGCAAGTGCGGGGAAGAGGGAAAGGGAGAAGTTCCAGTGGGGTGTGAGGAGAGAATTAATGATCGAGTGAATAAATGATTTCTTTGGAATCATGGGCTCACACAAAGAAACTAAAGGGGCAATGGCCCAACTTCAAAATAGTACTGAAAACAGAAGACCTGGAGATGGGTCTACACGGAACACCATAATGTCTCTATTTGCTCAAGAATTAAATGTACCTTTGATTCCAATAGAAGGTTTCCAATGTGAGAACCCTAAAGGCAGATAACTAGACTTCTATATTTCAACACACAATATAGATGGAGACCGCGATCGCGTGTCTCATTATGACGCGCTCAAGGAGAGTGGAATATCAATTCCAGTTACAGCAGTAGAAGCCAACCAAACATTCCATCAACGACAACAAACCTTCCATCAAACCAGAAACGTACAGCCATAATCGCCATGTTGAGTTAGGAAACCAGAGAAAGAGGCCGGGCCTTCTATCCTGAAGACAGAAGGCCAGTCACTGCTGCAAATGATATCAAAATGTATCTATTGACTGTACAATATAAAGGGTCACTTCACAAAATTATTGAAACTGCAATGCACTATGCCTGTAAGAGGTTAACGTGTTCAGCATTTCTATAGGACGGGCTTCACGGAGGACCATGCTTGTTTGAACCCTACAGCAATGCTCAGAACCCTTTCCATCACACTCACCATCCTTCCATTGCGGTCTGGTCCATATGTAAAATTAGTTCCTAGGGCACAGGCACAGTTAATCACCTACTGGCACCATTTATCAACAGAAAGACAGCATACACCTAATCCACTGCCCGCACTTCTCAGGTGCCTAACGGCTTTGGTGGCTTTTTTGAGACATTTATCTGAAACAAGCATGATCTATGTGGCTCACACAAGTATCCAGGACACCCAGAACTGCTGTGCCTATTTAGTGGGCCCATTAGCCTGCCTGCTCCAACACTGACTGCTAAGTGCCCAGTCCTGCCTTTGACTCTCACGTGAACTATGCAGCTACCCATGATGCCCGCAGAGCTGCCATAGAAAGACTGCCTTGGCATTGAACACCTTCTCTGTGCATCCCAGAAAATCGCAGATTATTCTGGTCAAGGCCCACTTTTCCCATCATCAGCACACCTCTAGTGAACTATACTGCACATCACCTGAATGCTCCACAGCAGGGAGAAGCCCCAACGTCACATGACTTTGTAATCCTTTCCCTCCAAACTCATTGGCTCACTCCTGCTCGCCCTCTATTCTCTGCTTAGTTCCTGGCTTGCTAAGCATTTCAAATGTCTACATATTACAAATGTATAAGGGGGTTGGTCTCTCTCAACCTGCCTTCTCTCTCAATCTTAACCAGCGTTTCACATATGAACAACAACCCTAAGAGTGATTAGAACTGTCTATTAACAATACCAACCCCTACATGTTCACTCTTTAGGTGACCTCTAGGGCCTGGGTCACTGGCAGCCTGTCTCCCTGCAGACCCATATCCTTTGAATTGAATATAAGGCTAACTCAAATCTTGGAAGGGCCTGGTTTCCCTTCCATGTAGTATACATTTGTAATATGCATCTTATTCAGAGCATGCAAAATAATGTTGAATATTAAAAGCGCTTCTTTCCCTAACTGCAGTACAATTGCCCAGTGCACTGTCATCTTCTGTACACAATTATGAGAAAGACATTGATGTGATGTAATTATAAACAAAGCCCTACATGTTTTAATTGATTAGTTCTGGTCTATTCTTCATATAGAAATTGCCACTTTAGGTCTCTCATTGGCATTTAGGGCATACACGGCAAATCGCCACTGAAAATCGTCAGTGAATCTAACACAAAGTAACTTCAATTCAACGTACATGGGAAAAACAACAAATACAGGTAGGCCCAAGGGGATTACCAGGTGGTTATCTGAAGAAACAAACCTCTTATTCATTAATCAAAGGAACACATTAAGCCTAGTACAACAAAAGGATCATGTGCTCCAGGCTTAGAAAAATACCTTATATATACACATCTTTTGCGTTCAAATAAATTAAAAATGTGGGATCTGGAGCTGATAGAATCAGAGTTCTTCACATGGTGGGACAATCTGGTTTTCAAAATCACAGCATCATAGACGCACTTAAAGTTAAAACCTTGACATTAGTTCAGCCATAAATCAGCCATCTGTGCTTTAAGCTAAGGTAACTTGAACAAAGGGGCTCTGTCGGCTGATCACAAGGGTCAGCCCTTTGCCAGTTAATGATCCAACCTGTGAGTTCTGAACAGAAACAAATATGTACATGTATGTGCACAAAATGCAGAACACAACTTTTGATCTAACTCTTCAAAGATATAATCAAGCAAACAGGAAAACATTTCGGATATTGTAAGTCTGCCCTACAAAAGGATAACAAACATGATATTTTGATTGTAACTAATATTAACAGACTCTTAATGTAATACCTTTCTCAACTATCTCACAAACTCATGTTGCATTTTCACTGAGTATGAAAATCCATTTCCTGTAAATGCAAAACAATCCCACCAAAAGATATGAAAGAAAATATTAATAGAAGTCCAAAGGTGTCCAGACCACCCATGTCACATGTTCAGAATATTTTGGACCTATTAAAGGATGGGGTATATTCTCTAGGAGTGTCACCTTGTTAAGCCAGCCAAAGGGAAGATTTCATCAATCAGAAAGTGTAATGTTATATGACATTGCATGGGAAAATTAAGAGCAGGGTTCGACATTGAGAGGAGCTCGGAGCTATTAGGCTCCTGGTTAAAGCCCAGGGGAGCCTGGTTAGATTGACACCATCAACTGCCAGGAGCTACATTTGACTCCACTGGTAAGAGGTGCCAAGCTCAAAAAGAACTCACAGGGCATGGACAGGGAAATGCGATACTAGGATACTGAGATACTAAGGCACTGAAGGTCTGCAGAGGTCAACCATTGTCCGAATGGAGGAGTTCTGGACTGGGATACCACCTTGAGACGGGAGAAACTATTGGCTTTGACCAAGAGGAAGGCTGAAGTAGATCTACCCTGGAATGAGACCGAATTTCTCTGAGGTGGAGATAGACAGCAGAGGGTCCTAGCAGACCGGGGAAATGACCTTGAAGATGTTGTTAGCTCAATAATCCAAAGGGAGTATTAAAACCTAATTTCATTAGGTAAATGTCCACAAGAACCCTTTCTCTGCTAGGACACCGCAAAGAAGAGCGCTCTAGTATGGGAACCACTGGGGGTAGGAGCTAATTCCAAATCGAATCATTTAGCATTTTGGTGTGATATGGACCTTACTTTCTCATGCTATTCAAAGCCAGGCGAGAGCTCATTCAGTGTAGAAACAATATCATTTCTGCACAGCACGTGCAAACGTTTGTAAATCATAGCTAAGAAAAAGCAAACAGTGTTTTCTGTTTTCAAAGTTATAGTAAAGCTGGGGCTATGAACCGATGCACAGTACTCCATAGCCTGACATAGAATTGATAAACCACGAGTAGTGAAGGCCTAGCAATTGAAAAATAAAAAAGACCTATTAGGGATGAAACTGTTCTTAGCTGGGCCACTTCCATCCCATAAAAAAATGATAAATTTTAACTGAACATTCAAACCTGGATCAGAACATAGCACAGAAATGGGAGGACTCTACACTAGAATGGATCCAATTTGCAAAGTGAAGTGGGAGAAATACCTATTCATATTGTCAGAAAATCATACAATTATCTACATATATATATATATATTTGTGAACATGTGTTTGTATGTTTAGGGTTGGTGCCAGCCCCATAACAGTTGGTGGGCTGAGATTTCAGCCCAAGGTCAGCATACCAGTCTGGGCTGTACTGGCGATAGTGAAATTTGTCTAAACAAGAAGACGAGGGGTAAGGTTGCTTGACAGTGATTTCACCGGGGTTGTGCCCTAGCAATATTTAATAACACTGAGAGGGTCTAAAAACCCTAATGTGTGATCATTGAACTGAGCATCTATAATGCTCCTGAGGACTTTTGAATGTCTCTGAAGGAGATAGAAGGGCAGACCAAGCTGGATTTTCTTCTTTTTTCTCGGTCTTGACTCTTTGGGGAACACATTGATTTTTTATAATTACACCTCAGTACTGAAGAGATTTTTTGCAAACATCTAGGAAACTTATTTAGGACAGAAGGCAAAGGGAATAGAGAAAGTTCTAGCTCTCCCTGCCTAACTACAATTCTATCTCTAGTCAGCGCTGGTGTGTCGCTTATCTAAAAGTGGATAGAGTAAGAAAGGAAAAAAATCTACTTTCATTTTTGTTCTTTCATTGTTAGCGAAATGTATAGTGAAATCTGACCAACCCCAGCCATTCGCCCTAAACAAGGGTGGAGTATAGACGATTTCACGAGATTGGCAATTTTGCGATTGTTCAAAAATAGTGTTAATGAACCAATGTTCTGCGTGTTCAAAATTGATAGCACAGCTTTATTAAACCCAAGCCTGTAGATATTGATGCAATCTACCATAGCTTGTGTTTCATTTACAAGCATAGGCTACAAACACACCACATTGCACACGGGAACACATTGCGAATGGTGAGGGCACATTAAGTACAATAAACGTGCAGTGCTGTTTTTCTGTTAATCTCGAATACCTACATGTAACGTGATTGGGGAAAGTAAGTTATTTTGAAAAGGTAACAATGGCTGGCCTGTGGAAATGGGGACATTACATAGTATACAATGCTTATACATAGTTGCGATCTTGCATGGTCTGCATCTTAGTATGTTACACAGGCAGGTACATTCTTCCTTTGGTAAACAAACTGTCTATGTTTGTATTATTGACTTCCCCAGTATAAAGTTGGAGGACCACCTTTCGTTTCAAGCTTCCATTTAAATAAGATAAGGGTAGTAACTCCAAATACAGTGTTGTTAATCCGAGAATTGTGGGGTGGGATTGTATAATTGGGGTGTTAAATCAGAGAGTGCAATTTGCAGAGTCAAAACTTGTATTCACAATAAATCTGACACTGGTATTAAAATATAGTTATTCCATGACTTTCATTTTACCCACAGCTTTTTCTTTACATGGGTTTGTGTGACATTATTGACAGGTTACACACTAGACCCAAAAGCCTGTGTGTCCTGGCTGAGAGAATGTCATTTCTTTACGTAGGTGGAAATCAGAAAATGTCTTGGATGCTTTAGACGACTTTTGTTATCTGCAGGTATTGGGAATGGTTTTAGGATGCAACTCTGGGGCACATGCAGGTTTTTTTTATTTTAAGACGTCGCTTTAATGGCATCATTTATATAAGATGTTCTTCTTTAATGATCATCTACCCCTAATGAAACATTTGAAATATTATAGTTATCCGGATTTTCAGCCGCCTGCATTTGCAGCATGACAGACTGGTGAAGCGAGGGCCTTGACACGCCCTAGTAAACGTGGAGTGTTAAAAGTGTCATATGCTTCAAATGGTGTTGCTGAAAGTTGGCAGAAATGAGAAAAGTACCAATTAATTCAATTCTCAAATCTAGCACAACAACAGTGCCTTTGCAGACTGAGCTGCATATTGTATACTACCGTAGTTGCCATATCCGAAAACCACTTGACAACGTCATTACAACAGTCAGAGTTCCGACGTCGCAGCAACAGGTGTCTGTCGCCCAAGGCCTGCTCCCCCTCCCAGCTCTGTCCCCCACCCTCATCTGTCATCTGATGGCAATAACTGACCGCCATAAATAATGAATAGTCCAAATCGTGACGTGAAAGAGAAGAATCTAAAAGGTAACTGGCACAGGTATTCGTTGAATCACTTGCATAGATATGGACGGTGATAGAATCTTGGATTTTGCCATTATGTGGGCACTGGCACCCATCACCCTTCGGCCAAACGGAATTTCCGCTGGATTACAAGTGGTGGTATGGTGGTGTCATTTATGAGTCCATGGGACTCCAAGGGGATTCTGGCGTAATTCTGCCGATTTTGGACAGTAAGGCGGAGGAATTACCTCCAGCCTTTTGCTGGAGGATTTTCCTCCACCTCACCACCAAAAGTCTAGTACGGCGGTATGGTAAAGCAGCAGTAATGCAGCAGTAACAGTTACCGCTGCGTTACCGTCATTTTTTCTTGCACCGCTGTACTTGTAATGAGGCCCATGGTGTTTAGAACTTGGAGGCACAATGATTTGTGAATTAGTATAGCGTGGCGAGTTGTCAGAATGAGGACACGGACTCTTGGAGGATATGATTTACACTTGTTAATTAAAACAAAGATAGAAGGCCTAACTTTCCCTATTACTATGGGGGGTACCTGCCCATTTTACTAACCAAGGTGCTCGTCTGTCAGTCGTGAATGTCCAAAGCAACAAGTCCTCTGTCCAAGACTATCCTAACTCACCCTACCACGAAGAGAAAACCAACTTGAATCGGGATAATGACTCCCTTCTGCTGAGGGCACTGCTGGTGCCAGTCTGATACACAATCCGTAAATAGTCTCGCATGACTTCCTGGATTAATTTCTTTAATTGATCAATTGAAATGTTTCACTTTTTCTCTTCTCCTTGAATCCAGTTTCGCCTCTCTCTGTCACGCCTCTCAGAAAGCGCTGGTCTTTATGGCACCGTTGGGTCCGGAGACATACGGTGGCCATTTTCGCACCCAAGATGGCGGCTGCCACTATCAGCTGCAGTCTAGCTGCCTGGCTCCCACACGGCAACTCGGCTCCACCCTCTCAGTCGAGCACAGCTCATCAACCCCGATTCACAACAAACAGACGCGTTGCTACTCCTAACAACCAACGCTACGTGAGTTCGGATCTAGGGTTTATTCTTACCTGTCCTTGCTACATTCTGTGTTTCTAAATAACTTTCCTGTCTCCTTCAGTACCAGCTCCCGTTGCTCTCCAGAAGAAACACTATCTACAGTACGCTTACCGTGATGCTTCCGCTTGCTGTTCGTACCCCTTCTCTCCCAAGGGAAACATCCGGATCGCCTCGGAATTTCAATCACAGTCATTCTTTGACCTCATGTGCGGTACAAATGCGAGGCTGACTTCTCCTTATCTCCGTTCCACTTTAGATACCATCCTGACATTGTTTCTCCCTCTTTAGCAAACAATCTTACACTTCCGTCAAACCACGGAACTTCCGTTTAAATCACCGTTTAGTGGTGAGACGAGTCTTATCACAGGTACTCCTTGTTTATGCTCTCCCTTTCACCATTTCTCCTTCTCGGCCATAACTAACCCTCTTCCTCCATCACAGTGCTATCTTCCAAGGTTTTCCAGAGACAGAGACTCCGGTGTCACGTACCTCTACCTCCCGGTCCGCAACAAGGTGTTTACTCATATCTCCTCATCTTGCTTGATCCCACACTACCAGTCACCATTACTCATTGTGTTCTGTCCACTTTCCTTGTAGCCGACGGTACGGGGTAAACTTACCTGGAAACTCCACTTCCAAAAGATATCAGAAGCAGACGATCGACTGACACGCAGGGTTTTCTTCCCCCCGAGGGTTTCCCTGGACACTCTCTCCGCCCCTGGGGCTTCGCCACGGGGGGGGAGGGAGGGATCAGTGGAATCCACGCCAGCTTCGTTATTCCTGCTTTCCGGTCTCAAGTGGGTCCTAGTCCTCTACTCTGGCGGTGAGTGCGCTCTGGAATTTCTTTCCTCGTCATTCCCACTGTTTAAACATATTGAATGGTATATTGATAACACTCTCTTAGCTAGTTTATGATTTTGATCATAGACCTGCTTGGATCCTTTTGAAAGAATATATTTTTCATGGACCTTCACACTTACTCTATAACATTTGAATTTTTCCTTTGTCACTGGGTTTTGCCTCAGATTTATACATATAGGGTCACCGCCTTGTCTTTCTTCTTCTTTTTCAATAGATTTTTCTTGTTCAGGATAGAAATTTGTTTTCCCCTTTCCAGAGTATTTTCTCACACTGGTTCGTTCTCCTTAGTGCCCAATTTGTCCTCTGCGTTTTCTCTTAGCTTGCGAACTTCATATCTATTTCTTTTCCAAGTTCCAACATTTTCATTTCTTCAACTCTGGCGAGTTAACTGTTATAATGAGTTACTCTTGATTCACAATCTTTATATTTATTTGGGTTCAAAGCTAATTTAGTTTCATATCTTCTACTGTGACGAGTTAGCGGTCCGCTATATTGATTCCTTTGATCTATCCGTACCTCTCAATTACCTTTGTTCTTGGTGGACAACATTGTCAGAGGGTTTCAGAGTCTCTCACCATCTTGCAGTATCGCAGATGTGGGATTCTCCCTGGTGTTTTTATCCTCAGTCACTCTCTCCTTCCCGTGGTGTCCCTGTGCCTGGCAGTGTTCACGAACACCCCTGTGATCCTCTTTTTGGCGACCTCTGCGATGTTAGTCGGACCAACGGTCCACCACAGATTTCTCTCTGTGATCTCGCCACCACCTTCACTTGGGTTTGGGCACCCGCCCTGTAGGTTTCTTGGGTCTGCCTTAACTTTGGATTCCCGTATAACACCGGTATGCGAGTTTGCAACTCGCAAGTTTATCGATTCTCGTTCTCTTTCAGTATTGTGCGGCTTGGGGCTTCCCACAGCCTGTGTCTGCGAACCCCTCTTCTCCGGCATCTCTCACATCCCTCTTTGGATGTACGCGCTTTAAGAAACTCGTCCAAGTAAAGTGGACGTCTTGATTTAAAGGGAAACAACCTTTTCTCACAAGATGAAGATATACCTTAGGAGTTTCTTTGTCCCAGTCTTCACTGGTTATATTTTATTGTGCTTTAAGACATCCCATGTAGGCCATGGTACATCCAGCCTGAGGGAGTTCTTCAAGGAAATAGAAGTCCTTGTCCTCAAAGGGGGAGTCTCTCCTGGTGAGGTCCCACTTGCCTCCACCCCTAGTGAGGGTATTGCAGAACAGGCTCACCTCCCTAGCCTCACAGGAAGGGGCTCCCCCGTGGGAAGAAGGGACAGATTCCCTTGTTTCATCTCAACAGCCAGACACCCTTTACGGCCCGTGGCCTCAGAATAATGAGCTTGACTGACTCGCATTCAGAGTTTGACTGCTTCTTTCCCGGAGAGGTGCATTTCCTGAACAGAGCCACCTTGACATTCAATCTTTTCAGGTATCGAGTATTGTTTGCCTCTTAATAGGCCAAACCATTCAAATTACATTTGATGAATTTAACAATGGGGAGATCCACTGATGGGTGTGCAGACATTGCTTGTGAACCTGTATACATATTCTGGCAAGTATGCAGCCCTTACTGCACCAAAGGGGTCCATCGCCCCGCCTGACATCCACATTGAGACATTGCATGCTCTGTCGCTGCTTCTGTAAAGTACTACATTCCTGTGGAGCACCCCATAGGATTCCAGTAGGAAGGAAAGGGAGAGGGGAGGAAGGGGAAGAGATATATTAGGGAGGATAAGAAATTATAGGTTGGCCAGAGGAGCCCACTAGCCCCACTCTATTGAGGGGCACTGTGGGCTGAAAGCTTCTAAAAAAGCAATCACCTCCAGTCGAACTGAGAGTTCATTGTACTGGGGAAGACAAACACTGGGTAGGGATGAAGGTTGGAAGAAGCACTCCAAGGGCCACTCCAATTCCCGAACCCACCATTACTCCTCAGTAGGGACTAATGTCCAGAATTTTAAGAGCAATGCAAAGTGTTTCTAGTGCTGATTCACGTCCCACGTCACGTTCAAACACCTGCTCTGAGCCTTCTGGTCTTACTACTAAGCCTAATTTTCCTTCATTCCTGGGGTCTTTCCTTTAAGCGGTAATATGGACTTTTCCCTTTCCACGTGTACTGAGTCTTGCCCGCCTTCCTTCCCCAGGGAGGACATCTGTGGCCTGCTGTGCGTGGACCTCTTAAAATCAGAATCTGGAGAATCTGTCATCAACGCCACTGATTGAGGGCCTTGCATTTTAGTTTGTGGCAGGGAGATGTTGCCGTATTAGCTGGTCTGTTATGCTTGGACTGGTTTCCATTTGTTTTTCAGCTTAGATGTGTAGATATCTAGCGAGGTCCTCTGGTTCGTCAAACATCTTCGTAAGACCCGAGTTTTTAGACATTTTCATTCTCGCCGGGGAGTTCGGACCATACCGCAGAACTCTTTCTTAGTTATGGGTAGAGATCGAGAAATTGACGCCTCTTGCCAGCACTGTGCTTGGAGACATGCTGTGAAAAGTATATCAGGGGGCTGTGGAACACAAGTTTCTCTCTGTCCTTTTCTTGATTGCATCTAGCGCCTGGGTCAATTGCACTGAACGCAGATAGCAGGCTATAAACAGTCTCAGTTTCTCATCCCAAAGGGTGCTCTGTGCGTGCACTCGATAGACTCGCTGTATTTCCAGCTGCGCAGAAAAGAAAATTTGTAAGAAAAAGAGGGGAGACATTTTTCAAACCATGCCACCGGAATGGGACCTTACGTCCCCTCTGGGGTTCAGAACGCCCCAATGTTGATTCTTCCATTTCCGTCTTCCAACTCGATGACTGTGACTTTGTAACATCTTGTCTCGTAGATGTTCTAGCCCTTCTCCTCCATGTCTTTGAGGCATCCGCGAATTGGCTCATCTCGAGCCGCATACATTTCAATCCACCTGCATTTCTTGCGTACGTCTGCCCACATGGTGAGTTGGATTTTAGATAGATCGGCCAGTATTGCGTCTAGATCTCCTGAGTTCTTGCGGCATAGTTGTGAGCGACAGGAGTGGGGACGGAGATCTGGGCTTCTCCCCAGGGAATTTCAGAGAGTTCTTGGATGACATGCTGCAATATCCAAAATGTGAAAGGGCTGCTCTAAGCACAATCGCTGACTTGCTTCCTGTGCACTGTAAGGAACTCATGGTGGCAACCGTAAAGACAGACATAAACGATCACAGTTCAAGGGTGTTTATTAAACTGTATGCATGCAAGCGAAAAACGCCTAATCTAAACCTAAAGATAAGATAGGAGCAAGCTAAAACCAAATAATAATAAAGGCAGTCCTAGTAGCGTCTTGTCAAATAAAAAGGGCCTATACTAATAAACCTATTGCCAATCCTTACAAGAGTGTGGGATAATGTCCACCGGAAAAGAAAGAAGTGTTCACAAAATGATAAGTCAGGATGGTGTGGCTGGGTCTCCCTTCCCCACGGTTTATGCACGGGACAAGGCGGAACTCCTGAGCACAGCACACTACTGGGCCTCTTAAGCACGAGGTTCGCAATTCCATTCAACAATACTAGAACCTTCAGGGACCAAGTCTCTTGCCTTATAAGGCCTGCTGGATCAAAACAACAAACACACATTCCTTCGGTGGTCTTGTACCTTGGATGATTGCTCTTCGCCCCAATGATATCCCTCCACCAGGCTCAGATCCTCCTTACAAAGTAGGCCTCCCGCCGTTGGATTCACAACGGTCTTCTTTAACACAGTTCATACTTTGCTTTATCTCACCAGAAAGCGAGGATTCCCTTCACCTAGCTTTCTTTTGGCATCCCTCTGTCAGGTTCACATAGCCATCTTTAACACAGTTCATGAATTTCGAACACAGTTCATGGTTTGCTTCCTTCTCCTAGCTTTCTCTTGATAATGGGTCAGAGACTTTCGATTGTACAAGGGATTTGATGTGACCCTTGAAGGACCACTCCGATACCTCACAACACCCTTTCCTACGGCCTTCTGGTACTTACAGTTTCAACACAAAACCAAAGTGGCCAGCGACAGTCATTCGAATGAGAACTCCTATGGTGCCTGATCACTCTGCAGCTGGCCCTTGTCTGGGCTTTCCCAAAAGTTCAAACACACACACACACAAGTTCTTTCTTCTCAAGTTCCTTGCGTTCATATAATGTTGCCACTGGAAACATTGGGCTCAACACAGTTTGGTTTGCTATCAGCTTCCTCAGACTCACCGGCTGTCTTGAACCTGTTGGTTTGTCTTGCTTCTAGAGTCAAGGAAGTTTCCATCGTAGCCAGCGTGCCTCCCCGCCGGTGCTATCAATGCGGGAGGCCCCTGTGCACCGTTCACATCTGTTCCTCCACACGCCAGCTGTAACGCCTGGTCCTATGATTTCCCTTTTGAAGGCTTCGCGGGTCTGAATTGAAAAGGGCAAAGGCAGTTCCCCCTTCGTCGTCTCGCAGCCTTTGTCCTCCATCTGAACTGCCGGTCCAGTGTAGCGGTTTCCTCATGCATTCGGCCTTGCTCGTAGTGTGCTCTCGCGCTCTGCCTTTTATCCCTGTGGGGAAGGTAAAGGGCCATCAGGTATACATGATTATTGTCAATTGCCTGACTGTGCCTGACCTGTGTGTTGGGACATGTCAGGTAAACAGCTCTGCTGTTAGTCCGTTGTCTGTTACGGTGTAAGAAAGTGTTTGTGTCGGAAAGGGGGGGGGGGGGGTAGAGCTTCTAAATATCCTACTGGGTAGGATGGGGAAAAGGTGTTACAAGGAAGAGGGTACTGCGTCTCAACCTTCGGTGTCCCACTTCCACTCCCCGAAAACCCCTCATCCAGGTGATCCTCCCCCACTGTTCCACCCCCAGGAACTGGATCCAATAGCGATGGCCGTGTCCTGGCCACCTGGATGACAGATCTCCGGGGACCAGCGAGTGAGACACCTTCAGGTTTCTCACAGCATGCATAGACCGGTGAGCCAATACAAGGACTGCACCACTTGCACCCGCTATAGTGCCCCTTTAGCTGCTAAAGCTTGCTAAATAATAACGCTTAGCCTCCATTCTGGAGTGGTTCACCCTACTACAAGAAGTCTTCCATGTTTGCAGGATCCAATTGTGGCCTAGACCGCAAAGAGGATTTGCCTCACTTCCAGCTTCGGGTTGGGGTGCGATTCATCTAGCACCCAGCCCTCCCCTGCCTCCAGGCTTACCAAGCTGCTGCCTTATCTTGTCACAATCACGCAGCCTGGATTGGAGTGGTGGTCTATTTAACCCTTGAATATCCCGCTGCCACTCCAGGGCTCTCATTGATACTTTCTGTGTGCTTGCAGGCGGCGCTGCACGTCCATCATTCTCCCCCTTTACCTCGCTGTTCGAGGTGGCAAGTAGAGCTTTTCCCCCCAATTGCCGGATGCGCCGCTCACCGCCTGCTTGCTCCTCCTCCCGCCGCTCGGCAGCCTTGCTGCACCACAGCGGTCCAAGCATCCTCCGATCTTGAACAGCACCCAGAAGGTCCTGTTCTGTTCGAGACTTATATCGGTGTCTTCCCCGAGGTTCTACCACATTCCTTGACAGCGGTATCACGGTAAGGAGAGGCATCCAGTGTTATGTTTTAAATAAATGGTGGACTGGGGCTGCGGAGTCATCTTGCACGCTGCAAGCTAACACTCCCGAAAATGTTTATTTATATTTTATTAATTTATATAACGCTTTCACCAATATGCGATAAATGGGAGATAAAAGTACAAGACATCTATAGCGCTTTTATTTGATATTTATTAATAGACTATAAAACATCTCGTGCGGTTTAGCTTGCCAATGAAATCACTAGTTTTCCTGATGGTATCTGCATGGAAGCTTGCGGTCTTACTATACATGGTCAAAAAAAGGAATTACATGAATAACTTGTGTCCCAAAGGGTAGCAACATAAATAAATCAATGCGCCCTTCCCAATGCCCTCCGTGCTGAAACCTCCCTCCTGGCATTCCGCAAAGGCCTCAAAACCACGCTCTAATTGCTGACCTCATACCACTGCTTCTGCTATCTTAACTTTCTGTACTGCCTCTAACGAAGTATGTAATCAAGAATGTATAACTAGCAGTCACACACAATTCAAGTGTCTCTGCCTGTCTGTATGTTTGTAACAGTTATGCTCCTTGTAACCAGATTTTACACACATGTAACAGCGCCACGATGCCTCAGGGCTGCAACGCGTTTATAAATGTTAATAAATAAATAACATTTGTGGTGTTCAGCATACAATTAGAACAAATATGAATTGTGCAGGGCCCGAAATTGCTAGGTACTATCTAGCTCTAGTTATAGGTTTGGTGAGCCAGGCTGGCTTGACATCACCAGCTCCCAGGAGCTACATTTGGCTCTACATACAAACTGGAGCCATACAAGCATATCTATAAGAGATTAACACGTGTATAAATCAGTATTGGGACACATCTAGGAGACATTTAAAGCATAATGGGCCTTACATGATGGACACAAAGTTATAGTTTACATCTGTCACCCTATATAAAAGCCCTGGTTCACCAGAGGTAGCTTCTGCTTACTGGGTGATGCCTGACAGCCAGGATCTGCTTTTCACTCTTGCTCATCAAATCCTTACTTCGATCCTTGTAGTGTTCCAGAGGTAGAGCATCGAGAATGATAATCCATGAGTTTTCTGATCACATCAACCGACCTCGTCACCCTCATCTTTAAACCTTCAATTTTTTTTTAAAGATCTCCATTTTTTCCCCTGTGAATAGTGGTCATTTTAGTACAAAGTGTTTGATGATGTAATAAAACAGGAGGGCTGAAATGCTACGAATCCACTAAACCAATATCGGTGCATTAGCGGTACTAGTGATAGTGCCCCATTGAGAATGCACAGCGGGCAGCACCTTGGAGGCGCACTGCTGAAACAGCCCTTTAAAATTACTTGGAAGGCAGGCCAGTGGAAAAAGGTTAAGAGTGAGCTTTGCAATCCTAATGGTAAACTAAATATGCCCTTGCTATTCACAGGAAAGCCCCCTGCATGCTTCCTTTCTTAGCAAAGAGCCCATTGAGCCCCAGTGCTGGAAAGGACCAACAGAGATCTAGACTAGTAACCCTGAGGATTCTGGCGAGGAAATAGTTCATAACATCTATACTGGAAATATGGGAACGCAGGATTGCAGGATTGGAGGCATTCCATAGCTGCACAAGAGGCTGGGTATGTTGATTTGATTATTTGTATTGCGCTCCAAGATAGACTCAACTGTATCCAGACGCAGATGGTGAGAAGCCAGTAACTATGGCAAAAACTGAACCGAAGCATGATTCTACATTCAACTGCCTACTTAAACAAATGGGTCTTTAACACCTTTCTAAAATGACCCAATGACTGGCAGGCTCTGATTTCCAATGGGAGTTGGTTCCAGATCTTCGGTCCAAAAACTTCAAATCCCCCGTCCCCTCTTGAGACAGGTTTGGAGCGTGGAACAGCCAGCAGTAGTTTGTCTCTGCAGCGTAGGTCTCTGGTCGGGTGATAAAGATGAACCCTGGCACTGAGATAGTCTGGGGCCAGACCATTCAGACACTAATACATCAAACACGCCACTTTGAACTTAATTCGATCTTCAACCAACAACCAATGCAGGGCTCTACGAAGAGGAGATGCATGACCCCTCTTCCCCAGGTGTCTCATCAGTCTGATCGTTGCATTCTGGGCCTTCTGGAGTCTAGGTAACTGCTTCGCTGGGATACCTGCCATCAAACGGTTGCAGTAGTCCAGGTGAGTATTTGTCATTGCCCCCACTACCACTGCATGGTCTTCCGAAGGCCAAAAGGGAAGGACATTCCTCAACGCCTGCTAAGAATAGTACACTGCCTTCACCTTAGCCCCCACCTCGGCTTCACTGCCTAGGTTGTCCTGCCAGACACAGCCTAAATTTTGAATTTTATTGGCAAGCTGAAGTTGCTCGCCAAGAATATGGGGGGCAGAGAACTTGCTTCTCCATCATAATTTTTCCCTTAGGACCAAAGAGGGCAATCTCGGTCTTTGCTGCGTTCAGTTGGAGCTGGTTGCTTGCCATCCACTTGTTGTGTCTGCCATACACCGATTGATTCTTGCAAAGGCGTCCTCAATGTTTGATGTCTCAATATAAATGTGTGTATTATCAGCATAGTAGTGAAAACTCAAAACCATGCCTCCTCAGTATGTTAAGAACTGGGTGCATGTACAAATTAAATATCAACGGGGACAGTGTTGTCCCCTGGGGCAAACCACAGCCGAGGCAGACACGTTTTTGTAGTTAAGAAAGTGAACTGGATGTAGTCTTTTTGTACTTCTGTAAAGTGTTTCACAAGAGCACACACCCAAAGGGCTCATGACCTGGTAACCAGCCTTAGTCTAAATCATAGACCTACACTGCTGGGGAATTCAGCTCATTTTGTGTAAATGGGGTGACCACTGGTGGTGCCACAAGTATCAGTACTAAGGGCCATCCCCTGCCATTAGCAACGATACTGCTGAGGTGTGTAAAGGAAGTTTTACCTATTCTGGAAGGCCCCTGCAAAGTGACCTCATCTGATACCATGTGGTGACAGCAGCCCTACAGATAAGGGGTCTATCAGCCACTTTTGCCCCCCAAAAAATAGGCAAATACTCCCAAAAAACTAAAATAGGGAGTACAAATACTACCAACAAAAAATAGGAAACAGACACGTGGAACCAAGTGCCCATGCAATCACCTTCACAGCTCCATGGATATGTTTGGATCAGTAGTGCAGGAAGTACCAAGAAACTGCTATTAGAACTGCCTGATCGGAAGAAGTAAATGGGTATCTTTTAAAGTGCATTAATAATTAGGTGCAAAGAAATATTCATATAAACATTTCCGTTTTCTAGTTAAAACAATTTTACTCGCTTATAAAATACGGTCATTGGGAATTCGACTTACATTTTTACTCCCAACTTTAAAAATAAATAGAGGGTAAAATACTCCCACTTCCAAATCTTATCTGGAGCACTGGGTGACAGTGCTATGGAAGAAAATCACCGAATGGCTGGCTACCCTTAAAAGGAATCTTATACTTCTCCTCTCTGCAGCCCGGCCCGTCAAATGGGCTAGGAAGCAATAGATACAGGTCTAGAAGGGTGGGTATGCCCAAGCTCACTGGAACACTCAAGCGCCCTCACTGCAGAAAGCGAGCATAAAGATGGCGTAACCGCCTCTTCTCATATTTGCTCCCAAAACAACCCCCCCTCTTGTGGGAGAAGTAGGGCTTTCTCGGGAAATTAACATACTGGATGCAGCGGTAACAAAATAAGCCCTTGCGTTCCAGCAAGAAAAGGATTGCACAGTCCAATGATTTCTTGGCTAGATGGAATGCGTGTGTCCTGGACGTGAGTGATCAACATGCTAAGTGGAGGGTAGCGTGTGTCTAGCTCATAGTCCAAGTACTTGGGGTGGCAACCAGCCTGTGAAGCAGAGTACTCCCTCCTATCTTTCTTCAACATGTAGTCAGAAGTCCTTTGCAGGATAGAAGGCCACGTTTGAAGCAGAGCTCTTGCTCCTACCTTTCTTGAGGAGTTATCGCGGGACAGATTGCTACGTCTGAAGCAGAGTACTACCTTTCTTCAGGAGTCCTCACGGGATAGGCCCAAGTCTGAAGCAGAGTACTTGCTCCTACCTTTCTTCAGGAGTTATAGCAGGATAGAAGGCCACATTTGAAGCAGACCTCTTGCTCCTACCTTTCTTCAGGAGTTATCACGGGACAGATTGCCACGTCTGAAGCAGAGTACTACCTTTCTTCAGGAGTCCTCACGGGATAGGCCCACGTCTGAAGCAGCGTACTTGCTCCTACCTTTCTTCAGGAGTTATCGCGGGATAGAAGGCCACATTTGAAGCAGAGTACTTGCTCCTACCTTTCTTCAGGAGTTATCGCGGGATAGAAGGCCACATTTGAAGCAGAGTACTTGCTCCTACCTTTCTTCAGGAGTTATCCCGGCATAGGCCCACGTCTGAAGCAGAGTATTTGCTCCTACAGGCCACGTCTGAAGCAGATTACATGCTCCTACCTTTCTTCAGGAGTCATCGCGGGATAGGCCCACGTCTGAAGCAGAGTACTTGCTCCTTCCTTTCTTCAGGAGTTATCGCGGGATAGGCCCACGGCTGAAGCAGAGTACTTGCTCCGACCTTTCTTCAGGAGTTATCGCGGGATAGAAGGCCACGTCTGAAGCAGAGAACTTTCTCCTTCCCTTCTTCCGGAGTTATCGCGGGATAGGCCCACGGCTGACGCAGAGTACTTGCTCCGACCTTTCTTCCGGAGTTATCACGGGATAGAAGGCCACGGCTGAAGCAGAGTACTTGCTCCGACCTTTCTTCCGGAGTTATCACGGGATAGAAGGCCACGGCTGAAGCAGAGTACTTGCTCCTACCTTTCTTCAGGAGTCATCGCGGGATAGGCCCACGGCTGAAGCAGAGTACTTGCTCCTACCTTTCTTCAGGAGTCATCGCGGGATAGGCCCACGGCTGAAGCAGAGTACTTGCTCCTTCCTTTCTTCAGGAGTTATCGCGGGATAGAAGGCCACGTCTGAAGCAGAGAACTTGCTCCTTCCCTTCTTCCGGAGTTATCGCGGGATAGGCCCACGGCTGAAGCAGAGTACTTGCTCCTTCCTTTCTTCAGGAGTTATCACGGGATAGAAGGCCACGCCTGGACGGCGTAAGAGTGAGACCATCACATGTGCTCATGCATAGTCCGCCTGAATGGGAGGATTTGGCAAAACGAGTGCTGTGTGGCCCCAATGACTTGTGTACAGGGACACAGATGTCTTCATTTTGATGGTTTTCTTCTTTTCATGCTACCACCAAGGCAAGAAGATCATAGAGCACCCACTTTCCAGTCTTTGGGGAGCGCCCTAGTACCTCAAAATATATGACGCCAGCGAGTACAATAGCCTACGCCGTCTTCCTCTAATAGGTTACTAGCCATAACCCATCTGCGGGCCTCGATCCCGCTGCCCTGGAACATTTTTCACTGTAAATAAATAATGCACCATGCTGTGTTGGACAAGGTCAAAGGATTCATTTAAAAAAAAAAAAGAACAAAACAGCAGCTGCTTCCAACAAGACGGATCCAGAAGCAGCAAACACGTGTCGTGAAAATTGGAGGGGAAAGTTGGCGGAGGATGTGCCCAATTTAACAAATGTGTCATATGCGGCGCAGCGGGGCCGCCGTGGCCTTAAAAGCATAGGGCGTCTTTCTACTGCATTATCCTTCAAGTCCTGCAGGTCAGGAAAGCTTTTACCACCTCTGCCTGCCTGCCTGCGCGGTGATTTACTGCACACCCTGGCTGGGAGCAGTGCAGGAGAAATGATTTGCACTGCGAGAACTGCAGATTGGTTCCTCTGCCTCTGCCCACACAAACAGCCGGCCCTGTAATCCTCAAATGAGGACTACCCAGAGAATAGGTGTAGCAGGGGCAGAAATGCAAGACCTGGCAGAGGGGTAGCATCCCGAGCGCAGGTGGTCCCCCGTCACGGGAAGTGGAATCTCCCACACCAACTCGCAGGCCACATCCCAGAGCAAAGCTTCTCTAAGCACGGGACTTGAATCTGACAGTGACCCCTTCGGAGGGAGATGTGCCCTCCAGGACAGTACGTTTTTAGTGTTGGCTGTTAGGTGGCGGTGTAAGCGCTGCCTATAATCCAAAACTATTGCCATGGGACATTAAACTAGGAGAGACATGACCTGTGGCAAGGGAGACACAGCCTGGGGGTATTGTTTGGTTATTTACCAACGCACTGACCGCCCATGGACATGGTAGTCCTTAGGATCATTCCCACCCGCATCCTGCCCCCCTCCCTCCCAAAACACGCACCACTGGGATCACGTGCCTAGATCTATGCTTTCTGAGCAACCATCTGAAAAATAATGGCTTAATTGCAGCTATAGCTAAGCTAAATCAGCTCCCGGTGTAATAAAACTATCTTAACCAACTGCGCCTTACGCCAATTGATTCATAAGCAATATGTGTCCTTGCATAGGTTACTTGTCATTCATTCCTGCTCAAAACAATCATTGGAAAAGCCAACAAAGGTGGCTCTTGTATAGGCATTTGATAGGCACTGCCAGAAAAATGCCCCCGGTACCAGAACTATTTGCCAGAGGCCTTCATCTTATGGCCAGATGGTACCATTATGGCAGTGCAGACCATATGTCAACACAAAAGCCAAAGCGGTTGCCTTTGACAATGCTTTTTCATCGTATCTCTGAAGCTAGAGTGCCATAATGTAATATCCAGCATGGAATGGAATGTAAAACGTGGTCTGTGAATGATGTGCAAAGCCGAGCTTACCTGCTATATGGAAGATCCGGTGGTTGTCTTCCAAGATATAGCTCACTTACCTGTAATTAACCAGAAGAGAAAAAACATACTTCCATGTGTACTTACCTGGCCCCAGCCCGGTTCCTGTGGCACAGCAACGTTTCAAGATACTACACTTGCGGCAAGCAAGCAAATGAGTGCAATGCCATGTGTAGATTTTCCAGGACACAGTGGAGGGTTCATGCATGTTCATGATTGGAGTTGGGGCCAAAGTTTTCCCATGAATACGCGCATGTGGTATACACTGTGGAACTGGTTGTACATGGTAGCGCACGTGTATATTGTTCTTCTGCTTTTGCACTTGGCATGTGGCCAGGGGCATCAGTGCTTCTGTCTACAGGAGCATTAGTGAGAGTGCTACCTGGCACTCAGTTCATGCGGGTGTTGGATGTAGTCTTCTGTCAGGGGAGTGGCTTTTCTATTCTTTCCCAAGCCAAGTGAAGTCCATAGGAGGGTGGAGGTAGTGCGATACCCACCTGGACTCTACTTTACATTATACTAAGGCCAGTGTGTAGTATATCGCATAGGATGGGACGGTTCTATGTGAAAATACCCCAGGAAAAAGTAGTCATGTGAAAATGGAGCCAGCCAAAAGAGGTTTTAAAAAAATGTAGTCATACAATACAAGCAATCCAAAATGGGAAGATTTCGTCAGAAAGAGATATTTAAATACACAAAAGTACAATGCTAAACCTTCCCCTAACTCTAATTACAACCTTTATTCTATCCTGAACTCTTACAGAACACCAACCCTTCATCGCACTTAAGCATTTTATGTGCATGGTACTCCTCACAAAATAAATAGAAAATGAACAGTGAACGGATCTTCAACCCCATTCCCAGCTCGACACAAAGTACATAGTCCTTGCCCAAACCCTTGCTTTAACACTAACCTTACCAGAACACCACTAGGCGTATCCCAACCCCTATCCTACACCAACATCACCAGCCCTCTCAAACCTCTCTATCCCTTTCTTCAACAATTACACCAACCATAATTGTATTAGCCCTAGCCTTACCATAACCTATCCCTAACACTAATCCTGACACTTAACCTACCCTAACCACTACCCAAACATCTTTTCTTCAACCCATATCCTTATCCTATCCCCTATCGTAATCCAAAACCAGGAAATCACAAGCCCACTAAACCCTCCTTAACCCTAACAATTACTCTAGCAGCACTGCATTTTTGGTAACTTTTCAGCTGCATTTATTGACTACTTTCTGCTTGGCAACTTTTTCACTCCAAAGGTATTTTCACCACGACGTTTCACTGGCTGCATTTATGTTGGCTACATTTTCAATGGATGCGACGGAACAGAGAATGTGGCCCATGTGTGATGCGTGAATGAGGTTCCCAGAGTGACACACATGACCTTACCTGGTCTATGTAGGATCTAGAGGTTTATCCTCCAGTAACTGAGCAGGGTAAGAGAGAAGCCTTAAGTTCATTTTTACTCAGCTGGCTCCTATGACACAGCAACTTTTCAAGATAGTATGTCTAATCTAACAAAACAAAAAAAGCCTCATCAGCATCATAAATGAAATGCCCATGTTTGGGTGTTTGTATTAGCGGCACAATGGTTGCCGGCATGCTACTTGTGGACACCTTTGAACAGCGATATTTATATTTCCTATTCATGGAAACAGCCGGATGTCATTGTGACCTGAAATGAGGCACAGAATAGTCACTACCAGAGGTTGCAGGCAGTGCCTGGGTAGGGTGCCTTTACAATAAGCTATGTAGGACTGGGTGAGATGCACCAGGAGATGAAGGGGTGTTGTAGACCCGGAACAGGAATTTCTCCGGCATGGGGTCTGGCATGAATTCACTTGCTCATGAATATTCCCCTTCGTCAGGCTGGCAATCCTCAGTAAAAGAAAAAACTGTTTTACTTTCACTTCAAAACTGTATTTCTCCTCTAAAACAATCACTGTCCTCTCCCTAAGCTTCATACCCAGTCCTCAAGTTGCTCTCCAAGCTAATTTCATGTTTTTCCAAATTTTTGTCCAAAATAGTTAACATTTATGACTGAGATCTTCATCTACCGTCAGATTGTCATCAAAGTTTCGAGTTTCCGATCGCCATCACCATCAGCCTCCACAGTGAGCCTGCCGACGAAAGGGGCCTCTTCATCACTTCCCGGTTTGTGGATCTGCACAAGGCTTACTACACAGATCACAAAGGGGGAATATCTGGAGGCAGAGGACCCGAGACCCCTGCTTGCAAGAGAAGACATCACCCGAGAGCCAACTTCACTGGCTCTTTTCACCGCTAGAACTAGGGACGTGTCGCTGGATATTCTAACGGCCCTGCACACACTTTGGTCACCGGAATCCACCAGAGGATGCCGCCATTGGGACCTACCCCCCACGGGAGACGCCAGAGCCTTTGAGGTTGATCTCACCCCGAGGAAGAGAAAATCCAAAGGGGGCACTGTTCCTCCGCATCATCCAACTCCTTCACTACCACCTCATCATGAGAAGACCTCCACCCGGAGCCCCGGCCATGCACACAGACACAGGTACCACGACTATGGGCACCGATAAGGACAATGCTTTCATTGCGGCTGACAGAGAAACACCACACATAGACGAGCCCTATAGGGCCTCTCCATCGGACGATGAGGGATCTTTCTCCATCATGTTAAAGGCCTCTGAACTGTCAGTTGGTTGCCGAGGAGACTAAGAAAGAACGTTTCCTGTACTGGCTGTGCTAATCGAGAAGAAAGACCACAGAGTCCGTTCCCTTACTGGACGACATCTGAGAGGAAGGCCTAGCTCTAATGAGAAACCAGAGTACAGCCCCGACCAAGCGAGACAGATTGAAGTACAGGGTTCCAGATTCAGCCCCCAGGTGCTTAAGGTCTCAGCCCTCACCTGATTCGGTGGTCTCGGCCACAGCCAGGAAGCGCTCGGCGAACCTGTCATCAGCAGCCATGGTACCTCCAGACCAGGAGGGGAAGAAGCTGGATGTAATGGGCAAGAGGATCATTTATCCAGCAGCGTCTACATCAAGGCAGCTAACGCCCTAGCCATTCTGTCTCAATATGACCGGGAACTATGGTTCAAGCTGGGTCCTATTCTGGACTTCCTGCCGAAAGACAAGAAGGTTGAGGAACTATAACTCTTTCAGGAATGGGAAGTGGCCTTGGATCACGCCATTTCAGTGGCAGTGGACATCGCAGACACTTGTTTCCACCAGATGGGGAACGGGTTGTCCCTACATCGTCGAGGTTGGTTGACAGCAACAAACTTCCATCAGGACATTCAGACTAAGGTACTGGATATGGCGTTCGACGGGGAGAACCTCTTCGGAAAGGCCGTTGACGAGTCTTTACAGGCAATAAAGACAAACACAGAGAAGGCATGCTCCCTGGGAACTGCAGCAGCGATGGCCTTCGTCCTTTCGCTCTTCCAGAGGAAAACCAGGAAGACCTTCCAAGAGTTATAATATCCCATACCGGCAGCCTTCACGCTCCTCCACTAGGAAGCGTACAGGGGTCGCTCTCAAGGCAGTGGAAGACAGTGGCAATGCTGCCAGCAGAAGTCTGACACTCAAGCAAGCCTGAACCAACTGTGGCCTCGGGCCACAACTTATGCACCCCAGTGGGTGGCCGGCTGGCAAAGTTCATCAGCATGTGGGAAAAGATCACCACGGACATTTGGGTGCTAAACGCTCTTGGACAGGGGCTCACCTTGGAGTTCCAATGCAGGTGTCCTCGTATCCTGCCAATTCTGCGGCAGGAACAACATGGACCACAGCTCCTGCAAGAGGTGCGGCCATGTTACAGAAGTGAGCAATAGAATCTGCCCCCCAGCATCTCTGGGACTCCCGAGTATATTACAGATACTTCCTGGTTCGAAATAAAAAAGGGCATTGGAGGCCGATCTGGATCTACGTTATCTCAACAAGTACTTAAAGTCCCAAAAGTTCCATCGTCACGTTGCAACACCTGCTTGTACAACTAGAGCAAGGAGATTGTCTAACGTTGTTGGATCTGAAGGACGCCTACTCGGTTCAGACGGCGATGGTTCGGTCCATCAAGTCACTGCTGGGCATGATGTCCTCCTGCTTCAGCCTCATTCGCCTCTGCAGACTTCACATGAGACCTCCCCATGAGACTTGTGGATGCAAGTATCGGGGAACTTTGCGGACAAGATCTCCCTCAATGAGAAGTTACGTCGGGGGAGACAGTGGTGGGGCATACGGCCGCATCTCGTCCAGGGAACTCCACCCGGTTCCTCCTTGCCAGGAGACTAACCACAGACACCTCTCGAGGGATGGGGAGCCCACACCGGACAGTTGCACACCAGAGGCCACTGGCAACCGGAACAGAAGGACCTCCACATCAACTTCCTGGAACTTTGGGCCGTATTCTGGGACCTCAAGTCTTTTCTGCCTTCATTGAAGGGCAAAGTGGTGAGGATCATCACAGACAACACCACCACCATGTTGAACATCCGTAAACAAGGGGGGGGACCCGCTCACCGGCACTTTCCAAGGAGACTCAGGACCTGTGGTGCTTGGCCATTCGTCAAGGCATGTTCCTTGTTCCGCTAAACCTAACAGGGGTCAAGAACACTGCCAGGACCAGGTGGATCTTGTGTTCGGCAAGTGGGACCAGCCCCAGATCGATCTCTTTGCGATGGCGGTAAATGGCAAGTGCCTACGGTACGCCAGCAGGTTCCCTCAACCGAGGAGCATGGGGGTCTTATTCTCATACCCTTGGGAGGGACAGTTCCTGTATGCTTTTCCTCCCATTCCTCTCCTCTTATGTGTGATCAGCACACTCAGACAATGCCACTGCAGGATCATACTCATCGCCCCAGCGTGGCCGAGACAAATCTGGTATCCAGACCTGATGTGTCTGTCAGTGGCTCTGTCCATCAGGCGGTTGCTGTCCCCAGACTTTCTCGCCAGAGAAGGGGGTGCGATTCTGCATCATAACCCGGCGTCTCTAAACCTGAGGGCATGGCTCCTACAGCCCTAGAGTTTGGAGGTTATGCTTTACCCGCAGAATGTAAGGACATCCTGGCCAGGACCAGAGCCTTGTCAACGTTGAAGTGCTAGAGACATAAATGTAAACACTTCTCCGTTAGGTGCCAGACGCAGAATACCCCGCTGGGACCTGTAAATCAAGGAAAGGCCTTATCGAAGGCTTCCATCTCCAGGTGGCTCTCTGGCTGCATCATGGACTGTCATCGACTGGCTAGCAGGCCGCTGTCAGGCCGGCCGCAAGCCCACTCCACCAGAGCCATTACAGCAACGACTGCATTTCTGTATGGTGTGCCCCTGCTCGACAACTGCAGGGCTGCTACGTGGAGGTCCACACACACCTTCACAAGGTTCTACTGCGTCGACAGGGATTACAGAGAGGGGTACCGAGTCGGCCAAGCGATGCTACGCAACTGGTTTGTTTGAGGTGAGTCTGATTCAGATGTAATTGTTTATTGCTTCCGTTGAGCCTTGCCACCTCCCGTGGTTGTGAATATGTACTGCTGTATTATCGATATTCATGAGCATGTGCATCCATGCCAGACCCCATGCTGGAGAAGGTTTAAGTTACTTACCCATAACTATTGCTCTCCAGCATGTGTCTGTCCGGCATGGAGTCACATGCAAACTCTCCCTCCTTCCTCTCTGTGGCTCGTCTTGGTTCATAGTGCCACTTTACATGCTTACCAAATCTGGAGATGGCCACCAGGGGTGAAGCTTAGGGAAAGGACTGACATAGGATTGGGGCAGTATGACCCCGAGGACAGTGATTGGTTTAGAGGAGAAATAGTTTTGAAGTGAAAGTGAAACTTATTTTCTTTTACCGAGGATTCCCAGCCTGACGACAGGGCATATTCATGAGCATGTGAATCCATGCCAGACCCATTCTGGAGAACAATAGTTGCAGGTAAGCAACTTAAACCATATATTCTGACATCAAAGCACCGAGAGCCAATACTTACAAAGTAACAATTTACATTTGGGAAGTTCTAGGAAGACTAAGGGCCTCATTACACGGTAGGCGGTGGACCAAGGTGCTGTTAGCACCTTGGTCCATGCCGAAAAAATACCGGCACCGCCTTGGAGGAAAGGGGAATTACCGCCCTATTCCAAGGTTGGCGGGGCGGTAGTTCCCCCTTCCCCCATTGCCCTTCCCCATTCCCATTTTTGCCCCATAGGGCATAATGGGAATGGGGAAGGTGCTAATCACGGTACCGCAAATTGCGGTACCGTAATTAGCACCCTGGTCCCTTTGCGGGTTGGTTTTTAAGGCCTGCTAAAAAGCAGGCGTTAAAGGACCAACCCGCAAAGGGACCTCGTAGTAAGGCGGTAAGGGTTTACAGGTACCTTCCGTGTAATGAGGCCCTAAGGCACAAAAAGTGGGTTAGGTGTTCCACTGGGTGTCGAGTAATGGGGCCCATTCAATCACTAGCAGGGGGAGTTGGAGACTTCTTTCCAAGGGTTCTTCTGAATGCCTCTGATGTCAGAGGGGCGAGAATTCCAGCCTTGTTGGGCAAGTAGAGAAAAAGAACAATGATGTATGAGACGCAGGAGGGCAGCAGTAACAGATGGGGTCCAGAGCCACAAGAAGCGAAGAGTCCAGATTAGACAGTAAAGAGATGCCGCTGGTGGGGGAGTGAGACCATAAAGACTAGGATCAGGAATTTAAAGAGAAATGTTGCATAAAGAGTCATCCACTGTGGTGCCTGCGAGTAGAAGTGGGGGAGAATCTGGGCAGGTTAAAAAGTGTATCTGTTGCAATTGTTGAGGGACGTGAAAGAGTAGGGGGTGGAGACGTTGTGACAAATTGACTTCTGCCCTGCAGGAGTACACGTATGTGCTGAGGCTAAAAACACCCACTCAGTTGTTAGACGGAAACCTGTGCAGTTCCCTCTGGGACCACTGCAAAAGATTTAGGACTACAGGTGTTTGACAGTAAACCCACTTGGTAGCAGTCTGTACCACACAGATTCACTTGGTAGCTGTGGCTGAGCAGTCAGACTTCCCTCAAGAAGAGTTAGGCAGTATGTGGAGTATACAACATAGGGCAATCTACACAGTAGAACAAGTAGACACGGAACAAGGCTTCGGTGTAAAGATATAAAAGGTATTTATTTATAACGACACATCTATGGAAAACACTCTGGCACTAATTCGGCAAAATAACTTCAATCACAAATTACTATACGAAGAAATAGATCAATCCCCCTAACAATATTTCGACAAGTCTAGGTTCACCAGCATCACTTATTTGCAGACAGAGGTGTATGCGTTTACCCTAGATGGCACTCTAGTATTCGTTAGGACGGGAGAGAAAAAAATAAGGCAGGTTATGAAATCAACTCGGTACCAATACTTTATGGACAAATGCAAGGCAAGTAAGGCAGGTTACTGCAGATCACAAAGTTCAGAGGCCAGGCCCACTCGGAGAGAGGCAAGGCGATATGTCCCAAAAAGTGTCTCAGTGGAAATGCTCTTCAAGTCTTTAGCGCAAATTGTTAGGGAAAGATTGGACCAGTTCAGAACAGTAAGTTAAAGAAAGCTTGGAGGCAACCCAATGGAAAGGCGAGGATTAAGACACCTCACTCTATCCGGCAGAAAGGGAAGCCAGGCGGACACGGTACCTTGTTTGTGGAGAGACAGCTCCAGCGGGGGCAGTTGTTCCTGGTGGTGGATGCACGTCGGGTCTTTGCCAAGAGTAGAGATGATCTCTTCGTCGAAGAAAAGTGAAGTCCGGTGCACCAGCAGGGAAGAGACCAGCCGCGGAGTGCTCCGTCACAAGGCACCACCTTTTGGTCGCGGTACAGGGGTAGTGGCTATCCGGTTGCCGGGGTGCTCTGCACGGGCAATTCGACCACTGCGTCCTGAGGTGAAGAAAAAAGGTGACTGGTTGTTCCCACCAGTCAGGGGAAGAGACTCTCCGGCAGGGAGATCTCCTCTGTCGTCGGGAAGTGGTGAGTCAGTTCAGCAGAGCTCCACCAGAGGTGTCGTCGTTGCAGGTCGGCTCAGCTTTACCCTCGTCGGATTCTTAGGTCCTGTGGCGACTTCTGAAGAACCAGTCCCAAAAGCCCTGCTTTTATGCAGAAAACCCCCATTCATTCAGCCTAGCTGTCACTCAAAACACGCTAAGTGGTGAGCGGGGAGGCTCACCACTTGGGCCAATCACACCAGAGTGCGACTGGAGTTGGCAAGGCAACTCGGTCCAGGGTGCCTAAACCCCCTCCCACACCCCCTGTGGTAACCCAGACAGAATGGCACCACTTTGGAGGGTCTCTGTACAGAGCCCACCAAAAGTGGAACAAAGGGCTCAACCTTTGGTTTAGGAGTCACAGAGACGAACACAGACGCCATTTTAAAAACCGAGTTCTGGCAGAAAATACCATCCGATAGACTTATTTAAGATAAGTAAACCGGTGGTACGTTAGAGATTAACAGGAAAAAGGTATCAATCTCCAACAATGGGAAGAATCCCATAGGGTTATACTCGGGGTCGAATATAACAAGTAGTTTCCACTGCCACCAGCCAAAACTCGACAAGGGGGGACGGGACAGTGCCCCCTCGCATAACAGACCCAGGTGTAATCAAATTACCCCTACTAGTACGTCCACAATAGGATGTTTTGTACTAGATCTGTTAATAAATTTAGGTCTAGTAAAGCCAATGGTGACTTTACATGCCCGGGGAGACAGTAGTCAGTCCCCGGGTATGGAGTCTATGATGGAGGTCCGCTAGGACGCCCCAGTGTTACGGCACGTAGGGTGCGGGGTAACACACATAGAAAAACATATGAGACCCTATGGAGTAAAAGACCCCATAGCCCATAGAACACATTGACATTTAAAGGAATTACACACATTCATGTCCAAGAGTGGGAGAAAAAGAGTCTCACTCTTGGCAGGATGGAAAAAACAAACTCCAGATATCCAGCAAAGCTGCTGGGGGACTCACTAGGTTAGGATTCTCCCTAACATCAGTCCTTTTACTAACCATGAGCCAACACAATCATAAAGGAAAAACAGGCACAGTGAAGAGATATACCTTCTTCACCTTTTGTGGTAACGCAGGTCGAGAGAAGGCTATACTCTTACGAGGGGTGTGAAGGTGGTTCAGTAGCAACCGAAACAGCGAAGGATAACAGTCCAAAATAAAGGAATATCCAATCAAGGTCCTCTAAAATGATATACACTTTAATTAAACACATTATGTACAATAATAACTAAGTAGAAAAACACTACACAAAACCCACCCTTGAGGAAAGAATGGAGAATAAGTAAAAAGAGTATATGCAGCACTCTGGACAATGAATCAGGGGTGAAAGGCAAGCAAAAGCAGCAATGTTCTTGAAAAAGGATATGTACTTGTGAGCAAAAGGGTTCAAAGTGACCTAACCAGTCTCAAGGGCCCAAAAATGGACCAAGAGGGCAATTAGCAGTCAATAGCATCTTCTTTTCAATTCTTGCTGGTTCAGCAGCACCGAACAAGAATTCTTGGCGCTGTGTGAAGATCAAGTAAGCGTAAAAAAAAGCAACTAAGGGTCCGGATGGTTCAAAAGAACAGTTCTTACAACTTTCTCTTGGCAGTTAAATGGAATAAAACAATAGGATCCTGGCTGTCTTGGCCTTCACGGTACTGTGAGTCAATCCAGGGGCTCAGGGACATGATTCCAAACATGGCGGAAACTGGCACACAACTGCAAGGGTCCTCCAACAAGGTGAGGTCCTGGGTGGCACTGTGGCTGGCAGAGAGGAAGGTCTTCAGCAGCAGATCACCCCCCACAGTCTCTGGGGAAGGCTAGGGGACAGAGCTGGCCTCTGCCTTGGAACACCTGCCTTCACTTCACAACCGAGGACTTTAGAAAGCGGTGCCCTCTCAGCAGGGTCCAGTGAAATCTTCTCAAGCGTTGATCCAAAGATGCTTCAAGATGATTCCAAGAAGTGGTGAAAAAAACATTCTTTTATAGGCAAAGGTCCCCAGGTGATTGGACCAAAGCTAGCTTGTTGTAGGGGTCCAATACCTGCTCTGGAAATGAGTGGACATTGCGTTTATGCTGCCACACCCAAAGTGCTTTGCGCCAGAGATAGTGGAGGGGACAGGAAAGAGGCAAAGGGAAACAAAATGGCAGAACCCTCCAAAAACAGCGCAGACCCATCTCTGGCAATTCTAGCTCCGCCCCCTCCCTTTCTCAATAGGAACAAAGGCCTTTAGAAATGCAGCGCCCCAGTGTGAGGCTACTCCTTATGAATGGGTGTGCTCCTTGCATGCCTGGGCCCAGGGCAGCTGCCTGCTGTACGGCTTACCCTGGTGGAGGGTGTTATCTGCCCGCACAAAGAGATCAAAGACAAGGTATGGACATTCAGTTTCCCTCCCGGTCAGGCTCAACCCCTCCGGCCCGTATAAACATCACCTTCCACAGTTGAACTTAGCTCACAGGAGCCGACACATTTGTGTTATCAAATTGGATGTGGCTGTAATAAAAATACCATCCACCATAGCCTAACTCAGGTATGGTTTATATTTAAATATTATTCTGCCACCAAGAGGAAGACCAATAATTATAGGGTTTTGGAACAGGAGTGAATATCATAAATGCAGCCCCTGCACTGCAGAGACTCGGCTGTCACTGCAGCTGTCAAATGGGCACCTGTGACCTCCAAACCTGCTCTGTGCCACTAGTAGGGCAGGCGCTGCAAATCATGGAACTGACGCAGCAGGACACAGGAACACGGTATGCTTCCGGCATGAAGCTTATGAAAAGGGAATCTGATCAGCAGATTTCCTATTCCGAAACTGAATTATCTGCATCATTTTATTAATTTAAGAAAAATCAAAAAAGCCAGGGCTTCCACACCCTTGCCAGATGACAATTCATCACAGGGGGGAGAACAAGGAGTAGGCTTGCACAGTGGTCAAGATTGCTGAGCACTAGAGCAGAGAATAACATTTTAGTATAGGGGTGTGTTAAGTGCTGGCATATTAGGTGGACGAGTGTGGTTATGTTGGCAGTGCTAATGATGAAATGGAAGAGTTGCAGGACCTCATCAAGAAGAACATCAAGCTATTGAGCAGTGAGGTGTGGGCTTGAGGAAGGCAGGTGAAAAGGAGGCAGTTGAGAGTGGGAATATGGCATTGGAGGAAGTGAGAGACTACTTCCAGCTCAGAGAAGTGAAGCATGGGGCAGCTTGGAGCCCTTCAGTGACAGAAGGCTGTTAAGCAGTTGATTATGCATTTTGTGATTGTAGGAGGTGGAGGGAGGAAAGATGAGATAATCCGTGCATCGCAAGCCAAAGAGAGGAATTCGTTTATCCAGGGATGGGGTGTTAAGGTAGAAGAGGAGTGGGCCTAAGGCTGATCCTTGGGCAGCCCCCACTAGAGGTGTGCGGGGTTGGTGGTGGAAACGTTCCATGAGATGGAGAAGGAGTGGTCGTGGAGATATGCAGACGTCAAGTGCAGTATTCTGAAGATAAGAGTGGAAGGAGGGAGGGAGGATCAATGAAGTCAAAGGCTGTAGAGGTCTAGTAGGACGACAGAGGAAAGGTGGGAGTGATAAGACGTGGTTAAGAAGTTGAAGACATGGGGGAGAGGCAGTCTCAGTCCAATGGCTGGCCCAATTGAACAGGGGTGGGGGAGTCGCAGAGTGGCTGTAATTTGAATATGCGATTGTAGACCACCCTCTTCAAGATTTTGGAGTGCTGGGGTAGGAGAGAGAAGTCTATAGAAAAAAATATTGTAATGTTTAGCAGAAGTATGACCTTCCAGCCATTACCTCTTGTTTTGCTGTAGTCACCCTGAGTGGGACGAGTATGCCGAGATGTAGGTCCCGTACCTGCTGGGCCTAGAGACCCAAGCTACTCCTCACTGATGAGGCCCAACAAGGCCGTAACATGTTTGGAGATGCTTGTTGTCTCGTGCAGAAGGGATGTGACCAAGCAGTTTGGGCTTGACTGCCCTTTTTGGGATGGGACAAAGCCCGATTTGCATTTGGTCTTTCCTCTTTTATAATGGCTTGGAAGGCGTAGAGCAATTGTCTGGAGGGTTGCCCAGAGCAATGCCAGAGTTTGAGATTAATTCTAAACCTTCCAGCCATCACCTCTTTGTTTTTCTGTAGTAGAAGTATGACTGCAGGTGCTTTGTAGCAGGGCAGGATGATGCCAGTAAACAGAGGTTGAATAGGATGGGCAGAGATGACACAAGCAAGTACCCGGATAGCTTGTGGTGCAAAGGAATCAATTGGTGCATGGATGGGTTGGAAGAGCAAAGGATCGATATATGTTCAGTAGAGGTAGGGACTAGTAGGGGTTTGAGGGGGTCTGAAGGAGGGTGTGCGAAAGAAAAACTGGACAAGCTGTCACATGTGTTGGCGATTTTAAAGGAGAAGTAAGCAGCAAAGTCATCAGAAGAGGGCAAAATAGACTGTTTTTGGCGATGAAAGCAGGATCTGGAGGATCACGGATAATTTAAGTGGAAATGAACGGATAGTGGTGATCAAGGTATTGTTATTTATTTTATTGTTTTTTTATAAAGCACTTAATACCGGACTTCGGTTTGTAAGCGAGGATCCAGGATTCGAACCTCTATTGCTCCGCATGGTCTTGCTTCCAAGACCGGCACGTTGCCCCTATTCTATCCTCCGTTCACAGTGGTGGTTGACGAGTTACGAGTGGTGGTTGACTTAAGGTCAGTGGTAAAATGAGCGCTTTTATAGACTGACAGGAGAGTGGGGAATAGATCCTTCCACCAGCGGCATAGACAGAAACACAAGATTACCCTCAGAAATTGTATGGCTTGGGAGATCCACTCTTGGAAGCGAGCAAGTGGGGTCAAAGGAGCAGCCATAATGGTGATCATTATGAAGAACTGAATTTCACAAAGGTGAGTTAAATGGAGTGAGCATGTGGTGAGAGAAAATAGAACTTGGAAGAAGACTGATGCAAGAGTGGAGGAGAACCGAGTTGGTAATGTGTATGAGGGGGCAGAGGTGGAGGGCGTGGCTGGTAAGGTTATGTAGGCTTACTGAGTGTTTTTGCATTTTATAAACCCATCTTAATGTTGATGGTGTATGGTAAATGTGCCCAAATGCTTGGATTATAAAGCTGTTCATTACACAACATGGACTATTGTGATGAATCTGATGAGGTCATCACTCCTTTCCCGGAGGTAGCCTCTCCTCATGTGGTCAGGGGACAGCAGCCGCTACCTGATCCTGACTCTGGGGTGCGGGGGGCTATTTGAGGAAGGATCACATGAGGGGGAGTCGAGCCCCAGGGGCGGGCCTGACATCAGATGAGCCATGGTATCCCCCTTCCCCTTTTAGGGCGATCCCTTCCATGCCTCATGCCTTGATGGCATACTGTGACCATCCCCTTGAACAACCCGTAAAGCCTGCTGACAGTATCCGTCAATATTCTGTAACAAACAGAATGATAAAAGGGGGACACGGAAGAGGAGCCGAGAAATGCTGAATACTGAACAGAAACAGAAGGAGCAGTCTACTGCTTGGAGGAAGCTGATTGGCTCCAAGCAACTCCCTTCCTTGAAGTGTGAGTTTAAAGATGGAACAGCTATAAGTACTGGGAGATTCAACCGACTAGTCACTCCAGTGGAAGCCAAGTTGTGAGGTCTACAGGCGAGCATGAAGACGGCGAGAGAGGAAGGACTGCAGGAGCTGTTTTGCCATGCTGGGATCACAGCAGGAAGAGAAGAGAGCCCTTCCGTGGGAACCAAGAAGCAGTACCAACGCCGCCCGAATATGGAGAAGAGCTCAGGAGCCACGAAGGAAGTGGAAGCCGCCAGACAAAGCCGGTAAGCCTGTTAAGTGGAGGCTGGATGCATGGCGCTTCTATGTGTTTGCAACGTGTGGTCCGTTGAATGCCAAAGTAAACCAGTGAGCCCCCAGAAGGGAAGCTGGTTCACCGGGGTGCTTCACAGCTCCATCAAGTACTGATAAATGCTAGTTACATGAGTCGGATGACCTCGAGCAAGGAGGTTGGGTCACTAGGACACTTGATAAAGAAAGTGAATGAAAGTGGGTTTGAGACACAGTAATTTGATAAAAGTGATATAGAATATTGGAACTGTGTGAATACAAGCAATACAAGAATAAAGAGAGAACCTGGCAGGAGAGCAGTGTTGTGAGTCTGGGACCTGCTCCCAAGTTGTGGTACTTTGAAAAGGGAATCTTATTAAATAGTCATGTCCTTATGGTTTTGAATTACATTGATAGTGGAAAAGACTTGGGGAAGGGGGTTATTTCACCTAGAGTGGAGTGTAATACAAAGTGGAGGGGTCATCCTCTGTTACTTTAAATAACTTGGTTATTCTTTGGAACTTTTGTTTTGGTGGAGAGAAACCTGGGGAAGGGAGCCATTCCCAGGAACTGCGAATATTATCCATTTGGAATTTGTGTTGGACCTTTTTGTTGAACTTGAAGATGTATGCATTTTTCATGCTAGAAACGTTACTCTTAACACTGTAGAGTTACTTTTAGAATGAGAGGGCTAGGATAGAATTTCGGACACAGGACTTTTTTGCTCGACACACGACAGACCCTTAGTTATGGTTGAGGTAGGGAAATGCCTCCTTCATTAGGGACAGTGAGGCATTTTCCAATCTCTATTATTTAATAAAAGTCTATAACCAATATCATGAGTCCTCTGTGTCTGCGTCACACTACTGGTTCCTCACACTATCCATGACCCTCAGAACTGTCAGTCTTGGGCTGATAAATCTACACCTAAGACATCACCGCCCTTAAAGAGGATGACCATCTCACAGGGAGCAAACATTCAAGTGTTTCATATAAAGGCTGCATCCCCATAGCCTTTTGCTCTTTAGCTCTGATCAAGAGGTGAACTTCCCGGGATAGCTGCTAGGTGGTGCTGTGGCATGCCTAGCAAACACTGCACCTTTTGAGTGCAGAGGCTCACACCACTTACCAAGCAGTGACATCAAAAAGAGAGAAGGGAGTGCGTGCAATGCTGCTGGCGCAGTTAGTCTTCTTTTTGCAGTATGGAAGTAAAGTTCAGTCAGATGATAAAATGACAAACTGCGGAATAGCTGAAAAAAAGCACAAGTTTGCAGCCACTACCTGTGTTCCAACAATCCTAAAAAGAAATATTATACACGTGTCCTTTTACAGAAAGCTTTACAGTTTAGTGCAGCTCAGCCAAAGATGAATTAGTAAAATAAAAAAGGATCCATGGTGGATAAAGGATTTAGAGTGTGAACCTCAGAATGGCTATATTTCAGTTCCAGGCACACGTGCCAAGAATCTTTCCATAAAGCCAGGGTGTGGCTCTGCATGCTGAGAGGTTCTATACTGGTCCACTTCCCCGCGTTTGGTGGGTGACACCCATAATAGAGCCAGTTGGCTGACCCGCCACTCCCTTTGCCCGTTCATAGGGGTCAATGGCGAAGACCCCTGCAAAAGGGTAATCTTCTGGTTTCACCCGCCTTTTCATTTGAAAAAGTTGGCAAGTATGAGGTTCCTGCCATGCTGAGAGGCTTACCCCAAAGCCAGTCCAATGCATGAAATGACCCTTTTCACTGGTTGGCCTCCAAGAGAATGTGGAAGCTTCCATTATATGGCTCAAGAATTGCAAACGAACGAAAGAGAGCAGACAGCCTGAAATAGTTTCCCCTGATGAATATTCAAGCACAAAAAGCATAGGGAATGGAAACATGTTGGGATAAGTGGCACAGGGTGAAAGTCACAGGCTAAGATGCAAGACTGTTATATGTGTGTGGAAAACAAATAAATGTTCTGTTCCACTATCAAATGTAATAGGATGCATTTTAGATATTAATTGAAAGAAAAGAAATATCTGAATGGTATAAAGGTGTATGAACGTGGTGTGTTGGTAGACTGATTGATGTATGATGGAAGGAGATGGTTCTCGTTTGTCAGATAAAATCGTAAGTGAATTATACCAATGAGTTTTTATATATTTTAATTTAATGAACATTATGTTTACCGAATACATATATTATTCTAACTTTTGTGTATGTTTATTTGGAGATGTAAATTTATTAAAATGTAATTATTATGAATTAAATACCAATATCTTCGTAGTATTGGGAGGTTGAGGGGAACTTACTGAATGGGCGTAATGGAGTTAGCCAAATTATACAAGGATGGATTGTATTATAAGATATGATATAAAGTGCATGCAACATAGAAATTGGGATCAATATTAATTATTGCTGGCCACACCACCCTACTAGAGTGCAGTTTGTCAAATTAATTGGTTTTTACCAATTAAATAAATACAATGTAAACAGAGGACAGCACAGGGACAATGCACTGGTCTTGGAAGCAAGACCACACAGAGCAACAGAGGTTTAAATCCCGGATCCACGCTTAGAAACCGATCTGAGAGGTAGAAAGGGTCTCCATATATCTTGGTGTTAGCAACGTTGACGGTCTCTGGAGTCTACCCTCCACTGCTCCTGCCTGCTGTCCCCGGTCGGTCCATGAATGGAAGGATCTCCATATATCTTAGTGTTAGCAATGGTGATATTCGCCCCTGAATGTAGTGCAAACACGGTCTCTGGAGTCTACCCTCCACTGCTCTCGCCTGCTGTCCCCGGTCAGTCTATGAATGGAAGGATCTCCATATATCTTATGGTTAGCAATGGTGATATTCACCCCTGAATGTAGTGCAAACACGGTCTCTGGGGTCAACCCGCCACTGCCTTGCCTGCTGTCCCCGGCCAGTCTATGAATGGAAGGATCTCCATTTATCTTCTTGTTAGCAATGGTGATATTCACCCCTGCATGTGGTGCAAACACGGTCTCTGGGGTCAACCCACCACTGCTCTCGCCTGCTGTCCCTGGTCAGTCTATGAATGGAAGGGGCTCCACAGTCTCTTTCTTCTACTCCATAATGCAAAGGCAAAAATACAGTGGAGCCCTTCTTTCAGCTTTGTACTTAATACATTATTTTTTTGGGGGTTTTTTTACAAAAAAAAAAAAAAAAGAAATTGCGCACAACTGCATTTGGAATATGAGACGTGAGAGGACTCGCACTCACGCGGATGAAACTGATAAAGATGGCAATCACTCACGAGGTTTAAAGCATTCAGCAGAAAAAATGAAGAAAAGTCGATTTGAAATGTTCTCATAAAATGGCTGCAGTTAGCGGACCTGCATAAAGACCCGCCTCCCCTTGCAATCTCAGTTATTAACCATGGGCTTTCGTTTATCATCATTAGAATGATGCTTAATGGTACATTTTTATCGTCCCCTATTAGCGTGATTGGCTACTCTACGTGTCCAGATACTGAAACCCAAATAACAATGCAAAACCGGCCAGCTAAATATTCCTATTCTACTGAGCAGACCACCTCGCTCTGCTCACATCCACACAAACCGTCCATGACTCACCAGACCAGGTTAATAAATGTGGCCTTCTCTACCCCATTTCTGCTTAGTGGCCTGGTGCTGATGTTTAAATGGGCCTAAAAATGGGCTGATTTTCAGATGGCACGACGGCACCCTTCAGACAGGAAAAGCTGTACGTACGCCTAAGTTTTCCATAGCGCATTAAGCCCTTGCACATATGTGATGAAGGGACTGGACCTCAGCCATGAGCAGAGCAGGCTAGGATAACAGCGCAAATCGCAGATGTTCTTGTGACTCTAGGCCTCATTCTCAGACTGTTCTGGTGGACCTATGGACGGGGTTGGCCATGGGCTTAGCACAGGTAGTATAGCTCAGTGGCGACGTCTTGGAAGCAGGACAACACAGCGCGACACAGGTCGAATCCCAGGTCCGCGCTTAGAAACCTCTTCGGTTTTAAGCGCGTTATAAATAACCAATTATACTTCTATAGCTGGCATGCGGCTACCTTCCGGTGTGGGTAGTCGGCAGGCTGTCTCCTGGGACCAGCTTCTAGGATTGTGAACTATTCATTGATTGAACAGACACAACATTCTATGGCTTATATATTACATGACTATTCCCCCATGAGAATTTATCCGAGCGAGAAGGAACTGTCAAACAATGGACTCTTTTGAGAAGGAATGTGGGTTACTAAAGTCAAGATTCCTAGCCAGAGGCTATTCAGAGAAATGCGTGAAAAAAGCCATGGACAAGAGTCTAGTAATTACGCAAGAACAAACTTTAGTACCGATGACTAAATCGACCAAACAGACAACAGTTGGGTTCATCACCAAATTCAGCAGTGATCATAGAACTTTTAACAGAATCCTATCCAAACATTGCTATATCCTTAAACTGGATGAGAATATTGCAAACCATGTTGATGCGAAACCAAGGATTATTATTATTAACGAGCAGAAACATTGAATGATAAATTGAGCCCGTCAAAGCTACCAGACCTAGCCTTAGAACAAACAACAAACTGGCTAAAATCACCCAACAATGGATTCAAGAAATGTGGAGAATGTACAATGTGCAGGTATGCACACACGAAAACGGATACATTTAAAGGCACAAACAACAAGGTTCTAAAAATTGTACAACCTATAAATTCTATAAATTGTAAAACAAAGTATGTTGTATACGTCATCATATGTGTCTGCAACTTGGTATATATAGGCAGCACAATAAGAGATTTAAGGACCCGTGTACGAGAACACCTAGCCAAGATTGGTAGTCAAGACCCAAGATTACCCCTTGCCTGCCATTGGCAGGCAAAACACCAAATAGACAATAAGGCGAATATCAGATTCATAGGCCTCAAGAGAATCACACTAGGCAAAAGAGGGGGCAACAAAGAAAAGAAATGACGGCAGGCCGGGGCAAGAACAATCTGTAAACTGAACACGGACAATGAAATGGTGTCCTTTCTTTAATATAACTGCCTATAATATTGAATGTATTCTCTTTTGTACACACCTGAGAAACCCAACACATGTATGATTTTGCAGCATAATCTATTTGGTAATGTCAGCTGACAATAAGACTGTCTATTGGTCCTGAATGATACTCTTAGACCTCGGATTCCCATTGGGGGAACTACACTCGCAATCAACTATTTATTAATCGCACTACGTTGGAGCCCCATTTTTTGGTAATTAGTGTACCTACTATGAGGCAGTAACTAAGCTCCACTATCATATAATTACCAGACATGGTACATGATCGGACAGCATAATCAACAGGCAGCCCACATTTGAAACCATGAATCAACCAAGACATGGTTGTTAATTACTGAATAAACTAACATTTAGGTCAATTGGAAACTATATTCACAAATAAGCCATGCGCCTAAATCAACTGTGGTTATTTTTTCAAATTATGACTTTCTTTATATCCGTCTACACCCTGTAATATTGTGGCACCTCCCAGACGGCCTGGAAATTGACTGTATTTGACTGTATTTGAACGTTAGGAAGATTCGCTCACATGCCCTCTAATTGGGCTGATCACAATCTTTATCTATGAATAGTACAGCGACTCGAGACCCACAAAATGGCCGTCGCCATCACAATTGGGCCATCCAGGCTCCACACACCATTAAAGTATGTTGAGTTCTTTCCCAAAACATGGCCGCGATACCCGACACTGGTATCTATTGTACTAGACATTGAAGACGGACTCTTGTGAGTCTGTCGCTATGACAACCTTCCTGCAACAATATCTAGGTAGAGGACGCCATTCGGCACCCCCTCGAGTAAAGGAAGCGCGCGATCAAACGCGAAAACACAGCAGACAGGTAAGAGACCATCCGAAAAGTGCAGCTCGCGTTTGAAATGGCAATCTACTATTAATGAGTGAAATGTAGACGGAACGCTGCGTGACCATAATTATCAAAAGAAAATGTAACTTACAAGCTAATTGCAAACATTACGTTATTCAACAGATTTAAAGGCAACATCTAATCTAAATACTTACGTGATACTAAACTAACCTTAGAAGGCTTTTATCTGAGACTCAATAACGGCAATTAATGCGGAGAGATGAGAAATCAGTAATGTACAAGTTAACATGCACTATCAAGATATAACCAAGACATACAGTCTTAATCATGATATTTGTGTTCTTAAGGGATCCAACCCGGATAATGGCGAGCAGAGACGCTATATAAGTATTAGGGGCACACAAGACCATAAGGTAACATGTAATTACTTACCTATTCTTGGAATACACATGTGGACATTCAAAATGTTCTAAATCAATAGACTAAATCATCTTTCCCCCCCATCTCTCTTTTTCTCTTCCCATGTATCCTCCCCATCACCACCCCTTTTATGTGGCTTTGTTTTCAACTTTATATGCTTTTAATTTTCATTACATAATTGTATACGTTTCTCATGCTATTTCACAATGGTTATTGTATTTGTTCCAATGATGTTATTTTTGGGAATATGTCTTATAACAGTTTATATATTGACAACTCAGTTGAGCAGCCATGATTTGAAAAAGGCCTCAAGGAAGGCCGAAACACGTGTCATCAAGAAGGGCACCTCTTTGTAAATAATAAATCACTTTGCAACATATCTTTGGGCGCAGTCTCCATTCTGGGTCTACACTCTATATTCCCCCATGGGCGTTGCTAGGAGGGGGCCGAGGGGGCTTTAGCCACGGGTTCTTTGCTATAGCCCTGGATAGAAGCTCAGGGACAACAACCAAAAAGGCTAGCTAGCCCCGAGTCCCGACAGTCCCGACCTTAGCATATCCCCAGATCTTCTCCAGACCTAGCAACACCCCAGGCACTGCCACACCGATTACCCTGGGCACTCACTCTCGTTTCCGTAGTTGATGCCAGTCGCTACTCTCCAGACTTCAGAGGTGATGGGAAGGGGGAGATTGTAAAGGTGGAAATTAGAAGAACTAGTCCAAACTAAGGCAACATCTAGATCTGTTGCTTTCCATACCTATTTTGGACACCGTTCCCCAAGTAGAGGAAGCTTGGGTGAAGCAGGCTTCCAGAAATTCGTCCAGGAGGGCGAACATTCTCTGACCAAGCCTCTCACCTTTGGACATTAAGGAAATAGAATAGCAGCATCTAACCATGTCAAATAAAATAGGAATCTGTGTCCAGACTAAAGACACTGGCTAGTGCTAGCAATCATCTCACTTGGAGAACAGTGGCGAAGACCCAGCTCAATAACCTGGAAGTAGAACATAGCAGAGGGATTGCGCCCGCGAGCGCCGAGTGATGACATGCGTGCTGTCACTCCTTTTTCTGCACAGGTCTTTTATGCCATAACAGAACCAGGAGGTACGACAGGAGGGCATGTTGGTAGCAGAGGGGACACCCAAGTAACGGCAGAGAGCGAAGCACATGTGAGGTGGGTTCCATTTTTAAATATACAGCATCTTAAAAAGCAGTTTGGGGATTGGAGGGAACCGGATGTAAAAGTACCTTTAAACCTGGAGTAGCGTTGCTGAGAGTAAAATGGACCAGGATTAATCTCTGGCAATGGGGATTGTCATACAAGAGCATTTAGGAGCTAATGATTAAGAGTAGTGTATTTCTTAACACTACCTTATTTCAAACAAATCTATGTATGATCAAAGTGTCATGACTGCAGTTTATGTTGCGACCCAGTCAATCGGACGTGTAAGGAAGCCTCCATCCAGTGCCAAGAAAATGGTCGAAAGCCTGTGAATTAAGGGACCCAAACTGTGCAAGGCTTTTAATCCAACACTACGAAATCAACAGAGCCACCTTAACGTCAGAGTAATCATGAAAACAAGACTGCACAGGGAAGCCTTTCTGAGTGACATCCATGGAAGTTTGGCGCTACGGAATATAGGAAGTTCTAACTGATTAGGCCTTTGGTTAAGTGTGGGCTGTCATGATGAATGATTAAAGAAGTTTTTGGCGGCATCTAATTAAAGATAATAAGACCAAACGCAATACCACCCACCTCCTTACCCACTCACTCTGTCCCTCTCCCTAGATCCACAGGCTCTACAACACATGTCCTCATCAGCCCTGTGTAAGATCTCCCTTAGTCCTCTGGCCTATTGTGGGTGATAAAAACAGAAACGTAACCATCTACACCACACCTAACACACACCGCTCACGCGACACCATATCTCCTTGTCTTTTTTAGTAGTTGTGTTCCACATAGAAAAACGGTCGCACAATGACATTGAAGTATAATGAGAAAAACCTTAGATAAATAAATAGTCCTACACTAATCCACATTCAGTTGAATACATTGAAACAGTGTCTATTAGGATAGCTCCAAAACAACCTCCTAGTTCCTTTTTGTCAGGAATTGCCATCCGGTAAGCGCATAGAAGCCCAGGCTTTTTTAAAATTTTTATTAATAAAATGATGTGGTTACTTCCATCTCAAGAAAGGGGTCTGCTAATCGGAACCCCCTTCAGAATGCTCCACTAAAGGTCATGGGTCCGCCTTTTGACAGATGCGGTTAAGAGCAAAGTCAATGCAGACAGAGGTTGCATTTATATCTGCACTATAAACCGGAACCATAATAATGATCATAAACTACTTTCTGGTGGCTTGGTAATTTTGAAATAAAAGCCATGCATAGGTTTTGGTATGGTGGCTTGTTCAATTAAAGAAACGTCTGATTTGTAGAATGCACAGGACAACATTGCCAGTCCAGGCTAGCTATGGAAGGGTTGTGTCTTGTGTGCATTCTAGTCAGAGTGCCTGTCCATGTGCATCATCCAGCAGGACAATGGGCAGGAAGATCGCACCTCTCTTTGATACTTTGTGAGGCTGGGTAACACCTTTCACCAACCACGCAGCTCTCAACAGGAGCCTCCTGGCAAACAAGCTTCAATGTGACATACCCTAAACAGAAGGGGCAGTCTCATACATGGAAGGTGCATACCAAAGGGCCTCTGAAGAGCAGGCTTAGAAGGGGGGGATTAGACAGTCTAACAGAGCAGAATACAATAGAGGGAGGGTTCGTCCATCCTGGTTTTCTGTGGGCTTCTCTCTCCTTCCTGTCTCCAACACTTCCTGTAAAGTAAAGCACTTTGGGTATGATGTAAGAAGGCAAAGGTCACTTCCCACGGATGGACTCCTTAAAGCAAGCTTGCTTTTACCCATTCCTAGGTTGCCTTTTGCCTTTATAAGAAAGGGTTCTCCCGCTACATCCTTGATTTATTTTGGGTCTTCAATGACTCCAATGAGAATTTGGTTGGTCCCGGTTGGTAGAGCAGTCCTTTTCAAAGTATTCCAGTTGTGAGGTGAAGGCATGTGTTCCAAGGCAGAATAAAGCTCTGCTCCTTATGCATCTGCAGGGCATATTGGTAGTAAACTGATTTTGGAACAAGACCTGCCCGTCTACCAGCTGCACTAGTACCAGGACCACTTTGTGGAGGTGAAGGGCTAGTGCAAGTGCAAGCTAGCTTCCACTGGGTTGGAAGCGAAGAGAACAAGGACCAATCTTGTCCCTCAGCCCCTGGACTGTGACTCACCGCAATAGAAGAAGAAAAGTAGCTGGTTTTCTGCATTCCATGGTGTTGAACAGTCATCGAACCAGAGTCGATGACTGTTTCGAAAGACCAGGACTGGTGGTGCTGCATTTGGTAATTCTTCAAACCAGCTCGACCCCACATTGTACCAACCAGAGCATATTACTCATCCGGCTCGAACCACCATATTTTCATTGCGGACGACTTCGAACTGCCACATCTCGAATAACGTGTTGAACCACCAGCATCTTTGCATCGGCACAAGCTCGATTGTCGAAGCGACCATGGTGAACTCAAAGAATTGCAATGCTGAACGCCGCCTTTGAACTGCACAGGGCTACTGCTTCGAACAGACTCGACTCCAGCTCGCCACTTGTACCAGCACAACTCACTGCATCCAAACCTGGCACGATCTGCAAAAACAGAATCCTGAAGCCGGATTCGACGCCATCAAACTGCCAAGAACTGAGAAAGGTCCTCCCATTGAGAGAAACCAGCTCCCTTTGTATACTTTTGGGACTCTAGAGACTGCTAAACCACCCATGGGCACCTTTCTGCAACAAGATAGCCTTTTTGGTAACTTTCTGATCTATTACCTTTCACCCGTGCTACATTACCCAGGGCACTTGCATCATCTATAATATGCATATTCTGTGTTCGTTCCACAGGGATGGCTTTCTGGTAGAGTTTTTAATGGACACTTATTATTGTATATGGTGCGTTTAAAGTATATATATTTTTCTAGAATCTTGATTGCCCATTCCTTTATTTTGGATTGTTGCATCGTTGCTGTTTGGGTTGCTACAGTCAGTGCATTCACACCCCTTAAAGATTATATTCTGGCCACAGCCCACATTAACATTAAACCAAGAGTCTATCTCTTGGCTGTGACCGTTTCACCTCTATGATTGCGATCACTGTTGGTTTGTAGTAGTGTGACGGCTGAGTAGGCCGTTTAGCCACTACTCAAACGTGTACTCCTGCAGGGCAGTAGTCATTTCATCACAATTAGCCTCAGAGCATAGTGACGCCATCTCACTGTGGAGTGGAATGGAATGATGTAATAGATTGGAGAAGTATGCCTATGAGTCTATATAATTATCACGAGATAGCATTAATTGGTATAACCAGTCCCAAATCACCACTTGACAATGGAATACCATGCCTGGGAATATAAGCAACTCAAGTCAGTTTGGCCACGTGTTGACTTACCCCTGATTTCCACAGGATGCATCCATAACCCGATGCAGAGAATAAGGTTTACAAGGATTTTGACAGACTGGTCAAGAACAGCAGCAGGTGAAGGGCATGATTTTTTAGAGGTGAAAGGGTCTGAAATAAAATGTATATTCATCTGGGATTGAAGGTGTACAAAACCGAACTGAAACCTGACTATTTTAAACAAGCTTTAGGAAGGTTCTAATATTGCAGCAACCAGCATCTTACAATCTTCAGCCAGACGCATGATTTGCAGTTATTGGAATAGTCTCCCATGTGGATTTTTACAAATACTAAAAAAGTGGTAGACAGTCAGGGAGATACGAATAAAAAATACTAACATCTCTGTATAGGAGACTACGGTAGGAACAATTATAAACAAGCATTGGCAATGACAACAGTTTGGGTGTTTGTGTAGGCATGGGAAAGGCACTGCCAGACACTGCCGTAGTGGTATTAACTTGACACTGACGGGTGCAGGTGCAAAATAGTCTGAGTACCTGGGCATCTAATAGCATCTAATAGCAATGCCTGGCAAATACCTACTACTTATGCACAAGTCAAAACTGTTGGCTTTGCCAGTGCTTGTTTTTAACAGGACTTCAGTGAAGGAAACATAGTGTTTATAAATCGAGTGACTGAACGTAGACCTGTTTATAATATCATTAACTCTCAGAAGACTGCTTTGAAAAAACTCTAGTAGGCAAGTAAGAGTACACACGTTTGATGGTAAGGTCTGAATAAAGCGAGCTCAAAGAATTATAATGAGGAGGTATTTTGGCCAGGGAGTGGCAGGTACTGTATGGGAATGGCTATAGGGATTAGTATGGTGATAGGTAGTCAATGGGTGGTAACACTTGTGTATAGGCGTGTTATAAATGCCATATATCGTAATACCTACAAGCTTTGTTTCCCTCATCATATGCCATTTCTCCCTATCTGTACTCTAATGCAATAGTTTCAGCTTATAGTTGGAGCAAGCGCCACCCAATAGCCTAAACTAAAAAAGGAGTAGAAATACCAAAAGAGGTACTTTGATCTTTGATGGTTGCTAATCTTCTCAAAGTACATGGGTAAGGACTAAATCAGAGAGAAATAGATAGTTACAAACTGTATTACAGAATACCAGAATAAGATCAGAAAACTAAACGAGACACGAAGAAAGTAGGCTAGAAGGGAGAATGTTAGCCTACAGATGAGGCAACTGCAGTGTCCGCCATAGAGATTAGAATCAAAGTGTGTAATTTGACGATTCGCAAGGTGTCACTTCTCTCGAAGAGGGAGCCCTTTTCCATGAGGGTAAGGAGGTGCCGGCCGCTACCAAATAGTCCTCTTAGGGGTGGTTTAATGCGGGAAGACCTAATGGGGAGGGACTCCCCCTCTAGGCACAAGGACGATCACCTAGAGTACAGCCCATTGAGTAACGCCACACCCCAACATTCCATTCCCTATCCCCCCACCCCCGACAGTCAGACCCATTTAATTGAGAGTAAACCAATGTATGTTTGTAACATATGGAATATAGCTAAAGCAAAAAGTACTAGGACAAAGAAGAGCACAAGAGACCTGAAGATGACTGACTGTGCTAGAACTGGTACGAGGTGGCTCAGAGGAGGCATGAAGATCAAGTTGTCAACAGAAACAAAGGACTTTGACAATCTCCCAGGACGGGACTGGCAATACTGTATAAGAAGAGATGATGGACTAAAACATGTCAAGCCCAGCCGGGAGAGGCAACAGGCGTGAAACCAGCAGGAGTTTCAAATGCTGTAAGCAGACCGGACTCTCAGAAGAAAGCCGGCGAAGCTGAAAAGGGAGTTCTCCGTGGGTCCAGCTGGAGCAGACCCAAACGCAAAGCAGGAGAGAAGAGCCAAGCAGCAGAGCATGGAGCTACCACAGTGCTGTTAAAGCCAGAGGGAGAAGGGGAGAAGTCCAAAGAATCGGCGAGTCAGACCCCCGTCCCAGGAAGTTCCAGTGGCAAACCACATTCCCTCCAAAGGTACTGGGAGATAAGAGAGACAAGGAGGGGACTCCAGGGTGGAAGAGAGATGGGTCGGGTACCCTAACAATTGTGTACCTAGCATCCGAGGAGAGCTTTCTCATCGCAGTGGCAACATTAAGCCCACTGACCACCAGAGACGGGTCAGGGACCATAGCCATTACAAACCATGCATCCGAGGAGAGCTTCCTCATCGCAGTGGCAACAGCAAACCCACATAATACCAGAGAAGGGTTGAGGACCCTAAACAGTGCAAACTGAGTATTGGAGGAGAACTTCCTCATCGCAGTGGCAGCAATAAGCCCACTGACTAACAGTGAAGGGTCTGGGAACCCAACATAAGTAAACTTGGCATCCAAGGAGAACATCCACGCCGGGGGGGGACCAATATAAGCCCATTGAACACCAAAGAAGGATTTGGGACTTTGACCACACTAAGGCAGGGTGTAAAGTGTAAATCAAGCTGAAGATCACGAAAAAAGGCATTTTAGACACCAGGAGAAGAGAGTCAGTCTCCTTGTGAGGAGGCTAAAATCATTGGAACATACTTGAGAGACGCTAGGGGAAGGGAATCAATCACCCTGGTCTTATTTTGAACTGAACAGACCAACACCAGGAGAAGGGAGTCATTCTCCTGGTCCAGAACTGTGAGTTTTGCTGAAGATGTCAGGTGAAGGGAGTCATTCCCCTGGCTTTACTGTAAAGACCAATATCAGGAGAAGGGAGTCGTTCTCCGGGCCTAGGACAAGGAGTTGTGTAAAGGATGTGTGAGACCTGCAAGCCAGGGGAAGGGAGTCACTCCCCCTAGCATTCTTGTTGCAAGAGAACATTATTTTAAACACTATCAGAGTATCAGGGGAAGGGAGACATTCTCCTGGAGAAGGAACTTTCTGTTGGATTATTCTTTCTTTGTAGTGTAAGGGCTAAAAGTAGGTCGTGGCCCAGGACAGTGGAGTTTGATTTGGTTAAGCATTCTGACAGATCCGTTCGTATTAGTTTTGAGGCAGGGAAATCCCTCTTAGAAGATGGGGATAGTGAGGTCCTTTTTATGCACATGTAAAGATTTATAACCACCGCCATGCCACCATTGTGTCAGCTTCATTCTTTGCCACCCTTACAGTAAAAAAAGAACACAGCGGAGAAGCAAGCAAACTTAAACCAGAGTACACTATTGCCCCAAGAATGGGAAGAAAAATGTTCCAAGTTTGCAGCACTCATTTTTAGTTGTGGCTATTCAATTGTGTAAGGAACTCATGGTGGCAACAGTAAAGACAGGCACAATTGATCACAGTTCAAGGATATTTATTAAACTGTATGCATGGGTGAGAAAAATGCCTAAACTAAACCGAAAGCTAAGATGGGAGCAAGCTACGACCATCAAATAATAAGGCAGTCCAAGCGTCCTGTCAAATAAAAAGGGCCTATACTAAAAAACCTATTGCCCATCCTTACCACTAAGTTACAAAAAGAGTGTGGGATATTTTTCACCAGAAAAGAAAGAAGTCTTCACAAAATGATAAGTCGGGATGGCATGGTAGGGTCTCCCTTCCCCGCGTTTTTAGCACGGGACAAGGCAGGCTTTCGAGCACAGCACACTCTTGGGCCTCTCCAACACGAGGTTCACAAGTCTATTTCACAATAACAGAACCTTCAAGGGTCAAGTCTCTTTTCTCAAGATATCTTGCCTTAGAAGGCCTGCTGGATCAAGACAACAAATGAAAGTTCCTTTGGTGGTCTTGCACCTTGGGCAATTGCTCTTCACCCTTGGGGCCTCCCTCCGCTGGGCTCGGATCCTCTTTCCAAAATGGGCCTCACTCCGTCGGGTTCTCTACAGCCTTCTTTAACACAGTTCATGATTTGCTCATTTTCATCAGAAAGCGTGGGTTCCCTTTTCCTAGCTTTCCTTCAGCATCCCTCTGTCGGGTTCACACTTGCCTTATTCCACAGTTTACAATCTCATCAGAAAGTGGGGTTCCCTTGCCCTACCTTTCTCTCTGGAATGGGTCAGAGACTTTCGATTGCACAAGGGATTTGACATGACGCTTGTAGGATCACTCGGACATCTCACGCCACCCTTTCCTAGGTCCTTCTGATACTTGCAGTTTCAACACAAACAAAAAGGGCCAGCGAGAGTCCTTCGAATGAGCACTCCTGCAGCACCTGACCACTTTCAGGTGGCACTTGTCTGGGCTTTACCCAAAAGTGTACACGTACACGCACACGCACACACACACACACACCCCACCACTGCGCCCCCCCTGCTTCTGGAGTCAAGGACGGTACCACGGTAGCCATCTGTTCCTCCACATGCCAGCTGGGACTCCCGGTCTTATGAATTCCCTTTCGGAGGCTTTGCAGGTCTGAGTTGAAAAGAACAATGGCAATTCCACCTTCGTCGTCCCTCCAAGTCTCGTAGCCTTTCTCTTCCGTTTGAACTGCCGGTCCAGTACAGCTGTGTCCTCGTGCTTTCAGCCTTGCTCATAGTGTGCCCTCGTGCTCTGCCTTTTCTCCCTGTGGGGAAGGTAAAGGGCCATCAGGTGTGCGTGGTTATTGTCAATTGCCTGACCCCTGTGTGTTAGGACATGTCAGGTAAACGGTTCTGGTGTTAGTCCATTGTCTGTTACGGTGTAAGAAAGTGTTTGTGTCAGAAAAGGGGGTGGGGGGTAGAGCTTCTAAATGTCCTACAGGGTAGGGGGTACTGTGTAACGCCCAAGGGTGTCCCACATCCACTTGCCAAAGACCCATCATCCAGGTGATCCTCCTCCACTGGTACACCCCCAGGCACTGGATCCAATAGCAATGGTGATGTCCTGGCCACCTGGATGACAGAACTCCGGGGACTAGCGGGTGAGACACCTTCAGGTTTCTCACAATGGCTAATGTGAAACTACTGCACTGCAGTATAGCTGGGAGGGAGAAGACATGTGAAAAAGGACATACAGTTTATGGGTATTTGGTTATTTACCCACCCATCGACTGCCCAGGACCATGCTCATCCCCAAGGCCGTTCCCACCCACTGCGGCCCCTCCCCTCCCAAACCACATTATCCTGTGATCTCTTTGAGCTAGATCTAGCAAGCAGTAAAATCAAACTTTGGCCTGCCTGGATTATTTTCCAAGTAGTCTGCTGGTAAGCTAATGACTTAATTGCAGTTGTAAATGCACCACTGGCAAAATAAAAAGGTTGTATTTGCGTGTGCCTTCAGCCACTGAATTCACATTGGTTTCCTGGAGTGCTAAAAACAAGCACTGACAAAGCCAACAGTTTGGTTTGTATACTGGTATTACGTAGGCATTGTCCAGGCACTATGAGCCTATGTCAAGCTAATCGTACCCATTTTCAGCCTTTACCATCTCATAGCCAGATAGTGCAGTTATACAGTGCCTGGTAAATGCTTATTCCATGTAGACACAGAAGAAAAAAGAAAAAAACTGTTGGCTTTGGCAGTGCTTGCTTGGGCTATGCAGTAAATCACAGTACTCCCGGTTAACTAGAGAGAGTAGAAGAACAAGTTACTTACCAACTGGTAACGTTCTTTTGATTGGATGTTCCTCCAACGTATTCCTCATCTTAGATGTATTCCATCCAGCTTTGCTGCTCTTCGGAAATTTTTTCGGCAGAGGGCGCCGTGAGTCGATGTCGAGTCGATGGTCCCTCGAAGGCCTCCGTCGAGGGTGACGTCATCGGGTGTATAAGTAGCATGCACGGCGTCCGTTGGCCTCAGTTCTGTTTTTCCCCTTTTTATCTTTGATTTTGTACTGTGTAGATTGTGCCGGCAGACAGGTATCAGCCTTGCGAGAGTTGAGTTGGCAATAACCCGGAAAAATCTACAGACCTACCTGTAGTTTTCCTCTCTTTTCTCGCAAGGCCTTCCCCGTCATCGCCTGAGACTTCGTACAAGCCTTCATGTCGTGTCCTTCTCCGAGGCACCACAAACACTCTCGGTGCGGGTCTGTGATCGACATTTTTGAACCGCACAACTTGCACTTTTTGAAACCCGATCTCGGGGTCGTGGTCGGCGTCGATGACGAGGACATATTCGTTTATTTACTATTCTTCACAGAAGTCGAGGCGCGCCGAATCTCCGAAGCAACATATACTGCGGAAAAACGGAACTGAGGCCAACGGGAGCCGCGCGTGTTACTTATATACCCGATGACGTCACCCACGACGGAGGCCTTTGAGGGACCATCGACTCAACGACGTCCACGCACGGTGCCCTCTGCCGGAAAGTTTTCCGAAGAGCAGCAAAGCTGGATGGAATACATCTAAGATGAGGAATACGTTGGAGGACACAATCCACTCGAATAGGCAATTTTTCTACTCTCATATTTCAGGAAGAAGGGCTTTTTCACCTATTGTTAAACCCACCACAACATTGATGGTGTCCGATTGAACAGCTGTAAAAGACATCTACCACGCGTGCTCGGCGACGCGCTGACTTCAGGCGGTGCTCCTGCAATCACAGTAATGGGCTCTGCCACAGGTTGTCACTCCAGATCACTGCTCTATCGTCCCACCTCAGGAACACTACCCACCTCAGCGAGGCTGCCAACGATTGTAAGGGCAAAACACCAGGCAATGTCATTTTGAGGGACGATCATAGATCTGCTGAGTGGAAAGAAACAAAGTAACAATGCTGTGTTGACCCCATTCACCAAGGCAAGCTTCAGAGGATTGTCGTTCACATTCAACGTCATGCAAACAAGTGGAATGGCTGAAACTTATTCAAATAATCTGCATCAGTATTGACATTTCCAGAATTGGGCTACAATATTCAGGTGATGGAGGTCTCCCATTAAATATTAGGTTTAAATCCAGGAAGGTAGATTGTCTGCAAATATCTGCACATACAGGGAATGATGAAAAGACAATAGACTCCTTTTGTGCAATCATTCAAACAGACCGGCTGCAGGGAAGATAAGAGATGCTGCAAACAGCGTATAAATCCAATACATCTTTGAGATATTGGATCCGGGGTCCACACCGTGACCACAAAGTTAAGACATTGGGCCTCATTCCAACTATGCCAGTATCCTGGCAGTAGAGCCGCCAGGATACTGGCAAAAGTTGTTACCGTTTCAAACACCCAGTCCAGAGGCATTGCTGCCGGATTACCGGTCCCGGAGTGACTGTGAAAGTCCCCATTCATGGCGTCCCATATGACTCCATGATGGGATTTGCTTGCAAAGCCGATGTCAGTAATGAGGGCTTTTTTGTCGGTAGGGCTTCTGACTTACCTCGCCAGGAGCCAATCGGCAAACCCGTAGTAGGCTGGTCCGTTAAAGTGCCGATATCCATGAATACCAGCACTTTTTTACCAGATTGGCTGACTCGGAATGAGGCCCACTGTCTTGACTTTCCCTCTTTTGTGCAAACATTCAACCAATGAGAGGCTAGGAATATCCATGACAAACAAGGGAGAAGTACTTGGTAATGCTCTACATGTCCATGATGATACTTAGCCAAGGTGGTGCGAGAGTTGCGAGTTCAACACTCCCGAGTATTCCAGCAAGCAAGGTCAACCAATAAAGTCGCTTCGGCCAAACTGACAAGTATCTTACAATCTCTTTCAACACCCCGCCTTTTCTTATGCCAGGAATAGTACTCACGAATCTTCGGGTTTTATCAGGATGTTTGTAGAGGAGAGAGACGTCCCCCCGGGAGTCCAGAGACCGCGAGTAGTACTCTGTGCACCCAGGGGGCCACCCCGTGGGAAACCCTCGCGGGGAAGAAAACCCAGAATCAGACAGGTTCCGATTGTGAATAGTAGTCCGCAGGATTCAATGAAGAGTAGAATAGTAAGCTTGCTGTTCGATTGAAGACTGGATGCTGAGGACAAGTAATCCAAGGTAAGTTTCTGAGGAGGAACCCAACAATACCGGGAGAAGTGAACTGACACTCGAGAGACGAGACTCCAGAGGAAGAAGAGGAGAAAGAAACAAAGTGACAGCAGGAGGAGAGGAGCCGAGGGTAAGCTGATAGCGGAAGGAGGAAAGGAGCAGAGAGAGAAATGGAAAACAGAAGCTGTGAGCACAGGAGTGGCAGAAGCCAAAGCGGAGAATAAGATGCCGAGAGGGGCTAGGAGCAGCTAACACAGGTGGATGAGAAGCAGCGAACGGCCAGAATTTGGCAGACGCCGTGCCGAGGAAAGGTGCTGCGAGCAGCTAGAACGGCAAAAGCCGAGCTAAAGAAAGGGAAATGGATGCGAGTGAAAGGACTGCTGGAGAGTACAGAACCAAGGGTTAGGGAGCAATGCATACACGTGAAAGAGTAGCAACGCAGAGTGTGTTAGTGATTCAGTGTATAAGTAGGAGTGATCACGCGGAAAGCTGAGTACGAGAACTAGACCTGCACTGTTAGGTATTGGAAACGTTATCCAACAGGCGCCATCTTGAATTCCACTGGGTGCGCCGAGGATGGTGAATCTTACAGTGTTTCCAAAGACTTCTAGGGGTTTTCCTAACAGTATGCCCCTCCCGTGGGGTGGAAGGTCCGGGTTTCCACGGTTGAGACCTGTGGAATCGGCGCACCAGTGTAGGTGCATGAACTGCAGAAGCTGGTTCCCAAGTCCTGTCAGAAGGTCCATATCCTTTCCAATCTAGGAGATATTGAAGAACTCCCCGATGGTATCTGGAGTCCGCTATGGCTGATACTTCATATTCTTGTCCTTCAGAGGAGTCAATAGGCAATGGTTTGTTTCTATCTTGCCTTTGGAACCTGTCTGAAACATTGGCCTTTAACTGAGAAACATGGAATACATTATGTATCCTAGACCAAGGAGGTGGTAACTGAACGCGATATGCCACCTTCCCTACAGCTCCGGAAACTGTAAATGGACCAAAAAATTTGGGGGACAGTTTAGTAGGTATCAGTCTCTTTGGGAGGTATCGGGAGGACAACCATACCAAATCCCCTTGATGGTAAGTGGGTTCTTGGGATCTTCGCTTGTCAGCTTGTTTCTTAGTCTTTTCTTGTGTTTCCTTGAGAGCTGTACGGGCTAGGGCATGTCCAGACTGAATATTGGCCACCAATTCTTCTACTGCAGGAGAGTTGGTAATTCTGGGAGGAGTGGTAGGGATTATTACAGGATGATATCCGTAGGTACAGTAGAAGGGAGACATCTTGGTAGCAGAGTGTTGAGAATTGTTGTATGCTATTTCCGCATAGGGAAGGAAGTCGTCCCAGTTGTCTTGGGTAGCCGAAATGAAGCATCTAAGGTATTGTTCTAAAGACTGGTTCAGCCTCTCTGTCTGACCGTTAGATTGTGGATGATATCCAGAGGTCAGATCTCTTTGTATTCCTAAGGATTGGCATAGATTCTTCCAGAATGTCGATATATATTGTGGTCCCCTATCGGAAATGATGTTTTTGGGGAATCCATGCAATCGGAATATTGTCCGTAAGAAACAGGAGGCCCTCTGAGCTGCTGTTGGGAGTTTTTTCATGGGAATAAAGTGTGCCATCTTGGTCATTGAATCCACTGTCACCATTATCGTGGTATTATTATTTGAAGGTGGTAAGTCTACAATAAAATCTGTAGAGATTTTTTCCCCAAGGTTGGTCGGGTAGAGCGGGTTGGACCAGTTTTCCTACTGGGAGCCTCCTTGGTGTCTTTTCTTGCAGACAGATGACACACGAAGAAACGTAGTCTTTAACGTCTGCAGATAAGGTGGGCCACCAAAAATGACGGCTGATCAGTTCTTGAGTGTTGGCTATTCCTCTGTGACCTGCTACTCTGTGATCGTGGCACATGTGTAATACTTGTTGTCTTAGGTTTTCTGTAGGTACAAACAGATTAGTGCAAAAGTAATATAGACCATGTTCTTCCTGAAGCTGGTATTTCTGGATATCACTATCTTTTATGTTTTTCATTTGACTGCAGACATCTTGGAGAAATGAAGAGACTACAAAAACAAAGGTAGTTTGCGGAAATATCTTCTCCTTTACTGAATTGTCTTCTGTTTGTAGACTGCGAGACAAGGCATCAGCCATTTGGTTACAGGTGCCTGGAATGTGGGTGATCTTAAAATCAAAAGAAGAGAAGAAATAGGCCCATCGGGCTTGGCGGCTGTTTTGGCACTCGAAATTCTGAAGGACTTTAAGGTTCCGGTGGTCGGTTCTGATAGTTACGGGATGTCTTGCTCCTACCAGAAGATGTCTCCATTCTTGGCATGCCTTCTTAATGGCGAGCAATTCCTTTTCCAGAACCGTGTAGTTTTGTTCCGAGGAAGTCAAGGTTTTCGACATATAGGGAATGGGATGCTCTTTGCCGCTAAGAGAAGTCTGTTTCAAGACCGCTCCTATAGCTGAATGAGAAGCATCAGTCTCTAGAAGGAACGGTTTGGTTTGGTCTGGCAATCTAAGGATGGGAGCGGATGAAAAGGCAGACTTAAGTTCGTCGAAGGCTTGTTGTGTTTCCGTAGACCACACGTATTTCCTTCCTTTCTGTAGAAGTGTAGTCAATGGTTTGATGACTTTGGAGAAGTTGGGTATACATTTCCTGTAGAAATTCGCAAAGCCAACAAACCTTTGGATTTCTTTGACTCCTTGTGGAGCCTTCCAATGCAAAATGGCTTGTACCTTGGTGGGGTCCATGGAAGCCCCTTCTTTGGAAAGAATAAAGCCCAAATAAGGAATCTTTTCTTGATGAAACGAGCATTTCTCTAATTTGGCGAAAAGGTGATTGTCTTGTAGGCGATGTAGCACCTCTGAAACATGAGAAACGTGCTCCTGTAGATTGGTAGAAAAGATCAATATATCGTCGAGATATACAATCAGTGAATGAAGTAATAAATCTGAAAACAAGTGGTCAACGAATCTTTGGAAAACTGATGGAGCATTGGCCAGGCCGAAAGGCATAACGTGATATTCATAATGCCCAAAAGGGGTGCGGAATGCTGTCTTCCATTCGTCTCCGTCTTTGATCCGAATTAAATGATAAGCGCCTCTCAGGTCCAGTTTGGTGAAAATGGAGGCACCCCTTACCGCTTCTAAAATATCTTGAATCAAAGGCAAGGGATATCGATCCTTGTAGGTGACCCTATTTAAACCCCTATAATCGATGCACGGTCTCAGCTCCTTGCAGTCTTTTTTCGGTATGAAAAACAAGGACGCTCCAGCGGGACTTTTTGATTCCGTGATAAGTCCGTTGCGTAGATTTGTCTGAAGATATTCCTTCAGGGCTTCCTTTTCGGGATTAGAAAGGGTGTACATCCTTCCAAATGGGATCTGTGCGTCTGGCATGAGATCTATACTGCAATCTTCTCTCCGGTGCGGAGGCAGTACCTTGAATTCCTCGTTAGAGAATACTTTACAGTACTTGTGGTAACATTCCGGTAACAATTTCAGATTTAGCACCACTGCATTAGAGTTCTGAGAGATTACAGGGGCATTGGAGGTGTGTATACCTGTTGCACCGTTGTGTTGACATGTGGAGATACAGTATTCTGATCCCAGAAACATGGTTCCAGCCTTCCAATTGATATAGGGATTGTGTTTAGCCAACCAAGGTATTCCCAGGATTACCGGGTAGTGAGCTGCCTTAATGAGATCAAAGATCACCTCCTCTTCATGGGAAGATATCCTCATTGTGAGGACGGAAGTATTGGCTCGTATGGGTCCAGAGGATAAGGATTCTCCATCTACTCCGACTGGGACAGGTAATTCTTTAGCCATATGGGGTATCTTGTTCTTGTAAGCCCAATCGGTATCCATAAAAAGACCCGCTGCCCCGCAATCTACAAGAGCTGGAACGTTTTCGAGGGACCCGTCATTGAATCGGAGTGTTACCGGTAAAACCACCATTTGTGTTGAATTAGCCACTCCGTTGAGGGAACTCGGAGTCCCATGCACGTTCATGGTTCCCATTATGAACGGGTGAAGGCGTTTCCCGAACGGCGGGGAGGGACTAGGTTACAGTCCTTCAAAACATGCTTATCCGAACCACAGTACATACAGAGACCCAGAGAGCGTCTTCTGTTTCTCTCTTCTGAGGTAAGAGGACCTCTGGTGATTCCTATTTGCATAGGTTCTTCCTCATGGGTTCGTGAGTTCTTGGCAAATTCGCTTCTTACAGTTGGAGGAGGTCCTTTGGCTTTTCCCTTCTTCCTTTCTAAATTCCTTTCTTGGATTCGGTAATCCATCTGTAGAACGAGTGTAATCATCTCTGCGAGGTTATGCGGGCGAGGTACCCGAGACAGTTCGTCCTTCAAGTCTTCGTTTACGTTTCTCCTAAAAATAGTAATGAGGGCGTCATCTGCCCAGGCCGTTTCATGTGCCAGTTGCTTGAACTGTGTGATGTACGCCAGAATTTCCATTGTTCCTTGTTTCAGGTCTAAGAGGTTTTCTTGTGCAGAGACCACTAATTCTCTGCGTCCAAACATGGCCTGTAGGCTATGGGAGAACCCGGCTAAAGAGTCTAAGTGTTGATTATTAGTGATCACCAGGGGTGTGGCCCAAGCCAGAGCACTCCCAGAAAGGTTGGATATCATGAAGCTGACCTTGGATCGGTCGTTAGGAAAAAAGGCCGGTTTCAATGTAAATTGTACCGTACAAGAGTCAATAAATTCTTTTAGCTTCTTTGGATTGCCGTCATATTTCCCCATAGGGAGGGGTCCTGGAGGCAGTTCAATTCTTGAGTGTACTACTTGGCGAAGCATGGTGTTTTCATTGCGCAGGGTTTGCATTTCGGTATTGAGATTATGTACAGCTGCTACGAGTTGCTGTATCTGTTGCTCCATGATTTCTATTTTATGGCGTTGCTATCTCTTACAATCTCTTTCAACACCCCGCCTTTTCTTATGCCAGGAATAGTACTCACGAATCTTCGGGTTTTATCAGGATGTTTGTAGAGGAGAGAGACGTCCCCCCGGGAGTCCAGAGACCGCGAGTAGTACTCTGTGCACCCAGGGGGCCACCCCCTGGGAAACCCTCGCGGGGAAGAAAACCCAGAATCAGACAGGTTCCGATTGTGAATAGTAGTCCGCAGGATTCAATGAAGAGTAGAATAGTAAGCTTGCTGTTCGATTGAAGACTGGATGCTGAGGACGAGTAATCCAAGGTAAGTTTCTGAGGAGGAACCCAACAATACCGGGAGAAGTGAACTAACACTCGAGAGACGAGACTCCAGAGGAAGAAGAGGAGAAAGAAACAAAGTGACAGCAGGAGGAGAGGAGCCGAGGGTAAGCTGATAGCGGAAGGAGGAAAGGAGCAGAGAGAGAAATGGAAAACAGAAGCTGTGAGCACAGGAGTGGCAGAAGCCAAAGCGGAGAATAAGATGCCGAGAGGGGCTAGGAGCAGCTAACACGGCAAGCCGTGTGGATGAGAAGCAGCGAACGGCCAGAATTTGGCAGACGCCGTGCCGAGGAAAGGTGCTGCGAGCAGCTAGAACGGCAAAAGCCGAGCTAAAGAAAGGGAAATGGATGCGAGTGAAAGGACTGCTGGAGAGTACAGAACCAAGGGTTAGGGAGCAATGCATACACGTGAAAGAGTAGCAACGCAGAGTGTGTTAGTGATTCAGTGTATAAGTAGGAGTGATCACGCGGAAAGCTGAGTACGAGAACTAGACCTGCACTGTTAGGTATTGGAAACGTGATCCAACAGGCGCCATCTTGAATTCCACTGGGTGCGCCGAGGATGGTGAATCTTCCAGTGTTTCCAAAGACTTCTAGGGGTTTTCCTAACAAAGTGTCAGAACTGTATGAAGACCGGTAGGAGGGAAGATAGCCCTGCTCCAAGCCACCTAAAAAGTCAATAAATCCTTGAGATATTGGATCAGCAGGACCACAAAAATTAGACATTGTCTTGCTTCCTTGTCCCCAGGGCTCATATCATAAAACGTAATGATTAATGCTGGATCATCCCTAGTCTCAGGGCCACGCATATCATATAGAAAAGGAGAGGGCGGTCATGGTGCCTGCACCAGCATACTTTATAAGCCACCAAAGAGTTTAAAAGAAATGGTTATCCCTGGTGAGATAGCTCAGGTGGGTACTACTGATTTGTTTTAGTAACCCCAGTGGGACCGGTCATGTAGGGATCCAAGTATTTAAAAACAAAATGTGCCCTTTAAATCTCCCCCCTTATTAAATGTATACATATATTTTGTATTCCAATTTACTGACTTTTTATATTTGAACCTCAGCCTGGAAAACATTTGTGTTCGGTACACACGCATTACAAATGTGACGTTATCTATTTTTGTGAGGGAACAGGGTTCTAACATTTTATTGGTTAAAATAAAAAGGATATGAAGAAGGCAGATTCATCAAGTGTGAAAATGCCAAACGGCACTAAAATGTAAAAACTGCAACCTATAAGTTAGAGGTAGAATATAGTGTGTATAAACACACACACACACACACACACCAAACTACCCCCTGCCCCCGACCTCCGCAGGACAGGGCTTGCGTTGTCCTTTAAGGCGGACGGCCCAAAGCTGAGGAGAGTGTTTGCAGGCAACAGCCTTGTCCTTTGTTCAGAAACTCTAACACTTCCCACCTAGGAAGTTTGCTGGCAGAACCTAGCAGGGCACACAGTGTGCTGGCTGTGTACCAGTTCTGGAGCTGCTGGATGGGTCCCCCAGAGTCAGGTATCTCCCTCTGTTCCCTGGGAGATGTTTAGGGGAGGGATCTTGCTTCCCTCTTGACAATCCTGACCTTCCTTCACTGGCGGAAGCTGTAAGGCAAACTGTACCTTCAGACAGGGTCCAAATGAGTCCTTCTTACTCCTTTCGAAGTCGTCGGATGATCTGCTAAGTAAGGGGCTCAGCCGTCTTTTAAAGCCAAATGGGCACCAGTGATTAGTGCAGGCTAAACCTAGCTTAATGAACCAATCCTAGGTCCCCACCAACAATATTCTGTTATGCGTGAGGTCACAACCAGAGTGCTTTACATAAGGGGTGACAACATGTACTACTAAGTCCCACCCATCTTCCTGTCTCTTGTGGATCAAAGTGTCGCTCCGGTTAATTGAGCTCTCTGTGACTCCTGATCAAAGCGCAGGTCTCCCTTGAAGTTTGTGGCGAGAACAGACTTAGTCTCCATCAAATCACATACTACTTACCTCTGAAAGGGGGTTCCCTGCAGGGGTTACCTACTGTAAACAGTTGTCCCAGACATGACATTCACTGCCCTTCATATAGAGGGGTGGGAGCTAGCTTCAAGCTGACACATTGCCCATCAGAGATCTTGGTGTTTCCTGTCCCTTGTGTTAGTTCTTTGACCAGGCCTCTTTGCAGCCTTGTTTTCATTGAACTCTTATCAATATGTGCTGCCACCACACAGAACTTTGACAATAGAACAGGGCGAATCAATGGAGCCTTTGATATTTTAATTAGGTTGGCCATGGCCGGGAGAAGGTGATGCTTTCCGTCTTCAGAGATGCTTTGATGTACCCGTGGCTGTCACATTCCAGCTGAACATAACAGGAGGACTGCACCTGTAGGCTCGTGCCCCCCAGAATACACATGACTATGTGTTTGTTGTGCAGTGAGCAGAGGAAAATGTGTGCAGATTAGACCCACACATTTTCTGAGGTTGATCTCCCATCATTCATTTTAATTACAAAACTTCAAAAAAGCCCAGGCAACCACACACTGCCTGTTTGGATGGTCTTATTCCTCACACCCTGCAACCACGGCTAACAGGATGATCCCAGTTCCAGAAGAAGTCACGTGGGTAACCCAGCAACTGAATGCCTGGACCCTGTGCCCCTGTGGGCCCAGACATAACACATGTGGCATGCCTTTGCTGTCGCTTGGGGAGTCACTATCGCAGTAGTACTCCAAAAGCAGGCGTGCTTAAAAGCAGCCTGAATCCAGGCCTGACAACTTTCTAGATTATAATAGGCAAACAAATAGCAGAAAAAACATATATTCCAAAACGACTCGATGGCCTTTTAAAGATCCAGCATAAAATGGCATGTTAAGCGAATGCCGTTTAGAAACAGAGCACCCAGTTTAGTTTGAATCCAGTACAGCATTCGTTTGAAGTGTGAAAGGAAATTGAGACACTTGAGAAGGTAATGAAAATGACTAATCAGGCTCCAATGATAAGGTAAACATGACATTATGAATGTAAAGAGGGCACAGGTCATTAGGCGCAACTTTTGACATAGAGAGGTGGTGGGTGGAGTCTTTCCATGTGTGTGTGTGTGTAACTGTCACTTAGAGTGATAACATTTTTAAAATGATGACCGTTTATCGGGGAGTTTTTCTTTTTGATATGACCTTAAAACTAAAATGGATAGAGTTATTATCCACAGATGAAGTCAGGCAGACATTTACCAACCAATTGAAGTAAGATCACTCTATGCCCAGATCTGTGCATAGTGTGCCCAGGCAATAAAATACGGTCAAGGTTAGAACACTGTCAGGGCGTGCCCCACAAGCCCCTTTTATCGTGCCAAGTCCACGCAGTACAAACCACGGAGTTGGTAAACACAGTCTACCATGGGCAGCTGGTTCATAATGGATATGCAAGCGTCGCCACTCCAATTGGTGGGACTCTCGGCACCCACCAAGTAAATTGACTGTAATAATTTGCATTATGGAACACTCGCTCTATAATGCAAATGCAGACTTTGCATTTCAAAAGAATGTAAAAACATTCAGATGTTATGGTGTCTAAGGCCCTGCACAGTGCTGTGAGTGGGTTGGGGCCATCAGCTGCCGAGACCCTTACAAGTGGGCAGCACTGATCATGGTATTGGGGAGACCAGAGAGTCAGGGATGAGATGTCATGGCCTTCATAGTGCTCAACAGGCATAGGAAAATCCTGCCTGCTGAGCACAATGAAGGAATCTTCCATCCTCCCTATCCTGTCAGTCTCTGGTGGATGGGTGGCAAAATGCCAACCTCACCACTGGCCTGATTTCAGAGTAGATAGAGAGAGGGCTGAAGGGCAGCTCGACCTCTGAACCTGCTACATGAGGCAGAGTCAGTGACACTGAGGAGGGAGGACGCCCATGCAGCGTGTGTGTATGAAGTATTCTGGTGTTAGAATGCATGCATGCATGGGCAAGTGTCCGGGTTGCTCTGCTCCGTATGAGTGCAAGGATGAGTAGGGGTAAAATTCGCCCACTCAGCCCTCACACTTCTATAAACCAAAACACAATCATAAAGATAAAACAGGGATCATTAACAGACATACCTCCTTCATTTAGAAATAAAAGCAAACAAAGACCGCAAAGTCTTGTTTCTTTAGAAGCTGCACTCCCATCCAGTTACGAAATCCAATAGCATCCAGCAATAGTTGCCCAACGAGGAATTCAATCATGGGGAACCAACAGCAAACAACTGCACAGGAAGAGTTTGCTTAAAAAGTTTAGCTTTATTTAAGAAATATTGCAGTAAAAAGCGGCTTCCCAGTCGCAAAGGAGGCTAACTGACGCGTTTCGCCACACTCCTGTGGCTTGCTCACAGTAACTCTGCCCTGTTGTGGGAGCTCTTTTAACCCATGACACTACAGCAGACATAGAAAAGGTCACTTATACAGATGCTGTTTTTACATTCGCCCATCTTTGAAAGTGCAAAGTGCAAGTATATCACAGTATCTACATGAGTGAGATTCGTTCCAACACTGGCAAGTTTCACAGTAAGCTATCTAATATATTCAATCTAAATTCTGTAAAGGTTTTATAATGATTTATAAAATCTAAGTTTCAATGTTGCCAACATAATTTTTCGAGCAATGGGAGAATTGTACTAGTCGTCCTAGTGACGCTATATGTACTGGCATATAATTATCATAATCACATATACATAAATAAAATTACATTTTTCAAATCCATAAGCGAGACCATCAGGCTGAGATGAACAAGTTACTTCTTACCTGGTAACGTTCTTTCGATGGGATGTTCCTCCGATGTATTCCTTATCTTAGATCATTCATCTCCAGCTTGCTGGCCTCGAAAATATTTTCTCTGTAGAAGGCGCTGCGCGTCGACGTCCGCGAAGTTGGTGTCCCTCGACAGCCACCGTATCGGCGCCGACGTCACCATGCCCATAAATAGCCACGCCTGGCATCCGTTGCTCAGTTCCGTTTTGTAGCATAAGATAAGTCTTGCACAAATTGGCTATTGCTCTTGAAGGAGCGTGAGCTGCAACCACAAGGGAAGTATTACTGCGGGGATGGATGGGAGGGGCGATAAGGAATACGTCGGAGGAACATCCCATCGAAAGAACGTTACCAGGTAAGAAGTAACTTGTTCTTCGAAGGGATTGTGTCCTCCGACGTATTCCTTATCTTAGATAGACTCCCATAGCAGTGTCATGTAATTGGAGGTGGGAGTAAGAATGTCATGTATCCCTTTTAGGAATGGACCGAATGTAATACGGCTTTGCCAAATCTGGTCTCTTGACTAGTGGAGGAATCCAGGTTGTAAAATCTTGTGAATGTATGTGCGGACGACCATGTTGCAGCCGCACATATGTCTCGGACCGGTACCCCTCTTTGGAGGGCCGAAGAGACTGCGATACCCCTGGTTGAATGAGCCCCAAGATTCTGAGGGGGCTCTTTCCCTGCCAGTTTGTAACATTCCAGAATGGCCAAAATAATCCACCTGGAAATGGTCCGTTTTGTTATGGGTAGTCCCAACTTGTGACCTGAGTAGCCTACAAACAGTTGGTCTGCTTGCCTAATCCTAGCCAGTCTGCTGATGTAAAAGCTTAGAGCTCGCCTTGGGTCCAGCCTATGTAGCCTTTCTTCCTCTTTCCCCGGATGGGGAGGAGGGTAGAACGAAGGTAAGGTAATTTTCTGAGTGATGTGAAATTCAGAAACCGCCTTTGGGAGGAAATTAGGCTTCACCTGTAGGACAACTTTGTCCTTATGGAAAATAGTATGGGGGGGGTTTACAAGATAGAGCTTGTAATTCGCTCACCCTCCTAGCAGATGTTATTGCTACTAATAGGACAGTTTTAAGAGTGAGAAATCTCAGCGAACAAGAGTAGAGTGGTTCGAAGGGAGTACCCATTAGGAAATTTAAGACTAAATTTAAGTCCCATAAGGGAACTTGGAATGGTCTTGGAGGACAGACATTAGTTAATCCCTTGAGAAATTGAATTACTAAGGGTAGTTTGAAATACGATGGTTCCTCCGCAGTGCGCTTGAAGATTGATAGCGCCACGAGTTAGCCTTTTACAGTGCCAACTTGAAGGCCTGAGTTTGCCAAGTAGAGTAGAAACGATAACACTGATATTGTTCTCTCTACACCAGCTGCAAAATGTATTCCAACGGCAGCGGTATAAAGACTTTGTTGCTGACGTTCTGGCCGAAAGCAACACCTCCATGACGTCATCAGGGAGGTCCCAATCCTTGTACCTCAACCTTTCAAAAGCCAAGCGTGAAGGTTGAGGGTTATGTCTGGATGGAGAACCTGACCTCCCTTCTGCGAGAGAAGATTCTCTTTGAGTGGAAGACGGATTGGAGGGCAGATGGACATATCCAGAAGGTCCGGGTACCACATTCTCCTGGCCCAGTCCGGGGCAATTAGAATCATGGCTTTCCGGAATCTTCTCAACCTCCTGATCATTTGAGGAATAACAGGAACTGGTGGAAACGCGTAAAGGAGTGGAAACTCCCAGTCCACTACGAACGCGTCCCCTAGAGCTCCTCTCGGGGGAAATTCCCTTGAACAGAACAGATCGCACTTTCTGTTGGTACTGGTGGCGAACAGATCCACCTGAGGGGTTCCCCAAAGGGCGAAGATCTCTTGAAGGACTTCCTGAGCTAGCTCCCACTCGTGGGAGACTGTGCTCTGCCTGCTCAGAGCGTCCGCTGTCAAGATCTTCTCTCCGACTAAGTGAGCTGCCGATAGAGAGATTCCTTCCTGAATTGCCCAAAACCAGAGCTGCATTGCCTCTCTGCACAGTGGCAGTGACGCTACGCCTCCTCTTTTGTTGAGGTAGTGCATGGCCACCGTGTTGTCCGACATTATCAGGACATTTCTCCCCTGTACTGATAGCAGGAAAGCTTTCAGCACTAGTCTGATCACTCTCAGCTCTAACAGGTTGATGTGTAGTCTGGACTCCGATGGAGACCAACGACCGCTGATGGTCAAGTAGTTGGCATGGGCTCGCCACCCCGTGAGTGAGGTGTCTGACTACTTTTATCTCCGGCCATGGTTGCCAAAACAGTTCTCCTTTCAAGATGCTCTCTGGATATGCCCACCATTGAAGGTCGTGGGCTACCTTGTCCGGAATCCGGAGGAGATCTGTCATTCTTCCTGAGTATTGTGACCACTGGGTTCGTAGTGGCCACTGGAGAGATCTCATTCTCAGGCGAGCCTCTGGCACAAGGAAGATGCAGGATGCCATGAGGCCTAGCAATCTCAAAAAGTCAAAGGCTGGGAGATGGGCATTTTGAAACTTGTTGACCATCTGCAGAATATCTTGAGCCCTCACCTCTGGTGGCGAGGCTTTTCCCAGGGAAGTGTCCAGGACCGCTCCGATGAACTGGAGTCTCTGTGATGGTATCATCTGTGACTTCTTTAAATTGAGGGAGAAGCCCAGTTTGTGAAGGAAGTGGCAGACATAATCTAGCTGGATCTGAACTTGTTCCGAAGATACAGCTCTGATTAGCCAATCGTCCAGGTAGGGGTAGACGTGGATCCCTTCCCTCCTTAGACTTGCAGCCACTACCGACATTAGCTTGGTGAAGACCCTCGGGGCGGAGGTCAGCCCAAATGGCAGAACTCGAAATTGATAATGAGAGCTGCCAATTGCGAACCTCAGGTATTTCCTGTGTTTGAGATGGATTGGCACATGGAAATAAGTATCCTGGAGGTCCAGAGATACCAGCCAGTCCTGGATCTGAAGGGCCTGAAGGATCTGAGAGAGAGTTACCATCTTGTACTTGTCCTTCCTGAGGAACTTGTTCAATTCTCGTAAGTCCAAGATAGGTCTCAGTCCTCCGTCCTTCTTCGGTATGAGAAAGTAGGGGGAGTACCGGCCCTTGTTCCTCTCCGCTACAGGTACCGGTTCTATGGCACCTTTCTCTAGCAGGTCTAAAATTTCCTGCAAGAGGAGCAGATCTGGAACTTTTAGAGAGCTATGCCCCGGTGGATGACTCTGAGGGATGCGTAGAAAGGGTAGGCAGTAACCTTGGGCAACTGTCTCCAATGCCCAAGCATCTGACGTAATAGCCTGCCATTCCGTCAGATGGTGAGTTAACCTGCCCCCTACAGGTGTTTTGTGTGGAAAGACCTCAGAGTGGTTTGGGGGCGGCTGATGCAGATGCCGAGGGTAAAGAGGCACCTGCTGCTGCTGCGGCCTTAGTACTTTTGACCCGTCCACCTCAGGTGGATCTCCTTTGGCCTCTTTGAGCCGGCTGTCCCCTGCCTTTCCCGAATGGGGAATAGCGAAAGGACTTTCCTCGCCCAGAGGTTCCTGAAGGGCGAAAAGGAGTTTGGCGGATTGCAGCTCCTAAAGATTTTTGCAACTTTTCCAGACTGTCATCTGCCTTTTTACCGAATAAAGAAGAGCCGTCAAAGGGCATATTCAAAAGTCTGGCCTGTACATCTGGAGCAAAGCCAGACTTTCGTAACCACGCATGCCTGCAGGATTGTAGTACTTGCCGCCATGGCCCTGCTGATACTGTCACCGGAATCGATGCCGGTTTGAAGAGATTCGCACATGGCATCTTTGCCATCTTTAATGATGTTAAGGAAGGCTTCCCTTTCATCTCCTTCCGGTATGCAGTCAGCCGCTGATGAAGCACACTCCCACAGTGTGTGACTGAACCTGGCGAGCGTACAAGTGGCGTTGATGGATTTCAACGCCATACTACAAGCAGAAAAGACTTTTTTTGCCATAGAATCGTACAATTTGTCATCCCTATCCTGTGGAACAGTAGGATAAGCTGATCCGCTGCTTGATGAAGTTGCCGCTTGAACCACCAGGCTCTCTGGAGTCGGGTGTTTTGATAAATATTCAGGGTCAGCCGCAGCTACCCTATACTTGGCTGACAATTTTTTATTGACTGGAGTCAATAAATTTGATGAAATTTTCCTTTGTAAAGCTGTATGGAAAGGGACCACAGGATCCTCCTGTGGACCTTTATCTAGTATGTCTGTAAGGTCATCCTGTTGAAAAACAGGTGAAGGCGCAAACCAACCCATAAATTCAATAATTCTTGCCATCAGGGTTCTATAGGGTGTTTCGGCATGTTCCCCTGGGTCTGGTTTGACAAATTCCACTTCTGGGGAAGTGTCCAATCCACTTGCCTCATGTAGGGATTCCTGTAGGTCTTTCAACCTTCTTTCCTCAAAGGTAAAATCCTCTGAAACAGGTGGTGTGGTCCTCTGCAGCCCGAAGGGTCTTTCTTGGTCAGAATCCTCCCCTTCTTCATAGATTGAAGATAATCTGGGGTACTCTGACCTCGGAAATGGTGTAAAACCCATTTCTAAAGCAGAAGGAGCCAAACTTGTCATTATTGGTCGAGAAAACGTCGATGTCGTTGAAGCTGATGTGAAAGGCTTCAAAGGCGCCGAGAAAGGCGTTGAGAAACCTGGAAGAGGCCTCGAGGAGCTCAAGAGGATCGGGATCCTACTAGAGGATGTCGATGGTGTTCGCAGCGTCGTGCTGGAGGCTCTGGGTATAACCGTTGGCAGTGAAGTAGCCGTGGTTTTTTCTTTTATCGGCGTCGATGTCGACGATGGCGTCAATTCGATCGACCGATGCGTCGAAGAACCCTTCGACAACGGCGTCGATCCATGAGTCGAAGGGATCTTCGACGACGGCGTCAAAGATGGTGCCTTTCTACCCGATGGCCCGTTGCGCTCTCGGGTGGACTCTTTCACTAGGTGCAACGACTCGCGGCGTTTCGATTTTTGGGTTTCACCCAGGGATCACCCTCAGCTGTCTTCGAGGGGTTCGACGCCGCTTTCTCAAAGACGCTTAGCATCTTTTTCCTGAATTCCTCCCACTCAGCCTGAGAGTGGTGTTTTGTGGGGCAGGAGACCCTTTCTGGGGAAACAGAAGATGACGAGGAAGGGGATCTTCAATGTCTCTTTTTTGAGTGTCTAGATCTCGACGAGTGGTGGGAGCTACTTCGAGACCTAGAATGGGAATGCTTTCGACGGCGAGGAGACGAATGCCTCGACCGAAGAAACTTTCTAGGAGGTTTTGACTGATTTACCTCTCTCAAGCTTCCCCTTGCGTTCCTTCAAGGCTTTCGCCGTCATGGACATGCAGTCCTCACACTCCGAACAATGGTGCTCGACTCCCAAGCACCACAAACAGATCCTGTGAGGATCCGTTATCGACATTTTCTTTCCGCAGTCTCGACATTTTTTGAAGCCGGACTGCGGAGTCGTCGGTTCGGATGAGGAAGCCATCGAGTACGAGTTGGTTTTATCGAGGAAATATAAGAGGATTATCTGACTGAACTGAGCAACGATATTCCGAGGCCCCACGAAGCGCGGAAAAACCGAACTGAGCAACGGACGCCGCGCGTGGCTATTTTTGGGCATGGTGACGTCGGCGCCGATACGGTGGCTGTCGAGGGACACCAACTCGGCGGACGTTGACGCGCAGCGCCCTCTACAGAGAAAACATTTCCGAGGCCAGCAAGCTGGAGACGAATTATCTAAGATAAGGAATACGTCGGAGGACAAAATCCCTTCGAAATAGAGATACTAGGTAATGGTATGGCATTATGTAGTTCTATATTATAAGTAGGGATGTAACGGTATAACGGTATACCGTTAAAGATACCGTGAACCACTTAATTGAACAATAATAACCGTCGCATGGTTTATACCGGTATACCGTTTATACCGTTAAGTGTGCTTTTCAATCTGATTTGGAAAGGCTGCAGTAAGCAAGTGCTGTGCAGTCTTGGTCTTGCACTGTTGGATGTGCCGTCTGCCAAGTAGTTTCAGTTGGAGCAGTTTTTAGTGCCATGCCATAAACAACACGTGCCTGACACAAAGTCATTATGTTAGCAATAAGTATACTACCATCAGCCTCCAATGATCTGTGGCATGCAGGCTATCAAGATGGCAACATGTTCATGTTCACCAGTAGCCAGTGGGGGTAGCTAAAAGCCTAAATGACCACTTAAGAAAAGCTATTCAGTTTGCTATGCCAGTCGCAGCAGGGCTCCTACTCCCCCCACCCCCTCCTCCTCCTCCTCTCCACACGTGTGTTTGGTGGAAGAAAGGGTTTGCCTTTCAGTGGAAAGTATGTTGAAAAGCCCAATTCTGGCCCTGGGTGTCTGATTTTGTTTGTGATGATAAATCTGACAATTTATGACCTTTTAGAAAATATTTGTTAAGATTAGTTAACTCCACCTGCTATACCGCGATAACCATGATATACCGTCATTTGGCAAGAACGTTATTGTACCGTCATAAAACTAATACTGTGACACCCCTAATTATAAGTACAAACCATTAATAAAGTGCTAGTGCAAAACATACATAGCAGCATGGTTAGATGTCCAGATTGTTACATCTCCATCATCAATTAAAGTGCAAGTGCTTTAGACTTAATAAAACCGATATTTCTACATAGCATAACATTACCCCAGCTATCTTATGACATTTATCACCAATCAGCATAACCTAAGTGATGGTGTTATATTAGAAGGTTTCGCACTGGATATATAATGTGAACAAAATAAAGTTGCCATATTTATTGTAAAACAGTCTCTCTAAGATTTTAGAAATGAAATTCTTATAAATGAAAAGCTGAGACAGAGCATCACTTGATCTAATGGATTGCAGAGACCAGACTCTGTAGAGAGTGAGTGTGCATAAGGAACACAACGGGTGGAGATTTGGATGACCAATTTAAACATTTTAAGTTCCCAAAAAGGTGTACAACTCCTCATCCACGTTGTGGCCCGTCGTATCTTTGCTCTCAAAGTCTATGATATATTTAGTCTCCTCCTGTCGTAACAGTGTCTCATTATCGCCACCTCTAGGGCTTCTGGTAACTTTGTGGACACCAAAAAACGTCAGAGTGCTAGGATCACCATTATGAAACTCTGAAAAATGTTTTGCCATGGGATATGAATGGTCCTTATTGACGATGGCTCTGATGTGTTGTAAAATGCGTATTTTTAATTTGCACTTAGTGCTGCCAACATACCATTTCAGGCATGGGCACTTCAGGACATATACCACAAATTCAGACTCACAGGTAATTCTGCTTAAAATATGTATTTGTGTCGGCAGAATGGGGTGGGTGTAACTGTTACAGTAGGACGCATATGTACATGCTTTACATTTGCAGCACTTAAAGAAGCCTTTTCGTCCCCCTCAAAGCCAATTACTGCCTATGGATACACCTTCAGAAGCCATATAGCTTTGAACCACTAAGGCTTTTATGGCCAAACATTTACGGAAAGTTATATCTGGCCGTGCGTTAAGCATACTGCCTAGGTCTCTGTCCACCTTAAGAATTTTCCAATACTTAGTGATAATGTTTCTTATGGTGGATGAATGACTCCCGAAAGTCAATATTAACCTAGTGGTATCTTTCTCTGTAGTGTTCCGGAAATCAGATTGGGATGTCATCAATAGGTTTTGTCTATTCATATCTCTGACCTTCAAATAGGATCTTTCAATCACCTGTTTGGAATATTTCTGTTTAAGGAAATTCTGAGCCGTGATTTTACTTGCTAGATCAAAGTCTTTCACATCACTGCAATTCCTTCTGATACGAATAAATTCTCCATAGGGAATGCTCCATAGAAGACTTTTTGGGTGTGCGCTATTTGCATGGAGTGGGATGTTAGCTCCAGTTATCTGTCGATGAAATTCACACCCGATTTTTTGATCCATAATTTTAACTTTCACATCCAAAAAGATGATTGACTGTTCACTATGTTGTTCAGTGAATTGTAGATTCAATGTGTTAACATTGAGGAATTTGACAAACTCTTTCCAAGATTGAGCTGTACCGTTCCATACAATGAATAAATAGTCTATGTAGCGTAGCGACAAGATAATTTTGTCAGTGAAAGTCTCATTTCCTTCGGCCCATACCACAGTTTTTTCCCCATTTCCCCATCATGAGATTTGCATAAGACAGGGCAAATGTGGTGCCCATTGCGGTGCCCTGGATTTGACGAAGCAATTCATCGTTGAAGAGAAAAACATTGTTCTCTAGGCAAAGTATTACCATTTCAAGAATCATAGTAGAATGGTCGAGGTAATTGAGGGAGCGTGTTTTCAAGAAAGTTTCACATGCCTTGATGCCATCCTCGTGTTGTATAGATGTGTATAATGACACCACATCCATAGTGGCTAACAAGTATGTTGGTTCCTACGGTAGATCATCAATTTTGCAAAGGAAATCAGTGGTGTCCTTTATATAAGAAGGCAGTGTGGAAACAAATGGACACAGCGTCTTGTACACAAATTTGGACATATTTTCAAGAAGTGAGCCACACAATGTGACTATGGGTCTGCCAGGAGGTTTGGAAGAATTTTTATGAATTTTAGGGAGGAAGTATATGGTAGGAGTAATAGAATGTTGAGTAAAAGTAAACAAGAATTTCACCAGATTCCTGCATTTTCCCATTTCACTAAGAAATCCCAGATTGTTTTTTCCCTCTGATCAATGGGGTTCTTCTCAAGTTTTTAGAAGATCTGGAGTCGTTGAGCTGTCTATAAACTTCTTTAATGTAGTCCACCTTATTCATCCGAACAATGTTGCACCCTTTGTCCACAGGTTTAATTATACATCTGTCCATTTTACATATATTTGACAGAGCATTACGTTGTTTCCAGGACAAATTGCTTTTGAGATATATATATACACACATATACACACATACTGTAATCAAACACCCCGTGTAGAACTAATAGAGAATACTGTACAAAACCCCACCGTGAAGGAAGAACAGAGAAGGTGCGACAGACTGGAGAAAGTAGTAAATCACTAGCTACAAAAAGGATATTTCTTGGGTGAAAACAGGAGCGAATGTGACCTAATCAATCTCTAGGGTCCAAGTGGTCCCGCGGGGCAGTTCAGAGTCAACAGTACCTGGATTCAGTTCTTGGTGGACGCACAGTGATGATGTGAGTGGATCAAGCTCAGTTTGGGCATGTTGGATCGTGGAGGCTCAATCAGCAAACGGGCATTCAGTAGGGGCGAAGGAGGTGGCTCTCTGCAGCAGAAGGGTGGCTCTCAAGGATTCAGGTCAGGGCGATCTCAGGAACGCTTCACACTTCGCCAGGCCAAGTCAAACTTTAGCCACCAGGAGGGGGTCGATGAGTTACGCTCCAACGGTTTGAGTCTGTGGGCGACACCGATTGAAGTGGTGATCTTGGCTGCGTCGATGTGCAGGTTGGCGAGACATTTGGTCAAGGGCTTGCTGGGTCAAGCCGTGGTTGTAACCCCTGGTTAGAGTCAGCGTGCGACTCTCCTGAGATTCGGTTCATGACCCAGCGTCAAGCAGTTGCTTCAGACCTAGCAGGGGACAAGCTTTGGCTAGTACAAGATGCTTTGTGAAGCTGGTTGAAAGTGAAAGTGAAAGCATGTTTGATTTGGTGGAGGAGCACAAAAGCAATGCCAGCATTTTCCCTCTTGTCCAAGGTGCGGGGAACAGAGTGACTGGTTCTGTGCTCTGGCCCTCCGATTGCTGTGAGGCCCGCTCAGAGGGACTCAAGGACATGATGGTTTCATTCAGTGTCTGCTCTACCAGCTCAGAGGTTTCCAGCACAGAGTGGTAGGTCCTGATCCACAGCGGCGGACACTTCCGATGTGCCCTGGGAGTGGGTAGGGGACAGATCTTCCTCCTGCTTTGGACAGTTTCTTCTTCACCTCAGGCTGAGGGCTTTGGAAAGTACAACTTTCCTAAAGGAAGTCCTGTGAGATCTTCAGATGGAATCTGTAGCTTTAAAGAATCCGCGAGATTCTGAGAGAATTTCCTGAAGGGGTGGAAAACCCCTTCTTTTAAAAGGCACAAGTTCTCAGGTGATTGGCTTAAAGCTAGCTGGCTTTAGGTGTCCAATCCCTGCTCTTGAACAGAGTGGAGTTTGCCCTTCTGATGTCACACCCAAAGTGCTTTGCTCCAGAGGAAGTGGAGGGACAGGTAAGAGAGATAGAGAAACAACATGGCAGAAGTCTCCTTCCCTTGACCAACACCCTCCTGTCTATCATGATCCCCGCCCCTTCCCTTCTCGATAGAACAAAGGCCTTTAGAAATGCAGCATCCCGGTGTGAGGCTACTCCCCCAGAAAGGGTGTGCTCCTTCGATGCCTGAGCCCAGGATAAATGCCTGTTGTGCAGCTGTCTCGGGCAGAGAGTGTTACCTGCCCTCACAAAGAGATCCAAGAGGAGGCTCGGCCCACCAGGTTCTAGCCCTGCCATTTGGCAGTCTAAACCCGGCTCACAACAATACACATCACCTTCCATAGCAGAGCTGACTCACAGGAGATGGCACGTGTGATAGTAATGGGGATGCGGCTTCCATGATCCTAAGTGTGCCATGCACTATGCCTAAACAACTGCACAGCTTTTATTTAGAGTTTACCCTGCCACCAGCATGGGTTACCTATAATGAGCATAGTATTGGTTACAGGAGGCTTATCGGAAATGCAGCTCCTGTGCCGCAGAGAATTGGCGGTCGCTGCCAAGCGGCCATCTTGTGACCTTTGAACACAAGTAGAGCAGGCACCACTAGAGCAGAGTACTGATGCGGCACGGCACAAAAGGCACTATGCTTTTGGCATGGAGTTGACAGAAAAGGGGGATCCGGTTGGCAGATTGCCCGTTTTGAGATGGAATTACCCTCATCATTCCATTTGTGAATAAAAAATAAATAAAAATAAAAGCCCGTGCTTTGCACCCTTGCCAGATGGCAATTCTTCCCAAGGATCACCCCAAACTTGACTATGCTAATGCCATGCCCTGCAGACTTCAAAAGTTCCAAAGCACAGTCGCTAGAGGCACAGCAGCTTAAATGAGACTGTAGCCCCTAAAGAAAACAAACTAACATGGTGCTAAGAGCTGTAATAACATTACAAATATGACGTGCATAACTCACCGTAATAGCATTTCTGATGATTGTATCCACTTAGATTCACATGCTGCGCATATGGTCGACATCCAGCGGTAACCGCAGAGTATTGCATCTCGTCTTTCGAGGATCAAAAGGGGATGTCGGCACAGGCGCGTCTGTATCACTATCCCTATTGTGACCTGTAGTGTACCCAAAATCCCTCACGCGCCGAGGTGCCTCCAATTGTATTTTTTCTGCCATGAGGGAGCCCAAGGCTAACATGAGTAAGTACATAAAAGAGAGAAAGTAGTCAGACGTCTATGTTCCTTCCACCCGAGCGGGGAGGAAGGGTGGGCGCATGTGAATCTAAGCAGATACAATCATCGGAAATGCTATTATGGGATGTAATGCATGTCTTCTGATGCTTGTTAAGCTGCTTAGAATCACATGCTGTGCATAGACTAGCGAGCAGTACCCGGATTTGGAGGTGGGTTGTGAGCAGGAACAGAATTGAAAAGATGTATTAGTACTGCCTGTCCTACCTGAGAATCAGACCAAGAATGAGTGTCCAGGCAATAGTGTTTTGTAATGGTGTGTACAGAACTTCAGGTTGCCGCCTTGCAAATGGACTCTAGGGAACATTTGCAATGAATGCTATGGAAGCACCAGTGCCTCGAGTAGAATGTGTTCTAGGCTTGAAGGGCAGTTCTCTCTCAGCAAGAGTTTAACAAAGTGTGACGCAATTGACTATCCACCTTGAGATAGCTGACTTAGAGACAGGATCCCCTTCTCTGCCAGCTGCCACTGAAACGAAAAATTGATTTGTCTTTCTCAGTGGTTTCGTTCTTTCCAGGTAAAAGATGGCTGCCCTGCGTACATCTAACATGTGTCGGCTCCTTTTGACCATGTTAGTTGTGCTCTGGAAGAAAGTGGGCAATTCTATTGACTGGTTCACGCGGAACCACCTTATTTCTGTGAACAGTAACGAAAGGGTCTAGTACTGAAAGGGTCTGTAGTTCACTAACCCTTTTAATAGAAGTGATTGCCACTAGGTAAGGTCCTTTAGACTTGCCTTGTGCATAGGCTCAAAGGGGGGGGTTCCATGTCATTTCATCGCGGGATGTTTTTTCATGGGTTTTTTTACCGCAGATTTTTTTTTTGCAAAAATCTCAATTGAATGTTTTACTTTTTTCTTTTTGGGGGGTTCCCCCCAAACCTCCATCCCCTTTAATTTTTTATATATTCCCGAACACCCACACCCAATTTATATATTTTTCTAAACCCCCCCCAAAAAAATGTGATGAGTTTTTTCGTCAAAAAATTCACTGTAAAAAACCCAGCGAAAAAAAATACCACCATGAAAGGACGTCGTACCAAAGGCGGACCCCATGAGTCTAGTCAGAACCACATTAAAGTTCCCTCCGGGAGCTGGGTTAGAAGTGGGGGGATGATTCCTCTTAACCCCTTCCATGGAAGCATTAATAACTGGTATTTTCCACCATGACACCTTTTGTTGTGACATAGTGTAGGCTGAGAGAGCAGCTAAGTAAACTTTTAGGGAATTAAAAACCAGGCCCGAGGTCAGTAAGTGGGTCAGGTACAATACAATGCGAGTAGGAGAACAGTCAATGGGATTGACGTTCTTGACATTACACCAAATAACAAAGCGTTTCCATTTGCTGGAATAGCAATGCCGGGTGTTGGGTTTTCTAGCTTCCCTGAGTATGTCCATACATCTCTGAGGGAGTTGAAGATGACCGAACTCTATGACCTCAGGAGCCATGACGCAAAGTTCAGAGTTTGCAGGCATGGGTGCAGTGTCTCTCCCCTGTCCTGAAACAACATGTTCTATGGGCAGGGCAGTTTCAATGGAGGGGAGAGGGACAATTCCATCAGTTGAGAACCAGGGTTGGCCAGCCCACATGGGGACCACCAATATCATGGTGACTGGCTCCTGTGCATCTTGTGCACAATCTTGTTGAGTAACGGAGTCAGGGGGGGAAAAGCGTAAACAAATTTCCCTGGCCATTTTATCCATAGCCCGTTCCCCTTGGAGCGGTTCTGTGGGTACCCGGAGGAGTAATCTTGGCATTGAGCATTCTCCTGAGTTGCAAACAAGTTGATCTCTGGGAAACCCCATTCTGCGAAAACGTTGGAGACAATGTTTTCATGTAGTTGCCATTTGTACGGGCAGTGGGAAATCTCTGCTGAGCACGTCTGCCAGAAGGTCGAGTTCCCCTGGAACGTGTTGGGACAACAGAAACATCCTGTGTTTGAGAGCCGATATCCAAATGTTTTGGAACAGCTTGGATAGCCCTGAAGAGTGTGTGCCCCCTTGTTTGTACAGGTAGTACATGGCTGTGGTGCTGTCTGTCAAGATCAGGACCGTCTTCCCCTGTAACTGTGTCTGAAAGGCTTTAAGTGCTTTAAATACCGCTAATAGCTCCAATAGATTTATGTGGTTGGACGCTACTTGTAGGGACCACACGCTGTGCGCCGTCTGCTGAAGCAGAGGAGTCCCCCACCCTGTGAGTGATGCGTCGGTCGTGAGAGTGGCTTCTACTGCAGGGGTGGTGAAGGTCTTCCCCCTCAAGAGGTTTTCCTTCGACCACCACTGCAGAGGGAGAACGAGGGCTGGCGAGACAACTACCAGATCTTCCCATTGTCCGCTGGCCTGACACCACTGGCTGTTGAGCCACTCTTGCATGGGATGCATGCGCAGACACGTGTGAGGAACTAAGTAAATGCAGGACGCCATCATACCCAACAGTCGCATGGCTTTGCGTACCGTCACTTCTTGACTGGCTACTTATTGAGGGATCTGAAACAGCATGTTTTGAACCCGCTCGTTGAAGGGGAAGACAAGGCCGTCTTTCGTCCGAATTAGAGCCCCTAGAAACTGTTCGACTTGACTGGGGTCTAGGCTGGATTTCTTCTCATTGATGGAGAATCCCAGACTGAATAAGAGGCCTATTGTCTTCTGAGTGTTCAATAGGCATATTTCGTAGGACTCCCCTGTTATGAGCCAGTCATCGAGGTAAGGGTAAGTCGGGACAGATAGCGGCAGCACACCTGCGCAGACTACTGCCAGTACCTTTGTAAACACCCTTCGTGCCGAGGCAATGCCAAAGGGGAGCACCTTGAACTGATAGTGCTCGTCCTCTATCATGACCCTTAGGTAATTTTCGTGCGCTGGCAAAATTGAAATATGAAAGTATGCATCTTTCATGTCCAGTGTTGCCATGTAGTCCCCCTGTTTGAACAGCAGGATTACTTCCTGTAAAGTGACCATACAGAACTTTTGAGGTTTGACAAATTTGTTCGCTAGGCGCAAGTCTAGCACAGGGCGCATGGTGAGATCCTTTTTGGGTACAAAGAAGTACACTGAATAAACACCCTCATTTACCTGTAGGGACAGCTTCTATGGCATCCTTTCCTAGAAGGGTCTGCACCTCTTGCAGTAGGACTTGCAGACAGTCCGGCGTCAGGCGTCTTGATTTTGGCTGTCTGAATTGGGGTGGTCAGGCAAATTCTATACAGTACCCGTGGACGACAGTCTTTAGTACCCACTGGTCTGTTATCCCCTCCCATGCGATAAGGAAAGATGTTATACGCCCCCACCGGGATTGCGTGGGAGGGGAGCTGGATCTGCAGGTCATTTCTAACCAGATGCCGGGGAGCTTCTGGGGTTGGAACCTCGTCCTCTACCTTTCCCATACCACTGTCCTCTAGGTGGATAAGTGGCAGAGGTATTAGACCCATGTCCCGAATTACAGTTGTTTCCTGCACATACTGGGTATGGGAAAAATGAGATTGCCCACAAAAGGACCGGCAGGAGCCGCTTCTTCTCTGAGGATAGGGTTTCTGGGTAATCTATTGAAGGGACTGGAGTGTCTCATGCGCTTTCTTGGCTGTTTCAAGAACATAGTCCACTGCCTTACCAAACAGGTTTGTTTCCTCAACGGGTTTGTTAATCAGTGATGCTTGGGTCTCTGGCTTGAAACCGGAGTTCCTCAGCCTCTCTTGAGCAAGGTACCTTGTGCCAGGGTTCTCCCTGCTGTCTCGGCAGCGTCCAGAGTGTTTTTGATCACATTCTGGTTCACCTGCTTGCCTTCGGAAACGATGGCGAGCAACTTGGTCCTTGCAGGTTCTGGCACTTCCTGGAGGCCTTCTTGTAGAATTTCCACTGGGCGTCCGCATAGCTGGCCAATAGCATGGTGTTATTGGCTATACGGGTGGTAAACGCAGCAGCCATTGTTATTCTTTTCCCCAGTGCATAAAGTCTCTTGGATTCCTTATCGGGTGGTGCCTCTTCTGTAGACAGGGGAACACCAGCCAGTTTTCTAGTGGTGGTAACCACTAACGAATCTGGAATGGCATGACCCTTGATATAGGCAGGGTCGGTCAGAGAAGGCTGAAACTGTTTCTCCTCCCTAGGGTTTACCGCCCTGGTCTGGGCTGGTGTCAACAAAGAAGGTGCCAACCTCCTCTTGATTGAGTTTAACATGATTGAGGCTGGCCAGAGGTTTTTCTTCGAGTATATCCCCCACGTAATCAGAATCTGGCAAGACCTCTTGAGTGGCGATCTGATCTGAAAATGGTCAGCAGCCTTCTTAAAGATGGCGCTGGTTGTCCACTGGGGAGGCTTGGGGTGGGAAATCTAAGCACAGGACATCTGGTTCCTGGGTGGGAGTAGGGGACATCCAGGGTTGAGCAACCTGACAGCTGTCCTCCCAATTGTCCATAAAACCTGTCTGATCATCCACATTGTAGTTTTCCAGAAAGGTGCCATCTTCATCCTGATCATAATCTGTCCATAACATCTTCATCTGTGAGGACACAAGTATACTCCTCATGTGGATCCTCCTCCTCCAAGGTCCTTTGAAACTTAGATACAGGGGTAGAAGGAAAGTCCTCGAGGTCTCTTGAGAGCAAGGGCCTCAGAATAAGAAATGTTTCTAATCTGTCCATACATCCCTCAAATTTCTCCTTGGTCCATGAGGATGAACCAGAGGGGTCCAGGGAAGGAAAGGGTTCATCTTCTTCCCTGTGGCGTCGAGATTTTTCCCCTAATGTGCCTGGCAAAGGCACAGGACTCTCAGCGTAGTCCTGGCGGGGTTCTGGGCGCTGTGGCGTATCTTTCGACCCGTCTCTCGGTCGTTCTTTGTGCTTCACCGCCTCCTTCGACCTCTCCTTCAGTTTAACTGCCGAAGTAATCCTAGCAATGCTCTTGGGAATGGTAGGAGAATCCAGGCGGTCTATCGGCTGAACCAGAGGCTGAGCATAGGATTTCGCCACCACCAGGACAACAGGAGGCTGAGCGGTGGATTTTGATTCCACCGGATGAACCAGGGGGGTGAACCGGGGGCTGAGCAGTGGATTTTGCCACCACCCGGCCCTTAAGCGGCATCTGCGCATCCTTCTGGAATGCTCGATGTCCGCGTGTCTTTTAGTGTTAGGGCCCTTACATTCGATTGCCCAGTCGCAGGCCGCGACTGAGGTTGCAGGGAAGGCTGCCGATCAGAGGCTCCCGTCAAAGATTGATGGTTCCATTGGCGCTTTGGTACGCTTCAACACAGTCGCCGAAGCAAAACCTTTGGTTGTGTGTTTGGTGTTATGATCGTGTGCGCCCCTTTCGCCGGGTGTTTTCCCTGTAGCATGACTCACGTCAGGCCTGGTGGGGTCGGGCGACGGGCGTCGTGGACCAAGAGCGGTCCGCAGGTAGGTCAATGGTTTCCGACACAGAGGCCTGGTCCCCCCATCACTTTTGGCAGTTCCAACAGCAGGGGAAGAACATTCGGCTTGCGACATGCTGTAGGCCACCCACCGCTTTAAGCGGCGCTCCGTAAGCGTTTTCGGGCGCAGGAGTCTACAGGCCGTGCAACTTTCTTCTTTGTGGTCGAGGGGCAGACAATTGTTGCACCGAGCGTGCTCGTTCTTCCAAGGATATTTGGCCCTGCACGAGGGACGAAACCTAAATGGCATCTTTTCCATAAAGAAAGACAATTAGAGCGATGACAAAACCCAGGGAGCAGGGAGGGTGAAAGAGGAAAGGCATACTTGTAAAGGATAGGTCCATCCCGACCCCACTCTCCCTACTGTGTAGGCTGGCCAGAAGGCCCGGCCATGTGAACCGCAGAGCCGCCAGGATCAACAGGCGTCGAAAGTCTGCAGCAGTCTTCGGCATTGTTCTACAGGATTCAACAGTCGGAAGTGACTTAATGGGAATAACAACAAAGTCAAAAATGATGACAATAACGCTATCTCTATGTAAGAGCTCCGCATTAGGGCGACCAGTAATCTGGACAAAAAAAACAAACAATCTGGCGACCTCTGCGCGTGAGGTATTTTGAGTACACTACACGTCACGATAGGGATAGTGTTAGAGACACGCCTAGGCCGACGTCCCCTTTCGATCCTCGATAGACAAGATGCAATACTCCGCGGTTACCACTGGATGTCAGACAATATGCACAGCATTTGATTCTAAGCATATTAACAAGCATCAGAAATGTCCTCTTACTATTTTAGCAAAAATATCTCCCCTGTATGTGCAGCAGGCCCACCTGCTGTGCAAAAAACATCACGCTCGCCACCCATCTTCAAACATGTCAGCATGGAAGAAAGTCTTTTCTGCATAAGTACTTAAGCCCTGGAACAACCTCACAAATGATTTCCTGGAAACAGTTCTCTTCCACTCTTCAAAGTGAACAACCACCACCAGTCTCAAAGAGAATGTAGAATCATGCTGCACACCAGTGGTCATCTATTTGCTCTCTAGGAGTAACATCCTTGCAGACACACATATTGATACCCACCAAACAGACATGTACATGTGTTTAAAAACGAAGCAATGCCTCAAAATCGCTTTGTAAGTGGAGACTAAAGTACAGGCAGTGAGAGGAGAGGAGACCAGAGCTAGAAGCCCATTGGAAGCCTGGAGCAGACACGTGTGGAGCTAAGAAGACAAGCTAAAACAGGCACAGAGGAGATGGTGAATGGTACAGTGGATAGGGTATAGCAGAGGAGACTAGGGCTACCAAGACAGGAGAGACCACAGCAGAAGACATACAAGTGGGTAGGATTTCAGAAGAAGCCCATTCAGAGCATGGAGCAGACAGGTGTGGAGCTAAGACGACACGCTAAGACAGGGACAGAGGAGATGGAGAATGGTAAAGTGGATAGGGAATAGCAGAGGAGACTAGAGCTACCAGGACAAGCAGGACCACAGCAGAAGACATACAAGTGGCTAGGATTTCAGAAGAAGCCCATTCAGAGCATGGAGCAGACAGGTGTGGAGCTAAGAAGACAAGCTAAAACAGGGACACGGGAGATGGAGAATAGTAAGGTGGGTACGGAAAGAGCAGAGGCTCAAAGCCAGCGCAAGTCTAGCAGAGCCGAGACTTCAGATGACTGGCTTTTAGATTCTGCACTTTACCCCAAGCCAATGTCTGCATGCTATTGCAACTGCGGACTTCTAAAGGCAAGATGAGCACGGAGATTAATTCCTACCAGATCCTAAAGGATCCCCAATGTTTAGGAATATTTTATTCCAACATTTCTAAACGTAGCAATCCATTCCCAACAACAAGCCGACAAGAAACACAGATCAAAGGCCTGTCTAAATGCCATTAGAAAGACATGAAATCCGAAGCCCCAGCCTTCCTTCAGAAGGAAATCAAGCTGCTTTGTGGTTGATCTACAAAACGAACTTGGGCCTTGTTCAGTAGTACCCTCATTATTAATTGATGGCAAAAAAATAATAATTTCCAAAGAGAACACGCAGTACATGTATAAAAATATCTAAATATAGACCCAATGAAGCAGATTGAGCAGAAGTGGCGGCTGGTGAGATTTTTAATTGGAAGGCGTAAATGTTTCCCAAGTGTATGCAAAAGAGACAGAGCAGCAAGGGGGCCCAAACCAAGAAAAGGGGGCTTTTATGGGTTGTCCCCCTTTGTAATATTTCTAGAAGAATGGATTAAAACGGTGCGTTTTACAGTCATCTGTGAAAAAATGGGTAAAAAGCCATATAGTTTGCAATCGATTTTGTAAAGTAATATATGAAAAAAGAAAAAAAATACAATAGTTGCAAGTTACCAACAGTGCGCAGGAGCATTTTCCAACGCATTTGCATGATGCCTTTGCTCACAATATATGCCAGTATAAAAACATTTACATGGTGGCTGTGCCAAAAATGGCCCTGTATGCTGCACCAATATATGCCAGTATTACCATATAAGAACATACACACGTTGGCTTCGACAGTAAAAAAGGCTATGGCTGTCATGCCTGCGCCATGGGCGCATACATTGGCGAGCAATATGGACCTTATTTCCCATTTGCGAGACTTTGGTGCTTTTCTATTTTTCCCAACAAACTACAGTTACCACAATGCACTTGGCTATAACCATCTATTCCTAGCCATTCCTATTCGTCATCTTCGGAACTACAATCCCCAGAAGCCCTAGGGATTTGCTCTGCTTCCACCAGCTCAGGAACAGAGAGGGAGGTGGCCGATTGTCTGCAGGTGTGCTGAGCCAGGTGCAACCAATTAGCCTGCCTCTGTGCTGGGCAGGGCGGTATAAAAGCTGCTGCCTGTAGGGGCTCAGTCTCTTGCATTAAGAGTCCTTCTGGCACCTTTTTGCTTCGTGCTACGGATCTTGTATGCGGTTCCTCCTTTCTCCGGCTTTGGATCCAGTGCCCTGCCGGGCTCTCTGCATTGCAGCTGATCACGCTCTGCTGCTTTCCAGCCTCCGCCTTGCCCTTCCGGGTTTCTGCCTTGCAGCCGATCACGCTCAGCTGCTACCTTCCGCCCTGGTCTTCCAGGCTCCTGCCCTGCACCCTGCCTCACTCCGGGTACCTACAGTCCTTGTCCTCTGGGCTCCCTGCTCTGAAGCCTGCCTCACTCCAGCTGCCTACAGACCTTGTCCTCTGGGCTTCCTACCTTGCAGCTTACAGTCCTCTGCAGCCTTCTACAGTCAGCGGCCCTGCTCCTCTGGGCTTACTCCTTGCTGCCGGTCCTTCTGGCTCCTTGCCGCGCAGCCCGCTTCTCTCCGCTGCCAACTGCCCTTGTACTCGGGCCTTCCTACCTTGCAGCCGATCACGCTCCGCTGCTTGCTACCTACAGCCTTTGTCCGCTGGGTTCTCAGCCTAGCAGTCCTCTACAGTCTTCTACAGTCAGCGGCCCTGCTCCCCTGGGCTTACTCCTTGCTGCCTGGTCCTTCTGGGCTCCTTGCCGTGCAGCGTGCTTTACTCCACTGCCTTAAGCCCTTTCCCTCTGGGCTCCCTACCTTACAGCCCTACTCCTGTGGGCTTGCTCATTGCTTTCCTGCTCCTCTGAGCTCTCAACCTTGTTCCTTAATGTCCTCTGCTATCCAATCCTGTTACACGACTTTCCCTTCATTTCCTTCTGCTAGTTTGCTATCGACTTCCTTTTTCCTGGATTTGTCTGTTAGTATCTTCTCTTGTACTGTTTGTAGACCCTTCTGTACAGAGCTTGTCTGTTGGTTTCTGTCAGGCAACCTCTGCCCCTTCCCTTGTCTCGTTTCTACGTTACAGACACCCACAGCTGTTGTTCCAAGCCATGAGCAAACAGCGAGGGACTCTGTTATAGCAAACTGTGCAGAAGGCTAGAGTTTTTCCTAAGTTCAGTGGAATATCTTTTCCTATATATGCATACACCCCTAGAGGGAATCCATTCTGTTGTACCTTATTCCTTGCTACACTTGCCTACTCTTTGTTCTCATTACTTTCGCTGTGTGCGTACTTATCTGTCCACCTTACTTCGGCACAACCACCCAAACCCTTCCTGGGTGTCCTGTGCCACTCTTAACAGGGTGCCATCCCGTGACAATGACATAGAACGAATATATGTCCAAACTGGCTGCAGCAACGTGGGCCAGTATGGATGTTCAAGAACACACATTATGCTGGCTTTATCCTTGATGCCTAGTAAAAATGCCATTTCACAGTAAGAGTACATGACCAGATTGACGGAACCTATTGTAGGCTAATGTTGCTACGTACAAACACTCATATTTGCATTATCCCTTGATACCAGCAAAACATGCCGTGTCACAGTGAGAACAAATATCCAGACTGGCAGCACCTATTTAGGAGAGCTTAGCCCCATAACACTTGTCATGCTGGCTTTACCCTAGATAGCAGTAAAAAACATTATGCCATGAAGACACAGTAAGAAAATAGGTCTGTCTCCCAAATCAGAGGCCCTCTCTACAACACACATTCAAGCACACAGTGGCGAATCCCATGATGTTGTCACTGCTTCCGAAGGGGCAGATCCTTCCCATGAGGCCAGGGTAGTGAGGCAGCTGCCTGATGGTCCCACTGGGGTGGATCTCATGGGAGGGGAGACCTCCTTTGGGACTAGGGACCATCATCTCGGAAGAACGCGGTATTCCCACCCAACACATGACCTTGTGCCCCTTTCCAAAGTTACCCCACCTTTATTTCCTCCCTTCATTCCCCTTCACACATTCACATCCCATCTACTTTGCTAAGGTAACTCCAATAGAGAACACAAAGAAGGGGAAAAGGACTAGTGGTTATCATCTCAATACTCACCTGAGACTGAGATGAGGCAGGAATGCAGAGCAATACAAAGTCTGTGTTTGAACCATTTTCAGCAGTTCATGCTCCATGATTGGCCGAAACAAGATAAAAGCCAACAAAGGAGAGAAACCGTGTGAGCCAAATCGCTCCGATGTGCAGATGGGCGCTGACCGGGACGCTGTGCAGAGGAGGAGAGAACCTGGGGCCGCGTGGCCCAGAAGTGGAAAACAAAACTCCAGGCGTCGCAGAGACGGGGGAACCACGAAGGCAGATGAGTGGAGTAACCGCCGGGGTAAAGAAGCTCCCGAAAGGTACCAGACTACTGCGAGTGAGCCCAGCTGCCTCAAGGGAGCAAGCACTCACGTATGCCACGCAACGGGCTATACAGGAAGACACAGGGGCTCAGAAACCTCAAGGAGGTCATTGCAAAAGCCTGAAAGGTGAGTCTGGGGCTCGCACTTTGGGTGCACGGAGTTGTACTTAGGCTTGGCTTGGCTTGGCAGGAGAGTGAACCAAGTCTACAGAAAGTGAGAACACAGCCGAGAACACAGCCAGAAAGGCAAGTCTGGGTCTTGCACCCAAATTGTACCTGGAACTGTACTAAGGCTTGGCAGGAGAGTGAACCAGGTCTACAGCTTGGAGAGAGCATCCAGTCAACACGTGTATAGTGCATCACTTGATGAGAGGGAAACAGGTCTGTACCCAAGGGTCAGGGACCCATCCAGCTTGGAGAAGGCATCCAGGAAAAGCTTTTCGGCACGGTAGCTGGCAAAGGTAAGCCAAAGCTACCAACCAGGGTCTGGAACTCCAAAGAACGGATTTGTGAGCCTAAGGAAGGCTTGGGAAAGACAGACATTTCCCCTACAGCCAAGGAGTGGCTGGATTTATATGAACAGAATCTCACAGGAACTGCTTTTTGTCTGGAGGGTTGGGGGAAGACACCTCTCGGAATCCAGAAGACACCTCCTTTTTGTTTAGTTAGCTTAATGTGTAAGGGACAGAGTTTGTTTCAACACTGGACAGTGGGGCTTTTACTTTGGACATTCTGACAATAGTTAGTTCCGCGGAGGAAGGGAAACCTCTCTTAAGAGTTAGGGTTTTCTTTTCCTTTTCCACCTTTGAATAAAAGTTTATAGTCAATACCATGACCCTGCTGTTTCAGAGTTTTACTTCTGCACCCTTACAACACACATTCATCCATACATTCTTTCACCAGTGGACCCATACAATATACATACCCTCTCTTTCGCACGCACACCAAAAAGAAACATCTATACACTCGCACTTCAAGACATAAAATAAGCAGTGTCGCATAGCAACTTGCTATGCAATTCTGTAGGTTTGCTAATCAAATGAACACTTGTGTAGCAAACTTAACAATTTAAGTTGCCCTCTTCAATGAAAGCACAAATTGTCGACATTCCTCTCTTGCCCTCGGTGCTTTCTTCTCCCTCTTTCTCTGTCACTTCAAGTGCTAATGGTGGGAAAGTGCAGCAGTAATCATCTCCTCCACTCAAGTGCCAAAGGCATGAGTAGGAGTGTTTTGCAAGAATTTCTTTTTCAAATAATTGCAAACCAGAAGTAATAGGGGTGATACTTTTATTGAGCTTGCCATATCCTGTCTAGCAAAGACCAGTATGTGTCAACTTTATCTTTTTTTCAAAAGACAGTCATGCAATTCCATTCTTAAAATGTAAGTTGTAACAATGTATAATTACAGTATTGATGCTGCTTTACAGTAAAGTTTAGGTTAGTGTATCTGAATTACATAGTGTTAACTGGGAAGATGCCTTATGTGGACTAGTGAACTTTTGAAAATGTGCATGATCACATGATCAAATGCTTTTGATGGCAAAACTGGTGCTCAACCCATTACCAAACCCATACTCCATGACATTCTATTGCTTTATACCAGTTACCCTGAACGTGAGTTGTCCACCTAGTTTGGCCAGTTCGCGGCCTGAGACACAATCCACTCTGCATAGTCTCTTTCTTTCCTCTTACATAATGAAGACACAAAGCAAACTAAATGCTTACGCAAAGTAGTGATCAATAGTTGCACCCAGCCTGTACATCTACAGATTTACTGTAATACCAAACACTGTGGTTAGCCTCTAGAGCTCGCTTTGCTTTATGGTTGTATTATATATCACCACCTGCAGGAGGCAGCTGGCCAAACTGTTTTCAGAGCCTTATCATATCTATTTGTGTCCATTCATACAGCAAACCTTTTACATTTTACAGACACTCCTCTATCGCTCACAAAGTCTTTTCTCCCACTCGCACAGTCGAGTAGATTTTATGAAAGGCGAGTAGCATTTACAAGAGATGTTTGAAACTTTTATTTAACATTTACTTTGCAGTAAATGTCAAATAAAAGTTTCACTTTGCACAGCAAAGTGGGTTTGTAGTGACATGCACCATTTTACAGCAAGATGCTATGGGTCGAGTGCATTTCACTTAGGTTGAATAGGTAAACTAAGTTACCAGACCTGCAGGTCTAGCCGGAGTTTAAAAAATTTGTAAGGCCTAACTCCTATCACTAAAGTCTTATTTTCGCGGTACACAAAACTGCTGTATTGTTGCTCATTTATTGTCTTGTGTACACATAACCTCTGATGACATTAAGATTATTAGTAAAATATTGCTAATCAAATGGATCTGTTTGCTAATCAAAAACAATTTTAATTAGCAAACTCTGCTAATCAATTTTTTAAAACTAACGTATGCCTTGCACTTACAGACAAGCTCTCACATGTTCGCACATATTATTTGTTCATTACCTGCAGCCCCGGTCCAGAATCCACTCCACCTCAGGCTCCCACGAGGGCCCTCCAGGTCCCGTTCAGCGCAAAACAGGAACCCGGGTGCAAAGCGAGCTTCCTGGTTTTTGCACATGCAAGGAGGAACTGGAGTAGCTGTGGCTCCATGTCTTTGGGACACCGAATGTGCAGCGAGACACGGGTACACCCTCTATGCACATTCAGCCCTGAAATACCCCCGATTGCATTCACAAAACTACAGAAGCAAAACACCCCCAGCCTTGCATGGCCCATTGGGCATGAGCAAAAACAATCAAAAGGCCTTTGAAAAAGCCAGCCCAGCAGTGCTCAGTCAGCTGCTTGCTGCAGCTGAGTGTGCACTCTGTTTTCACTGGGCTGGCTTTGCTCATCGATAATGTGGTGATGGCATGGTGCACCAGGGGCCGTTTTGGACCAGCAGCCCCTACAAAGGAGGACATCGGACTGCACACCTCAGTTAGATGAGATATGGCTTACAACTACTATGTTGGTTGGTTGGTGTCATGTGTGTTTTTGATTTGTGTGCCACATAACCATATCCACACCTTGGATCTTGTCATGTAAGCAAAAGGTTGCCCATTCTATGTCAAGACCGAGGCTCCCATTATGCTTCTCTTTCTTTATTAAATAATTAAAGAAAGCCCTCAGCAGCAAGATATATTTTTTTATAACAATAATTTAACAATGAAGTGACGTAATATGTCCTAAGAGTCTTAAAATAACGTAAACTACATTTCCCAGGGGTCTGAGGAAAGTTCAGTATAAGGTCACCAACATGTGACCAGTATCCTCTAATGAATGGCCAAGTCCCCACATAAACAGTCTTGAATATGATGCACTTCCTCTTTCTTTGCTGCTCACAGCACGAGATAAGTACATCATATTCAATTCTGAATTATTGTTTGTTAATTCATGTTTGTTGCACTATTGTGATATATTTTATATATTGAGGCTTAATTTAGCTTACTTAGTCGCGCTTGCTAATATTTTGTGGCCAGTACGCGCTTCGTGCCATCCGCTACGTATTCACCTCTCTCCAACGCCAGCTACTTCCTGCTGGCATCTGAGAGTACTGCGCGGCGAGATAATCTTCTGTTTTCGGCTTTGCAAGCCGCGTATCTGCTGACGCGAGGGTCTGTCTTGCGAACCCTCGCCTGTGTCCTCCACTGCTTCCCCGATGAGTTCTGTGTGAAGAGGAAGCTTCGGGGAAGCAGCGGCTTCGGCCTCCGTGTGACCGCGGTGCCGACCGCGGTCACCAGAGGGAGTGCCTATATTAAGCTTTCTGGCACTCGCAAGCACATTTTTCATTACGTTTCCATAACGAATTTGCGATTGCGGGCGCCAGGAGCTGATTCCTTGATTCATCTGCTCTGTTCAACATAATTTTTTTTTTTGTTTTTTTTTTTTTTAACAGGGGAAAGAAGCGATCGAGGAGACAGCTGATACTGCCCATTTTGACAGAGCTACACAAAGGATCATTATATTCATAACTGTGGGCTTGAGAAAAGGCGGTCTGTGCCCATAGACAAAAAAAAAAAAAAATATATATATATATATATATATATATATATATACACACAGAAAGTATATATATTTATAAAGAATTAAAAAAAAAAAAGAAAGGAAAAATAAGGGAGTACAGAAAGGTGCTATTTTACATCATGGCAGCGCAGTACTTCGCTCATGAGGACCAGGATTGACCTGAATATGAGGAAGATACCAATAAAATTGATGAAGTGGCGATGGCAAGTAGCCTGGAAAAGGTACTGGGTTCCACTGTGGAGACTAGCATCAAGAGAGCTGTATCGGAGATGTCCCTGCCTATCCAGCAGCGCCTGGACACCATGGAGGAGCAACTGCAAGAAAACTCCCTACCGAGAAAAAAGACACAGAAAAGAAAGCAACTTTTGGATGGGGGATGTATTCCGGCTCGATTGAGTAAAGACTCTACGACCCCCCCACCCCGAGCCAGCCAGAACCCGCCACTGCTGCCCTTTCAAACACCTTCTCCAGGCTGAAAAAGGCCTTTTTGAATAGGAAGGAGACCCCTTCTGCTGATGGACCCTTTCGCCCCGAGGAAGAAAACAGGGGCACTAGAGCCTCTAGCCAAGAGGGATACCAACAGGGCTTTGATCAAGACAGTTGCGATTACAACAGTTTGTCTCCCGCTTCTTCCCATGAAGACACACAAACAATAGGGTCACGACCCTCCACTTCAGGGATCACAGCAGCCCCGTCCCTAAGAAGGCAGTTAATGACCTTTCTTCTTCCAAGAAGATGTTTTCCCCAGAAGACTTAGTGCACCCCAGATCTTCCGACTGGGAGCCATCTCTAAGAACAACCGAATATATTAAAGACAGGCTGCGCAAGCCTTTAGATAAAGAAGTCCGAGCAAGACTCAGAGCAGAATGCCCACGACCGGGAATCCCAAACAAGGTAGCCCTGACACCGGAGTTGGACTCCAAGATGATTACTTTCATGGGAAAGAATGTCAAGGATCCAAGAAAGGGCATTGATCATGCCTGGAAATCCTGCCAAGACAAGGTGCTGGACATCATCGGCCCACTAGCTAAAATGATGGACCTGGCTGAAGCTTGCTGGGCAATGCCAGCTGCGCCATTTCAGCAGAGCGCAGCTAGGGCATCCTTTATAAGATCGATGCTAAGCTCTCCGAGTTAGCAGACACCGAGTCAGGAGCCGCTGCCCAAGGTCTACTATTTGGCGATTCCTTCGTCAAGGAGATGTCTAAATTTGTGGGCACCTTTACCGCCCTTGACAAAGCGCAATCATCAATCAAAAGAGTTTTCTCTGTGAAGATTTTCGCCAGGGCCGGTCGAGGTAGAGGTCGCTCGCCCGGCCGATACTTTATTGATCGAAGACCTCAGCAATCCAGGGACCATCAAGCCTGGCAGGATCGCAGAGACACCTTCTTCCCTTCGAGGGGGTGAGGAAGAGGTTGTGGCTGGAGGAGAGTCACCCGGTACCCAGCACAACAACAAACCACGGGTCAGTCTGCCTATTACAGCGCCCGCGCCATGAACGCCTATAGGAGGGGGGCTATCTCCTTTTGCGCATGCATGGGATTCATTATCTGGGGACGCTAGGGTCAGGGACACAGTTTGCGGCATGTGCCTGGACTTTTTTTCACAACCTTTTCACACAGGTCGTCCCATTCCGATGACAATGTCCAAAGAGGACGAGGTAGCGCTGGACAAGGAAATTCACACTTTATCATTGAAACAAGCGATTCGTCCCTGCACAAGTCTAGGGGGTTTTTTCAGCCCCATATTTCTGGTACGCAGGAAACAGAAAGTGCATCCAGTCATAAACCTCAAGGCCCTCAATGATTTTATTGTTTATCGGCACTTCAAGATGGAGGGTATTCACATGCTGAGGGACCTCCTGAGACCCAATGACTGGCTTATGCGCCTGGACCTGAAGGATGCGTACCTTGCGGTGCCCATACATCAGGATCACACAAGCTACCCGAGATTCTCATGGAAACACCGAGACTGGGAATTCACGAGCCTACCTTTCGGTCTCTCTTCAGCTCCTTGGGCCTTCACCAAGCTCCTGAGACCAGTAGTGGCACATCTAAGAGAACAAGGCGTCAGACTGATAATATACTTGGACGATATTATCTTCATGGCGCAATCGCAAGCTCTAGTAGAGCAGCAGACCAAGCTGGCCATAGACCTACTTCACAGTCTCGGATTCCTCATAAATTGGGAGAAATCTTTCCTTCACGCATCCAAAAACCTAGAGTTTTTAGGATTCATTGACACCGAAGCGGCTAAACCCAGTCTTCCGGTGGCCAAGATTCACTCCACCAAACGGGAAATCCACAGACTCCTGCAGAGGGACGTTATATCTCTGCGAGGGTAATAGGACTTCTCTCCTCCTCCATCCAAGCTATTTTTCCAGGACCTCTACACTATCAAGAGTTGCAGAGGATGAAGAGATTGCATCTAAGACACGGTCTCTCTTATTCACAGCGACTATCACCAGAAGCGAGAACGGAACTCAACTGGTGGCTCATGCACATGGAGGCCTGGAACAGCCGGGCAATCTTCGGATCTGCCCCAGACCTAGTGATAGAGTCAGACACCAGCCGTTCCGACTGGGGAGCGAGATGCAGTCCGGTAGCCACAGGAGGGACATGGTTGCCGCAGGAACTCAGAATGCACGTAAATTGTCTGGAGCTCTTAGCGGGTTCCTTCGCAGTACGCTCCTTTACCAAAGACAGAGCGAGCTGTTGTATCTTACTAAAGATGGACAACATTTCAGCGGTAAGATACATCAATCATCTAGGTGCCACCAAATCTCAGCCCCTAGCAGAACTGGCCAAAGATTTTTGGCACTACTGTCTAGAGCACCGGATTTCAGTAACAGCAGAGTATCTACCGGGCCTTACAAACATAGTGGCGGATTGGTACTCCAGACATGCAGTCGATTACAGCGACTGGAGGCTCGACAGGGAAGTCTTCCTTCGGATTCAGCAGGTCTGGGGTCCCATGTCCAAAGACCCGTTTGCCTCACACCTGAACACTCAGCTACCGGTGTTTTTCAGGTGGAATCCAGATCCAGCAGCGACTGCAACGGATGCTTTCCTTCAGCATTGGACAAAAGGGGTACACTATGCCTTTCCCCCCCCTTCAACATGATTGTGAGGACCCTGGCGAAGGCCCGTCAGGAACTAACAGAATTGGTTCTTGTAGCCCCGGTCTGGACCTCTCAGACCTGGTATCCAGTTCTTCTGGAACTTTCTTTGGATTTTCCGATCCTTCTACCCCAATTTCCGGATCTCCTGCTGGATCCTGTGGGGCGACGGCACCCACTTCTCCAAGGATCTCTGGTCCTAGCAGCCTGGAGGATTGCAGGTCTAGGTGGAGAGTTCCAGGCATGTTCCACATGGCAGTCAGCCTCATCGAGGAGAGTTGGGCCCCTGCCACTCTCAAAAGATACTCTAACTCATGGAATACCTGGAGGAGCTGGTGTCAAGACAAAGGCTTGCATCCAGTTTCGACACCTATAGAGGAAATTCTGAATTTCCTGGCATCCTTAGTGGAAAATGGTCTAGCCTACAGAACTGTCAACGCATATCACTCTGCTATTTCAGCAGGCCACGACCCCATAGAAGGAATTCCAGTAGGTGAGCATCACCTAGTCTGCAAGCTACTTAAGGGCGTAAGACTCACAGCTCCGCCACCGTCTCGTTACGGTAAACTTTGGGATGTCAACAAAGTGTTGAACCTGTTTCTATCCTGGCCAGATAAATAGGAGTTATCTCACACTGCCTTATCCGGCAAACTCACTACACTGCTCTGTCTCGTCTCCTGCAGGAGATTTTCTGATGTCAGAGCTCTCGATCTGGCAGGCAGAACCTTCTCCCCCAATGGCATATTATTCCACATACATAGAAGGATGAAGTGCAACTCAAGAGTGATTTCTTATCCTGCCTTCGGAGAACAGCCCAAGCTCTGCTTGGTCAGATGCCTTAAGGCTTACGAAAAGGTCACGGCTCCCCTCAGAACCTCGGCTGATGGACAACTTTTAATAGCCTCGCGTAAGCCGCATAAAGCAGTTTCCACCTCAACTCTAGCACGCTGGGTGCGGTGGACTTTAACCCAAGCAGGAATAGATACCTTGCACTTCGGAGCCCACTTCGTGAGAGGAGCTATGGATTCTAAGGCTTTCCAAGTCGGGATCCGACTGGAGGATATCATGAAAATGGCAACTGGGCAAGCAAATCGGTATTCAAGCAATTCTACCTAAAAGAACAGCTGGCGTCTATTGTGGTAAGTAAGCTTTAAACAAGCATAATGGGAGCCTCCGGTCTTGACATAGAATAAAGACTTTCCATAATAACTTACTAGAAAGTCTTAATTCTATTAAAGACACGGAGGCGAGCATTATCCCAACTGGCGAGAAATTGGATTGTACCATGTTCAGAGATTATGTAACTATAATGATAAGTTACATGATTTTGAATGCATGACTGTTCTTTCAGTTAACGCAGCGTATTTGTCTCCCACCCCTCTAAGGGATACAGGGATGTAATATACATGAACTAACTGTAATTAACTCCCTCTCTTGACAGTGTCTACCGACAAATCCGCCTAATTCTTGGAACCTTTTTTACCTGCTATTTCGAATGGTCTTCAGTTCCGAATCTTCGATCAGTCAAGTTCGCAGCTTCGAAAGAGGAAGTGCGTCATATTCAAGACTGTTTATGTGGGGACTTGGCCATTCATTGGAGGATATGGTCACATGTTGGTGACCTTATACTGAACTTTCCTCAGACCCCTGGGAAATGTAGTTTACATTATTTTAAGACTCTTAGGACATATTACGTCACTTCATCGTTAAATTATTGTTATATATTTTTCTGTTCCCTAAAAAAAAGAAAAAAATATATAGATCTTGCTGCTGAGCGCTTTCTTTAATTATTTAATAAAGAAAGAGAAGCATAATGCTCGCCTCCGTGTCTTTAATAGAATTAAGACTTTCTAGTAAGTTATTATGGAAAATCTTTATTCTTAATAAAGCACACTACACCAAAGACCTAACCTCCATCTGCCAAGTCTCCCTCTGAACAGAAAAAGGCAGATGATGTTCCTGAATTATCTTCAACTACCCTGAACCCACTACCCTTATAGAACTCAGTACACAGCCCAACAATGTCAGTCTTTCAGTGACACATTAGGGAAAACTCTAAACTTAGAATAACAGAGCCAGAGAACAGACACAATCACGTGGTTTGTACTATTTCTCATAATTCTATATTACTAAATGCTTAAAGTTATTCAGACTTCCACAATGGTGGGAAACACATAACTGTGCTGGGTGCCAAAGTATGCAGCCTTATCACTTACTAAACTCTGTGCTTTCCAAATACAAAGGAAGGCCAGTTTTTTGGCACTGGGTGATGAGGAGCGGACACAGTCATGGTGGCGGCTGGTGCTCACGGTGTTGAAGGTCATAGAATCCGTGACTATGCAATTCATAACAGGGCTGGCTTTAGCTCTGGCAATGTCCATAGGGGCAAGCGGGGCCGGAGGGGTGCGCCTCGCAGCCACGCTCTATTTCAGTGATTAACTTCCTGCTCCCGTGCTGGAGCGTGGAGTTTATCACTTCAATAGGGTGCCGCATGGGGCAACCTTTTACAGGCTGCCCCATGCTGGTTTAGCATCAGCGTCCTGTTATAATGAAAAACGTCCTGCTCCGTGCTGGAGAGGCCGGCACCAGCACGAGAGCGGGGTGCATTCACCCACCATGCCAGCTAGGGAGAGCCCTTGAAAGACTTGATGTGGCGGGGGTCTGTGGTGCCCGAGGGGAACCGGCCAGTTCACCCGGCCTAAAGCCGCCCCTGCTTCATATATAAGGATTCATCTGCAGTGGGAGGGAGCGGTGCCTGTGGTATGGTTACCTTCCCTTAGACTTCAGATCTCAGCGGGGTCCAGGTGGCCCTGCGGTCCAGTCCTATTAATCTGGAATCAATGACCACCCTGCACCGCCCCACGTGAGATGTGCAACCACTGAAATGGGTGGACACTGAAGAGAGGGCCATGGTTTTCCTTTCAGGAGACGACGCCGATGAGTGATCAATACCCCGGGGTGGCTGGCTGCCAAATGTGTAGGAGCGGAAGCTTGCCACCGCTCTTCTGCACAAGACATTGCGCTGCAAAGCCGCTGTCAGCACAAAGAGAGGGCGGGTATCAGCTGGAACGACTAGTTAGTGCTGTATCCGGGCAATAGAGGCCACCATTACAAATCTACAAATGAATAGGATGTTAATGAAAATTGACAGGTATGGCTGCCGTGCTTTGCTTTTCCTCGCTTCATTGCTTTGCCCGGATTAACATTTGAATGGCTTGACAGGTAGGAAAGCAGTCTTCATACCGGGTACAATATAAAGCGGACTGCATAAATGCAGAGGCCGCATTTCTGTGCACGAAGCAAATGTATTTTGGAACTGTGTTGGTGTCCTGGGTGGGTGGTTATCGTCCTATTGCTCCGACATGCACTGCTGAAGCGGAAAATTAAGCTGTACCAATGAAGAGCGAGGTCTGTCTGCTAATAGAATTCTGGGCTGGATAATTTCCCCTGACCTTCATCTCCCACTCCTGCTTTTGCAGTTGCCCAGCAGAGCCACTTACAGTCACCGGTTGGTAGGAGACTGAAGTTAGGGGTCAGTTTAAGGCACTCGGTGACCACGAAGTTGATTGTGTGTATCGCGAATTGGGAGTTTACCCAGGCCCCAATTAACAGTGCTGTCTGCTTGCTGGCGAGAGCTGGAGTGGTTAACACAGAGGCAAACTATGAAGAAAGTGGGCAGGAGTTAATGACCTGTAACTGTGAACCTCCAGACCTCGTGGCGCATGCACAGGACACTGCATCACCACCGAAATAGATGGGGCACCTCTCTCTATGTCACTTAAAACATCAAACGTCTACAGTCACAGATAAATACAGCTCTATCGTGTTGTCAATGTCACTTCACTTTCCACATCCAGGGACCAGGTGCGCCTGACAACCGAGCAATCGATCTCATTTGCTTTAGTTCTGCTACATGGCCAAGGAAAGTATGAATAATCTAATCGAGGAGGACAATAGAGGACCTGGATGCTTTAAAAGTAGGCGCGTGATCGGTTCAAAGACCCGCAGATATCCACCATATGCTGCATGTAATATCAGAAGGCGGGTATCTTTAGGAATCATGAAACAATATCTAACGTGGCATCCACCCTGCATTCTCAGTGCTGCTTTGCGAATGCATACACAGAAGGCGAAAAGCAGGAAGTGATGGCTTTGGCTCAGGTTGCGTTAGTTGCGTGTCCAGGGAGTGGCCTGGGGTGGCACGTGCTACCCCTAGAATCTGATTGGCCATCCAATTATCCTAAACTATGATTAATTTATGTGTATGTGCGCTCCTACGTTCTGCCACCCCTGCATAAGTCAGTGCCCCACTTGGGCCACCCCAGTCAAAAGGGCCAGGTCACGCCACTGCGCAGCGTGCTCCCGATATCTCCTAAATTGATTCTTGCATATGCATAGCAAAATGCAACTCAAGTTGAAATGCACACAAATATCTCCGGTGACGATGTGGATGGGATTTTGGTTTCATACTATGCTAAATGTATAGTGTCATGGCCAAGGGAATAACAGACTACTCAAAGTCACAAGTTTAGGTCAACATAATGTATTACTTTCATTTCTCAATTTATTGGCAACAAAGGAATTCAGTGTAAATGAGGTTACGGGGTTGGATTGGTGAAGCAAATGCACTTTGTTTGACATCCTTAGGACTCCTGTTCCTCAGTCCTTCACTATCTCCATCCAAGCCACTCTGCCCTATCAGTGGGAAATGGGCACTCAAAGTCTTCAGTGTATTGAGTACCCTGCATGCTTGCTTGGCTTTCATGCTTTTCGATACTTGGGTCAGGAAGTCTCGATCAGTGGCGGCTGGTGAATTTCGGAACTAGAGGGGCGTAAATGTAAGTGTGTAATTTGCAGGAACACACGAGCGTAGCAAGGGACACGAACCAAACAGGGGTGTTCGGGGGTCCTCCCCCCGCAGCCCCACACCCCTGAGAAAAAACCTGGTTATAATGGTGTATTTTACAGCACTTTTTATGAAAAAGTGGGTAAAAAGCCACACCGTTTGCAATGAACTTTGTATGGGGGAGCACATGCAAAAAAAAAACATTAGATGCAAGTTACCAACAGCGCACAGGACCCCTTTTTAAAAAGCAGGTCACACAGCAAAAAGAGAAAGTGTGCATCTCATGTGGAAGCTAAATGTGTAGTCGCTCATGTTTCCCCAGGGATAGCTCCCGATTTCTGGGTGATGCCCGACACCCAGGAGCTCCTGCTGAACATCAGCAGTATCTGCGACAGTACTCATCCAAAAGGAAGAGGGGCTCTCAATCCTAGAATGAGCAGGACCTCAGCAAGCCCACGGTGGGCCCATACCCCATAAACGTAGCAGAGTTCCACAGAGGACCGGGCAGCTGGGGAACCTGCACATACCACACTCTACAAGGCAGAAGACTCTTCAGAAAGTCACTGAAACCGAAATTGGGGGGTGCAGACAAAAATGTCAATTTGAATAATTTTTGGTTTGAAATGTCCTTACCGAATGGCCATAGGCCTCCAACATGGCTTGAGATCAAAAGTAATTGAAAAAGGTGGTAAGCTCCTCTAGGGCAGGACGGTACCAAGGTTAGTGGAATGTTGGTGACAATACAAAGGCAAACCAGACTCCTATGACCGTAGTGTGGTAAGTAAGGTCCAAAGGAGAGGCATCAATATATGTATTGTGACAGGGTCATGGTCCTGATCCTGTTAAGCGGATGGGGACCCCTCCTAACCGAGGCCTATTAGGGTGCTTGCCAATCCCTCCACAGAGGTGGAGTGAGAGAGTTGGGTGGGCCCCAGTCTCTGTCCGCTCTCCATTTGCTAGGCACCACTTTTGATTTCCCCATGCCTTCTGCATGAAATGCTTGCCAGTATCTTCTCTGCTGGAACTGCAAGACCCAGAAATCCTTATGGCAGAGAAGGGAATGAGCAACCCACCAGCGAGGCAGCTGGCAGAGTATAGCAAGGCAGCAGAGCAGAACACACTGCAGACCGGCAACCAGAACGCTCCAAACCATGCACCTTAGAACTTGGAGAGGCCCTGTGTTTGTCAAGGGGCTCCATTGCAGAACACCAGCAGACCTGTGTGTGAAGACCATGCGCATAAGAACTTTAAGACTGAAAATGTTTGTTGTGACCAGCCATAGGCAAACTCCGGTGGACCCGTGTTTTAAGAGGGGGTGGGGCGCCAAAGGCAATTCAAAGCCTCATACCTATACGACAACCACAGAGAAAAAACAAGTCAGCGATTGGCTTGGGGGACCAGTTGGGCATCAGGACAATTGGGAGGAGAAAGAGGAGCATAAAGGGGGAACCATAGAAACACAGCATTGTGGGTTGTTCAGGTGAGATCGAGGGAGAAGGCGGACCGAAGACCAAGCAGAGGAAGGACGGTGCAGTGGAGCGTGGAGGAGATTTACTAAGAGTGTGTGCAAGATGAGGAATTGGTTGGTGAGAGAAAGTGGTACCTGGGTTTGAGTGTGTTTATGGCAAATAAGATGAGTGAGTGAGACGGAGGGGGGAGTGTAGTGAAGTGAGTGAGGCGGAGTAAGAGAAGCTAAGTGTGAGAGTTAAAGGGGGTGGACTGGAGAGTAGTGGGAGGAGGCAATAGTGGAGAGTAGTAGATGGGACAGTGGAGAAGGGAGAGTATTAGAGAAGAGAAGGGAGAGTAGCAGAGTACAGGGGTGGAGAAGAGGGGAGAGTGGCAGTGGATGGAAGAACATCGCAGACTAAAAGAGGAGAAAAGAGAAAGAAGAGTGAGAGGAAGACAAGGGAGGGGATTAGCAGGAATGCAAAGGAAGGAGAGAACATCAGGGCAAGGAGAAACATAGTGTGAGCGTTAAATACCAAGTGAAACCTGGGTTATTGGAAGGCACCATTAAACTTCTTTTCATCTTGTGGGGCCCCAAGTTAGGATCCACCTAGAAATTCCCAAAGAGTGCAAGACAGATAAGGCAATTGCCTTTAGGCTCTCACAATCAGCCTACCAGAACCTAGATAGTAGGGTTTACCGATTTTTAATGACCACCTCGGAGTGTAGGGACGCCTGGGCTATGGTGTGCAAAGCCCATGGGCGACGAGAGAGCAGGATTGCCCTTAGTGAGACCCTAATCGAACTTGTTAAATAAAACTTCAACAGTCTTCAAAAGTTGTGGTGTTCTTGAGGCTATATGTGAAAGTGTTCCTGTCTTAAAACAAAGAGTCTCACCCACACTGTTGGAGCCAAAGAGCTGATGCAAATAATTGATTGACATGTCCCACAATCTCCTACCACGGCACGTTAACAGCCATGAAGGGGGCTGGGGCCCAAACACACATTTCTAGTCATATCTTATAACTCATCATGGACTCGCTTTGTCAACAGACCCTCTATGTAGTGAGTGGAGCCACCCTATGGGTTACCAATGCACAAGTGTACATAATCATTATTAGGAAATGTGCCCTGTACAAAAAGCTTCAAGTGTCATGAATGCTTGTGCGAGAAAAACCTGCTAGTTTAGTAATTTGGCGCAGACACAAAGAACTTTAAAACACAACTTTGTCTTCCATGCCAAAGCAGAAGGTTTCCTGTTGACAGGAACAGCTCCGCCCCCGACTGAACACCTGCAAGGTAGGAGAGAGATGTGCTGATCTTATTGATGACCCGGCATCTTCAAGGCCATCCGATGAAGAAAAGGCTGCAGAATACGCTCAAGTGCCAACCAATATAAAATACACAATTCCTAGTAGATGAAGGGGTCATGATTGGTCCCCATCTCAACAACTCAAACTCCATTGCCCATACCAGGAACAGCCTCGGATAAGAACAGAATGCAGACCCACTGGCTGAACATTGCAGTTTTGAAGTTCATATGTATTAGAACCTCACAGAAATACAGCTTCAAGGTTGGCATCTGAATGTTATATATTTTAAGTGCTTCCCTTTAGAGGTTCAAGTTCTGTGAAATAAACAACTCTGGAAGTGTATTTTATAATATTTAGGGATGGATTTAACCCTTCCCTTCCCCTCCCTTGCCTCGTCGCGCCTTGAAACACTTGTGTATAGGCACATTATAAATGCCATATCATACCCCCCACCCACCAACCCTTGCAGGAGTGGTTTTGATTCACGAAGGGGTCACCATCATTGACTTTTTGCCAACGCTTGGATTTGACTTTTGGACCCTTGACTCTTGGTGCTTCACCCCCTCAACTCTCATGCTGAACCTCCCCTGGATCTCGTACTCCGGTTGGCCCTGAATCATGCTGTGCCCATCGTCACTGTGAATCCCTGCCTGCATTTTCTGTTCCCTTGCAACATTATGTGTTTTAATGACCTCTGCAACTGTATTCGCTCGCCCCTCTGCTTCTCTGCTCTTTTTTCACTTTTTGTATTCTCCGTTTGCTTCTCCTCTCCCTTCTCCCTCTCCCCTGCTCCTTACTTTTTCTATGCACTTAATCTATCAGAATTGTCCCTGGCCCTAGTATGATAACACATGCTTGTCTCCTCCCCCCTCCCTTACTTGTTATTCCCCAGCGCATTCCCCTCCAGCACTATCTGAAATGTCGTCAGGCCTAGTACGATAGTCGCTTGTTTTGTTCCTCTCCCTCCTCTCTCCTCCCCTCTCCCTCACCACTTGTAATTCTCTAGCTCTACCAGAAATGTTGTCAGGCCTAGTACAGTAGTCGCCTGTCTGTTCCCATTTCCTTCCCATCTGTGTCTTAGGACTTGCACTATTTGAAATGTCGCCAGGCCGAGTACGATAGTTAAATTTCACATTCTTGTTGTTCATGGCCTGTAAGAATTTTTTTGCATTTTCCCTTGTTCCCTCCCTTGCCGTGAAGCACTTTGAAACACATTGTGTATGGGCGCTATATAAATAAACTATCATATCATCATATTATTTCAATGTCTTTATGGTAGTATGCTAGCCCAGAGTGTACAATCTACCACTCAACCTCTAGTCGACTACGGATCACAATGTTTTCATGGACTAGGGTAGCGAGAAGACCCCAGAGGACACCTTGGGCCATTTAGAGAGTATGACCATGTAAACCTGTGTTACCTGAAGTAAAACATTGTTAACATAACCTTTAAAGTCTTAGCAGCACTCACGAAACTAGACAACAAAAGGCTTTGTTTGAATTTTACCTATAAAAAGGCATATGAATGCAAAGGATCTTTGCTTTGGGAGGCCATGGATCACATTTGCATAGCAAATGTGTACTCACATGCATGCAAATCTAATGCATTACGTGTACAAGAGCAATGGATTTCCATGCAGGAACGACAACCGAAAGTGCTGAAGTCGCTCGTGGACACCAAGATGAGCGGAAATTGTGCAGGGAGGATCAAGCAGCTAGTGCCAGGGGAGACGCAGGGTGGTGGATGCAGGGAAGCAGCACAAACTCCATTTCTGGACCTGCCTAGGCTGTAGCCGAGGACCAAGTGTTCCAAAAGCAGCACTTAAGACTAAATGCCAGCAGCTGTGTCATATCAAATTTTGACCCCATTATACGTAATTGCAGAAGCCGCCACCGAGCAGGAAGCAATCCGTGACCAAGGCGCAAAGACCATTACAAGGTGGCAACTCTGTTGCCTAATTGATCGAGTGAATTATTTGTCCAGAGAAAAGGGCACAGCAACGATTCTCTATGTGCCCACTGCCAAAGTGTTGGTGCATACCCATTACTTTGCATGCCTCCATCCACCTCTTTGTCTTATTTGAAAATCTTGGCATCATCCCTTGTTACACTGACTGGCCACAGTGTTATAGTCATTTCTACCTGCAAAGAAAGTTGTTTGAAAGGTAATTGGTAAATTGCAGAGATTCATGTAACACTTAAGTTATATTAACCAGCCACTTAAGCCTTCAAAAGCATCAGGCTGGAATGCAGCTGTTTAATTGCAGCTACCACAACCAGCCTAACGGGGTCCCTGTGTATCAGGTGACGGAACGGAAGCACATAATCATAAATTGGTGATCCCTTACATCAATGCAGGACACATATGAAGTTCATAAATAAGCAAGTGGACAGTATGTTCTACCAGAACAAACCAAGCAAGTTACCGGCTGAACTGGGGTGCCATTCCCAGACAAAAACTTTGGCCCACCCTGCACCGGCATTACCGAATATCGACACCCTTGATTAACAATTGCCTGCTATTGTAAATGTCTGTTGTCTTCAGGAAGACTAAAGGTTTTACTTCGCAGTCCAAACAATTCTTGTAATTTCTTTCAACGTTGTTACTTTTTTGTGTAAAAATAACCATTTAGATAAAAGGTCTTCTGGTAAACTGCACACTGTCGATAACCCCCGTCTAAGCAGGAGTGGTGATGCGTGAAACAAAGGTCATGTATAATTAGTAGATACTCCTAATGTAATAATATAAACAATCCATTAAAATCGAGTCATGGCAGAAATCCTAGGTTTTCCACTTACTCCAGAATCACATAAAAGCTCCAAATTAATATAAAAGCTTGGGTGTGAAACTCCCATGCCCAGAACACGTTTGTTAGAGGCATATTTACTTGTCCACTGCACAAAATACTTTTGAGGGTAGGCAAATTCAATATAGGTTTTTACTTTCAATTTCACTACTGCCTTAGACTGACTCTACAATGCGGTAGAATATAAGGCTCTCTGGAACAATTCCCAGTGGTTATGATTAATCAAGGCAGTTCCATTCAGAGGGCGGTCATCGTAAGTGGTACGCAGATGCCAAACATGGGTCCCAAGCTTGCCTTGTGCAAAGAAACCCTAGCTACACTTCGCTGATGATATCCCTTGTGTCTGAAACATCTTTAGGGTTTTTCGGAGGCTCCTGTACAAAGGCTGTAGCATAGTATTTTGGGCTGGACTGACACTTTTGGGATGCGACCAACCCTGATTTGCATACGGGTTTCCCCTTCTGAAATGACGCAGCAGCCTAAAAACAAAATGGACTAGATTGCTGCCGAGAACAGATGCCAGTGGTTACTGTTAATTCAAAGCTTTTACCTCCATGATTTAGTGATGAAACGGTCAGTGGCTCAAATGCAGGACTGCACCAGCTCAGAGTAGACTGATTTGGTGGGAGAATATTATTGCCAGGATTGCTTTGAGAATATGATTGTAGGGAAAGGCATGGCTAAACCAATCTTTGATCTATATGAGAGTGATCTTTAAAGATTCAAGTGCCAAGCTGTATACTAAAACCTTACTGTTGATGGTGTTCGAGCACTGTGCATGGCTCAGGTAACAATAAGTACAATGGTGGTCCCAGACATTCTGCTCAGCCTGCAAGACTTTGTTTGAATCCCTGCCGCAACAGCACAGCCCTTCACACTATGAATTCAATAAAGGGAGCACCAATAAATCATATATATAAGACCAGTATGTTTGTCCAAAGCCGTCCTGCCCGCTTTGCCTCTCATCGAAGCCACAGGGAGCAGTTGCCTTATGCATACAATAAGACTTCAAGTTCATCTTCCTGGCAAACAAAATTCGTATCTCAACATTAACATACAATTAGTTGCACATACGTCCCAAGACAGGGATATCACTTTAACACCATACTTCAAATTTCATACACTAAGAAAATATATACATTTAAAAACATAAAACCAGAAATTTGTTAAAGCACTATTTCTCTAACAAAATACATTACTTTTCCCCCCCAATTAATTATGTAATTATTCATAGTAATATTTCTGGTATGTATTATATCAATAATATTCTTCATGTACGTTTTAAACTGTGTTTGACTTCAATTTACTTTATTTTATGATCTCATGTCTACTTTGAATCATGCTGCATGTGAATTGCATTACTCTGACATCCCTCAACATTATATATTTGGGTCCGAAACCCGTAAGTGGAATCCAAGACAATGATGAGTAGATGCAGCAATTGGCTGCATGTACTATGTTGAACTTTCAACGGATTCTGTGAGATTTTGGTTGAAGTTACTACTCCTCCATGTAAAAGGAGCAAGATCCTTGACTATTTCTTTTCCTTTTAACATAAATTACATTAAAATACCCCACATAACATATTTACACTCTGAAAATGTCTTCCTTTATGTACATTATCCTGTGTACACAGGCTTTTCCACTAGTATGGTCATAATAGACCATATTATACTGCTTGAAGCAGGAGACATTTGGCAAGAAGCACTATTTAAAAAGGCATCAGCAACTAGTCTGCGATTGTTTTGGTGGTAGATTTCATAGTAGCAAGCACTGCATCTATGCACAGGAGGCAGCATGTGTCTGGAGGAATCACATTTTGAAATGTAATTCTGTGCCAGAGAAGACTGCAATCCCTCAGGTAACCAACAAATGTACATGGGTGGCACTGAGAAAGGTTGCAGATTTCCCAGCCTGTTTAGCTTATGATGTAGCTCCATGCGGACCATCAGATTACCCCAGTTAGGTTGTGTGGATGTCGTCGGCTTGAGGAACCCTTAGTCAAGCGTCCAGCTACAGAAAAAATCTTGGATGCTCTGGGGATGGCGATTGCCAATCCGTACTAAACCCTCTCTTGCTGAAGAGAGCCAGGACCCAAGGGATGTCCATTTGCATGGGGTGGTGGAAGTGACATTACCTCCTGATGACATCATCCAAATGGGCAGGACACAATCTTTGAACCTGACAATATCACAGAAAATTATGCCATATGACCTTTTGACCTTGTCTGCCTTTTAAATGATACACCAGATCTTGAAGAGCAATCAAAGGTGAATTGGAAGTCAATGGTGGGAAATTAAAATGGGAGTAATAAGTTTATACTTTCATGCACCAGAAATCAACCATGCACCCAAATGAAATATTTCAATTAGAGAGGTTGAGATGGAAGAAGGAAGAACCATGAAGATGGCACGACCACCGTCCAAGCGAGAATGTACTAAGCCAAGGGCAAGGTGTGGGAAGTACGACAGAGGAATGACAGGTTTAATCTTCCCAAGAGGAGAACTGAATCAAATGGGATTGTGACAAATAAATATGTGACTTAAAGTTAAGATTAGCATCAAGCACAAAACCCAAAGACAGTGGCCACCATGGCAGGAGTGATACCATGCTAAGGGTGTGGAGCAAGCCACTCTTGAAATTGTGAGAGTGAGGAAGTTGAGGAGGGAGCACAAGAAATTATGTTTTAGTAGGGTTCCATTTCAAAGACTGGGAGGACATCCAGCCATCATGGTCAACTTCAGACAGATTTGAGTGTCTGCACACTGGTGTACCTCGAGGCCCACCCTAGATACCAGATCTCCCAGAGATTCAATGTAGATGCTAAATAGCATGTGCAAACCCTGCAGGACCCCACAATGCATGATCTGGGTGCCAGATCTAGTCTGTCCAGCCTTAAACCGAGAAGGATTTTGAAAACACAAGGAGAACCAGGCCAGGGTAAGTAAGGCCTGCCAAACCCACGCGGGAGGATAAGATGTTTAACAACACCTTATGGCTGACCATACCAAATCCATCTGAGATATCAAGCAGAACAAGCAACATAACCCACTGAAATCCAGCACACACATGACATCAGCGAAATACCTGAAGAGTCGAAGCCTTGTCGCTACACCTGGGAAGGTAGCCTGATTGATATAGTCGCTTAACAAAGACAGAGTGCATAAGTGACAGAAAAGCTGAACTGATGCAAACTTGAAGGAATTTTTCGTGAAACGTCAAGGAAGTGATGGGACAATAACTGCTGCTGTCAATGGGATCAAGGACAGTTTGTGCAAATCTATATGATTGTTAAACAGTTTTGCAGCACACCTGGATTCTGTTCTTTGATTTTTTGAGCCACCAAACAGCATTAATGTATCTAGGTATTCAAAAGACAATAGGGATGTCACTAGCCTCTATACTGTGACCAAAATCAGTCAATGCCTAGGTATACAGGGATATAGTCAGCATGTGGCTGCCAATAAACTCCATGGCACCTAATAACACAGAGCTACAGCTTTCTCTTCTGTAGATGCTGAGCACACCTACACTGGGCTACGAATGCAGTCCAATGTGTGTCTTCAGGCAGGGCCAGAGATACACAAAGTAAAATATAACAAATGAAGTACTCAAAAATAATGTAAAAACATCAAAAAACAATAGCCTTCTATATCTATACAAAAACAGTTCTGGATCCAACAAGTACTACAGGAGTTTATTTTTTAAGCCCTGCAAAGCGTAAATATGCAGTTTGAAAGTGCCCATGTGCTGGCAATGTTGCTTCTTCTGGTGGTATCTCCCATGTGCCTGGAGGCTTGAGGAGCTAGCCTGAAAGCCATCACAAAATAGCCTGAGAGACCTGGAAGGACCCTCCTTTATTAGCCAGACAGGACTCTCCTCTGCTAACATGTCATGACACTCCTCCACTAGCCTGCCAGGCCACCGCTTTACCATACAGCCAGGCCTCCTTTTTATTAGCCAGCTAGGACCTTCCTTTACTAGCCAGCCAGGACCCCCCCTCCATTAGACAGACAGGACTTTCCTCCACTGGCCTGCCAGGCCACCGCTTTACCATACAGCCAGGCCTCCTTTTTATTAGTCAGCCAAGACCTTCCTAGCAGCCAGGACCCCCTTTACTAGCCTGCCAGGACCCCCCTCCGCTAGCGTGCCAGAACCCCCCCTTTACTAGCCTGCCAGGACCCCCTTTACTAGCCATCCAGGACACCCTTCCACTAGCCTGCCAGAACAACCCTCGCCAGCCTGCCACCCCCTCCACTAGCTGGCCAGGCCCTCCTTTTACCAGCCTGCCAGGACCCCCTTTACTACCCAGGCAGGATACCCTTCCACTGGCCTGCCAGGATCCCCTTCCCCCCCACCACTAGCCTGCCAGAACCACCATCCCCTTCCACAGGCCTGCCAGAACACCCCCCCCTTCCGCTAGTCTTCCAGGACCACCCTCCCCCCACCACTAGCCTACCATGAACCCCCTCAACTAACCTGCCAGGAGCCCCCTTTAGAGGACAGACAGGTCAAATGGAATATATATATATAAATAAAACAAAGTTGTGTTTGTTTGTGGGTGTCTATGTGGCATTGATCTTGAGTACATAACTCCTCATGAACGGTGAGGTCTGGCGTCATGTATTTTACATGGAATATGCTTTATTTTATTGACGAATTAATTTCTAGCTCGATAGGTCATCCCGTTCCCGAGATAATTAACTTTTTTTGGTTTTTCAGCATTATGTTTTCTGGTATTCTGCACGCCATCTATAGGTCATTTGTAGACTGTCCTCATCAACGTGCTGTCTGTGCTAAACTGGTCTTGCGTTTTTTGTTGTTCTAATTCTTTTAGAAGCGGGTGAGTGTGTCTTTCTTGTCATCGATTTCTTTTGCAATAAACTCGATGGATGTTAATTTCACTAATTAATTGGACACCACATTTTTATTTACCTCCAAATTAAATTCTCACATGGATATATTTATATGCTTACTCTGATTATTTGCAGTGTGTGTTTAGCAGCAACAATGGCCACCACTGCTAACAACACTGCAAATAATCAGAGTAAGCATACAAATCTGATATTCATGTGAGAATTTAAATCAGAAATAAATGAAAATTTGGTGTTCAATTAATTAGTGAAATTAACATGCATCGCTTTTTACCTTTGTGGCAAACAACAATATTTGTTCATCTTTTTCGGTGGAATATGACTAATAATCTGAGAATGGACATCCCGGGCGATCTAAGAATGGATAACTGGCCATGTAAGTCAGTTCAGACCGAGGGTTACAAGTTTTCCAAGGAAAAAAAGTAGACTCCCTCTCTGTATGCAGCAGATGACTGCAGCAGCTGGGGGCTGCCCATGGACAGGAACTCAAATGGGATGTGTATTCCCTTCAGAATACAAGGAAACACCATCTATTTGTGAGCTAACTTTAATAAGCTCTCAGCAGCAGCGGAATGCTAAAAATACAGCCGAGCGATTAACTTGCTAATTAAATCCATTGTGTTAGACACGCTACTCATGTCAAAGCTATACTGAGCTTTTAGCAGCCCAAGCAGCAGCTCTACTTCACTGAGAATCCTCGAACGCAGTTGCTTTTTAGGCTACCGCCATTGAATCCCCCATCACTCCCACCCCCAATATCCGAAGCACCAAAATAAAAAGGGCTGGCAAAGATTGTAGCATGTACATGCCAGCACCTACAGGTACCCTACTGGACCCGCATCATGGCGTGGCGTAGGGCAATGCTGGTCCATTAGTGGCACTGAGGTGATCGGGCCGCCACAGCACTGGTGCCACCATAATTGCGTTTTCAAAGGCATGTGATAACGAGCACGTAGCTCCTTACAGACTCGCCACAGTAATGGCCAAGCTGACCTGAGCAGAGGATGGCCTGAACCTATGAGACTGGGCACCGACCCTTGGCTGGATCAGATCCACTAGCCGGAAAATGTGCAGGCCCATATAGATTCCATAATAAACCTCACACGTGTAGTTCTGTCCAAAAGCAAATGGTCTCAACAGTTGTGGCTCCTGCTGAACTGGAGTCGAGGCTCTTTCCGAGTAAAGCTGATGCACCCTTTCCAGAAGACAGGAATGACCCCAGCACGGAAATATCAAGACCGCTAGAACAACACAGAAACCTGAAGTGGATTAAACAACTGCCAGGGTGGAAACCCCAGGGCAGCAAAATGCAGGATTAACGGTATGCCATTTATGGTTGGTTTTCAAGTAAGAAATACCCCTCTGTTACTTCCACGGTTTGTGCCCCAAAACACCCTAGCATACATGCCCTGTATGGGTCAGATTACCAAGACCAAACTTGAACACGTTTGCGAGCCATTCGTCCTAGGTCGTGTGTATCTTATAATTCAAGTCCTCCTGGCCCCCATAGATAAAGGGGCAGGCCATTTCCCAATGTGTGTCCATTAACCCTGGTGTCAGGGAATATTGTCGGCCCATTCACCCGAGTGCAATGTGTGTTTGCTTCTTGTGAGTGGTGGTGTTGAGCCTACATTAACCCCCCCTGGTGAGCGTTTCAAATCATTGGTTGTACTTAAATGAACCTTGTATTAGTAATACCGCCCACCTATTGTGACAAATTGGATTCCGCTGTGCAGAAGTACAAGGATGAGTAGGGGTAAAATGGCCTACTCGGCACTTTCACTTCTGCCAAACAACGCCTAACACAATCATAAAGGTAAAACAGGCACAGTTAAGAGATATACCTCCTTCGTCCTTTGTGGTAATGCGGGCAGAGTGAAGACCATGCTCTTAAGAGGGTGTGAACGTGAATCAGTAGTGACCCAAACACAGTACCACAGCCCAAATCAATGGGAAGGTTCAATCAAGATTCTATAAAAATATAAATACTTCAATTGAATCTGCATGTAGAACGAAACGAGAGTACTACACAAAAACCCACATCAAAGAATAGAACAGAGAAGATGCAGCAGACTGGAGAAAGTAGCACTCAAGAGTGTAGTTCCAGGGCTGGTAGGTAAGGTACTACCATAAAAAAGATATTGGGTTTAAAACAAGAGCATTTGTGACCTAACCAGTGCGATGAGTCCTGTGGAGTCATCACTGAACCCCAGCCAGAGATCTCCTCCCATGTGGCCAGGGGACAGCAGCTGCTACCGGATCACGACCTGAGGGAGGATCATATGGGAGGAGAAGGCTGCAGGTGGAAAACGATGACCCCTCCAGGGGAGATGCAGTATTCTTCCTTCCCAGAGAAGAAAACACCATACATTTGAAACTCTTAATGGCTAGTTATCACTATACACATCCCTACCGGTGCAAAACCCTGAACCCCCCTCCTGTAAAACATTCTAGGAAGAATACCATTCCCACCTCATATGCACATAACATCAGTGGCCTCTGATGTTGTTATACAAACTAACAATCCTAAACAAAAATCACCTCAGCAGTGCTATAAACTTCAACTCCCATAAAGCCTCAAGTACTGAGACGAGGAAGAGGGAGAAGGAGTTAATGAGAAAAGGAGTTAATGTGGATCAAAGGAAACACAGAGCTGATCATACAGGCTAGTTGTTGTGATGAGGTCCATTGAAAAATGGTGTCAGCATTGAAGGAAAGGAGCAAAGCTCCACGGAAGAAGAAGGAAGGCAAACCGGGGGACAAGGCAGCAGCACGTGAGAGGACCGTGCTGGAGAAAGCAGGCGCTTTCAGCCTGCCGCTCGCAATCAGTATCTACCAGTGTGGCGCAAGCCCACAGAGGACATGGTAGGCACAGGGGGAAGAGTTGTTGGGGATCTAGCCACAGGAGCAAAGCTACCAGGAGCGCGGTTGCGTCCCAAAGCAGCAGGCTTACAGGGTGTGGAGCCAGCAGGAGATCTGGGAGAACGTCTGCAGAGCAGGAAATGGCGTCTCAGAGTGAAAGCTTGACTGCAGCAACATGCCATCGGTCGGGAACGCTACCAAACACCTGTGAGTCTGCCCAGAGATGTTGGGGACACAGGGGCGTACTGACATGCATGTGAGCAATTAACAACTCCTTTTGAATACCGACCAAATAGAAAACAAAGACAGAATTTGCACAGAATCCTCATGTAGGAGATGTCAATATGGAGAAGGTTGGAGCAAATGTTGCCACAAGCCAATGAATACTAGTGAAGGAGTTAAAAGGCAGAACTTGAACAAGTCTCCATATATGACCAGTTTAAGGAAGGACCTTGATTGCGCCCGGTACTGTGCAGTTCTGGGAGGCGCAGGGGTGAGGGGGTTGTTGTGGTGAGATATGGTAGGACAGAAGTTTGCATCTTTGCCTTTCCAGATGTTTTGAACCACACCTCCCAACAGCCCTAGCTAGCAGGTGCAACTAAGAAGAAATTGTTGCAGACTAGCATAATCAAGGGACAGATGTCAGTCAGAACAGGAGGACACAACAGGAACGTTCTCATAATGTACACAAGCGAACAATAAAAACGAGTAGCAGAATTCGGATTTAGCCTATAGAAAACGTAGAACATTCTTTATTCTGACCATATCAGGGGTGATATGTAGCGGACCATCCTGTAGGACCATGTAGGTGTACTTCTACTCCATAGCATTGTAAGTATTCTAAGTAGTGAGGATGGTGGCCCCTATATGCCACTATGTCTGGATGAGTGGCGGGGAGGTTAATGGAAACATTTACAAAAAAGAATTGGTGGAATATCTTGGTTTTCAGGATCAGCTGCAGCATGGTCGCACCAAGAGAGGTGCATAGCACACAAACTGGGCAAGCTTTAATGTGCGACAGAAGGTTAATCGCACATAAGTGTAGGATGGGCTGAAACATTCATGAGGGCGCTATGAAATCCTGCGCAGTGGTCGTAGGTGACCGTCCCTCAGATGCTAAGTCATGATATGTGGCCAAGAAGCCCCAGGGCATGGCAAGATGAGAAAGGGGAAAAGGTAGGTACATCCCCATGCAGGCGCTCCAAGTAAAAAGAGTATTCCATTGCGTACGCAGTGCAATGTTACGTTTATTAAACAGCGTAAACTAAGATAAGGACCGCATAGAAAGTGACCTGTGAGGCTTGTGTCAGGAAGTGGCAGATATACCGTCCGTACTACTAAATCAAAGTGTTTGTTTGACTCCAGTTTTAGGAAAATACAATCTGAAGTCAATTGCCAACTGTGTGGCCTACGGTTTCGCCCATCCGGGCTTTGTCAAGGCACGGTCATACCTAGTACAGTATTTTAAAGTCACACATTTGTGTGCATTTTCATTGTTATAACATGAGCTTCCAAAGCATAGTATCACAGAACAGAATAGTCGGTTATTGGGTACCCGGGGGAAAAGAGAGAGAATGAAGGGAAGGAGAAGAAGGGTGTGGAGAAGGGGCTTAGTTACATCATTTCAGGTTGTGCTGTGTTGTTTAATGGCAAAGGGCCATGAGATTTCCACGCGCAAGCAGGCAGTGGCAAAGAGTGAATGCCCTCACTTCTTGGATGATTTGGGATGGATCTTTGCCAGTAGGCACCCACAATCTGTTCTGTATTGTCCAGCCAAGGGTGCAGGTAGACGAGTGAAGGGCGGCTGAGTGGTAGGGAAATCATGATGCTGGGAGTGCACTGGGGGGAGCGGCTGGGCAGAGTTTATGTGGCATAGCCTAGGATCAATAGGTATGCAGGCTAGATCAGCAGTTATGCTGCTAGGCGTCGAGGAGCCCGGTTAAAGTAGTTCTGTTTGTGAGAAAGGGGTCTGGAAGCTTTGCATGGGAGAGGGTTGGGGCGCAACATTTCTAAACGGTGCGCTAATAACTTCTAGAGAGTCACGGAAATTGGGAGCTGATTAATCCACAGAAAAAAAGGGCGCTGCGTTACCACTGGCGACTGACTCTGGCCAATTGGTGCAGTTCAGGGCCCTGGTAGTGAGTAGTAGGGAAATGTACTCTCCTGTCTTGTGCATGGTTTCAACCCACTCACACTGCCAACCTCATGTAAGTCCTGAAAGCCTAATCACCCCTGAGCCACAGCGTACAAGCTTTGCAACCTTTGGCTCTCCAGATGTTTTGGACTACAACTACGATCAGCTCTACCCAGATAAGTCAAAAGTGAGGGAATAAGTTGCAGTCCTCTGGGTTCCAGGTCTTAAAATCACAGCGAAAATGGCTCTGGATACAAAATATCACAGCAAAAATGCGGTGGTTTTGCCGCCACAATCATGTAAAGGATGTGGGGGGCACCTCTGCAACCCCCGGACCCAATATATCATTTAAGAGGAGTGGGGGACACCCCCGCTCCCCTTAAATGGTATAATGGGGTACACCTTTACATGGTCAAACCACAGCATTTTTGCTGTGATGTTTTTTACCAGCGGCATTTTTATTACCTGATACCGTCCTCAGTAGATGTAGATGTCTGTAAAGCAGCACAGCCGCTGCCACCCTGGGAAAATCCTACCCAAGGGCAGCCCACCCCTGGAGAAACCCATCACCTCCGTGAGAGCTGGCAGCACCAAGAAGCTATGGAACAGGTTCATGTTCGGCTTTACAAATAGCGCCTAACATAACTCTGCATATAAGTGACGGTTCTTCATCGCATCTGCTGTGGTACTCTATACCAGGAGGTCATATTGGCCATATGGAGCAGTGTTACAGCCATTAGTGACACAGCAGAATGATTTTCTATTGTCCTACTCTGTGCACTCCTACAAGAGCAGATGTGCCTGCCACTTATGGTCATATTGGCCATATGGAGCAGTGTTACTGCCATTAGTGACAAAGCAGAATGATTTTCTATTGTCCTACTCTGTGCACTCCTACAAGAGCAGAGGTACCAGCCACGTCTAGGCCCAGGGTACTGTGCTGTATAAACTGCACATGTAGACAGGCAGGGTCGAGTCCACCCCCACCTCCCCCCGGCAACCCCCCAGGGAGGATGGAGTGAGAGATGGATTTCCAATCAGCTTGGCAGCATGTGCTTTACCCCTCAATCATTTTCCCAAATGATGGTGGCGAATACCTCCAAATATTGTCGGAACCTGCAAGCAGTGGCCGTCCTGATACCTTGCTAAATGGAGCGCAGGGGCTCCCACAGTCACACGCGGACTCAAATGCTCTTTAAAAGAGATCCTTCCTATTTTATTACAAGTCACAATAATCTTTTACTGGAAGCTTTTTTTTCCCTGGCTGGCACTCACATTTGCAAAATGTCAACTCTTGCGCAAAGTATTAATGCTGTCTGGCATACAGCTATTCCAGCACCAATAAAACATGGATGGAAGTTATGCAGCGCCAAGTCTGCACAGCAGAGGTGCAGTAACGAGAGGCAGTGACATTTTTCAGCCGCTGCGTCTGGGCAGGAGGAAACGGGATTCGGGGTGATCGTGTTTCCACAGCTCGGTATATTCATGTAGACATTATGGGCTGCTGTTGGGGCGAGAACAAGGATAAGCAGCCTCCCTCAACCCACCCACTGGGAGCTAGACTCAAGAGTCAAAAAGGTTTGGCCTCGGAGAAGGGGGTCTGCTGGCATTGACCTAACTGCACTCCCTAAATATATATATATATATGTATGGCTCGAGGAGAAACCGAAACACTAAGATTATTAATATATATATATTGTACACACACATCTGAAGGGGTAAAGACATTTTGCGAGGTATTCCCACAGCCCAAGCCCACTTCTTTCCAGTATGTCAGTAACAGCTGCCAATAAGGGGCAATCTTATACCCTCTCAGTGGTGGTGCCAGTTGGTACCTACTACCTAGTCGTGCCTTGTGCTAGATCAGTCCTTTATTATGGCAAATTTTGGTAGTGTGGCGTTATAGAGGAGAATGCATTTTGGGTAATAACTACAGGCAGAAGTCCAGGGAGAAGGCCCGCTTTAACGTACTCTGGGTTTATCCTTTGGAGCTGCAATGCCTGGCCCCCAGGGGGTTCATCTCTTCCTTTCTTCCGTTTCACAGAGGCCTCTTTCTCAATGGTTCATTTTATTGGTCACTCAGGTCGGGGAGACAGTAGCCGAGGCAGCTTATGGTGCGGAGGGCAGGTAATAGGGCATCAGCGGGAGGCTGAGGGGTGCTCTGGGCACCAGGGGGAAGCCGGGGAGGGACCCCACTGCCGCCACCCTGACTCTGCCACTGCGGGCTAATTTCCCTCACCTAGTGAGTCCCCCAGCAGCTTTGCTGGATTTCTAGAGTTTACTTGTTCCACTTGGTAAGAGTCTGCCTCTTTTTCCCACTCTTAACTGTGTTTTGTCATGTGCATTTCTACTTGTTGTGTGGTCTTGGACACTGGAGCACACCACTCCATGAGCCCAACTTGTGTGTGTTACACAGCACCTTCAGTGTGGTAACACAGGGTTGTCTCTAAGACTTCCCAATGACTCCTTTTTCTGGGGCTTACTACTGTCCCCCGGAAACAGGTAAAGTTTCCATTAACTTTACATAGTCACTTTAAAACTACAGACCCAGTACAACCCATCTTACATGGCGTACTGGAAAGGTTAATCCCACCCCTTATTGTCTGTGCATCTCTGAGCTTTGTTTTGCTCTTTTTAACATTTAGACTTGGATGGTGGCAGTGGTATCTACCCTAACTTTTCTACCGCGATTATACTATATAAACGTGGTATTGTTTTATGCGATTATATTAGCCTCGAACATAAATCCGCTTGACCAAATTGTCTTTCTTTTTGCTCCGGTTGGGTTTAGTCGCCATTTCTTTTTGTTAAAGTCCTTCTTGTGTTTAACTTTGCGCGGCAAACCAGGTTTACCTTCTTTGTTCACCGTCTTTTGGCGGGCTTCTGCTAAGAAGCCCTCATCTGGGCGCTTGGGTGTCTAGGTGGGCTGAATGTGAGGGAGGGGTGTAGTCACCCCTGCACAGGGTGTCCTAGGAAACCCAAGTCGCACTTTGCCATGATTGGCTGAGGTGGTTGTCCGGGCCGGACAACCCCCTGCTGCGTGATTGACAGCCAGGCTGTGTGAATGGGGGATTTTTCGCATAAAACTCTTGGGCTGGAAGTCAGAGTCGCCACTGGAACTACAAGGAACCGAAGAGAAGCAGAGAAGAAGACGGCTGCTGCAACTACCCCGTCCCACTGAAGCCCTACTGCAGTCCTGAGCTATCTACCCTTTGACGACCAGAGAAGATCCTGTCCGGAGTCTTCTTCCCTTGAGCATGGTGGGGTCAACCAGCTCATCTTCCACGGCCAGAGGATCCTCTGCCGTGGTCGAAATTACTGCACCCTGCTGCAGTGGTCCAGATAGCCATCTGAAGAGCCTCTCCTGTTTTAAAGGAGCGCACCTTTTATTCAACGTCGCTGCTGCTGGCCTCATCCCTGAGTAGTGCAGATCCCTCCAGACGTCCTTCTCGTCACCACGACCGAAGCTCCAAGAACCGTGGGTCTGCAGGAAACTACCAGGAACAAATGCCGTGGCACCAGCTTCTTCATTCTACTTCGAGGAACTAGGGTGAATCCCTTTTCTCCTCATCCAAGGCTTGCCCTTGTCTTCCTTCCCTCTTATAACTTTTGCTTCCTCTGTTGACAATATCCAAGTACTCCTGGCAACGTTGAATCTTGAACTGTCTGACGGACTGTGCGATCCTCGACAACAGGAACCCGGTTCCACTTGACACTGGCTCTGGCCTATTGACTTTTGTATTTCCGTCAGCGAGTGTTCTCTGATTCTGTCTGCCTTAACAAAAGTATTGCCTTTGATTTTTGCCTCCAACTCTCTCTGGTTAGCCCAGGTGCTAAGTGTGTTTTACCCCGGTAACATTTCTTGCCGCGGATACGCGTAACTTTAGTAAGACCGAACTGTCAAAAAGTGATTGCATACGTATTCCCGGTAACGTCTTTTGTTTCACAACACCGGTCCGCCAAAACAGAAGGTACTTACCTTGAGTTGTTCTGTGCCAAGAGAATTGGTTGTGTGTAGTGTATTTTACATGTGGTTTTGAATTTATAGAAGCGTTGTGTTTTATAACAGAGGGTCTAAAAATAAATGTACTTATATTTTTTACCTAAAACCTTGAGTCAGTGTTTGCTTGAGTCACAGTAATGATGGTTGTTGGTGTAATCTCTACTACTGCTCATTTACTCTTGAGATAAGTCTGGCTGCTCCGCTACTGCTGCCACTTTACCATAGTAGTACAGGCTTGTACAAAAGGTGAACTTGTATTACCACTTGTAGTCTTAATTGTGTATAGTGGTCCCTAAAGGCACTGCACAGGATTCTGCCTAACAGTCTGCCCTCAAGCAGTGCAAAACCAGTGCTCAGTCACTAGAATGACCCACAGGTGGGTGCGTATTTTGTCATGCCAGAATCTTAACCCATTGCATGTTACGGTACATGTTACTAAAAAAGAAATGCATGAACACTACACCTTTTTGCATTTGAAACCGAGGGGGTTTCGAGAAGTAAGGGTGTAGCATGGTATGGGGGCCAGGGCTGGGGAAAGACGAGGCAGTATTCTCCCCTGGAGGAGAAGTGGGGAAGTAAGTAGTTCAGGGTGCACCTCCACTATATCACCTAGCACACTCTCTGTTATGCCTCGTGCTACCTAGAAAAATATATGAGTAACTAACTAACTTTCACTGTATACCCGCTGTAACTATGTAATTGGACTGTATATCGTATGTAACCCTGTAACTGAATCTACCCAAGTATACCTTCTGGGGCCGCTTATTGTAACCCTCAAGCAAGCCTTCTTTAAATCTCCTTATAGCGCCGCGTTGCCTCTGGGCTGTAGTGCGCTCTACAAATACTAAAATAAAAAAGCTAAAATAAATAGGTAGGAGACAGCCACCTGCATCCGCTCGGCAGCTCTACAGCGATGTTCCTTGCCCAGTCAGCAGGTGCTTGAAGTGCTTCCCAGAGCAGCGCCGGTGACTTAACTCACTGATGCAGGCGTGGTACCCAGTTTTTGTTTGGGTGAGCACATGTCATGTGCTCTGCCAGGGGGGGAAGCACATGTCTCCTATATGTGCTCAGCCAGGGGGACGGCTGGCCAATTCCAGAGGAATTCAAGAGAGAGAAGCATGCAGGGGAGGAGGGATAGATCTCTCTCACCCAGTAGAAGACCTTTGCAGGACACTGCTGGGGGTTCTTGGCATATAGCAATCCTAATGCAAATCCCCCATAATGCTCTAGTGTCCATACAAGGAAGTCTTGCTGGGTGGGTTTGGTCTCCACCAGTTTCATTGTTGGCGTAAAATGATCTCTCCTTGAAGTAAATAATTAGTGTTGGTTTTCCATGCATAGAGCTGAATATTCATTAAATACAGTAATTCAGTTAAATCTAAACATGGGTTTTGTTTCCCGCCTCACATCTAGCATCAGCTAAAAGTATTTGGCCAATGTTGGTCAAGAAGTTTGCTATGCTTGCGGCACCTGCCGCCTTGTTAATCACTGGAAGGTGGAAGCCCTATTTTATATTAGCACATGGAAATTGGTATTAACTGCCTATCAGCCAATCAGAACGTTTAGAGTGCAGCCAATAAGTACTGGTATTGACTGCATTCTGAACATTCTGTCATCAGAAGCAGACAGGGAAGCAACAATGCAATTTCCAGGCAAAACTGTGTTTCGAGAAGACAACTGCTCTTTGGGAAAACTTTTTGCTGCAACATGCCATTTAACACATGAGAAAGAGAAAACATTGAGAAGTGCGTTGCCTTTCTTATAGAGAAACCATTATCTTTACATGACACCTAATGCATGCTTCTCCTAAACCTGTTCCAGTTCAACTAAGCTGCAATTAAAATGCTTAACATATGAAGACAACATGGTATTTAAATGCCACAAAATAACACCATGTTTCATTTACTAACTCATTTTGTCCATTTACTTTACTCACACTTACCCCAACGCATGATTTGTTACTGCCAGCTTGGGATAATGACCCTTCCCTCCCCAACCGGCCATAACTTGGTGGCAGGTCATTATACAGCGAGAACGACCCCTCCTTCAGTCTACAAGGCTATATTCCATTCAGAAAACATGGATTATCTGCATAGTAATGCATGCTTATTTACCCCCACCCCCAGCATTGAGAACTCAGGTAAGAAGGTTACCCTCTTCCATTATCCGGGTCTGGGCTGTATTAGCATCCTCCTGCTCATGACGGGGAAAGTGTGTTACACATGGACCACTCTCCTCCAAAATAAGGGGTTCCCACTGATGCTACCCTTCTCCCCACTTAACATGCTCTAGGACTGTCCATATTATCAGCACTCAAAGAAGTAAGTCAAAACTCTGGAAACCGGAAAGAAAAATAGGTTTAAACTCTTAGACATGGCTGAATAGAACCACCCACACACTTTTCTATAGAAGGCGGTGAAGGGAAGCGCCCCCAATTCAGCACGATCCTCCCCGCAATGAGAGACAATAAAGGACTCTCCCGTATTGGGAATAAGGCCAAGACAGAGTGCGGGTGAGCGTAAATGGGAGTTTATCCAAGGATAAGGCATGCAAAGAACTCTGCAACCTACGAGAGCGCTCTGCCTGACAATAGCAAAGACAGGCGTATTTCTAATACAAAAAACGTCATCAACACCTAAACACTATAGGGGGCACAAGTTAATTGGGATTGGGTATCGTCGACTAACTATAGGTGTTGCTGCAGCATGGTTGGTCTTGGCAAGACGACGTCACTGGTCAGCCTCGTGGGTTGGGTTGGGCCTGGCAGGCCGGCTTGAGGTCATCCGTGCGGTGTTGGTGCGCTGGGGCAGCCTGTGACAATGATGAATACCTTTCCTGTCTCATTTGCCCTAGGCCATGCACACTGCAGTTATTCAGAAAATGACATTTACGTTCACTAATAAATTGCTCTGTAGCTTATCTTATAAAATAAACGCAACACATGAGGAATGCACCTCGTGAGAGGTCTGGTGGTTATCGGTTGGGGTGAGATTTACCTGTGTCCTATTGACCGGTACTTTAGGTCGTAGGACGGGGCTCTGGGGCCTGGGCCGAATGATACATGTCTGTCTGCTGCGTTAGAAGTTATTATATAGATGGGTCTCTGTGTCTTGTCTCAATGATGGGGGTCGTCCTTACACGGGGTCAGGATTCTTGGGGGGTTCGTGGGATCTATGAAAGGGTGCTGGTAGATCAGTGGGTTCATCTGTGGGTTTATTACCGTGCTGTAAATAACACAGGTGGCAGGCTATGGCCTTGGTTGCGGCGCCGGGGCCTCTGAAGTAACGCCAGCTTGGTTGGGGGAGGTGAGGGAGCGCGGCACAAGTCTTAGCTTTTTTATCTTGCAGGCTTGGTAGGGTGGGAGAGGGAATGGCCTTGCATATCCACAAAGGTATTTTCCTCGTGCGTTGCTGATCAGTAAATGCAGAAGTTTTATACTGTTCTGCCTTATTTTGACGTTATTTAGACACACATATATATTTCAATTTCGTTACACATTTCTTTAAGACGGTCGATTCCAGTACCTTTTCATTACCTAACATTACATTCACTACATTGTGTGCGTATTGTATGTACATTTAGACGTTATACGAGGGATATCTAGGTTATGGCCTACAGAGATTGATGCTCGCCACTTTGGGTGGTTCAGAAAACATATATGAGTTCCAGTTTCTACATACTATGGAAAAAACACTTTTACAGATAGAGGTTATACGTTTGGTCAACATCTTTCTCCGTGGTTATAGCAGCATTAGTCCAGACCTGGAGGGATATCATATAACGTTACATTTTTATGGCTTATTCACATTTTAAACAGAGGTAGTTCATTAGTACCAATACTTGAATTGTTTTCTACCTTCTTCAGATAGTGATGCTTCAGCTTTTTTCCTCGCTACCCCGGCCTTGCGGTCCGGGTCATACGGGGTGCAATATCACATTGTTACTAATATAATGTTGCCGTGTTGGCATCTCGGGTTTAGCTCATCTCCGACTTTCTCATGGGAACGCGCTCGCAGCGGATCTGTCAGGGCTGCTGAGGCGACAGAGATGCATGAAAGGCCCTCCAAAGGTGGGGGCCTCGTTACAGTGTGCTGAACTCACACCATGTTTGCTGGGCAAGATGGCGTCTAGGCCTGACTCAATTTTTGGCAAATGCAAAGACGGGGTGCGTGTGGGCATGTCGTCGGCGGGCGAATCCTCCTCCACCTGGGCCCGGGTGGCATGAGGGGGCGTCCACCGAGTCATGGTCCTCACCTGGGGAGAAAGCTGTAGGTGAGGAGGGCCTCGCGGCCAGTCCTCCCCTACATTTCCCCCCTTTCGTTACTTAAAGTAACGAATTTCTTTAGCTCTTCCAATCTCCTACATTCTTGTTCCTCTAACACTGCACCATCCCATGCAGGGGTTCCTTTTATAGGCATCCATGCTCTGCACACCCCCCTTAAACTCTCACCTCTCCTAGCATACTCATCTGGTGTACATGTTAAATATATACAGTCGCCAGTTTCTTCCAGATCTACCCAGACCTCCTCATACCATTCCAGTTCTACGTCTCGTGGTTCTTTGATAGTGGTGTGCCATAGTTTATCTACTATGTACTTATCACGGCACATAGGCACTAACTGGTACTTGGGGGTGTTGTCTGCTCCTGTCTGCACATGTACTTCTTGTGTTGTTTTAATTGTACCACCGGAGTTGCCCATTGTCACCATCATCATTGCACCGTTAGGAACTGCGTTAGCACAACATCGGAGGCCCACCTGGCACAGGCAAAATATCACAAGGATGATCACCACTATTGGTATCAGGAACTTTATTGTCACTCCAAGCCATGAGGGAACCCAGGAGAAGATATTGTCGAACCACGAGCTATCTTCAGCTCCACCTTCCATTTTCATCTTCTCGCCCAGGTTATGTACTGCTTCAATAACGTGGGACAGGGACCCATTTTCTGCGTCTTCAGAAGGTACGAACGTGCAGCACGCACTTCCTATTTTTCGGCAAACACCTCCATCGATAGCTGTTAACAGGTCTAGAACATACCTGTTCTGCATGGTCATTAGTCGCAGAGCTCGTAGTTCTACCTTTATTATGTTGAACCCTTCTTCGGTGTCATTGGCCAACTGGATCAGTTCCCACCGTGTGATCTGGAGCCATTTTGCATTTGCTCTTGCTTGGACACTGGATACTAGCGAAGCAAAAAATGTTTCCACGGAGCTGAACAGGCGATACTTGTCTGGGATCTGTGCCAATAAGTCAGATGATGATTGTGATATGTAGTTCGAGGTTCGCTTATTCCGTGAGAGCTCTTCTCCTTTCCCTCCGGAGGACAGGACATCAATGTGGCTTTCTGGAATCACCATTAGTGTTGAATGCAAAGTGGCCATTGAGCAGCTACCACTCCATGATTGGGGGAGGTGCAGGTACGCCTGGTTTCCGCATACCCAGTAGGTGTCCATTAGTGCTGCTGTCCCTTTTTTCATATCTGGGATGGTGAGAGTTTTGTTACAGTTCGTGTTCGTTCCCATTGCCATTTTCCCTTCTCCCTTGAAACATAGTTCGTTTTGTATTTCACTTTGTAGCTTGAAGGGTTTCTCCATCGCTGTTACCCATGTTAGTTTAGGGATGTGTTCTTTCCATATTGGCAAGCACGTTCTTTCCATCCACCGCAGCTTTTCCGGTTGGACACCCTTCAGTGCTTCTGCCTTGCACAGCACTTCTTCGTCTTTCCATTTGTTTTCGGAAAACAGTGTCCCTTGTATTGCAAAGAAGGGTTCTTTAAGACAGATCACTCCAGACGCCTGCGAATAGCACGTTTTGTTGTTCTGTAGCATTCTGAAAGAGACATCGTGTGCTTGGAAAGTGTTCTTTATTCTACACAGCGTGAGATGAAGGAGACATTGGGCATCCACAATGGGCAATTCTCGTGGCAACAATACTTTAGGTGTGCCTGATGCATGGGGGATAAGTGAGCAGACATAACAGCTCTCATTGGTTGTTTGTTTGGCTGTTGTGCTCATATCTGCATACCATTTATTTGCTTGGTGTGGGTGTCGTGGGTCTTCCATTTTGTCTAGCCCTAGTCCATAATACTCATCATACCCTTTCCCACCAGTCTCTCTTCTCCGCCTACTTTTCTCCCTTCTTCTGTACCTTCTCGTTATAGTAGGTGAAGAACCAGGCCCCCCTTCCTCCCTCCCACCCCCCTTTTCTAATTCTTCATATAGGGACTTGTGTTCTGTCATCATAATCACTTTTCCATCCTCCTTAATAAACAAGAGATCGTTGTTTGAAATTGGGGCGGGAGGGATCGTGTGGTTGTTGTATGTTCCAGGTTGGGACATTGTGTCATTATTTACATTTTTGGTTCTCGATTGTGAGAGGACAGCAGTAGGTGGTGTAGTATAGTATCCCCACACAAAGTGTGATCCATCCCAGATCAAGAAATCACCTTCTTTGATACCTCCAGTCGGAATTGATTTCGTTCCAGGGGCAAGGGTGGTGTTGTTCCCCCCTCCCCCCTCGTTCATCTCGGTAGAGATGAACGCTATAATCCAGTGTAATACCAGACAAAACATTGAGATGAAAAACACGATAGCACACATTGATAAACCACATTCAAATGAATATGTTAATCTAGCCACTAACATTTCTCTAAATCCAACATATCTATTAGTTGCAGGCTGCCCATTCGATGCCATGATAAATCCTGTTTGAGACACAAAGGTTCATTAAATACAAACATGTAAGCATTTCCACGTTGTAACGTTTCGATGATAAAATATAGGGTTGGGTGAGGGAGGGGGTGTGTTGACAGACAAGGTAGCTTTTCAATCATCATTATTCGTACCTTACTATATATATATATAAATAATAAGAAACATGACATTTTAAGAACAAAAATAATAAAAACATCTTAAAGAGCACAGTGGGGAAAAAAAAAAGAACCCCACGCAAAACTTTCAAAAATTGTAATAAAAAGAAAATTTACATATACATGTGTACATGTTTTAGTCCAGGACATTTGTTGCGCGCTAATTGTGCTCACCGTTCATCTCATAAAGCACAAAAAATTCCAATCATTCATTCCGCACAACTTCATCGTCCGCTGTTGCCTGTGCCTCGTCCTGCACCTCACTTTCCGCAGCGCTGTAAGCTTTACGTACGTCTGTCAAATGCACCCAATATCGCAGGCCCTTCACCTTTACTGCTGTAGGTGTGCAAAACACTACCTCATAGGGGCCATGGAAACGTGGTGCATTCCACCTCCGCACAAAACTTCTGACATATATAAGGTCACCAGGCATTAGTTGTAGCGGTTTTTCAGGCAATTTGTCTGGTTCAGTTGCGTTCCCCTCCTCTCTTGTAGAGGGGGGGGCTAGTTGCTTTGCAATTACGCGCGCTGCCCGTGTCAGTTTTCGCAGATATTCTGTGAACTCCTCCCCCAATATAGCTGCGCTTCTGTGTGCATCAGAACGCTCACGGAGAGGCGAATGCGCTGTATGCATTCTTCTTCCCGTGACGATCTCGTGCGGGGACAAATGGTGATCCTTACTTGGCTGGTTTCGCAGTTCAAACAAGGCCAAAGGCAGGCAGTACATCCAAGTCTTTTTAAGGGAAAAACAAAGTTTTGATAATCTGCTTTTTAACAGGCCATTTATCTTTTCCACGACGCCATTACTTTGAGGATGATAAATCGAACATAATTTGTGCTTTATTCCCAATAATGTAGTCACTTCTTTAAATAATTCATTAACAAAATGCGTCCCGTTATCTGAGCGAATAACGTCGCAAATTCCCCAGCGCGGAAACACTTCCCGCACTAGGAACTTCGCGGCGCCCTTCGCGTCAGGGCGGGCACATGGGCCTGCCTCCACCCACCTAGAAAATGGACATACAACCACAATCATGTATCGAGCCCCATTACACCTTTCTCCCATGTCTACATAATCAATGTGGAGCTCTCTGAATGGGCCACTTGGTTTTGGTATCGTACCCCTTAGTGTACGCAAGGTCATACCTGAGTTGTAAATTTGACATGTCGTGCATTCTAGGGCTAACCTTGTGATGTGTTCCTGGAGGCACGGTGCAAACCAATCTTCTTGTATCTCTGCCATTATGTGTTTCTTCGTGTTGTGTGCGGGAAAGTGTAGTTGTTGAAATGCTATTTCTAACAGCGTAATTGGCATTACCACTTTTCCTGAACTCTCTTGTCGCCACAATAAATCAGTCGATGATTTGCTGCATCCTCTCTTAGTCCACAGCAATTTTTCCTCTGCACTAGCTCCCTCTTGCAGCTCTATTATCTCCTGTGTGGACATCATGTTGTATCCTGTGGGGACCTCTTGGCTTGCTGTGTGGTGCAACATGTACTCTCCTATTTCACCTTTTTGTAGATATGAAGCTGCTTTGGCAGCGGCGTCTGCTGCCGCGTTCCCCAAAGATACAAGATCTGTATTGGTGGTATGAGCTTGACATTTTACGATGGCCACTGCCGTGGGGTCTTGCAGGGCCTCAATCAGTTCTTTCAATAGTTCTGCATGCTGGACTGGTGTTCCGTCTGCTCGTCGGAACCCTCTCCGCCCCCACCGGGCCAACCCACCGTGAACTGTTGTTGTCATGTATGCTGAGTCTGTATATATGGTCACTGCGCACCCCTTGGCGGCATGCAATGCTTCTATTAGCGCTATTAGTTCTGCTGCTTGCGCTGAATAGTGTGATGGGAGGCGGTGTTGTACTAGGATCTCATATTCATCTTCCTCTAATCGTACCACTGCCATACCCACATGCTTTTCTCCTGTCTCCATGTCTATTGATGCTGACCCGTCCACAAAATACACCTCACCCTCGGTCAGGGCATTTTCAAAAATCACTGCATCCTTACTTTCGTCACCTGTGTACGTGGCGCAATTATGGTTTTGCATGTCCTCTACGGTGCATGCCTCTGTGATGAATGTGGCTGGGTTCACTGTTTTACATCTCACTATATGGATGTTAGCGCTGGACAGTATTATCTCATATGCTGTGGCGCGTTGTGTTGTCAATGTGCTCTTTGTTCGCTCTAATATTGCAAAAAGTGAGTGTTCCACAAACAGTGTCACCGGGCAGCCCATCACTATCGTGGCACTTTTTTCAATAGCGAACGCGGCTGCAGCTAGGGATTGCTCGCACGCGAAATGACCTTGCATTACTGCGTCTAGGGTGCCGCTATAGTAAGCGAGTGGCTTGTGCCCTAAAGATGTTTTCTGCGTCAATACTGCTGTCATCAGTGTTCCTTTGCAATGTGAAAATAAGAAAAATTCGCGCCCATAATCTGGATTTGCTAGTACTGGAGCGCTTGATATTAGCTCTTTCAGTGAGTTAAATGCTGTGTTCATCTCCTCTGTCCATTCTATGTGTTTATGTTCTTGTTGTGCTTCTTTCAGTGCCTGTAACAAGGGCCTTGTGTACGCCGCATAGTCCAATATCCATGCTCGGCAATAGTTACACATACCCAGAAATTTCTGCATCTCTTTTACTGTTTTGGGCTCTCCAATTGTTCTAATCGCCTGTGCCCTGTCTGGTATAATTCGCTTGCCATCCTTTGATATCAACTGACCCAAGTATAGGACCTCTGTCAGACAGTATTGTAACTTCCCTTTGTCCACCTTGTATCCTTTGTTGGCCAATAATGTCAAAAGTGTTATTGAGTCCTGTCGGCACTCTTCCTCCGCTTGTGCACAAACCAATAAATCATCAACATACTGAATCACTGTGCTTTCTACAGACAAATTCCCCAGATCTTCATGTAGTACCCTGTTAAATATACTTGGGCTCTCGCAATATCCTTGTGGTAGTCTGCAGTGTTCGAACCTCCTTCCTCCCAATGTGAATGCTGTCAAGTACCTGCTCTCTTCTGCTAAGGGAATCGAGAAAAATGCATTTTTTAAGTCAATTACTGTGAAGTGTGATGCTACTTTTGGAATGTTGCACAGTATTGTCGCCGGGTTCGGGACTAGAGGGAACTCCTTCATTACCACATCGTTCAGTGGGCGTAAATCTTGTATCATCCTCCATGAACCCCCCTTTGCTTTTTTGATTGGGTAAATGCATGTGTTGCATGGGGAGTTTGAGGGCACGATTATACCCTGTGCTAGCAGTGCTTCTATTGTCTCTCTGATCCCTTCTTCTGCTTCTCGCGACAGTGGATATTGTTTCACCCGGGGTAGTATTGCTCCCTGTTTTATTTTTATCACCACAGGCTGAACTTCATGCAGCAACCCTACATCGTGGGGGCCATTAGTCCATAAGTCAGTGGGCACTGAACTCATGTCCTCATCAAAAAATGTGTGCGGTGCTCCTACTACCGCCATTAGTTCAACCTTAGTTTGTCTGGCTGTAACTACAATGTCGCAGGGCATTGCCAGTTCCATCACTATTTCACCATCTCCCTCAGTGTCAGAAAATAGCTCCTCGTCAGAGAGCTCTCTCAGCGGGATATTTGCATTTGTACACAATACTGTCCGCCACTCACACCCTTCCATGTCAATACCAATCACACATATCCTGTTTGTTGATACATGTATTGCATGCAAATCCAACGATATCACTGACCCGAGAGCAGTGTCGGGGCTTGCTATGGGACGAAAAAGGAATTCTGCTGGGATCCTCCACTCCACCCTTTTTAGTTCTGGTACTATGAGAGCCAATGTTCTCATGCCTTCGACAAACATCTCCTCATTTCTTGGTACCCCTCTGATCTCTTTTATTATTGTGTGGCCGTGTATTACTGCTAATATACGGAGGGGGCATATGCCTGGCGTTGAACATACGATGCCGCTCCCTGTGAATGATATCGTCATGTTTAGTTTGCTCAAGAGATCTCTCCCCAGTAAGTTGATGGGAGAGTTTTCATAGTACAGTAAGGGTGCTTTCACTGTTTTACCCCCCACTGTCACATCCAATACCTCTGTGTAAGGAACTTCAATTACAGCCCCAGAGAACCCCTGCGTCTCTAACGTTCTATTAGATAACGGGAACCGGCCCTCTCTAATGCATGATTTCTCCGCTCCCGAATCCACCATGAAAATGAATTGCTTGTCTCCTATCTGCGCTCCTATCAATGGTTCCTCTGATGCATTGTGGGTCGTAGACAGTACTGGACACGCAAGTGCTCTCTGTGGGCTGTCCTATGCGGGGTGTCTCATTGCCCCCCCTTGATCGAAAATATTCCCTGAAACCACTGACACTCCACTGTACGGTGCGGGGGCGGGTGCCCCATTAGCTACTGTGGCGAAAGTGTTACCAGGCGTGTAGTGCACATTGTCATTATTCTGTGGGCTGGTTTGTGTTCGGTACTGATGTCCATGCAGTTGTGCGTTGCTCCTTTGTGCTACATTGTCTGGTTGCTGGTATTGTCCCATGGGGAGGCCGTAGGGGCTTCCCGGGTGGGGGTGTCCGTATTGTTCTATCTCTTGGAACCCGTTGTTTTGTCTACTCCTACATTCTCTTGAGTAATGCCCCCATCTCCCACAATTCCAACAGCTCCCCTGTGGACCTCTGGGACCCTGCCACCCATTTCCTCCCATTCCTCCATACCCTTGTCCTCCTCTTCGACCCCTGTACCCACCTCTTCCTCCTCTTGGGGCCCACTCTTGCCACGTTGGACCTCCGTTCTGCTCCTGCTCTGTCCACTGTCGTTGCCCTTGTCCTGCCCAATTCGCTGCTATTCTTCCTTGTATTGCTATTTGCCCCTCCTCTCCTTCCTCTCCCTCCCGTATGAGTGGGAGTCCCGCTACCGCGGCTGCGACCTTCACCAATTTTGATTGCACCAACTTCGCCTCGTCCGCCAACCTTTTCTGTGCTACTTCCCTCTCTCTTTCTTTGATCCGTTTACAATGGTGTACTATTATGCTTTGGATCTCTGGCCAGCCTTTTGCCTCAACGCCTGCTATTTTATCGAGTGCCTTTTGCACTTCCTTTGGGAGCCCTCTCTTAATGATGAAATAAAATAGAGATGTGGATTGGTGCCAGGGCGTACCTGTTTCCGCTCTCCACATCTCCTGCACCCGGAAAATGTAATCCATAGCGTCCTCCCCGTCATTCATGGTACATTGCATTACTGACTGCAAGTCAGGGGTATCCGGGAAGGTTTCCCGCAGTGCGTCCCACACCCTTGCTCGCACGGTGTTAAAAGAAGCCCCATCATGGCGATCACACTCTAAAGTTACAGCTGGAAAACCCGCCTTAGCCCATACTCTGTCTGCCTGATCCCCTACTGCGGACACTAGTAGGCTTTTCACATCACCTACTGCCAGCGGTATACCAGCGGTATGTTTCTCAAATGCATATATCCACTTGCTTGCCCCTCCCGACAGCTGTGGTAGTAATTTCATTAAGTTAGCCTTGTCCATCTGAGCCCACGGTATATAGTTTGGCCTCCCACCTCCCCTGTGCAGTAATGGGAGTTGTAATTTCCCTTTTGCCGTTGCAGCTTCCTTTTCCTTAGTCACTGCTGACTCTAATGACGCCATCTTCCCCACTCTATTTCTTAGTCGTCCCATCCATTCATCTTCTATAGTCTCCAGTGAACAGGCACCATCTAGCTCCTCGCCTTCTCCTCCTATTGCCATGCTCAATCTATCGCTCTCATCCACCCCTCCTCTGACATCACATAACAAATCCTCTCTGATCCCTCTTCCTCGTGATACATCACCAATGCTTCCTTCTGCTGTCCCCACTTCTATTATTCTTGTCGGTTCTTCCTCAATTCTGAACAGTATTTCCCCCTTTTTCCATCCCTCCTCAATTTGTCTAGTTTCGCTTGACGCTCTAGACGTGCGTCCAGATTGTGTAGGGGCGCATGCTGTGCGTTCACATATGTCTTTTATTCTTGAGAGTTCATCTCTTGCCACTGTAAGCCTCGATTCTAAGTCACTCGTTAACTTCTCTATATCCACCCTCTGTGTGCCTCCCTGGGCGCGCTCTCTGGTGTTTTCGTATGGTGGGGGTGCAGTTGGCCTCTGTGGTGCGCTGGTCGACGGGGGAGGCACATAAATCGGGTCGCTATATCCTGCTGCAGGGGCTGGTTTAGGTAGCATTGGGTACAACATAACCACCTCCGCAGGGTGTTCTGTGCTTACCTGTTCCTTTTCCTCTCGTGGAATCATTAGTGGATTGTCTGTGGTGGAGGGTAAATCAATATTTGGTGCTGGGGCTTTGGGTGGGGGTACTTCCTCAAACAATCTCCAGAGATCTAATATCTCCTTCCTATTCTGCCATTTTTTCCCCTTATACTTGAGGCGAATACATGTACATACCATATCAAGAACGCTTTTGTCAAAAGACCCTCCTTCTGGCCAAATCTGGGGCAACCCCTCCCCTTTCAATTCTGTTAACCATTGATCATGATATTTATTTATGCGTTCAGCATATCCCGGCAAGCTCTTACAAATGTGTGACAAGGGAGTTTCAGCCCCCATCCTCTAAATCGCTAGCGCTACCGCGTTCGCCTTCGTAACTTTTAAATAGGTGTAAATATGCGTACGTATACCTTTATGGCACAGACAAGAGCGGACCTCTCAAAATTGTCACCCACTGTAATTCACTGCACAAATCTCTTCTCACTCACCATATCTCATCTCTTTCCCATTCTCAGGCACACTTATGTGATCTCACTTGCAATCGATCTAGTACTGGTTATGTCCACACTCTTTGACACCACCTCACGGCCACCTGTTCGTCTCTAACACTCGTACGGTGCGCGCACCCTTCACAATACTTTCCACTCACACTTTTGTCTTTTTCCTCCCTTTCCTCCCTAGCCAGCTGTCCCTGTCTCCCTGCTAAGGTTACTATGTTCACGTCTGTACGTGCCACTACTGAGTCCCCACTTTTTAAGATGTTCTAACTACTTTATACCCTTCTCATTTTCACCCCCTACCCCGTGGAAATGGAAAAAAAGAAATAGAGAGAGAGAGCACAATCACTAAAAAATATTCCCGGTGTCTCCTTTTGCTAGACACCAATAACTTATTTCTCACTTCTTCATATATTCCCAGTACTAATTTAGATAGTACTATGCGGCGCCGCCTTCCACCCCCTTTCGGAGCTAGGTTTCCGTCACTTCTACCACGTCACTTATTTCTTACTCCTAATGGCCATATGCAAAGAAATAATAAAGAAAGTTTCAAGACCCGTCTCTAGTAGACCCCCGATATTCTTCTCCTCTACCTGTCCCCGTTCTTTTATTCCCAATTCCCCTTCTTCTCCCCTTGACGATCACTCGCACTCGGTACTCACGTGCCCGTCTTGAACCGATACTCTCCGAAACTGGGTCCGTCCAGGCGGCGTTACCGGTAACTCAACGGTCAGCCCCTGGCTCCGGCGAGCGGCACTCAAAGGGGATTTTTTTCCAATCGGGATCCCGTACCCTTTCTCATTGAGTGCGCACTTCTTATTGTGCCGGTCGCCGTTGGCGGGCGGCCTCCCGGAGACGGCTCACCGTGCGTATCCCTTCTCGACCGGAGATTCTCGTGCCACAAGGGGGTCGTTAAGAAGGAGTTAGGAAAAATAGTTTGGAGATATCACGCTATCGGGGTCACCACTGAAGGGAAGCGCCCCCAATTCAGCACGATCCTCCCCGCAATGAGAGACAATAAAGGACTCTCCCGTATTGGGAATAAGGCCAAGACAGAGTGCGGGTGAGCGTAAATGGGAGTTTATCCAAGGATAAGGCATGCAAAGAACTCTGCAACCTACGAGAGCGCTCTGCCTGACAATAGCAAAGACAGGCGTATTTCTAATACAAAAAACGTCATCAACACCTAAACACTATAGGGGGCACAAGTTAATTGGGATTGGGTATCGTCGACTAACTATAGGTGTTGCTGCAGCATGGTTGGTCTTGGCAAGACGACGTCACTGGTCAGCCTCGTGGGTTGGGTTGGGCCTGGCAGGCCGGCTTGAGGTCATCCGTGCGGTGTTGGTGCGCTGGGGCAGCCTGTGACAATGATGAATACCTTTCCTGTCTCATTTGCCCTAGGCCATGCACACTGCAGTTATTCAGAAAATGACATTTACGTTCACTAATAAATTGCTCTGTAGCTTATCTTATAAAATAAACGCAACACATGAGGAATGCACCTCGTGAGAGGTCTGGTGGTTATCGGTTGGGGTGAGATTTACCTGTGTCCTATTGACCGGTACTTTAGGTCGTAGGACGGGGCTCTGGGGCCTGGGCCGAATGATACATGTCTGTCTGCTGCGTTAGAAGTTATTATATAGATGGGTCTCTGTGTCTTGTCTCAATGATGGGGGTCGTCCTTACACGGGGTCAGGATTCTTGGGGGGTTCGTGGGATCTATGAAAGGGTGCTGGTAGATCAGTGGGTTCATCTGTGGGTTTATTACCGTGCTGTAAATAACACAGGTGGCAGGCTATGGCCTTGGTTGCGGCGCCGGGGCCTCTGAAGTAACGCCAGCTTGGTTGGGGGAGGTGAGGGAGCGCGGCACAAGTCTTAGCTTTTTTATCTTGCAGGCTTGGTAGGGTGGGAGAGGGAATGGCCTTGCATATCCACAAAGGTATTTTCCTCGTGCGTTGCTGATCAGTAAATGCAGAAGTTTTATACTGTTCTGCCTTATTTTGACGTTATTTAGACACACATATATATTTCAATTTCGTTACACATTTCTTTAAGACGGTCGATTCCAGTACCTTTTCATTACCTAACATTACATTCACTACATTGTGTGCGTATTGTATGTACATTTAGACGTTATACGAGGGATATCTAGGTTATGGCCTACAGAGATTGATGCTCGCCACTTTGGGTGGTTCAGAAAACATATATGAGTTCCAGTTTCTACATACTATGGAAAAAACACTTTTACAGATAGAGGTTATACGTTTGGTCAACATCTTTCTCCGTGGTTATAGCAGCATTAGTCCAGACCTGGAGGGATATCATATAACGTTACATTTTTATGGCTTATTCACATTTTAAACAGAGGTAGTTCATTAGTACCAATACTTGAATTGTTTTCTACCTTCTTCAGATAGTGATGCTTCAGCTTTTTTCCTCGCTACCCCGGCCTTGCGGTCCGGGTCATACGGGGTGCAATATCACATTGTTACTAATATAATGTTGCCGTGTTGGCATCTCGGGTTTAGCTCATCTCCGACTTTCTCATGGGAACGCGCTCGCAGCGGATCTGTCAGGGCTGCTGAGGCGACAGAGATGCATGAAAGGCCCTCCAAAGGTGGGGGCCTCGTTACAGTGTGCTGAACTCACACCATGTTTGCTGGGCAAGATGGCGTCTAGGCCTGACTCAATTTTTGGCAAATGCAAAGACGGGGTGCGTGTGGGCATGTCGTCGGCGGGCGAATCCTCCTCCACCTGGGCCCGGGTGGCATGAGGGGGCGTCCACCGAGTCATGGTCCTCACCTGGGGAGAAAGCTGTAGGTGAGGAGGGCCTCGCGGCCAGTCCTCCCCTACAGCGGTCATTGTCAACGATCTTCGAATACTACCCAATGGCAGTGTTTCCTGCATCATATAAAGTTAATACAGAACTGAATGCACAGGTATGATCATTTGTTTTTTTTAAATTATTTATTTGTACATTTTACAAAACAGCAAGGAACAGTTAACAGTAAATAGTAGTAAAACAAACAGTTAACGTTATGATGTGACTTTTCCATGACCTGGTCGTCACTAATCTAAAACTAAACAGCCCTAAGAGTTATTTCTGGGTATTTAATAAAACAAGATTTGTGTTATCCAAAAAGAATGACAGCACTGAAGGTAGCTTTGTGGTGCGCCACATTGAGAGAAGCGCACTACATAGACCGCGCCCTTTCCGTAAGCGCCTGGTTTCCTTCTATTGATGAATGTAAAACACCCAGTTATATTACAATGACATTGTTACACGGCAGTAGCTTTTTGGGTGTCTTTTTTCCATCACGTGCCATCTGTAGTTATATAAGCAATCCCATTTCTGCTGCCGCAGTGCCTGGTAAAGCTGTAATGGCCTGCATCTCTCCAGCAGGACTCCTCACATCACAATACACTTTAGAGCCTGTTGGGAGATGACCTTAACATGTCAGTGCAGCCACAGCCTCATCCTGCACTAAGAAATCAGGAAACACTTGCAGCTAATCTCTAGTTTATATCCATCTTGTGGTCATGTCCTTCTGGACGGGGTTGTTCTTAGGGCATGCTTTTAGCCAATGTAGGCATCACCCTGCTCTCCTTTTAAGCAGAAGCTGCATTGCATGGCCTCCCAATCAGAAGAGGGTAGGCTGGGAGAGCTGCCTGGGACTCTCTGGGATAGTCACTGGACGAGTGTAGAAGCTCCAGTGCAGAAGCTGCATTGCATGGCCTCTCAATCAGAAGAGGGTAGGCTGGGAGAGCCATTGGTGCAGCTCTAGCTTTTCACTCATTTGATACGTGCACCCTGATCTAACATGTGTCCGCCTCCTTCGATCCCGAAGAACTCCATCTACTATCCTACCCGAGCGCTCCACTCCTTGCATGGACCGCATCTGCATACGTTCATGCTATGCCTGCATTATCAAAGCCTTCCACAAACAAGCTGACACCATTCAGCCTAAACTTCACTCCACGATGCCAGTCCGCTACACCCTCCTCACAGTTGCCACCAATTTTCTCAAAACCACCCTCTGCCACCGACTCCGCTGGATGCTTCCCAATTCCCTCGGAGCAGCCAGGCATGCTATTAAATCCAATAGCGTGTTCTCAGACAATACCATAGATATCCCACGGTTCTCCAATATCTTCAATCCTATCATCACAGAAATGATCCCCAGAGAGTTTAGCATCCTTCTCAAAAACCAGACCAGCAGGCAGCGTTGGCCTTCATCCACAAAAGGTCAACCCTCACTTCAGTCACTGTCCTCCCTTTTCACACAAAGACATCACACACACACTTCATATCCTACTCCCAACCTACCCGATGCCATGGTCAAACCAGCACAGTACACCCTTCAACATCTAACTCCCTCCCACATGCTCCACTAATCCCAAACCATTCACCCTTCTCACTACCACACCATGGGAGAACGTGTCCGTCCAATATGCCAGCTTAGCTCAACCACATGCTGTCCTCAGCACTGGACAGAACTGCCCCTCACAAAAAAGAAAGTCACCCAAAAAAGAACGGAGCAAAATCGTTCACACCAGAGATCCATCAATCCAAGATGTAGCTTTGGTGGAAATGCAGCATAAAGTACAGGTCCCACGTGCCAAAAACGTCTAACTCCCACACTGTAAAGGTGACAAAAAATTAATCAAAGGCAAAAACAAATTCTGCAACACCCCTAATTTTTTCTAAGATTTAGGCAGAGGCAACTTACATACACATTCAGTTACCACCTATAGAGATATACATGAAAAGCAGCTCTCACATGTCTTGGTTGAAAAGGTTGTGAGAGGTGAGTGGGTACAACCAACAAACTCTGGCGAAGATTCAAACCAAGTGCGTGAGTTCAAAAGGAGCACTGCAGTTACCCCACTATGTCATCCTTCTCGTCATTGTAGCACCAACGCCTTGGTCACCTTTCCCGTCCTTGTAGCACCAAAGTCTTGGTCATCCTTCTCATCCTTGTAGCACCAAAGCCATGGTCATCCTGCTCGTCCTTGTAGCACCAAAGCCATGGTCATCCTTCTCGTCCTTGTAGCACCAAAGCCATGGTCATCCTTCTCGTCCATGTAGCACCAACGACTTGGTCATCCTTCTCGTCCTTGTAGCACCAACGACTTGGTCATCCACATCCTTGTAGCACCAAAGCCTTGGTGCTCCATGGCACCTACATCTTGTAGGCCTGGTTTTCAGTCTACAGCTTGAACATACAGATGCTGATTATTTTGCAGACGTTCAGATTGGCCCTGATGAAGGATGTGTTTCCGAAATGCATTGGTCCGATTCCATATGTTTGCTTCTGTGACACATTGTTAAAAATTATTAAATACTGAAATAATTCTAGATTAGGAACAGATTTATACAATTGGAATTTTTCCTCGGAGTCTGATGGATTAATTGACCTAGAGAGTGAGCATACAGCACCAAAGGCCTTCCCCCTTTAGTCTCTTGTTGATTGAAAAGGTTGCCACTATGTTTAATGACATTTGTTTTCAAAACCCCCCTCCCCATTCTACTCTAGCATCATCTTTGTAATCCAAACAGAACTTCCTGTGCTAATAACCCATTTTCTCTCTTCCCAACCCAGCTATGGACCCTTCTTCAAAGCTTCTGAAGTGCTTCCTATCATCCAGAGACATTATTCTGAATTTAAAAACCGCCCTTCCGAAGAAATGACATGCTTTGGCGTCTTGCCTCTCTAGGAACAACCACTCTATTTCCACCCTCCCTTTCACTGCAAAAATACTGGAAACTCTTGCTACCGACTAGCTCAAATCCTACATTGGAGAAAACCTCCTTCGTGAAAATCCCACAAAGATACGAAAATATACAATGCACAATGTGTCATAATTTCCATCCTAGACAGCTTGCAAATGCTTACTGATGATGGTGTAAAGGGTGCTCTGCTCTTCCTAGACTAATCCACTGCCTTGGACACTGCTGATCATCCCAAAGTCCTAAAGCATGTGACCTTCAATGGAATTAGAAAAATAGGGCGCGGGGGCACTAATAATTATTCCCACTTGAGAAGATTTAGTGTCTGTGTGGACAAACTGTAGGTACTATAAAGATCAAAAACGTCTAACCATTTCCAGTGCTAAGAGGCAAGGAGTCCCTTGGGACTTGTAAAGAGAAGCAAGACCTGTTGTATGCCAGCCGGTAACTCTGTAAGCACTCCTGTGGGATCTCAAGAAATCTCTAAACAATTCCTCAATATTTACAATCATTCGATTAATGGTCAGTATCTTCTCAAGGTATCCTCCGTTATAGTAAGCATGTGCATTCGTAATAGGGGTTGGGTTAAGCCAAATCCCAACTCTACAATCATTCAATAGGGCAATTAAATGTCTTAAACTCAATGCAACTTTTTTTACAGACATATAATTCAAAAGCAAATATACAGCAAAACGTGGGAATTCTCCAAATTCGAATTCAAATCAACCAGATTTCAAATGACAGTTTCAAAAAGAAAAAATAAATACTGATAGTACAATGTTCTACACCACCGCTCTTGGTAAGCTCACTTCCTGCTTTGGTTTTTCCCGACTCTGATTTACCCACTACACCCAAATCATCATCATCATCATCATCATCATCATCATCATCTCCTTCCTCGTTAATCCTGGCCTCTGTATCCATATCCCAAACCGTCTTTCAACTATTCATCACTGGATGACACTTCAGTGCCTATTGCTGAACTTGTGCAGGACCAAAGTTATTTAGCTCCCTGATCTCAATGCTCAGTCGCTCCTACCCCGTGGGAAGCTTATGCAGCTATCACAACCTTCAACCTCCATCACAACTGCCACCAGACTCAACCTTCTCAACAATTGAAAAACAGGTTTGCTGCTTAACTACCACTTCAAATATTTAGCTCATCCTTTTCCCCACAATCGCTCAGACTACTGTTCAAACCTCCTCCTGGGCATTCCTCAGTTCACACTTTCCTGCCGCAGCCAAATTCTTAACTTTGTCACTGTATCCTCTATAACCTCCCCAACACCTCTGTTATACCTAACCACAGACTTCATTTTTGTATTTATTTAAAACATTTAATATATCATGAACCTGAAGATGCATAAACATAAAAACATCACAACATAAATATTCGTGTGTGGTAATCATGAAAACAATAACATTCTAGAATGTAAAAGACACCCATAAAAAATCTAAATTACTATTTAGGAGAAAAAAATATAAGTTTTAGTTGTTAATTGAAAAATCACAAGAGAAGAAGCAAGACACAAACCGAGTGAAAATGAATTCTTTAGTTAAGGAATAACAATAGAAGCAACAGGGCATAGTAGTAAGCAAGGGGGAGCATACAACTAAGCAAGGGGGGAGCGTACAACTAAGCGGGGGGGAGCGGACAACTAAGCAGGGGGGGAATAGAACTAAGCAACGGGTGGGCATAGAACTAAGCAATGGGGGCACAGCACTAAGCAACGGGAAGCACAGCACTAGTCAATGTTTTGCTCCTGGTTTTATTTAAACCACCAGAGATCTGCAATTTAGATTAACAGGGTGAGGAGAATGTTAAGAATTGTGATTTAAATGGAAGTCCGGATGCCAGGGGCAGCCTATAAAGACGGGTACAAATAGGACACACGTGGTTGGATTATTTTACCCCCACTTTCAGTCAAACTGCAGCATGAACGGTAGGTTTCGAGGGGCATAACACACATTTGGCCCCCCTCAGACAAGCAAGAGAGCACTGCTAGCATCAATATGGGATCAAGGTCAATCATGCACAGTAATGCAGAAACAGGTAATCAGGCAGACAAGGATGAAGATGGTACAGAAGAGGAATCCGGTCATGTGCTGTCCATTTCTTTAGCTACATATTCTATTAGAGAAAGACCGAAAATAAAAACCAAAGAACAAGCTGAATAGACCAGAGTGGTGGAAATGTCATGTTTTGCAAAAATAGGTGGCCAAGATTGAATGTCATTTGTGCATTTTTCTCTACTCGAAGGGAAGAAAAAGGAACTCTGTTATTGAAGGATTCTATTTTAAGTTGGCTCTCAGCATCCAAGACTCAATCACAGCCAAACCTTCAGCCAGGTATTGGACAGCCTCCTTAGAGGACACTTTAAGATATAACTGTGACACCGATATGCTGATGAAGGGCGATACTGCAGCGCCACCAGATCTCCCAGCTACTCCATAAAAAGGTTGAACAATGGAGATAAGAGACCTCCGAGGTAATCCACATGGTACAGACGGTGGTGGTATCAAGATGCCCTTCTGTGAGCAAGAAAAGAGCGGAATCCACACAAGATCTCTACCTCTATAGCTAGGAGGGTCTTGTGATCATACAAAAAGCCACTGAAAGATTGAGCAGCATGCGTCAACAAGCACCATCACCATTGAAGGCTTGGAGGGCATCGTCTATCTCCCGGACAGCACATGTCCCAATGCCAGGACGTGCACAGAATCCAGACTGAAGGATGCAAAAAGACCATGACAATCGATGGGAGCTTGGAGGTGAAGGGAACCAGATCTTGCCAAAATGTTTCCCAAAAAAGGCACGCTAGTTACAGATTATTATCCAGAACAGGAAAATCTAAAGTAGGCTTTTTCAATAATGGAGAAATTAGATCCTTCTTTAGTAAATATGAAAAAGTTACATTTAAAATATGCCATAGTACAGACAGGGCTTCAGAAGGGAGTGCCTTTGCATAATGAGCTGGAAGGGCATCAAGCTATAGGTTTCAAGGACACACAAGGGTCTTAAACTCGTCCAAAAAAACAAAAGCAAAATTGTCCCAAGGCATAAACAGCGGTGCAGTCACCAATTGAGACATAAAAGGAAGTTCCTATTGAAGTAAAGCAATTTTGTCAATAAAAACATAGTATTTGTGCATTACTCAGTTGAATGGACCTCATCTACAGAAGATGAAGAATTGACACAGTGTTAGATTACGTTAACAAAGCCTTAGATTAAAGGGTTGCCGAACTAACCTTCACAGCATAAAATATGTCTTTTGTATCAGTAATGAAAGCTTTTCTTTGCAGGCAAAGGAGCCTACGTGCCCGCAGAAAAGAAACGGATTTAGTCCTGTGCCAAATTTTCACCATTCGACTACCAAACATTTATTAAAGGGAAGATCCTGAGACTAGCAAGGAGCAGCACAGTCTGCTTTGGGTAGCTTTAATTGGACAGGCGCCAACAAGGCAATTAAAGTAGTAAGAGGCTCTGTATAGATCATTGACCTTTTGTTTACCTTTTAGTTTAGTTCAAGCAGAAGTAAGAACTTCCTGAAATTCTGATGGCGATCCATTTGTAAAAATCAGTTTTGCAACCCTTTTCAAGTTTAAGCTGTCCTAACCGCAGAGAGAAAGTGACTGATTTCTTAAACTATCAGGCCAAGTGTGACTGGTTTTTAGGATATACTCTATCAATATTCATGAGAATAAAGGCATGCACATTTAGAATCATTGTATGCAAATTTATCTCAGGAATATTAATGAGGGTATACTGAAAACCGCCTAGTTTACAGCTGAAAGGGGTTTTCATGCAGACATAAAACTAATAGATTCTTATGGAAATCGCCACTATTTAGCATGTGCTAAAAGAATGCAGATGCAATAGGAATCAATTGGAAACGCTGTCTTCAAAGCATAATAATTTGGAAGCATCTTTTATGTTTTAGAGTGAAAGTGGTCATATGCAGGGGGTCCCACCAGCACATAAATGCTAACATTGGTGGCCACGTTACATGCAATAATCACTCAACAAAATGCATATGATAGAGTGGTTTATTTAAACTCCTATACAGAGATATGCAACATACAAACAAGACCACCGGAGACCATGCTGAGCGCCCTAAAATACATGTTTACAAGGTCTCATGAATTATGGTTTTGGGCCTGTGGTCACCACCCCTTTTAGGCAACGCCCATCACTCTGTAGACCAACCGCCTTGTTGGAGCGAACCCCCACCCCAATTTCACATCTACTGGATTTTTCATGAGTTACTCTACAGAACCAATTTTATCTTGTATGGCATTTTACTCAATTTTTCTCAAACACAGTGCAGTAAAATGCATCATTTCAACACATTATTTTAAAAATGTTCTCAGGGGAAAATATGCCTCCTCCCCCATCTCCCTAGAGACACTCCCTAAATTACTTAGGGCACCCTTGCTTTGCCCATTCCCTCATCTCGTGTGTGAGAGCTGCTAATGTCCCTCCACTAAATGATTAACCTGCAACCAGGGCAATTGAATCATTTACAATGCCAACATCCCCTGAGAAGCTGCACGCCCCCGGAAGGAAAAACTGCGCCTGGCACTGCAATACGCATAACAATATTACAAGTCGCGCACAGTGGCGGCCAGGCTGGTACGTTTGGGCACCAAGGACCACGCGCCTCCCTAAACTAGGTGCGAGATACTATGAATATAAAATGTACTTGCATCTTTCACCGCGTGCAGCGTGCAATCCAGCAGCATGATTATCATGTGCATTGCACATGCGGGATAGCAGAGGCTGGCCTGGGAGACATTGGTCCAGCAAGTGCTTCTAAGGGGTGCTTAGTGGGGGAGGGGGGAATCCTTCAGCAGGGATCTTGGGGCGAGGGGGGCTTGCCTCTTATTTTGTGTTAGACCATGGATACAAAAACATGAATCTTAAGTGGTGTTCTGTGCTAACCTTGAAAAGGAAAAAACAAAAAAAAAAACTTGTGATGAGGAGATCGTCCAAATCCACCTCCCCTCAAAACACTGCTGCCCACTTTGGACTTATGAGGACTTTCTTAGGCCTTGAAGGCTCGAGCTGACCGTTACGTCACAAACTAGACACGCACCATGCTTCGCAAGAGAAAGCAGCAGTGTCCGACTCAAGATGGAGAGCCAAGTGATCGGTAGTCCCACCCCAGCTAACATCAACGCATCCTCGAATTTAAAGAAATGCGTACCAAATTCCAAACCCTAAAAAGCACAGCCTGAGCAGAGTCCCACCATTTTCCTTAGTTGTTAGGAAAACTATGGGACAAAAAACAAATGCTTTGGGGCTTCTCAGGAGACCCAATTGTTTTGTGCAGTACATACATCTTTATTTTGACTACACGTGCCTTTCTCCCTGCTCAGGAACTGAGTGAAGCTTGTAAAGCAAGACTGTTAGGATAATAAAGTGCAGCAGCTATTACACCCGACACTCTCAGCTAGATTGAACCAGGGAAGTGCATGGAGAGTGGTGCTGATGGATCATGGAAGGGGGAGGTCATGGGAAGGGGTGGACAGAGAGCAAAGCAAGGCGAACAACTGAGTGGATTGAGGCGTCCCACTGATGGAGCATGGATTGATACAAGGGGAATATATGCACCTCAACTTTGGATGAGATGGGCAGGCATTCAGAAAACCTCATCTCTCGAGGAGCTGTTGCAATAATAGACCAGGTTCAGCGTTGACCTAGCATCCAGAGTCGTTCAGAGATTTCACACCTCTAGAGAGCCAGAGGAAGGAATGATCGGGTACATTTAATTCAATCAATGTGAGGTCTCCAGAAGGAGACCAAGATGCACACGACTGGTCAATCCCGGTCTTGTACCTTTCAGAGGCTGTGGTGCTGAGTTGTGCATCCCCATGCAATTCCGATAAATGCATCAATTATGAAGGGTGATGTGGATTTGGAACAAAGTCCCTGTGCCAATTTCCTAAACCCCAAATTCCTCGAAACCAAGCTGAATTCATTAATTAGAAAGTTCTGTTTCTTTGTTGAACCCTTTGTGAAAGGCTCTGCCTCCTTTTGATAACGTTTCTGCCCATCTTATCTTGGAGGGAGGAGTCTTGGTATCCATTTGATGTTAACTCTGGACAATCCTGCCTGTGAGATGGGAAGCTTTGTAGCGATGCAAAAACTGCAGAGACAAACCATTTGACGAGTTCTCTACCACTAGATTAAACGTTTGATGCAGTGCTTTCTGCCAGTTTCCTCCCTTGAATATAATATGTGGTTATTAGCCATTATAATGGTACTCAATATAGAGATGTCAGATTAGTGAAGAGCTGACTTGTCCTTACCAATCTTCAAACCTGTGTCCTTCAAGCTAAACAAAATGTCTGAGGTGAGTACTTAACTCCCAAAGCTATCTTATAGTCTTAATCACCAGAAGCCATCCTTTCAGCATTCTAGATTGCAGTCCAAATCCCCAGAATCTACCCTTCCTGCAGGCAACAATTTCTCTGTCTCTAGTTATCCCTCCCACAAGTGCCTAGTGTCATGCATGCTGGACGTGGTCCTACCTCCTACGCTCGTAGAACAGCTAGACCGTTCTATTCCAAATGGCGGTTGTTCGATACGTTGCCGGGAAAACGACGTTTGCACTTTTCACGTCGCTAACTCACGTGTATTCTGCTTCGTCACGTGAACTACGGCATTACGTATTTAAGCAGCGTGGAAACTTCACTCGCTGCTTCTGATCGAATCATTTGGCGTTGTGTAGCTGACCCTCCGGTCTGCATCCTTGCAGGTTACTACAGCTACTTTTTGGGCCTTCTATAGCGTGTTTTCCATCACACGCTGATTCCTGGAGCTGTTTGCTCGTGTGTAAATCCACACGTGCACGCTATCTTCAAGCGCTGCTGGTCTGGACTGCGTGAATCCTGCTCGCGTGTAAATCCACACGCGCACGCTATCTTCAAGCGCTGCTGGTCTGGACTGCGTGAATCCTGCTCGCGTGTCAATCCACACGCGCACGCTATCTTCGAGCGCTGCTGGACTGGAATGCGTGAATCCTGCTCGCGTGTAAAATCCACACGCATATATTGTCTTCGAGCGCTGCTGGTCTGGACTGCGTGAATCCTGCTCACGTGTAAATCCACACGCGCACGCTATCTTCAAGCGCTGCTGGTCTGGACTGCGTGAATCCTGCTCGCGTGTCAATCCACACGCGCACGCTATCTTCGAGCGCTGCTGGACTGGACTGCGTGAATCCTGCTCGCGTGTAAATGCACACGCGCACGCCATCTTCAAGCGCTGCTGGCCTGGACTGCGTGAATCCTGCTCGCGTGTAAAATCCACACGCATATATTGCTCGCGTGTAAATCCACACGCGCACGCTATCCTCAAGCGCTGCTGGCCTGGACTGCGTGAATCCTGCTCGCGTGTAAAATCCACACGCATATATTGTCTTCGAGCGCTGCTGGCCTGGACTGCGTGAATCCTAATCGCGTGTAAATCCACACGCACACGCTCTTTTCTTCGCGGCTGTACAGAACCGCGTGAACTTTGTTTATACCTCAAAAGGAGCGCTATTTCCAACTCCTGCACCTGTGATATTAACAGGGGGATTGATTCATTTCTATACTTTACTCTACGTGGGAAGGAAGCTTTTCAAGGATAATTGGAAGGTGACAGTGAACAGTACTTTGGACGCTATCCTGTGGTGCATCAACCCGGTATCTAGCGTGAGCCTCGTTCCGTTCGGGATAAGTCTCCCTTACTAATCTTCCCTTCCTTGTCGTTTGTTCTACCTTGGATTCCTCAAGAGACTCTGCTGGATTCGTCTGTCCTAGACTCAAGGTCAGTGTGTGCATTCATGACATTTTCTATTCCATCATACCCAGGTTGGGGCAGTTATTCATGATACTTTATTTTGTTCTAGGCTGACTTCCTATATCTTACCCACGCCCTTTCCAGTGATCCATCGCTCTGCCTGTTTTACCGGTCAGAGAGTTGTATCATTTGGAAGGTCTTAACTTGACTTCACAACTATCAAAACGCGTGAACAGGGATCCGGAAGACCCTACCACCTGTATCCTTTTGAGTACCGTATCCTTTTCAGTTAATACTTTGGTGCTTTCTGACACCTAGTTGATGATCCTGGGGAGGCTGCACAGGACCAATCCTTCCTATATGTGACTGGTTTGCTATCCCTTTGCTAATTATCAGAACTCATTCTTCTAACATATCAGTAGCACGTGTTTGTAAGGCACTTACTGGCAAAGCTTCACATTTAAATGAAAGGTTCTCCATCCTCGTGCTGATTCCCAGAGCCAATTGTTTTTGCAGGTAGCAGGTTCTTTGTCCATGGATGAATCCAAAGCCATCCTCCCTATGTTAACCGGCTCTTTGTCCATGGGTGGATCCGCAGAAACCCTTTATCTTACAATGGAAAGATTATTTTTGTCCATGAACCAATTCCCATAATCCACCCTTCCTACAAGAGACAGAGCCCCTATACCTATATGAAGCCGGAGAGCCATCCACCTTGTATGTAAAATGGGCCATGCTTTGTTCCTGGGACCAGAAAATTCCTATGAACCCCTTATGATGCATGTTCCTATAAGCAGAACAAATGCCCAGAATCAAACAGGTGAAATTGACCATAGGACTAATGGCTGATTGTAAAAACAATGCACAGATTATTTCCACCCCTACAGGTGAAATGTAGTTTGTCCATGGACACATCTGTGGACCCCATCCCATAGACGTGACGATTCTCTATCCATAGACAAACTCCTACAGTCCATCAGTCTTTCGGGCGACAGTCCATGGATCTTGCTGCAATGCATTAGCTTATGCTTTCCACAGGCAAAAGCTCATCTCAAAAGCGTATCCTTTCCAAGTGAACGGCAGTCCTCACAGAGTCAACCCTTCCTACAGGTGATGAGGCATTCGTTTGTTCATTTGTTCCTTTCTTCTTTCAGGCTGCAACACTATTGTCACTACATAGTGTGAATTTACTTTGAACCAGTGACTATGCATTCATTTTGTTAAGTACTGCTGATAAACCAACGTACAATGCTAAATGTGCATCCGTCAATATTATTCCCCCCGGCCCCACCATTAAGTTGCTCCCCCGAAGCTAAAGAATGCATGATGTTCACACGCCATTCCAAGGCTCCAAACTGTTGACATAACGGAGTCAAGTACATTTGGGGAGCTAAACTGAGACAGAAAAGCCTACTGCAATAAGAAAGACAAGATCATCAAGACCAAGAACCATTGTGCAAGCCAAGGCTAAAGACATTCCAAAGCCAAGAGCACTACAGCATCGGCAATCCTAGTGAAAGCACAGCACACCCATGTTGGGAAGTGGAGTTCCTTAGTTCATGCAGAGGCTGAGCACCAAAAGAAGCAAGACTACATAAGCAAGGTGGAGTGACCGGACAGGAACCATGGTCCGCACATGGTGGAAGAGGAGATGACCTCTTGGATCCCAAGGAGACTAAAGAATTTCCAAGAGAGCGATTCTTACTCAATTGACTGGTCAGGGAATCATCACCATCATACAGAAGAGGGAAGCTGCTAAAAGGTGCTACCGAGGCTGAACCACATCCTATCTGTGGACCATGCTGGAGTGCGGCCACCCCGGGCAGCGCGTGCAAGTTGCACTGCAGGGCCAAGAGACGAAGTACGCGCCTGCTGTCCAAATAGCGCTCTGCCACCCTTGAAAGAAGCCTGCCACCATGTGCAGCCCAGGCTTTATTATCTGCAGCCAGGAGGAGGGTGCACAAGGAACAGGGCCCCACGGGAGGTGCAGGGGGGAGGTGTGGTTAATAGTGGTGCCCAAACCATGGGAGTGTCAATCAGCCAAACTGCACATCCTCCCTGGCCAGCACGAGCTGCTCAAGGTGCATCTGATCGACACCAGGCTACGGGAATCAGCGATGCGCTTACCTTTCCGCGGTGAAGGGTAGGTAGGGGACATTCGTTGCAATAGGCATCAGTGCCCAGCGGATGGAACCAAGTCCACACCTTGTGCCAGCTCATCCACTCCACACCATCGCCGCTCAATCAAAATCCATATCTATACGTTTACCAATTTAAGTGTCGCAAGTCACTAATGAACCAAAACAAACGAGCAATATGCACTCGGGGTCAATGGTCACAAAGTTACGATCATCCTTCTTGCAAAGTCAACAAGAAGGGGCCAAAAAACGTGTTAGTGGCTTTATGAATATCAAACCCCCTTGGAAATGCTAGAAATGCAACGGTTAAAAGATCTTCATTCAAACCAAGGAAAAACTCTTATACTTACCACGTGTGCAGGCTCCTATTTTTATATTGCATCAAAAACGTGCATCCCATTTCGTGGCATCAAGATGTAGAGATTTGGGGAGAGTGGTCCAGCGGCGGTATTGCTGATCTTGCAACATGTAGAACCGGGTTCTAATAAAGACTTCGGCACTACACCCAAAAAAAGGTAAGAGATTCTGGGCAAACCTGAAACTATAAACCATTTGCCAGATGGACAGCTGAAGCGCCACCTGCTCGCCAGCGCAGTCCTGGGACAGTGCCATGCGACAGGGGTACCCAGACCTCCAGCCCTACGAGATCATCAGGAGTGGCTGATAAAAGCTTTACTACAGCGCCTGCGAGCATATACAAAGTACCAAAATAAAGTGTGCACATGTGTAGGAAGCTGTACAGTTTCCATCTTGCACCCTCCGGCCTCGCCCCGCCAAATCCTGTGTCTGTAGCCCCTTGCTCTACACCCTACAGATCTGCATGGTCCCTGTAGAGCACCAGGATCTGCCAATTGAGGGCGCAGCACCCCGCGCCTGTCCTGGTATGATCCATTCTGGTCTGTCCTGGTATGATCCATTCTGGTCAATGTTGAGTATTTCCCCCAGAACAGTCCCTTTTCATTTTACTAAAGTACCTAGGCACCAGTTCGCAGGGCTGCCTCTTAAACCCCAAGCCCGAGGGCCCCGTGTTCCACTGCACCTCCTAAAACAAACATTCTGTGCACAGTTCTCTGCTCCTTATATATAGGTCGCTACCTTAAAATACATTATTTTAAAAAACCTAAGATATTGCAATAACATGTTCATTGCATTGCAGGCAGTCGCCATCGCGCGCTATAATCGTCTCTAGGATAAACGGATGCGCGAATCCATGGGGTTTCCCACCAGCAACTTGCAGGCAGCGCACTGATCTCTGCAGTAGGTGCACTAACCCGCAGTGTCATTATCAATCATCGTAGCAGCGACAGCTACCCTGAAAGGAAGTGGCGGAGTCGAGAAGAGATCAGACTGAATCAATATTGATAAACACGAGCCTGGAGGTGCATAAATCGCAGGCAAGTTATGTTATTGCAGAGGCAGTCCACCGGGGGAAAGACGTGGAGGACACGAAGGCAAGGTCGGCTTTCCGGGTCACCAAGGGGTCCAGGATCTCAATCTGTTTCATGAAGACTCTCTATACAAGTGTTGCCTGGCGCATGCGCGCCCCAGCCCCCTGAACTGCTGCAGTCCCATCACAGACGGATTTACTGCCTCATCCTCAGCTTTCATGCAAGGTTTCCTTTACCTTCAGCTTCGTCACCGGTATTACAGGCAAAATGAAATGTATGCATCGATCCCCCCCCCTCTTGTGTAATTAGAATGGGGCGTTTAATATTAGTTAAGCGGAAGCACATGTAAAAGTCAGCTTACAGAAAGTGAACAGGAACTTGAAAAATCAATGAACAAACACCAGTAGAACAAGTCAGCAGATGAGGGTCGCAGGAAACCTGGCAGTAAATCAAACCCGTCATCCCGCCGCACGACTTCCGGGGCGTAGTGCAGGCATTTGTGGTCTCGCACATCAATATGGGCAATGCCCTTCTGGTCGGGCTTCCAGCTGCCCTCTAGGCTCCCCTAAAAGGAGTCCACCATGCTGCAGCACGCCTTATTATGGGTGCACCAAAACTCAACGTAATCAACCCTGTCCTACGCAAACTACTTTGGCTTCCTCTCCAGGTCAGGATACTGTTCAAGACTGCACATATCACCTACAAAGCAGTCGCGAGTTGCACACCAGCGTACCTGGTGGCCAGGCTCCACATATCTGGTGGCACAGGTTCCTCACACAGCAAATTGACCCATCAGCTTGAATCACAACTCGTCCGCAAAGAGAAGCCTGAAAACAATCATTTTCTTGTCACACACCAACCCTATGAAACTTGATGCTGGTGTCGGTTTGAAATGCCCCCACAATTCTCCAATTTTGAAAATGTAGAGGAGCAGGTGGACACATCATCCCCCCTCATGTGGAACACCAGGTTTAATACCAATTATGTATCGAGTGTATGAGAGACAATATGCACTCAGACAACCGTATCGAATGAACCCTCGCACTGGGAGGGTGGAAGGATGTCTGCACACACCACTGGACATCATAGAGCTTTAAGTGACATTTGACGAAGGCAGAATGACGTCAAGGAGAAAAGATACTGAGACGCGCTGAAACAATATGCAAATACTTAAAGATGTAACTGAAGTAACGAGAGACATGTAATCAATATACGAAGAAATTGTATATGCCAAGAAGATAAAGTAACCTGCTGACTAATAATTGTATGTACGCAGAAAAGGAAAGTAGGTAAGACATATAGAAGCTTGCTGCAGAGGAAAACATAACGTGGCTAGAGTGGCCATGATGTAAAGATGGACGTTGGACTCATATTGAAACCAAACAAGCTAACTTGGGGACAGACTAGGGCTACAGAGTCGGGAGATGCTGGAATAACAGCTTTGTGTGAGGAATAAATAGTCTATTGGCCTGGGATCAACGATGCTACTTCAAGGAATAATTGCAAAGCACAAAGGGAGTGAAAAGGATAAGCCATGTACATAAGACATATCTGTCTTAGATTAAGCAATGAAGAAAACATCTGCAAGCGCCAAGTATTGGACAATTAAAGATGCAGAATGCCTATGCAAGATGGAGTGAGCAAGTCTCCAGAGCCCAAGGAGGGTACCGACACCCAGCTCAATTGAATCAAATAGCAGTAAATAGAAGGTCGAAATGGACAAATGTGTGGTCTTCTCACACGTGATCCAGAAGTCAAAAACAAGGGATATTCAGAAAGCCCAAACAAAGATAACGGGGTGCCTACACTCCCTTGAAAGTCCCAGAACAAAGAATAGGCTTTGAGGTGAACTACAAAGGAGAAGCCTTGGCTTAGGGCCGGACTGATGAGAGATGATGGACTAATTGGAGAAAGTGGGGAGTAGTCTGATGTTACTCTCGGCAGCTGAGTTTAGTTTTGCTAACGTGCTGCTAACGAGCGAAAGTCCAAGGTTGGGAAAGCATGCCAACCTATCAGAGGGTCTATGTAGCAACATGCTATAGAATGTTGAAGAGACCAACCCGCTGCCATTTTTCTGTTATAATCAGTATTATACATATTTAGAAGTGGTTCAAGGCTTGTCCACTCCATAAGGGGAAGTCAATGTTATTAACACGTATGTATACTATAGGTACATATGTTCGCTTAACCAATCCCTCCCATCAATAGGTTTTACAGTTTGCCACATAAGAGGACATCATAGAGGACACATATTGAGGTATAAAACCTTTGTATAATCACATTTGGTTGTGAGTGCGCGTACTGCTTGTTGTTCGCCAGATTGCCCTACTTTATTTTATGTTAATAATAACCATATTCTTTGAGTCCGTTTGGTTATTTGGGTCGAGCTCATTATTGGTAATTCCATCTAGCATATGAGATACTTCAAGGTAATGGCACACAAATCCCTCAAAACATAGCTTTTTCAACAACACCTGACCATGGACTAACTCCACTCAGAAGCCCACTTTGAAAAAACCATAGCAGGTGAAGTTTGATTTGAAATGTGATACAACTAGCTTAAAAAGATCCCAAGAGGGTGGTTTGCGGGGTGCAGCGGGGGGAGTGGGTGGAACTGGCCATAGTGATTAGCATGGGCATGGGCAGTGAATGGGTGCGTAAATAGCCAAACAACACCTACACACAGTGTGTTCCTCCTCATATGCCATCTCTCCCTTGCTGTACTCCGATACATTTTTGGTTGGCACTAAAGCGCTGCCTTAGAGCCAAAACTAAAAATGAGTGAGCTGCAGTATACCTATAAGTGTTCGAAAGGGAGTGTGGGAGCCCCTCTACTGAGAGCAAACGTGGGTGAAATGCCTGGTTCTATAGAATGTCTTCCACTCAGGAGGGTCGACCTCACTGCACCCTTCACAGAGGAGAAATATCCATTTGCATATCAGTCTTCGTCCCACCCACAAGGGCAGTCCAGCACCGCAATGCCAGGCAGCTCTCCTCTGAACAAGAGCACCATCAGCAACCCCAGGCACGTGCTTATGCCTTGTTGAGCCTCCTCAGTGAGGCGAAGCTGAGCCTCTCTAAAGCACAGTGAGCAAGGGGTCCACATCTGGATTACCCTTGGTTACAGGGTAAAACCCCAAGTCTTACACAATTGAAAAGGAGGGTGGGAGCCCCTCTACTGAGACCAAATATGGGTGATGTGTGGAATTTCATCCACTCAGGAGGGTTTACAAACACATTTTAGCTCACTGCACCCTTCACAGAGGTGAAATATCCATTTGCATATCAGTCTTTGTCCCACCCACAAGGGCAGACCAGCACCAAATAAGTGTTCTAAAGTGTATTCTGAGGAAGCAACAACATTTAAATTTAGAAATTACTGTTGCAATCATTTTACTTTGCACATCCAGTTCAATAACTTAGTCTAATCAGTTTTCTTGTACCGGGTTAAACAAGGTTAATATACACCTTTTTGCTCCAAAAAAACACAACAGGATGTACCTTAGTTAGACTAAGTCATTTATTTGCAAGTTTTTGTAATCTTTAGATTACTTTATCAGGCATATGAAGAATGAGACACTTGGAATAGCAGGACAGCTCAAGGATTCCCCTATGGAATGTCTCATCTGTTTCGGATTTGTGTTTCCTTCACAAGGAGCATTACACTTAGATATTCCCCCACGCATTCCAATCACAAAGATTAAATGTGGGACACAGAAATCGTCATGCAAGCAGGCAAGTGAAAGAAACACTGTTGGGTTGCTCTCAAAGAGGCATGAAGGGGTGGCGTACTGTCAGGGATCGAAATTAGGATTTGTTGACCAGACGCAAAAAACAGCTTTCGGCAGCAGCTATCAATGGGGAACCAGGAGCCAGTCCTTGACGCGCAGCAAATCTAACATGTGCCCAAACTCTAATATTTTGCCCATTACATATTATACAATATGCTTTAAATCTAAATTAGATGTGTCCTTTATTCTCCTATAAAAACATTCCCAAATCTACACAGTTAATATCACATATGCATGCTTGTAAGGCACAAGTGGCCTGGAGAGTCCAAACTAGCTCCTGGTAGCAGTTAGTTTCAAGCTAACCAAGCTCCCCTTGGCTATAAACAAGAGCAAAACAGCTCCCAGCACCCACCAGTTTTGAACCCTGTGTGCCAGTCAAGACAAGTGCAAACATACTGAACGCTGGTATGTTTTAGACAGTCCATTGCGTGTCCATCTCCGCTAAGCCTGTTGCCCGCCAACGCCTACCTACGTTTAACCTTGGGATAGGAAACGCACTTATTGGATAATTGTATTTAGGAAATGATTCCGGCTGTTGTTCACATTTTCAGTACTGACTCTAAAAAGCGGACCAGACAGAAATAGAGCAATCCCTTCGTGGGCCGATCCCCCTTCGCGCGTTTGGTGGTGGCACTCATCACATGTTGTGCTACTAGAAGGCCAATAAAGGAGGGGGACCCATTAGTCATGTGTTGGCCCTTTGGCGTGTTAAGGCTAGTGTGAAAGAATTGCTGCCGTATTGAAAGTGTGCTGCTCTACATCTGGGTGGAAAATAAAAGGTGGAAAAAGCTGTCTGGCAAGGAACAGGAGCACACACCAGTCTCTGGGAAACTTGTGGGGCAAAGCTTGGCGGGCTTGGTCGGAAGCGAGTCCTGCAACAGAACACTGACTCAGAGAAGCATATGGGGCTGGGGTGGCCTCAGTCAAGTGTGAGTAAAGAGCCATTGAAAATGTTATCAGAAAAGAACAGGTCCACCTGTTTTGACCTCTGGTTCTCTTTGGGTGTGAATTTGTTATTTGGGATAGTGACATCAAGCAGCGATGCCTGTTCCAACCATTTTCCAGTGTATTGCGAATCTGCATGCATTTTATAGTCATTTATTTCGTGCATTTTCTGTCCTAAGGTTTCCTTGCAGCACTGCAATTTTAAAGTCATCAAAGGTGAGATTTGGTTTGGTCGTGCCCTGCCGAACATTTTGTCTGTGTAGATGTATTCGCTTATGTAGTTGCTGGTCAGTTTAGCTCCCGAGGGGGCATTTCATACAAATAATCAGATGTACAAGACTGCTGGATGCACAAGTGAAAGGTCCTGTAATTGTGTAATCCCGCCCTGCGTGAGTCTAAATGGAGGCAGCTGTCTTGCCATTTACCAGCTGTGACATGTCCCACCACAGTAACCTCCTGAACCTAAAGCGAAGTACTCTAAGAGCTGCATCCTGCATTGCTCATAAACCGCGTGCATGAAAGGGCGTTTAGCTGCTCTTCATTACACTAAGGGCAGCTTTAGAGCTGCAATTGAGAGGTTACCTTCCAGGAAGCTGCTGCTTTTTCAGATGGTCTACATTACCATAATGTGTCAAGACATTTAGACAAGGAGTATGTGTCACTGGTGATATGCCTGGCATACATGCGGCAAGCTCACTAGCTAAACCACTCGTTTTCCTTGTAGTGGTAGTTTCCATTGTATTTACTTTTTGTGGCAGTGGATTATAATAAAAATGGCATTTGTGGTGTGTGCTATATCAGCAGAAAATATTAAGAGATGAGGGTGCATTTCTTCTACAGAAAAGCATTGGCATTCAAGGAGGTGCAGAGTACAAACTGAGATTAATGAAAGGCAACGAATGGAAGTAAGTTCCGCACTGCCAGCCTGTGCTCCTGAGAACCCCCTACAATGGTTGGCAGCGTAGCGCTTGGGGGAAAGGATGGGGAGTGCGCAGAAAGCACTCATGGGATCAGTGTGCAGCAAAAGCAGAGCAAAACTGTTAGTTGCAGCATCAATTCCGTGAACTGGAAATATCAAAGGGCAGCGAGGGCTGCTTAGGGCACTTAGGCATTTTGTTTTCTAAGGCCAATTCTGGCATAGACATTAAGTTCTCTGGCCCTTAACATAAATCCCCTTAAGTGCTAAGGGCATGTATGTTCGTCCTGAAATCCCATAAGGAATCATTGTAGGCTCCGCCCACTCCAACAGTTAATGCCCAGGCGGAGTTTCTTGAAGCAGCACAGAAAATAAAGCAGGCAGTGCAGTGGTGTCTCTCCCTTTAACCCAGAGCTTCGAATAGATTTTCTTTCTCTCCAGCTGGTTTCATTCGAAATCTGGCAAGGCTACAAAGCAATGAAAATCACAGCCACTGAAGATGAGCAGCAGCTCCGGCCTTTTCTTCCAGAAAGAGGTGGGAGAGGAGCGGCCTCAGCCTCTGCTTCCAGAACTGCCTGGGAAACAGAACGAGAGGGAGCAGCAACCCAAGCCTTTGCTTCCAGAACTGCCTGGGAAACAGAATGAGGGAGAGCAGCAACCCAAGCCTCTGCTTCCAGAACTGCCTGGGAAACCGAACGAGGTAGAGCGGCAACCCAAGCCTCTGCTTCCAGAACTGCCTGCGAAACAGAACGAGGGAGAGCGGCAACCCAAGCCTGTGCTTCCAGAACTGCCTGCGAAACAGAACGAGGGAGAGCGGCAACCCAAGCCTCTGCTTCCAGAACTGCCTGGGAAACCGAATGAGGGAGAGCAGCAACCCAAGCCTCTGCTTTGAAGAAAGTCAAAAATTAATATCTTCTAACAACCGACATAAGGACAACTTGAGTCGAGAAGAAAGAAAAGCCCTATTATCATTACAAACGAATCAGACTTTCCACATAAAACCAGCTGATAAGGGTGGAGGGATTGTCCTATGGAATAAATTACTCTATGATAGAGAAATCGAAAACATCTTCAGAATCCCCTTTTCTATCGTAAGCTTGATCGAGATCCTACTATGCGCCTTAAAGACGAAATCAAAAGTTTGATGGACCATGCAATGTAAGAAGGATGGATAGAAAAAGATGAACACACTTTTCTGGTTAAAGACAATCCGACCATTCCAGCATTCTACCTTCTGCCGAAAGTGCATAAAAACGCAGTGACACCTCCGGGCAGACCTATCGTGTCTGCCATAAACTCGGTTCTGGAACCTCTGTCAATTTACTCAGACTGGTTTCTGAGATTGTTTGTAAGAATTATGAAGTCTTTTGTAAAAGACACTAAAAGCATGGTTAACATCATCAATGACTTACCATGTCAGAAAGACAGTCTACTTGTAACACTAGACGTAACGGCTTTATATACAAGCATACCCCAGGGTTAGTGTCTGAAAATTATGGAAGAGATTCTGAATAGAAGAACATCGACCCTTGATTCGGTCCCCACTCCGTTCATTTTGGAATGCATTCGCTTAGCACTCACAGAAAATTTCTTCCTCTGTGATGGAGTTTTCTTTCGGCAAATTCATGGAACAAGTATGGGGGCAACCTTTGCCCCAGACTTGGCAAACTTGTACATGGACCATCACGAAACCACGTCTATATACCATGCCAATAATCCATTTAAAGAACAGATGGGACATTGGTATAGGTATATAGACGATGTTTTTATGATTTGGAAGAGTGATGTAGCGATGTTAGAAGATTTCCTGGTGTGGCTCAACAATCAGAGCATGTATATAAAATTCACCGTGACATGGAACCCATCGTCCATCCCTTTCCTTGACCTGCTGATCCTTAAAACCGAAAGTGGTTATTTGTCAACCACTTTGTTTAGAAAGCCTACAGACAAAAACACCCTTCTGCAATTCAACAGTTTCCACCCTTTAGCCTTACGCGAAAATCTCCCCATTGGACAATTTCTGCGTATTAGGAGAAACTGCTCAAACATAATTGATTATGTGAAGGAAGGCAAGGACCTGAAAGTAAGACTAAAAGCCAGAGGATACCCTAGGAGAATAGTACATGCTGCGTACAAGCGAGCAAAACATTCAAATAGAGATAGATGCCTCCACCCAGAACCAAAAGTACAACAGGAAAGAATGACATGTGTCACCACATTTAGTCCAATTAGCAACCAGCTCAGACGGACCATTAAAAAGAACTGGCATATCCTAAAAACACTTGATTTTGAACCAGCTACTCTGTGGTTCTCCTTCAAGCGACAAAAGAATGTAATAGATCTAGTAGTGCACTGGTACCCTAAAAAAGAGAAAATATCCACCCAGACCACCTTGTTGCAGTTGCCACCAGTAGTGGGACATTATAAATGCGGCAAGTGCGTTGCTTGTGCATCTACAACCAATTTGAAGGAAATTGACCTTAATGGAAAGAACTGGGTATTCCGCACCTTTACCAATTGCGGATCATCATGGGTCATTTATGGAATTAAGTGCCCGTGTAATTTGATTTACATTGGTAAAACTAAAAGATGCATTAGACAACGCATTTGCGAACATAAATCTTGTCTGAAGAACAAAGTACCTAACAAACCTTTAGTTGCACATTATGAAACAAAAAAACACAAACATACTGACATCTTATGGTTTGTGTTAGAAACTATCCCGGCAACTGAAAGAGGAGGTAGTAGGAAAATGTTACTGAGCCTGGGCGAACAAAGGTGGATTTATTCCCTGAATACAGCAAAGACAGGTTTGAACTCAGCGGTAGAGTGGAATTCTCTCATCACCCTAAGATAGTCTAGTTCAGAACTGATGATAGAGAATGCCCTAGATGACGGAGCGATTCTGCGGGGCACACGTTCGTTTTGTTCGAGTGTTCCTTAATAGGGGCCCCACCCCTCCCTGTTTTTTTCGTGTTTTGTTTTTTCGTGCTTTGATTTGTGAAAAGCATCCTGTGGAAATTAGTAAGGCACAGGTGTCAAGTATGTGTTGCACATCCTATACCACTACATGCTTCCGTCACATAGTAGCCTTGGTTTTTCCTTCCCACGGTTTTGAGCAAGGTAATACAACGCTGCTGGTTTAAAAACTCAGTGGAGCTACGTTCACGTGAATGTCACGTGAACGCGTTAGCCAATTATAAAATAAGAAGAAATTTGCACACATTCGAACACGATAGCCAGGACGTGTTTCGTGATGCTCTGCCGGACCTGCACGAAAATGTTAAGGTAAGCACGACTATCTAAGAGCTTTACCAAGCCTGCTAGACTGCCGTTTTGCGTACTAAGTTACACGCGGCTGATCACAATGGCAATGCCGTCATCGCTGTGTGATTTCGATGTATGGGAAATGTTCCTAGCGGTTTTGCTAATACACAGGCGGCCTGTGTGGGAGATATAGTCCTTTTAGAGTATGGAGAGGCATGTGACCAATCCGCTCCCCCTTTTGTTATGTTTCCATAGGTAATCGGGGAAACGCACTGAGTGACTCGACGTGTGCGGCTTTTTTCCAAGCTTTTTTCAAACTGTTGAGCTGTGGAGTACTTTGAAGTGCTGCCCGTGCACCGAACGGAACAACTTTTGTTACGGATCCGCCATACTCAGCGGAAATAAAGTAAGCTATTGTGGGACTATGATTGGATATCTAGTCTGACTTTTCAAATATGTTTGAAATGGGGCTAACAATAAGAAAAAGAATAAAAGGATAAAGTAAAAAGTTCAAGAAAATAGTATAAGTTGTTTAAAGTATTAAACAATCAAGTAACACAGAAGATTAATTAACCTATGTATGTAATATAGAGAAAGTATGGGACATACAGTAACGGGTGTTATTTTGAATAAGTATGACACCAGGAGCATGTTGAGAGTGCTGTGTTCTGGATTAATGTAAATCAAATGAACATGTATTAAAAGAACATTGGGTTCCTTATGTTAATTAGGTTTCCCACACAGCCAAGAAATAACAAACCAGAATTGATCCGTGACATCTGGGAAGTAGGAACTAAGACCTGCTATGACTAGGTTTCTCCTAGTATAAAGCTCAAGTCCAACCAGGATGCAAGTAAAGGTGAGAGTGATCGATAGATCTAAAATTATTGTGAAAAGTTTAAGTAATTGTAAGAGATTATGAAAATACGATGCATTATATAGACTAAAGAATAAAGAAAAGTTGTGTGTTTGGAAGGGAACCATCGTTTTACTGTGTGATTAATGTATAAATGTATTCATGTTTGTTTTTAGATTATCCTGTTACGGGGGATTTGAAATAGAGATATCCACCAACTAAAAAGAAATTCTCTGCCCTGAAGAAGGCCTAAAAAAGCATTGGTTGTAGAGACACTAGGGATAGTGTTTCATCTCCTAAAATGGCCGAAACATGTCGACACTTGACAATAGACTAGCTAAAGAATTTAGTCTTGTATCTGTAAACTACTGAATTGTTTAGAGTGGTTTTTTACTAAGCCAACAAAACCCCATATGAAACATTGTGTTTTTTAAGAAGCGAGCGAGAAGATATGCTGATGTACCACGATTAATGTGTGTTCTATTGATTTGTTCCCTCTCTCTCCTTTTTTAACTTTTCTAAAGTGGTCTTAACACTTAATAAATTGATATGGACATATTGAAACAAATTTTGCTATATGTAGTGTGTATTAATTGAGTCGAATGGTTCCTTGCCTTTTGCACATAATACGAGATATGTTTTGCACAAATTTGGCTTACTCAACTTGAAGGTGAAAGCCATGTTCACAATAAATCTGTAGATCATTTCGCCAGTACTGGTTGGACAGAGTGGGGTAGCCAGTTTTTCTCAATTTTGTATTTTTCTGATAGTGTGTCTCCCGTTTCGAGATACTGGCCCCCCGAAAACAAGAATTGAGGGAGACTACCGTTGTAGAGACCCCTGACACCATGGCCATCTTCTGCAACAACGCAGCCAACTCGCACAACAATGCAGTCCACACCCCCAGAGCAAAGGACAGCGCCCCCTACACAATAGGCAGATCCTGAACAGCACAGTAAGCCCCACCTTGCACCACACCCAGACCCTCCTCCACACCACGGTCAGCTCCACCAGAACCATGGAATAAGGGCCCCAGAAACAGATCCAGCGGCCCCGCCACCACAGTTAGCCCCCTTAACACCAAGGACAGCTTCCTCCAGCCCCCTCCTGCACAAATGACCCCCGCCAACACCACAGACAGTCCCCTGATCGCCCACGAAGCAAAACAGACAGTACTACCCCCAGTACCATGGACGGTCGCCCTCCTCCCCTCCCCGTAGCTTCTCTGCACTGTGATCAGCTCACAAATCAATACAGCCTGATGGCCTGACACCAAGACCAGATCCCATCCAGGCCCAGGTTCCACAACAAGGTGGCCAGCTTTCCCAGCACCACAGCCGTGCAGTGACGACCTACGCTCCCAACGTTACCCAGTGTTCCTCACGCTTGATGTGGAGTTACTAGCTTGCATACAACGTGGCATATATGCTAGCAATGTTTGAATGGACCACAGCCCACTGTTAGTGTTGCTCTGCCTTTCATGTGCCCGCCCTGCAGCCTGTTTTCACTCTTATCAGCTGCTGCCATTCCCCACCCGCACCAGTGCTCAAGTCGAGGGACCACGCGGGTGGACGGCGTCCGCCCCTATTCTTTGAGAAGGTGTACGCCGTCCCCCTTGTCTGTTTAAGAAATAATAAAAACAGCAACAGGCTGCGGCAGGGAATCCACCCTGGCCGGGAAGCGGACCCAGGCCTTCTGCTTCAGAAACGAGATACTTAACCACAAAACCACGGCAATCGTTAGTTGTGTACCTGCAAAACCTCCCACGTGGACGTATTTTAAATCTGAGAACCTGTGTAGTAAGGTGTGTGCAATTTATACGAAATCAGCAAAGAAATATGTAACTCTCTTCAGCTGGAAAATGCTTTTTTGTCATGTGTGCTTGTTTTCAAATCATGAAAGACAAACCTGAATGAAATTAGCATATTTCATTTGGACGCCCCCCACAACACCCCTCCCAACCAATCCCCCGGCACCGCCCCCGTTTTTTTCCTAAATGGAGTCTAGACCTGCCTACAGCAATATGCCCGACCCTTTAAAATATTGGAGGGGGAAGCCATTGAAGGCTTAACTCATCCTCTGTTCATAAAACCCTTGTGGACCTCAAAATAATGCAGGCCATACATCCCATCAATTTAAAGCACAGGTCAATGTCTATTGTCAAATTCAGTCGCTAGTTATCTAGAACCTAGAATCGAAGCGTAGCAAGTAGCTAATCCTACAGGACAGTGCCGGGTAAATGCCCAGGACCACCCTTCGGCAACTTCTTCCGGTGATCCGATTAATGCCTGCAGAATGAGACGGACATGGCATGCACTGGAAACCTGCCATCTCATTACAGTGCAAGACATTACCATGGTGGCCATCAGTGAAACCAGGTTGCAGGTCCCTTCAGGAAGCCTGTTCTTAATGGCTCTCCCGGATGTTTACTCCCTGTTCAATGTGGACCGAGACATGGGTCAAGGCAGGGGTAGGACGCGCCATCAAATCATCAATTAACTCCCTGTGCCGTTAGAGCAGGATGTGATAACCTTAGTATTGATGAAGGTGGCAGCTGGTGATTATTTTCATTGGAGGGGTGTAAATATTTCTCATTAACTTGTGCGAGAGACCCAGCGTAGCGAAGGATCCCCAACCAAAACGCAAGAAGGGGTAGGCATCCCCCAACCGCTTGCAGATAATTTTACTAAATAATGGATTAAATGGTGTATTTTACATTACACTTTTTGGAACAATTGGTTAAAAAGGTTATATTTGTATTTGTTGTATTTTATTTGTAATTTATATAGCGCTTTACGCCAAAGTCCTGAACAAGACCCACTTAAAGTAAAATCACAAGCTATACAAAGTTATATTCAAGAATGACGAATCATTCTGAATGACAAATCCTGATTTGATTTGACTTGATTTGCTCAGTTTTTAGTGATGAAATTATTTATTTGGGATACATTGATAATGTGCTTTTAGATATGTAATATTAGAATTTCCTATTCAATTTTTATATGTAATCTTTTTTATTGTGTCAAGATTTGTGAAGATATGATGATGATGATGTCGTATGAAGTGATATGAAGTTATATGAAGCTATAAGAAGTCCTATGAAGTTTGTGTTTTTGTAATCTTGTAACTTTGTATGATTATGAAAGATGTGTTTTAATGTTGAAAGTATCTGGTTCATTGTTATGTCTTATGTTTTATGTGACATTTTGTGTAAAGTTCTAATATTTGAACTAAATCACAATAAAAAATATTATTATATTCAAGAATGACGAAGATAGTTCCTAAGAGAAGTACAAAATGGAGACGAAGAATTAATAGAATGAAGAGAAAGGCAGATAATTCCAGTGCTATTGGACAAGCAAGGAAAAAAGAATTCAATCGTGATTGGCCACAGAGGGTGGGGGGTACGGGTGAGGAAATGGTCATAAGAATTGGGACTGAGAACCTTAAGCCCGAGATGAAACATAAAAAGAAATAAGAGAAGATAAAAAAGGAGCAAGACCATACAGAGATTTAAAAACAATACAAAGAAAATTTAATTTGAGACATCAATGAAAAAATAAATCATCCAAGAGAGGACAGTGACTGAGAAATAGAGGCATGGGCAGAAAGTAAATATAACCAAAGAATGGAAGCATTACAAACAGTCTTTAAAAGGAGCCAGACGAGAAACAGGAAGACCAAAGAGTAGAGAAGAAAATTAAAATAGAAGTGGGGAAATCAAGTGGTACCATTAAACGCAAGAAAGGGACAAGCTTTACGAACATTGAAAAGATAACGGTTGAAGCGTGATCTAATCGAAATATGATAAGAGAAAGATAGATCAGTATCAAGATACATACCAAGCTTATTATCAGAGATAGAAATAGGGAGAAGAGGGGCAGGAAGGAAACAAAAGGGAGAAGAGGTATTAGCAAGGAAAAATATAACTAGTTTCGGTTGAATTCAAAACAAGAACATTGTCAGACATCCAAGTTTTGATGGCTGAAAGACCATACTTTATATAATTCCTAGTTGCTATTGCAGGCTCATACATTGAAAAAATGGAATTGATGCCAGGTTAGCAACACTACATAGGAGCATTTCACAACACATTTTCTTCATGCCTTGGCACACAATATAACAGTATTCTGCCATTGTAAGACAACATGTTCACTCTGGTTTTGCCCACAATATATGACAGTCTTCTGCTAGTGCAACAAGACATATTTGTGCTGCCTATGTCAATATATGCCATTATTCCCCGGTAAGAACATTTTGTCATTAAAGCTAGAAGTATTGCAATGCCGCTGTATTAAAAACATGCCAAGGCTGGCTGTGCCGCTATGGACTAGTATTCCCAGGATGAACACTCAAATTCTCTTTGACCATAATGCCAGTAATATTGCCATTCTACTGTATGAAATAATGCCCTGGCTTGATGTGCACCTATAGACCCATATGCCCATGTAGGAGGAACACCGACATTGGCTCTGCCCTGAACATCAGAGCATTTTTACAGTACCGACCCAGGCTAGACCTTACAACAACCAGAAACCAGCCGTCTCGCTCGTTATCCCAAGAACGTGTAACCTCATTCCCGTCAACATCAGACTAGACCTTACCCAATTCCAAAATAAAGAGAATGGTGTGGATTTCAAGGAGCAGCTTATTCACACCCCATAAGATGCACCCCTCAAATTCCACGAGTCCACTATACCCATCAACAACCGCCCTATACAGCCCTAACCCCAACAACCCTGTTTCACCCATCAAGCTCCCTTTCAGGACGGTTACATGTTCCCAACAAACTGCAAGTGTTAGCCATTTCCTGCTACTGTAAATGGCATGCCCGTTCCTCCGTCACCACATAGTGTATGCCTGTGACCCCACTGATCTACAGCACTCCATTGCTCCCTAAATATAGGTGCACACTCAAACACCCAAAACAATTCTGCTGCAGTTCTTTCCACTATAAAGCTTACACAACAAGCAATGTTATGTATACGGTGTTGGTTGATTGTCTTCTAGGGGAAACAGACCCTATGGGTCACAAAAACAAACCATGTCCTGTTGAATAAGTACATTTAATAGGACTACGATACTGAACATTGTGAGTTTGATGCTGGTAAGTAAGCTGCATGCAGGGGTGGCATGAGCACAATTAGAAAGGTAGCACGGAATCACATGCATGCCCCCTCAAATAACAGGTCACGTGAAAGGATGCCGGAGGACTCTTAAAAGGGCAGCATATTCCACACAACTACAGCCAGGGCCAGATTTACAGCAGTATCCTGGGGTTTAGAAAAGGGAACATTCCGCGTGCGTGTGTGTCGTGTGATGGAATTGTGCTATCAATAAACATCTTTTCTATCAATAGCAGAGAGATGTCTATTCCTTTTATATAGCCCACACATCTTGATATTGTCACAATAGCTCGATTACAAACTGAACAAGCTGCACATTTTTGGACTGATGCTTACACCGTACCTCTGGCACTCGGAGAGGGCTGAAACACGTGAGTTCTGGTTTCCTGTGTGCTCATTTCATTCACCTTGCACTCAGTCTGCTCTGGGCACTATCATTTGAGACAGTCAGCTGGGCAGCCCACATGTATTTCTCTGTGTTCTGTTAGGTATGGTAACGCCTAATGGACAAACACGCATCCTAGCTTCAAGCTTACTGTAGAGCAAATCTGAAACCCAATACGCAACCACAATGTAGAGAAGCAGGTGGAGGTTTTCTCACTAGTTCCCGCCCCCTCAACACTGTCATATTGCAATAGCAGGAGAAGAGCTATAAATGGGTCCCCATGTGTTGACCCAATACTTCATCGAGTGTATGAGAGACGCTCACCACTCAGACATCCATATAGAATGTACCCTCACACCGAGCAAGTGGAAGGATATCACGTGAAAGGATGTCAGCATGCACCAATGAACATCATGGAACGCCAAATGAAATCAGGCGAGGGTAGAGTGATGCCATAAAGAAGATATTTGATGCTACATTGAAACAATGTGAAATAACTAAGAAGTGACGATGTAACTGAAGCACCAAGAGAAACATGTATCTAAAGACAAAGTCATCATGAATACAAAGAAGATGAAGTCATTTACAGACCAATAACTGTAAATACGCAGGAATGCAAGATAGAAGGGATTTATAACATGGCAAGGACGGCCATGATAGGAAAATGGATGATGGCTCATGTCAGAATCAGCTAAACAACCTCAGAGACAGACCACGGCTGAAGAATCAAGGGATGCTGGAAAGCCCTGTGTGCAGAACAAGATGGCTATGTTGGCCTAAGATCAAGGATGCTATTTTAAGGAATTATTTCAAGGCACAAGGGGAGTAAACCAGTATAAGCTATGAACGAAGGGCACATTTATCTTAGATTAAAGAAGAAAACATTTGCACGAGCCAAGTATTGGACCATTAAAAGTGAAGAAAGTTCATATAAGATGGAGTGAACAAGTCTCCAGAGGCCAAAAGGAGCAACAACACCCAGCATAATTGACTCAAATAGCAGTAAAAAGAAGGTTGAAATGAACAATTTTGTGGCCTCCCAACACACGATTCAGAAGTCGAAAACAAGGGCTATTTAATAAGCTGTTGACCACGATAGTGGTGTGCTCACACTCCCTTAAATGTTCCGAGACAGTGATCAGGCTACAAGGTCAACTAAAAACAGAAGACTCTGGCTTATGTTCGAACCGATGAGGGAAGATGGATTAATTGGCAAATATGTGGAGTAGTCCGACGTGATTCAAAGCACCTAGGTTTCATTTCACACGCGTGCTGTGGCAAGCCGAAAGTCCAAGGGTGGGTAGAAATGCCAACCAATTAGTGGGTCTTTGGGGCCATGTGCCATACAATGGTGCATAGAGCAATCCGCTGCTATTTTGTCCGATATAATTAATACTGTGTGCATTTAGAGGTAGTTCAATGCGTGCCGTACAGATAAGGGTATCCAATGAAGCACTAATCCTTATATGTTCTATAAGTAGATATGATCCCCTAACCTATCCCTCCCCGATAGGTTTGTTTGCCACATAGGATGACATCATAGATGATGCATAATGAGGTATAAAACCTCTGTAATCAAGGTCATACATGAGCGTGCATGCATCAGTCCGACTGACAAGTCTCCCTGCTTTATTAAATGAGAATAAAATAGTATTTGGCCATATTCCTCGAGTCTGTTTGGTTACTTGGTTTGTGATCTTTATTGATAATTCCATCAAGCACAAAAGACGTTTCAAGGTGCTACAGCACAACTCGCTGGCTAATTTCTGGACTTCCTGGATGGTATTAGAAACTGTCCACACAGGTATACGTTGCTGTGCCGGGGTATTACGCATTTGCACTTTTCTGATCAGAGCTGTCCTGCGCGGACTATGCAGGCATGCAAACTATGATGAGCTCCAGCCTACCCTGTGTTCGCTTTCTTACCTGCACACGTCTTTCGTGTGTGTTAACGCAAAGGAATCCACGCTCCTTATTTGAATGGAACTTGCATTTAGACTATACTTTGCATAAACCAGCTGCTCCAGCTCGGTGGGTGTGGGCTTCTTATTTCAGCTGGTGACATGTGACGAATTCTAGATGGACCCGAACAACTTTTGAGGGTGCCAGACTGTGCTAAGAAGCACGATCCTTTTTAATCCACAAAAGTGCACTCGTTTACACTGTCTATTCTCCGCAGAGTTTCACTTGGCCTGCAGCGTTGGAAGTCCCACAATTAGTATTCTGGAGTTCACCCAGAAGTTAAATTTAAATGAAAGCCTGGGCAAATAAGCCACCTTACTTCAAATCACGTTTGAGTGCACGTCGAACCAATCATGCATGCACATACTTTTAGCTTACTCATTTCCAGTGCTTTAAATGGACAGGTACTTGCCGGTTCGGAGTACCTGCACTTCTCTTTATTTGTAGGGCATGCTACTCAGTTTCCATAATAAGCACTGCTCATTTCCGATTGTTTTTCAAATCTACTTCACAAGTGCAATACAAATTAGAATGGACATTTTTTTTTTATAACTTCATTAGAGGTGCACGTAACAGGACCTGTGTGCGCCTAATACAGGACGAAACATTTCCCATACTGCATCCCTCGTCCCATGGTCTTGGCACCTTCTCCCTCTTTTCCATCCACTTAGCCTCCCCGTTCCTTTGCGCTTCTCTTAATCTAAGCCTCCCTGGCAGGGGAGCACTAGGCCACTGCAGGCTCAGCCTATGTGCTCTCAGACTACCACCGCAGTAGAAGCACGTCGTTTGGAAATGGCAGAGGGACTGAGCCTTCATTTGTCTGGTTACACTCGGAGGAAATGGTGCAGAGGATGGGCAGAGGGTCTTTCGCATGGTAACAGGCGAGTAACTAGGTGATAAAACCCCCTCCTTGTTGCCTCCCCATGCCCCAACCATCTCCGCCTCCATCCCAAGACATCCCAAGCCTTTCCCCTCATACCAACCTCAGTTACTTGCTGGACCGGAGCTTTGTGCTATACATTGGAGCCCTGATCATGTGATGTATCCGGTACACAAACTGCTGCTGCCCCCTAACATAGCGATGCAATGAGAACACAACCCAGACGCACAGAGGCGTCGGTTTATCGTTCGTCACACTTGTAGGTTAGATTTCAAAGCCTAGGTCATTTTAAAAACAGACAATGCTATATTGTTTGCTCGGGTAAGAACACGCATATTGCTGTAGTCACTATGGTAACCCTTTATTGTTCGTTATTACATAGGCACACAGAATAGTAAGTCACGTCTCGTCGCTACATACTATGTGGATTAAAATGCAATGCTACATTTCAAGCTTTAGGACGTATACAACCAATGCAGGGTTTTTTGCAGTGTGCATTTACAATCACACACACATTGTTGCAGTGCACCATGCATACATACACACGATAGGTAATGACTGTATGCCTCGTGCAGCGAAAGCGCAAGAATCGAGTTAACCCAATGAAAACTCAAACGAAAGAGATTGCTATGGAAGCCAGTGCAAGGCCGTGGGTCACATAAGGGGGAATTAAGCCCCTTGGCATCAGGATGTAAATAAAGATCAGGCCTGCGTAATTAGCATGTTGAGACAGTCTGTATGGAATTTGCATGCAAGACCTGGGTCATTACCATCTGAACCATTCCATTTCTTAGCCTTGAACATGTGGAGAATTCGACAGCCCGCTCGTTACCACAAACACAATTCGAGACTGCTAGCATTAGCGTGTGTGCACATTTCGAGACCTGGTCTTCCGCGCGTTTAATCACATTTCAAGCCATTGGTCACTGCTATGAAAACACAAGTCAAGGCTTGTACCATTAGACTGTGAACGCCATTAAAGACCTTTGTCATTGCTATGTAAAAGCAATTGGAGCCTGTGTTGTAACTGTGTACACACAAAGACGATCAGTCTTTGGCGTGTACACATAACAGAGGGCATTGTTCATTGCTATGTCAACAATCAAGAACTTGACGGCTGCCTTATATGTAAACGTGTGACATCTGCTTGTAAATCACAGGTAATAACCACAAAGTGCAATACCTAGATATGTAACATGCCAAAAGTAGTCATTGCAGGAATTTGGAGAAACAATCCCTGTGCCTTTAAAACAACCTGAGTGAACCTAATCCAAGAAGCCAGCCAGCAACAGGTAAACGAATAAAACTAGAGAAATAACTGCTGCTAACCAAACCTGGACCCTTACCATGTAAATCAATTTCAAAGCTGGTCCAGTATTGCATGAACATAATTAAAGGGCTAGGTCACTTTCATGCCAGCACAACTGGAAAGCCGGTCACAACTCAAGGCCAGCGTTATTACTTTGCATACACGAGTCAAGACGTCAGGCCTTAGCTTGTAAACAGACAATGCGTGACAGTGTAAACACAATACAAGACCAGGCTCGTGGCTATGCAGACACAAAGCAAGACACACGCAAGGCAGGAGCAGAAACACAATCAAGATGTGTAAGCAACAGAAGACACTGGGAGGTAATGGCAGAACTATACGTGTTACTGGAGATCTGTCAAATATGTATGAGTTTCAAAATAGGAAATATAAATCTGGGTTGTAGTTTTCTAAAGGGAGATTGTGTGTGTGCCTCTTATTTGTATTTGGTGAAGAACTTGTGTCAAAATACATTCAATACAATATTTTAAACGGAGCCACGAGTCATCACCACAACTGGGGAAGTTATATAAACAATATCAGACCTTGAGCAGCACTGAAGACAGACAGAAGCCATTCAACAAGTACCAATGAAAGCGTATTCATAACAGGACCTATTAGTACAGTGCTTAGAAGCCGGCGGATTCGGACGTAAAGTGCCATGTAAGAATACATCATTATAAACGGTGGTCATGTTGCTGCACCATGTACCTTTCACTGTCCCTTAGTCACAATAACAAGACCTGCCAACCAGCTGGCCTCTCGGCACTGGAGAGCATGAATAAAAGGCCGGGGCATGCCTAGTTCCCTGGAAGCGTTCATTTTAAGACAGTTGAGGATTTTGGGAGCAGATGCTGGGATATAAACCTGGGGCGTGGCAGGCTGTATTCAGGGAACCCCTTTGGAAAGCCACCCTGATGCATTATCTTCGGGGGGACTATAAAGGGACGTGTCAAAACAAGAGCATGGAGACCGCTTCTACGTGGTTAATTATTTACCACCCAGCGGAGTGGAGACGCAAAGGCGCCGTTTCCTGTGAACCGTGTGGGGATGTCCCTCGCAAATACGAGCACGTGGCGCGCCTAATCCAATCACCAATGGCTACAGATATCGACAGGTCGGCCCCCGGGGTACCCCGCCGCATCTGTCACAGCCACGGGAAGGGAGGAGGCCGGCCCGGCTGGGGCGCAAGTTGCACAGATGTAAGGCGAGAAGTAACCGACCATATGCGTCAGTACACTGTATACGTGTGTTCATAATAACACATATGGCCGGTGGGCCTGTGGGTGGGACTGCGTGAAACACCGGCCGAGCGGACGCTTGTGCATCAGGCAGCCCCTCCCGCAGCGCGAGGGGGGCACCGGTGTGGGCATTCCGTGGTCTGCTGGCGCATTCGTCGTTTCAATGCTAGGGAATGGAGGGGCTATGGGAAGGGGGCAGCTTATTAAGGCAAGCAGGTGAATGGGGGCGGGGGGTGACGAGTGGTGTCGCTCGGGTGTGATCGCCAATGAGGCAGGCGCTGGTAAGAATGGAGAGGCGATGGGGGGGGGGGGACCCAGTCGAAGTCCTCGTTATTTAATACGTGCATGCAGCACTAGAAGGGCACTGGGCACCACGTGCTTGCGATTTGCAGGCTCTGACTGAGCTATAGGGCAATGCCTGAACCAAAAACGCAAAATGCTAGTGTGGGCCAGGTATTTTGGTCAAAGTGGGCCACATGTGGGCCAGTTTGACGAGTTACTCCACCATACGACTAGTAGTTTTGTCCATTTTGCTGAATACCTCTTTAAATTGCACAATTTGCATCACAAGCACTGCTCAAACAGTCTGTCACAAAAGGAATGAATTGACATTTGCAACGGTGGGACACTTTTTCATTGGTGCCCGAGGCGGTTTTATGTCCCAGTCGGACCCTGGCGGTCCGTGTGAATGCCCACAGACATGCATGCGTCGTGGAAGTTTGGCTACTGCAGTAATGCCAGTGGTTTCAAAGGCCAAACACATTCCCACCGTTCCCTGGAATTACGTCACGCCCGGGTGTGCTGGCTTTCAGGCAAAGGTTAAAATAAACCGAACCGAGCAAGTTCAGTAATACCGTACCTGAGTTCTTGTCACTCTAACGGGGCTTTGCTGTTTATTAGCATATCACCAGAGGCCCAAGGTGGCACGCCGTTACCACCTGTCTGTATAAGAATACGCACAGGACGCGCAGACCGTAAATCTCAAGTTTCAGGAACCACAAGAGGGCTACTAGACTAAATCGGGGGTGTTAATAAGTGGGACGGGAGGTGCGCAGCTGGAGAGAAGAATAACGTTTTTTAAAGGCCTCGGAGCAGCAACAACAACAAAAACCCCTGATCATGGCATTATCTCCACGTCCCTTTGCATACACCTGAAGGGCGGAGCTATTCTGGAGTATGTATGGGGACGAGGAAGAGTCGGACTAGGAGTCATGAAGATTACAGGTAAGTAAACCGGTGTCCAGTCCAAGTTCCGAATGCAAAGTTTCAAAATGCAATATGTTTGAAACAAAAGGATCGGGAAAAAAATGTTCAAATGCCCTTTTTTTTTTGGTTTCTTATAGGAAAAATGAGTGGTTATTTCCCCAAAAAAACAGGGGTTTAGGGCACTCCCCAAATTTTTTTTTTTTTTAAAAAGGCAGATTTTTTTTTTTAGATCCTTTTGGTTCGAAAGTATTGCATTCGATCCTTTGGCTATAAACTAGTAATCCAGGTATTCCATTCCTTTGGATGATAGTTAAACTCTGCGCTTCAATCCCAAATCTCAGAGAGCAGGCACGAGATGGGCCGCCTGTCTAGGTGCACAGAGAGAGAGAGAGAGAGAGAGCTATCCTCTTTTAGTCTACCCCTTTCCAAAACAGGCACCCGAAAACTACTTTAAACGTGGTGTTGGAACCTTGTCTGAAAACAATAACTTTATTATTATTTTTTTTAAACACTTCGACCACTGTCTATGATGCATTCATTGCTCATCAAGGTATGCTGGCTAAGGTGTGCTCCTTCCTTAGCAGGTGATATTGGCTAGGGTGTGCTCCTTCCTTGGCAGGTGAGGGATGGGAGATACTGCCTTTAATTGGATTAGAAGGATTTCCCCTCAGTAGGGGATGTTGGCTAGGATTTGCTCCTTCCTTGGCAGGGGATGTTGGCTATGAAGTGCTCTCCCCATGACAGGCGAGGGGTAGGAGATGCTCTCCTTTAGCAGCGAATGCTGGCTTTAAGTGGATTGGAAGGCTTTCCCCTCAGTAGGGGATGTTGGCTAGGATGTGCTCCTTCCTTGGCAGGGGATGTTGGCTATGAAATGACCGCCCCTTGGCAGGCGAGGGATAGGAGATGATATCCCTTTAGCGGGGATGCTGGCTTTAATTGGATTGGAAGGCTTTCTCCTCAATAGGGGATGTTGGCCAGGATGTGCTCCATCCTTGGCGTGGGATGTTGGCTAGGATGTGCTCCTTCCCAAGTAGGGGATGTTGGCTAGGATGTGCTCTCCCCATAGCAGGTGAGGGGTAGGAGATGCCTGCCCTTTAGCAGCGAATGCTGGCTTTTAGTGGATTGGAAGGCTTTCCCCTCAGTAGGGGATGTTGGCTAGGATGTGCTCCTTCCTTGGCAGCGGATAGATGCTAGGTGATGCTGGCTGGACGTTCGCCTGTCCTCCAGGAGGTTATGGTGCTACTTCAGCAAGCAATGCCCTCCATTTGGCAGGCGATGCTGACTCTGGGTGCTCGCATATTAGGAGACAATGCTATGTTTAAAGTGATCTGCCAATACCTTAAACAGGTGATTGTACCACGAGGTGGACTAGAAATGCCCTTCCTTCAGCCCATGCTGCTGGCCGTGAAGGGGGACTGGCATCCCAACTCAGTGGAGACTGGCTGCTGCGTAGAATGGCAGGGAGTGCACTTTTACAGCTGTCACCTTTTATCAGAATTAGAGCATTTCTCCCCTGGGGGGGTGTCAGCAGGGATCTGAGGCCCTCTGTCTGGAGATAGCGAGGGAAGGGTTGGAAGCTGCTCTTGCCATAGAGGGTCTGGGATCAAAAGCACCCTACCTTTCGAGAAAGGCGATGACAGTGATGGTAGAGAAGTGAGCTACTCTCTGCACAGAAGGTGATGTCAGGAATTAGAGGCACCCTACCTTTAGAAGAGGGATGATGACAGTGAGGGTAGGGAAGTGAGCGGCAATCTCCATAGAGGGTGATGCCAGGAATCAGAGGCACCCTACCTTTAGAGAGTGATAATGACAATGAGGCTAGGGAAGTGAGATGCACTCTCCATAGAGGGTGATGTCGCTGTCCAGTCATTTGGTCGACAGACAAATGGTCGACGCAATTTGGTCGAAAGACAAATGGTCGAATTTTTTTTATTTATATATATATTTTTCAGGTTTTTGTTTAGGAAAAAAAGGGTTTTTAGCAAAAAAAAGGGGTTGGTGGACCCCCCAAAAAAAAAAAAAAAAAGTGAAAATAAAAAAAAAAAAATTCGACCATTTGTCTTTCGACCAAATTGCGTCGACCATTTGTCCTGTCGACCATTTATTTTCGACCAAATGACCTGTAACCGGTGATTTCCGGTATCAGAGGCACCCTACCTTTAGAGGGGGATGATGAAAGTGAGGGAAGGGATGTGAGCTGCTCTCACCATAGACTAGGGTGATGTCAGAGATCAGAGGCACCCTACCTTTAGAGGGGGACGATGACAGTGAGGTAGGGATGTGGCTGCTCTCGCCATAGAGGGTGATGTCAGGTATCAGAGGAACCCTACCTTTAGAGGGTGACGATGACAGTGAGGGTAGGGATGTGGCTGCTCTCGCCATAGAGGGTGATGTCAGGGATTTCGAGGGGACGATGACAGTGAGGGTAGGGATGTGAGCTGCTCTCCATAGAGGGTGATGTCAGGTATCAGAGGCACCCTACCTTTGAGGGGGCGATGACAGTGAGGGTAGGGATGTGAGCTGCTCTCGCCAATAAGGGGGCTGTTGCAAGTTACTCTTCCTCCAGTGGATGGTGTTGCAGAGTGAGGTGTTCCACCACCACGGGCTGGTGGTGATACTAAGGCGTGTGCTAGGGTTGATATTAGTGGGGAGCAGATCTCCCAAAGCACACAGTGTGGATGGTGATGGGGCAGACTCGTCTTGAATGTGTATTAAGGGTGTGTGGTACTCTCACCTCAGAGGGTGGTGTTGCAATGAGGGTAGGGATGAGACCGGTTCTCCCTTTAGGGGCTGACATTTGCAGCTTAGAGGGGGGGGGGTGGCATGCTCTCTTCACTAGAGGGGTGATCACAGACAAAGGGCACATGAGTTGCTCTCCCCTAAGAGGGTGCTGATGTCGGTGGGTGTGAGCTGCTCTCCCCTAAGAGTGTGCTGATGTCGGTGGGTGTGAGCTGCTCTCCCCTCAGAGGTTGTGATGTCGGTATGTATGAGCTGTTCTCCCCTCAAAGGATATTGATGTTGGTGGGTGTGAGCTGCTCTCCCCTCAGTGGGTCCTAATGTTGGCAGGTGTGAGCTGTTCTCCCCCAAGAAGCTATGATGTTGGTGGGTATGAGGGGCGCTGCCATCAGAGGGTGCTAATGTCGGCTGTTGTGATCGGCTCTCCCCTCAAAGGGGTCTGATATCGGTAGATGAGAGCTAATCTCCCCTCAGAGGGGCCTGATGTCAGCAGGTGTGAGCTGCTCTCACCTAAGAGGTTATGATGTCAGTGGGTATGAGCTGCTCTCCCCTCAGAGGGTCCTGATGTTGGTGGGTGTGAGCTGCTCTCCCCTCAGAGGGTCCTGATGTTGGTGGGTGTGAGGTGCTCTCCCCTCAGAGGTTGTGATGTCGGTATGTATGAGCTGTTCTCCCCTCAAAGGATATTGATGTTGGTGGGTGTGAGCTGCTCTCCCCTCAGTGGGTCCTAATGTTGGCAGGTGTGAGCTGTTCTCCCCAAGAAGCTATGATGTTGGTGGGTATGAGGGCCTCTACCATCAGAGGGTGCTAATGTCGGCAGGTGTGATCGGCTCTCCCCTCAAAGGGGTCTGATATCGGTAGGTGAGAGCTACTCTCCCCTCAGAAGGGCCTGATATCAGCAGGTGTGAGCTGCTCTCCCCTAAGAGGTTATGATGTCAGTGGGTATGAGCTGCTCTCCCCTCAGAGGGTCCTGATGTTGGTGGGTGTGAGGTGCTCTCCCCTCAGAGGGTGCTGATGTCGGTGGGTGTGAGGTGCTCTCCCCTCAGGGGGTGCTGATGTCGGTGGGTGTGAGGTTCTCTTCCCTCAGAGGTTGTGATGTCGGTATGTATGAGCTGTTCTCCCCTCAAAGGATATTGATGTTGGTGGGTGTGAGCTGCTCTCCCCTCAGTGGGTCCTAATGTTGGCAGGTGTGAGCTGTTCTCCCCAAGAAGCTATGATGTTGATGGGTATGAGGGGCTCTGCCATCAGAGGGTCCTGATGTCGTTGGGTCTGAGCTGCTCTCCCCTCAGAGGGTCCTGATGTTGGTGGGTGTGAGCTGCTCTCCCATCAGGGGGTGCTGATGTCGGTGGGTGTGAGGTGCTCTCTCCTCACAGGGCCCTAATGTCGGTAGGTGTGAGGTGCTCTCCCCTCAGGCCCTGATGTTGGTGGGTGTGAACTGCTCTCCCCTCAGTGGGTCCTAATGTTGGCAGGTGTGAGCTGCTGTCCCCTCAGAGGGTCCTGATGTTGGTGGGTGTGAGGTGTTCTCCCCACTAACAGGACCCTGATGTTGGTGGGTGTGAGCTGCTCTCCCCTCAGAGGGTCCTGATGTTGGTGGGTGTGAGCTGCTCTCCCCTCAGAGGGTCCTGATGTTGGTGGGTGTGAGCTGCACTCCCCTCAGAGGGTCCTGATGTTGGTGGGTGTGAGCTGCACTCCCCTCAGAGGCATAGCTCTCAACTCACCCGCTTTTGGCGGGTGTCACCCGCCTTGCAAAGGGCTGACTCACCCGCCAAGCCTCCTGCACGCCCATTCATTTCAATGGGCGTCTCACCCGCCAAAAACAAAATCGGGTGATTTCACCCGCCTTTGAGTCACAAATGGTTGAGAGCTATGTCAGAGGGTCCTGGTGTTGGTGGGTGTGAGCTGCTCTCCCCTCAGAGGGGCCTGATGTCGGTGGGTGTGAGCTGCTCTCCCCTCAGAGGGGCCTGATGTCGGTGGGCGTGAGATGCTCTCCCCTCAGAGGGGCCTGATGTCGGTGGGCGTGAGATGCTCTCCCGTCAGAGGGGCCTTATGTCGGTGGTCGTGAGATGCTCTCCCCTCAGTGGGGCCTGATGTCGGTGGGCGTGAGGTGCTCTCCCCTCAGTGGGGCCTGAAGTTGGTGGGTGTGAGCTGCTCTCCCCTCAGAGGGTGCAGATGTCGGTAGGTGTGAGGTGCTCTCCCCTCAGGCCCTGATGTTGGTGGGTGTGAGCTGCTCTCCTCTCAGAGGGCTGGGATTTTGGTTGGTGGGAGATGTTTGTTGTGGTACTGGTGGCGGTAGGTTGTATTAGGTATTGGCTGTGACTGGCGACCTCCGTTCCCATGCGCAGAGGGTCATAGAAGGCAGCAAGGAACCCATGTGAGGCGCAGGGGGATGGGGGGGTTATTACACCCCAGAGATTTGATTCCGATAGTGACGTGAGGGCGTTCCCCTGTGCAGGTGACTCTGACCGTCAGGGTCCCCCCCCCCTTTCTCGGCGGGTGGAAGCGGCCAACGGTTGTCACCAGAGCGGCGCGCGCGCGCTGTCAGGCAGGGGGCGCGCGCTCACTGGTGGCAGCGGAGGGGTCGCGCGCGCACCTGCAGCAGCGGGGGATGCCGCATGCTTTGCACCATCCTGTCCCGCGGCGCGAGCAGCCAGCACTCACCTCTCCGCCATCTTCCCTCTGCGGCTCCCGGTATCAGCAGCCGCCGCCAGCTCGTCCTGTTCCTGGGGCTCCGGCGCGGCAGGCACCGGCGGCGGGGGCGACACTCCCGCTAATCCCGGGCAGCGCTGCCATGATCCGGAGGCGGCGGAGGAAGCCGTGGCAGCAGGCGATGGAGGCAGCGCGAGCCTCCCTTCCCAGCGCGCTGCCCCTGCCTGGCCGAGCTTGCGTTCTACGAGGGCGCCGCGCGCCACCGCACTCCCCGGCTCGCGTTTTGCCTTCCCCTCCAACAGCAGCAGGTCCCGGTGCTGATGCTGCCGCCGCCGCGTCCCAGTCACCATCGACAACCTGACGTCACGGGCCGCGGCCGCCCGAGGCCGCCAGGGGGCGCCAGAGAGTCAGGAATGGGAGGCGGCGCGGTGCACCTACGAGTCTCCATAGCAACGCGGCCTGCACAGCCAGCCGCCGCCAAGGCCTGGACCAGAGGCGCGGCCGTGTGACTGACACCGCTCGCCGAACAACGTTTATCCTCCTGGATAACTACATAAATACCCAGGAACACGGGGGCTTCCGCGCGACTCTATTCAAAAGCCTCTCCAGGCGTGAATTGCGGCTCTCGGCCCAGCAGCCTGTGAAATGCTACACTATGCAACACGCAAACCAGTAAAACTCGCATACCAAGCGGCCAGCCTCCCACAGGACACAAGGATATACGCAATAAAACAGTATATATATATATATATGCAGGCTCAAATATACACAAATATATATAGGACAAAAATAAGGGCAGGCGCCCAATGCAGGAGGATTTATTTCGATAGGACGTTTAGATTTTAGGACAGCCTTACGTTTTTTCTAATTTACTGAAACCAGTCTGCAGCCAAGAAATACCCATTACAAAAAAATGTTACTGCATGAAACCATACACCAGTAGTGGTTTACCCAGTACAATTGCAGATCTATTTTTTTTACCCTTCCCCCTCTACTGGTCTAGGCAATGGGTCCCAGGTATGGCACTAGCCCAATGGACATGGGCCAGTGGGGGCCTGACAGATGGAGTGGCCAAATGCCCCCCCACCAGAGCGCGGCGCATCATTTCACACGGGTAGTTACAGTTAAGACATCAGCAATCTGTCATACTTTACAGACAGATATTTATAGATTCATAGATTTGCAAGGAGAATGAAAAAAGAGCATACTAAAGACAATAGGGGAAACAAACGTAGCCTTTAGAGGGAGCTGAAACCGAGGTCTTATGACACAGAGATGGGATGAAGACATTGGAACCTTCCGGTGATTAATGGCTGGTTTAGACGAACATCCGGGTTCATATTCTTCTAGAGAGATTTTGCTGTGACTCAATGGAAATTGTGAAAGGTTGCTTTCTAGCTGGCTATGAGAGAGAGAAGGGGCTAGATATCTAGAATGGGATTCAAGAAAGGGAAATTATTGCTTTGTGTTTATTAGTAGCAGCGGTGTAAGTGGAAAAAAGGAACTAGTGGCACTCTGGCTGCATCCAAAAAGGAGGGAGTGGAATGATCGGACAGGTGGGGGGACAAGCAGGGCGGGTGAGAGATGGGTGTTGAGTGTGGGTGGGGATGATCAGGATCACACACTTTGGCCCAGATTGTTGGATTTTGAGGTCTACAGTAATAATGTCTTACAGAGTTTACTTACAATAAAACACAAATTGCATAATAAAGCCAATAATAAAGCCACATGACAACATGTAAAACCTTATAGGGACATGTTAAGACAAAAGAATATAATTCTGGCTTTCATTGTCACATCCTGAATGGTAAACTATAAGTCCCAGAATGCACGATAATGTCAACCTGAAAAAACTAGTGAACCCCACTCTGCTTTCAGTGATTTAACACATGTCATCAAATAAGTAGTGTAATAAACAAAGATAGATATGCAGATTCTTTGTCACAAACTTACAGCTCATTGTTATTCATGATGTTGAAAACATTTGATTAGTGGCATAATGCAACTTTATTATTTTGCATGTCAAGATAGTAGACGTCATGGATGTAAACAAATCTTTAAATGGGCGCTTTGTGTTGCTCACTTTAACTATCACAGATTTGCAAGGTAACTGGTTCTTTGCGAGGTCTTTGAGTTGAAAATGTCCCATCATGCATATGAAAGGCTCTGCCACTGATAAAAGAAATGTATTTGCAACCTGAGCACCTTAATGACCTGCAGAGCCACGGACGGTGTGTGTGTCTGCCTAGCTGTGACTTGGAAAATTGGCAGTGCTTGAATGTCCAGCCTGAGCAGATTTTATATTTGGCTCAGGAGAAAGAAAAAGCATCAAGGATGCCTTTCTTGAGCCTTTAAACTAAAGGTACGCTCTGTAAAAAGCAAACAAACTATTGGTGTGGCGTGCCAATGATTTATGTTACATTCCATCTCTGATTAGTGGATTAGTTACTAAAGCATTGCGCAGTGTGGTCATTATGCTATCCTAATCCAGGCTGTGAAGAATACACTGCCTTCAGGGTGTTGCTTTGAGTAATGTTAGGGAGAGGGGTAGGGATTTGAAATACAGTGATTAATACTAAATGACCTTGAGTCTCTTTTGACATGTCATTCCCCCTGGTTAAATATGATAGAAGGGAAACTCCTTTGTTCCTTACTGGGCGATACAAGCACTGTTCCAGTTGAGGCACAAAGGAGCGAGCTTGGCCTGACATCTCCCAGGTCTCTTTGGATGATACAGTGATGCAAGTTTTACATGCAATTGTATTTATCTCCCATAGGCAACAATACCTTAATAGGATCAAACGCAAATCAAAGCCACAATAATGCCTTAAATTCCGTTTATTGTGATGTCGAAGAGCCCAATTTGGCACCCTTTGAAGCCATTGGGTGGACATTATCCCCAGATGATCATTACCCAATTTATAACCAATTATTAACTATGGATTGGGACGGAATACAAAACCTTGCAGAACTGAGTGCTAGAAGGAGATATATTGAGTACTCCACCCAAGGTTTTTACCCAGCCCACCCCCGCTCTTATCATACTAAAGCATGCTCATTAGATTTAAGACGTTTTATTATATATCTTCGTTTCGATACCACTTTTGAGTATGTTGGAGCTTGGTGGGGCATCTCCTATGACAAAAGACCCTGCTGTCTTTGCAAAACGAAATTGAAACCAGTTGTCATGTTCTTACTGCCAGCATGGTTTTGAAGGAAAAGTATTACAACGGCTACAGCAACTTTATTAATCCTCCAGCAAGCCTGACAACTGATACATTTTGGGGTACTATCTACCTGGCTGAATCTATAGTGATCCCATCAGCTGCCTATTACATCTGGACAGCGGCACTTGCACTTTTTTAGAGTTGTATTATGAAGTGAAGTCACACTATTGATAATCTCTTCCTTTTATAATGCATCATTGATGATTTATCTGAGCTATATTTTAATAGTTGCTTTGATTAGCATAGCGCTATGTTTGATGTTCTTATGTTTTTTATGTAGTGTATTTATTGCTATTATAAGGTTGTGGGGTGCATTGAAAGGCCCCAAACTGAAGTCCCTTTCACATGAAAAGCAGATTTTTCAACACTGGCACAAAAACGGCTTTGTATGTGCCTGCAAGTGAGCACTGAAGGCCCCTTTCATCTGAAAAGCAGGATCTTAAAACCCTGTCCCCCAAAACAGCTTGCCATGAGTATTTGCCGTGAAAATGTGAAAAATGTCCCACTGCTAACAGAAAAATGTCAGGCAAAAGACATGGTGCGTGTTGACAAGTAGTAATGTATACTATGTTTAACATACAAAATACAAGCATACATTTGAAAAGCCACTTTGTTTTCCATGGGATAAGTTCTGTAGGCTAGAGGCAAACCCTTTTGCTGGCTGTTGCGGCAGCACTGTGTTCTGATGGTGCCAGAAACATCAAAATGGCCGAAAAACCCTTGTGTGCGCCAAACCCTCTAAAAATCGCGCTCTGCAAAGCACAAAAAGATGGCTGCCCTATCTACCACACATGCGGTCAGTGGTGGAAACGAGATCTCTCTCCTGAAATATGTCACTGGGCTCCACACCAAGCTAAAATGGAGTACAGAGGGAAAAGCAGTGCTCTGCTAAAGAAAACCCCAAAATCTTGCTTTAAATACTTTTTGTTTGTTGCTGAAACAGCAGAATGCCGGCACAAAACGCACTTAAACATCCAAAATTATTACTGGGTGCTACCATTCACTTAGTTCAAGAAATCATTGTGAACTTACAATGTCCTGCAAAGCTGAGTATCAAAGAAACATCCACAGCAAAAGGTGCCTGCCTGTGGAATCTGTCAAAATGTGGGTGCAGTACCATCGGCCGCCTGAATGACAGCTGTCAGAAGCTTGCATGATAAACTTTAAAACATATATAAACTGAAATGAAATGTTTGCAATTTAAGTGGCCTGTTCCTGAGAGTAACCTATGTTGTAATTGCTTGAGCCCATGGTTTACAATCTGGAATAAGTGTTCTAGCTGCTAGTTTGAAATCACAAGTTTTATTTTAAGCTAAGGAAAAATGAAACAGAATTAACATTTAAATTAAGCCTGGCTCAAAGCTACCCAAACCGGAATAACAGCTTTCCTCACAGAGGCAAGGCCTCTCCCTCCAGCTCCTCTCCAGCAGGAAATCATACCTAAGTGATGATTATAGGGTGGGAGAAGAATTTGGTCTTCCAGGGGGAAGAAAACAATGGTCATCCTCCAGCTAAAGGAAATGCGAACTTTGAAGGGTCGTAAATGGCCTCCGCCAAGGAACAAACAGGGAGGAGATGCTCCTGGGTCCCAGGGAGAGACCAAAGGGGTGGAGCTAAAAACCATTTGTTGCTTACCAAAGACAAAAGACACATTTTAAAAAGACTGATAACTTACTATGTAAAATTATGTAAAATATAGAAATAACAGCATTGTTAATGTAATTTCTGGATGCACAGGTGAAAAGGCGCCAGAACTCTGTGACAGGTCTGGGAAGAAACGGCGGAAAATGTGATATTACACAAAATGTATTTCTGATAGAAGTATGAAACTTTATACATATATGCCCATGTTCAATGCACACATTTGTAGAAATGTGCTCCTAAATTGGACATTGTTCTGGATGAAAAGGGCAAAATTCTGTGAGAAGCAGACACAAGATCCCACAGCGACGGGGCTTGGAGGAGTATCTGCTACACACAATATGTAATCTGTATGTATGATTTTTATAGAGGTTGCACATGTGGGAATATGTACGGTACCAAAAGTAGATTTTGTGTTCAAGAGGCTAGGGATGGACTCTAGGCCTCATAAACCCACTCCATAAAAAGGACAAACTGTCTTTCTCCTATCAAGGCAGAGAGTAGACCTTGACCAATCCCTGTCAAAGGGGGTGAGCTGCTTGGGATAAACCAGCACACACACCCCTTTATCATAAGCATAAATAGAGACAGCGGAGGGCAGAAAAGGACAGACAAATTCACCCACTATCCCGATGCTGGCGGAGCTCCCTGCTGCAGAACTATCCATCTTATTTGCTCTAGACTCCAGAAACTTGGCAAAGCAGAAAGGCCCATTGCATAGCTGAACCATTTTCAGCTAGGCCTTAATTTGCCAGAACCAACCCCAGAAACCTAAAGGGAACATCAAAAATACAGCCGGGCTTTGCTGTAATGCTTGCCTACTGAAAATAATTCTCATCATAACCAAAAGATCCAGCCCGGTGCCGTGCTATGGACAGAACCATTGCAGATCCGATCCAGTCCTGTGCCGTGCTGTGAACAGACCCAGTCCAATCCGATGTGCCCAGCTGTCTGTCCTGACCAGAACCAGATTCCATTCCCTGACCAGAAATCTTGACTGACCAGAATCCTGATGGTTCTGTGTAAAGTGAGTATCTATAGATAGAACTGTGTCATTAGCATATGTACTGTCCATAGTAATCCCTATCTAAAACCCATTTTATCTTGTCTTCAGAACCTGATATTGTTAGGAGTATTGTTTGTTTTTTTTATAACACTTTTTATTACATTTTGTGCGGTAATACAAAAACATACTAAACGCAACCATATAACTTTGTATACAAATGGCAGAGTAGTACAAGCGGATATGATCTGGATATAAGCAGACGTGGAAACACAGTTGTTGTGAGATATAGATGCGAACAAGTCAGCAAATGGCTGTTTACATACTTGTTAGGAGTATTGTTGAATTGTCAGAACTTTTCTTGCGCTGAGTTTCTGTTATTTGTATTCTAAAATCATAAGTCATTAGTGTTGTGAGTAAATAAAGTGAATCCCAGAAATGAATTGAGTATCCACCACGTGAAGGGTTCCCTGGCCAGGAACTGTGGAGATTCATGTGTGGCATTCTCTTTTTCTATAGTCCTAATCTAGTGTAAGAAATCCCATTTGTCTTTTAAAAGTGCATTCCTGTTTTCCATTCCTGCGCCTATCTCGAAAAAACGAACTCCACTAAAACGTCCATAACTCCCTCAATTTTCAACTTCTGCTTGTAGCTAACACCCACAGCTTTAATTTGCATCTACAACCGCGTTCCAAATCCATATAGTTCTCCCGTAATCGCGATTATCGCGCACTGAAAAGTTTGCCACGAAATTCGTTTTAGGGAAATTCTGACACGTGTAAAACAGCTTTTGATTGCTTCCGACCTTAATTTTAAGATTTCACATTGTTTCTTAGTATCAAATCATTGCGAGTGTTTGTGTGCAACTATCCAAAGTGGCTCCCATAAGAATTTAAACAATTCCAGCAATTTAAACCATATTTAGTGTTTTTACCCAATCCATTCTCAAGATATCTTTAAAACCATTTTGACAGCTTTCCAATCAATTCTGTTTTTCTCCTGTGTTGCTGGGGGGAAATTGGGATTTATATTTTGTTTGAATTCTGCCATTCCTGAATACCCACTCTCTCCTCCTATCTCTTTACATTGTCTATTGTGGGGTTGAGGGGTGTGCAGGGGGAACTAGTAACCACACTGCTATTTCATCTAAACACACACAAAAGTATTATTTTGGTGCTGCATTGTTTTGCTTTCTATTACTCCTGGTGTATTAAAGAGAGTATTCTGTGTTACATCACCCCCTTGGTGATCATTGTGTACCTATTAAACACATTGTGATAACATTGCAAATACATAAATAAATATTTTAACTTTGCAAACCAGCCTCATTCCTGGTTCAGTGTGACCGGGGGGGAGGGAGGGGGATTCCAGGAGAGGGGCGTGATATGAGTGGTACATCGTTCAGAATAAAATAACTTTTAGACAACAATAAATAAGGATTTCAGTTGTGGATTACACGCTAGGCGTTCACTTAGGTGTGTGCTGGATTGAAATCACTTACAGGACAAATGTTACTTCAACACTGGAAGGCTAGCATCCTAGGGTTTACAACTGCAATAGCATGTGGTTTGGTCTGGAAGGTGTAGAAAACCAAGTGTTCTTTAGACTGGCTATCTCTGCAAGACCATTTCGCCTGGCTGATGCATGACCACAGTGTAGACAGTAGGTGTGAAGAGGGGAGATGTGAAGACAATTTAATTAAGGGGGCCTGAAACTACAACTTCAAACAGCAAACAACCAACTTTAAAGAGACTCATAAAAAAAACTCTGGTCACAGGCTGGCACAGGGATACAGATGGCTGGATGAAGCAGATCTTGCATTTGCTGAAAATACAGATTCACAATTAATTTAAAAGGACTATAATAATTTAGGCCTTTTTCCCAGCAACCATACAGGCAGAGTTTCTTTATTTATATACCATGTATTAGTTAATTTCCAGGCTATATTGGAGATATAAAATGCATGCACATACGAGTTACGGAACTGTAATGACCAGTTAAACTAGTTTCCTGACTGATCTAAAAATGTCCCAAATGTAAGCGTTGGCAAACTGGTGAAGGGTAAAATTAGGAATATGGGTATGAAATTACATGTTCATATTGCTATGTTTTCTGTGAAAAAGGCAGAAAACTGCTAAATGGCTGTGCAACATGGTGCAGACCTGGCTATCATCTTGTTTAATTCCCCGTGATTAGCCGAATCAGAAAACATGGACATTACAGTAGTTGTTAGTGAAATTATGAGGTTTTGCCACATAACTAGATTTTTGCAAGAATTTGACATGAGAACAAATGGGGCTTGTAAATAAAGCTGCCATATGTCTGCTCCAGACCCCTAAACCAATCCTGACTGAGAGGCTGGGTTTGGGAGGAGAAAGTAGGGTAACTGCAATCCTATTGTGTGACCTCTTGCAGGGTCCTCCCCCAAGATTGTAAAACTGGTGGGTTCATCACTACTATATAAGGGGGACTGTACTAGGAAGAAGGGAGAGAGCTGCTGAAATGTACCATCAAAAGAGTGTTGCTGCAACTTACATCAGACAGCTGCAAGGAAACCCCTTAGGAGACTGCTGAGAGTGCATCTGGTTGGAGCTGTCTATTGCTAGGAAGGCTAGGAAGGCCTAAACGCTGACTGGGTGGAGAGTATGGTGGAGAGCGGGAGGCCATCCTTGAGAGAGGAGTGACCAGACCCCTGCCCTATCTTTCCAGAGGGTCCTAACATGCAGCTGACTGCCCGGAACTTTAAACAGAGGCTTTCTATGCAAGTAGAACTGAGCCATGGGAAACCAAAAGGTGGCAGAGTCTGCTTGCCTTAAAACCTTTCCCTTTACAGGGGGTGGGCGGGTACAAAACTGTGTAGATCTTCAACCTATTTTACTAAAAATATTAATTAAGAACACTATGGGGTGATTTTTGTTAAAATTTGAAATTAACAAAACTCACTTCTGAGTGTGCGCTGAAAAACTATAGCCTATAATTTTATTAGGTAATCCTTTTTGTCCTGTTGACCTCGACTTCTTCAAGGAAGAGGAGTGTCTTTGTTCTTAAATCAGTCCAATTTTTTTGTCCAACCTTCCCCTAACACAGGCATTTCAGTGGAGGCGGGTCTGAAATCCAAAATTCCCCAAATCATTATGATTTTTCCGTCCGACTTTCCCAACACAGACCAAAGGAGGGGGGTCTGAAAAACAACTGCTAAATCACCCTGTGTTTATTTTAAACCAAAAGTGTGGGTGAAATCATAATTGACATTGTATTTGTATCAATCTTGAAATCCTACTGCTAACCTTTTAAACCTGCAAGAAAATCAAAATTGCGCAGCACTACATCTATAAATTTGTTCACTGACCAGCACTAAATTATTTAGTGAAGTGAAATTTGTAGAAAGTAAAGAATTGTGATTTGTGTTCTTTTCAACTAATTTTTGTTATTTATTTATGTTGAGAGAAATGTATTGTGTTGTGCCATGGATAAAGTGGTATTTGACATTTTCGTGCGGCTTTCTATTACTTCTAATTTAAATGAATACAAATATATTACCTGTACATCGGGCTGGTTCTTAGCTCATTGTTAGCTCAAGGGGGATGGATACAAGGGGCATGATATGTATCTGAAGTAGGGGTGTATAAAGCAATCTGTTAAACAGTTTGTTGCGTAACACCAACATGGGGAGGGAAGGAACTCTCCATGTTGAGGGTGGCTTCTCAATAAACTGTTAAAAATTGGGGGCTCATGGCCGAGATTTAGCTAGCTATGTCCGACTCATGACAAAGTGCATTGTGACAGACTGTTCAATTTGATGCAACTGCATTAAGGTGGAGGGAAAGTCATCTTTGCCTTGTTAAAGTGCCGCAGGTACTTGACCCCTGAGTTCCAGGGAAGTGTATAGGTGAAAAATTAAAAGTGTTTAAGAATTGATTTGTGTGAGGAAATCAAGAAGGAACAGGGTGATTTTGCACTTGCATAAAGAAAGTTTTACTAAGGTGCAAAAAGCCATTTTGAAAATGACTCCTGTACAAATTGGTGAAGCCAGGGAGCATCTCCTAGCTAAATTAATTCTTAAAGGAGAATGGTTTAAGGACGATGCGGAAAACTGGCAAACTAGAATTGTGCGTGAGGTTACCTCAGTAAGCAATGATAGTTGGATTGAAGGTGGAATATTGCACAAAGCAGTAGAGGCATTTTACCCTGCACTGCCCAGCTGCCCCATTTACCCAGGACTTGCCATTATTCTGCACTGGGAGTGCATCCATTCTCCACTGGAAGTCACAAGGTCTTCCACTCTCCAAGATGGCCGACCGCCATCTCCATAACTACCTACCCGGCCCCACAGCACTGCACGCATGGTGATTGGCTCTCCTGCTACATTTGTAGCCAACCACAAGCAGGCAGGCTTTGAGCCAGCCCACCTACTAAGGCACACCACAAAGGCACAGTGCCTGTCTCGAGCCTGTCTACGGCGTCGAGCCGAGGGCCACGACCCCTGCATCTCCCATACTATACCTCCAACTATCAGGGTAAGCGTGAAACTCATCTCCATACCACTACCCATCCCCTGCTGCCAGCGATCAGAACCCTCCCCAGACCACCACCGAACTTGCGGTCTGCATCACCAAGCTCAGCCATCTCCGACTTCACTCCCCAGACACGGCACAGCCTCTTTTCATCACTCGCCTCTGACGCTGTTGAGTTCATACCACAGATCGCTTAATTGCTTAAAAGTCATCTATTTAGCGAACCATACATGTGACCGCATCAAGCTACTCATTGCATCACTCATTACAATTACTGTGTAAGCCTTATCAGTTCTATGCAGCCACCATACCTCAGTATCCTGGACTGCTATCTCAGTGCTCCCCCCTCTACGCCCATTGTGCCCGCAAACTGCCATGCAATGTGAACTTACAATCTGTATCTATGTAATTATGCTAGTTACCACGTCTGCGAGGCTTATACTTTACTCAATGGCTCTGGCTCTTGCACCACACTAGTAAAAATATCTGATTCTTGCATTATACTTACCAATTTAAGCAGCCCACTCTTGCATTATGTCAGCAAAGTTTAATCAGCCTATTTTTGCATTATGTTAGCAAAGTTGAATCAGCCTATTTTTGCATTGTGTTAGTAAATCTGATTCAACCTGTAATTACCCACTGTGCCTACCTGCCCGTACCTTAGCCCACTGCCCCTTACTTCCCTTAGCTTAACAGCCTAGCCTACCTTGTACTCACAAGTATGCTCCCTTGGCTCATTCTCATCATGTTCCCTTTTTGTGTCCTGAACAACAAAACACCATGTAGCGGAAACAGTTACATTTCATTTAGCAATGGACTAGCCAAACTCAGCTGGCCAAGACACCACCCCATCCCCTGCCCCACACCTTTCTTGCCCATTTTACCACCTTTCCCCCCAACTGTCCACAGACATCACACTGCTAAAGTCAGCACCACACCAGTTAACGTTCCAGTTAACAACCCACCTAACACTCCTAACACTACTGAAAATGACTACACTGATACCAACACCAACCAGCCCAAAATACCAGGACACAGGCCCACAACCAACCCCGACCTTTCTACCCACAATAACAGACTTGGCTCTAGACTCCACACCACACCTAGTAAGTCGCCCGTAACACCTACGATTAAGGATATCAATAAGAATAGCACCAACACTACCAACACTTCATCTCTAAAAGGAGCCCTACTTAATGTCAGATCCCTTGTCACTCATCCCACTGAAATCTCTGATATCATCCTCTCAGCAGATCCTGACTTCCTTGCTACCACAGAAACATGGTTACATGAGGCAGCAGGACCCTATCTAACCCTTGCTTTTGCCAATAACTATTCTATCCTTAGAGCGGATAGACCTAATGCTCGAGGAGGAGGTGTAGCATTCATCTTCAAATCCTCACTCGACCTTAGATCTATCACCTCCCTTCCATTAGAATCTTGCGAGCATCTTACCATCAAAATACAAACCACCCCCAAGAGTACAATCACCTTGCAACTAATATACAGACCCCCAGGTGCCACAGGCACCTTTGAGGAAGACATTGCTTCTCTAATAGCTGAAAATTCCAAACCTCTTTCACAAAATATCATTCTGGGAGACTTTAATCTAGGGTACAACGACCCTAACGACATTCCAGCCTCTTCCCTCGCTAGCGCCCTATCGGAGCATGACTATACTCAAGTCAACACACTACCCGCCCATCAGAAAGGCAGAACCATTGATTGGGTCGTAGCCCATAATTGTAACATTACCTGCAAAGCCCCTCAACCTTTTGTATGGACGGACCATTTCCTCATTCCATTTGACATCAGCATCAATAACCCTAATCCCAAACAACGCCCCCACGCGCCAGCATGCCTAACTAGAAACAAGCGCAACATTACGGCAGACACCCTCATACCACTGGCTCTCCCTGTCCTAAACTCGCTTCCAGTCACTGCTGACCTCAACCTCCTAGTCAGCACCTACAATGACGCCATGACTAACGCCATTGACGCAGTGGCCCCACTAAAGTCACGTAAAGCTAAACCTAGAGCGCACTTGAACTCGTGGTACACTCCTGAACTCAAAACTCTCAGAAAAGAGAAAGCCAAAATGGAAACCATATGGAAAACAACCCCATCAGCTGAAAATAAAACTAATCTCATGACCATCTCTTCTCATTACAAAAAAGAGATAATCCGTACTAAGAAGGAAGCTTACAATGTGAGAATAGACAAGGCAGGTTCCTCTGCAAAAGAACTCTTCACCATTCTGAAGGAATTAGAAAATCCCAACCCACCGACAGACACCTGTGTGAAAGACAAACCGTGGTGCACTAGCATCCAAAATGCCCTCGCCAACAAAATCACTGGCCTGCAAACCAAAATTGAGGCCAAACGACTACAACTCTCTAATAGTAACTCCTCCACCTCCAGCATACCCACCCACATCACCTCTGGCTTCACTTTCAAAAAGGTCACTATACCGGAAGTCCAAAAAATTATAGCATCCCTCAAACCCTCTAATTGCAAAGGGGATAGCTGCCCTGCCCAGATCATCAAAGATGCAGCAAGAGACCTATCCCCCTTCATCTCCAAACATATAAACCTATCCTTTTCTACTAATTCTAAACCTAACAATTTGAAACGGTCATGGGTCCTCCCTCTCCTAAAAAAACAATCCTTAGACCCAGCCATTCCGACTAATTACAGGCCTATCACTACGGTCCCCTTCCTGCTAAAAATCCTTGATAAAGTCGCCTACTTGCAAATTCAGGATTACTTAGAGTCAAATCAATTGTTAGGGTCTGCGTCAATGTGGCTTTCGACCCCAACATGGAACAGAAACTGCCCTGTTGACCTCAAAAGTCAGATCGATGACATCAAAGACAAAGGTAAAGCGGCTATCCTGCTCCTTCTAGACCTCTCAGCAGCCTTCGACCTTGTCGACCATAAAATACTCTGCAATCACCTCTCATCTGCTGCCCATTCCTCCTCTTCAGCTGTCATGTGGATACAATCTTTCTTAGCCAACAGAACCATGAGGGTCTTCTCTCCTACGGCTGCAGCAGACCCCATTCCCATTACTTGTGGTGTCCCACAAGGATCTTGTGTCTCCCCCACCCTATACAGCATCTTTACAAAACCCCTCTTTGACAAACTGGACCATCTGGGTGTCACCTACACCAACTACGCGGATGACACCCAGATACTCCTCACTATCTCTGGCAATTACAATGTCGACGTCACCAGGGTTAACGAATTCTTCTCCATCATTCAGGCATGGATGGCCACACACGGCCTCTGCCTGAATGATGAGAAGATGGAACTCCTCCTAGTTGGATCACCCAACAACCTACAGAAACACAGCCCTGACTACACCAACTTCATCATTGATGGTAACACCATCCCCGTTGTTAAACATGTGAAAACCCTAGGCTTCTATCTTGATGGCAATACCAACCTTTCTAAACAAGTCAACATGACCGCCTCAACGACGGCTTACACGGGGAAACTAATTGGAGCCTGTAGACCTTTTGTATCCACTAACAGCTGCTTCACACTGGCTAGGGCTCTCATACAATCCAAGCTCGACTATTGAAATAGCCTTTACCTAGGTGCCAACCAAGGTATAATCAATAAACTTCAGGTTCTTCAAAATAACGCGCTGCGAGCAGCAATAAACATTCCTAGGAGAGAGCACACCCCCCCCCATCAGAATCTCTTGCAATGGCTCTCCATTCAACAAAAAATTGACTTAAACATTCTTTGCTTTACCTTCAAAGCCCTAAACCACCTAGCCCCCCCCCCCTATCTCACCAACAAACTCACTTTAAAGCCAAATACTAGAATCACTAGATCCTCCAACACTCTTTGCCTCACGGTGCTCAGATTCCCCTCTAAAAGAGTCAGCGGCTCAAGTTTCACGGTCCTCGCCCCTCAACTTTGGAATACCCTACCGTTGAATATCAAATCAACTGAATCCTTCCATCAGTTCAGGAAACTAGTCATTTGTTGGCTATTGGATAAAACCAATCCCAAGTTAGACTAAGACCATGACTACTGTATATACTGTACATGCCATTCAAATGCTTAACTGTACGTTCTAACCACCCCTGGCTGTATATTATCTCACTAAAATGCATAACTGCATATTCTATATATACTGTATGTGTGTAACCTGTCCTTGAGCGCCCTTTTACTCCTGGGTCTGGAGCGCTATATAAATAAAATAAATAAACAAACAAACAAACAAACATGACTCAGAATGCTCGTGAAGAACAGATATAAATGGCTCAGCTAACTGCTCAGTTATATTTTCATTTTCTTTTAGTGGAAGAGCGTTGGCAAACTAGTGAGACTAGTAGGATGAAACATGCTGGAGACCTGTCACAGGCCTATGATCTTGTTCAACAACTCAAAAATTAGCTGAAAACACAACAGCAAGCCAGTTCAGAGAGAGGGATAGAGTTTGCTGCACTGCATAATGCATGCACTGAGTGTGCAGATACCGTAAGACGCCTTTAAGGCCAATTCAATGATCAAATTGGCCAGAAAAGAGGGTTGTTAGATGGTACATAGTGATTTAAATGAATAGAAAATAACGAACAACATTTATATCTAAACATTTATGATGAAAAAAATACAGAATTAAATAAATATATATATGGGGGTGGGTTAATGGGTTAAAATGGGAGTGGTTGGGGTGGGATTATAAAAGAGGGGGAACGGGAGTCTTGGGGGTGGGGAACCTGCCAAAGAATTTTTTTCTTGAGATTTCTTTAGTTAAAAATGTTTAGATAAAAACTTGTACGTTATTATTCTGTTCGTTAAAATCACATGTAATGTTGTTGGATGACATTGTGGCCCTCAAGTGACATATCAAGACCGTAGAAAGGGAAAATAGTCAGCTTATTATTGAAGAAATGGACTTGCAAAATGAGTTTGATGGAATGCACTAAGTTATAAGTACTCTGAAACCACAGAGGACGCAGCTGATTCAGGAAAAAGACCTCCTAGATCAGGATAACCGCGTCCTATTACAGAGGATAAATCAGTTGGAAATGGAGGTAGAAAAAGAACAGTCAGTTTCTCAAGCACTGACCAGAATTGGAGAAAAAAGGAATGAGCTAGAAAGGCATGTGAGACAAATAGAAGCTGAACTATCAGAGGCAGTGAATTGTAGGGATGAGCAAGAGCAAGAGGTTAGTCTTCTGAAGGAAAAGCACCTTCAATATGCATGCAGAATACAAGGCTCACAGAGGGAGAATGAATTACTTCAGCATGAGGTGCAGCAAACAAAAGATCGGTTGGAAATCTCAGAGCAAGGTGCATGAGATTAATCAGGCCTTAGTTTGAGAATTAAAACGCCAGCTCTCTGAATACCAACAAGAAATAAGGACAGAGAGAAGCAGGTGTGAGAGCCTCACCAAGGAAATTGAAAATCATAAACAGGCCCTGAGGCACCCTGATCAATCAGGATATGGGACAAGGCCCACTGCTCAAGGTCAGGAGCCCTTCCCATCATGGGCCTCAGGCCTGTCATTTACAACCCCCCAGGTACAAATGGGAACTGACCTCAGGTTATGCCACTGAGAAAGAACAGGGGAACCTGAGGCAGTTGGACTTAACCCAGGTTGAGCTCAACTGATCCAGAAGGACAGTCCTTGTCTGATAAGGATGAATATTCATCTCTACCACACAGAAGGGAAAGTGGCCAGACCAGTGTGTCCTCGGAAGTAAAGAATAATACTGTAAGTACTTCAACCATGAAAACTCTTACGATGAGAAAGTCACGGAGTTAGATTGGCTGAAGATGCGACTACAAAGAGACCACCTTGCCCGCTTCGCTGAAGGAGGAAAGCCAAGCCCGGGAAGGGCAGTCTAAAAACCTCTGTATATTCAGGGGAAGGTGGGAATTCCGCAGACTCCCTGCTAGGAGGATGAGGAAACTGAGATCTATCCTGGGCCTAAAAGGAACTCCTTGGAGAGTGACCCTAAGAGTTCACTTTGGTAGAGGCGAGAGGAGTCCAGACCCCGTGGTTCTGGGAGATATTCCCAGTCTCATAGAGATAGGGAGCGCCTAGAAAAAAGGAAAGGGAGTACTGGTAGCAGTTCTGAGTCAGAAGGTGAATGGATTCGCGTGCAGAAGAAGAAAAATACAGGGAAACAAAGAAAGGTTTTTGTCAAAGACGCAATTAGACAGATCAAGGCCATAAAGAGCTTCCTGACCCCATACCACAAGGATGCCAAGTATTCGGTATGGGAGCACCTGGAAATTTATGAGCAGATGATGGCATCATTCCAGATCAGGAATTATGAGAATTGTATAGCATTTGCAAAATGGACTTTCTCCCCTGACTAGTCCAGTTTCTTTGCAGGACTGGAGGACCAGGATCGTTATAAATGGTCCACCTATAAGGCAGCCATTTTGTAAAAATTTTCAACACATCGGAACCCACAAGGGGACTGTAAGCCTGCATATAATTTGCAATATGGAGAGGATCAGGCGCCTAGGGAGTTTGTGCAGGAGTTAAAGCGGGCATCTGCTCAGACCTACTGGTGTGTGAACACCAATAGTAGGGAGTTCATAACTACATATTTTCATCTGCTCCCCAAATACATACTGACTCAGTTGGTGCATGGTTTTCACAGGCATAGGACCATGGATTGGGTGACTGTACAGGCCACCAGGATGTATGCGGTCCATAAGCCTACTGAAAGTAAATATACTACCAAACCCCCCAAACCATCTAACACCGCTGCTGCTGCAAAGGTGGCAGAGGTAAAAAATACTCCATTGGATCTGGAGATGGTGGGCCCTAAAGTAACCCTCCTGCCACCAAGTAAAATGGAAGGCAGAATGGACCCCTCAAACCGGCCTATTTGAATGGTAGTCAGGCAGGGACACAGAACAATGATCCCTCTGACCCTGCCACCTATATAAGTCCTAGGTACAAGGGTACTAAACCAATCCTGGGGGATGCATACACTGCCTCGGCCCAAGGGGGGGACTAATCAGGTAAGTACTGCCCGGTACAAACCTCCCTCAAGAGAGAACTATCACTCCACCTCCCAATCTGAACTTTTTCCCCAGATACCCCCGAATCAGAACTTCCAAAATAATCCTCCTCTCTCTCCCCAGTTGCAGGACAATAGATGCCTGAACCCGGGAGAAGAGATATTCAGGATGGAAAATTATGGTAGAAATTTCAAGTACCCGAGCTACTCCAGGAGAAGGGAAAGTTACCCTTTTCGGGGGAGCAGAGGATTTACTTGAGACCTCCCTACCACCCACACAAGGTCTCACAACTAGAGAGACATGTCCAGCAACTGACCGATGATCTGGGACACATGCTGAGGGCTCAGTCCAACCATCAACCTAACCCTACTTCCCAGGATGCTCCAACACCCAGAGCTGGTGTCTCAGGAGGGAAATGACAGGAGAAAATGTTCGACAAACCACAGGTTCCTGAGGGGGGGGCAGGTAGAAGGGAGATTCCAAGCCCTAGAGGAAGCTTCTTTTCTCACCCAAACAGAACCCCTAAAAACCTCTCAGCCTGAAAGAGTCTCTTCTACCCCCTAAATGTTAGAACCCAAAGAGTAAAAGGTAAGTAGGAGAGGCCAAAGAAGAACCCACTTTGTGGAGGATCATCCCTTTTGAAAGAGAAGAATCCCTGGAGGATTCAGGTAAGCAGAACATCTGTTTCAAAAACAGGGCATCCCTCCCAAAGCAAATTGGGCCCCAAAAGACCCTGTGTGGCACAGGGTAAGTATGGAGACCGACTCAGAACCAGAAACGATTCAACCCCGAGCATGTGAGCCAGACAGAATTGAAACGGAGGGGGTGTCCTTTCTTCAAACAGGTTCTGAGAACTTTTGCCAGGTAATTGGGGACAGCCAATGAGCTGGGGAAAAGGAGGATGCCCCAACAACTCCCTAGCGAGTTGCAAAGTTTTTTTTACAGATCCCCGAACTCCGACACAGAAATTTGCCCAAGATCACACTGTGTTGGAGTTCGATATTAAGAAAATGACCACCGGGCTGTCAAATAACTCACACTTTCTTTGCACCTTGAAGAAGAAAGAAGGACAATTTTATGCACCAGTCAAGGTGCAGGGTCCGTATGAATTATCAGCTCTGGTGGATACTGGAACCCAAGCCAACCTCCTGTCCAAAAAGGCCTTTGATCAACTAAACTCAAGACGGGGGAGGGCTCCTAAATTCCACTCACACCACTTCCCGGACAACTCCAAAATTTTGACGGCAATGCTATTTCTGTCGAAGGGACTGTGGATCTGGAAATAAAAATTGGACGGCATCGGCTGAAACATCCGGTGATAGTTCTGACTCCAGAGGACACACCTTGTTTACTGCGGAATGATCTCCTGAGAAGGTTATCACATCTGATTGATCGACTATGTAAACAAGGTCCTCTGGACTCAGACAAACTGCCCTATATAATTAAAAATGAGTACTAATTATGTAAGCCTGAATGGTACCTGTCACGTAATTGATCCACGTTCTGAGAATGTAGAGTTCCATTTCTGCACTAATGATTAACCACATCTTCTCTCATTTTGGCCTCCCACAAAGTATTGAGTCAGACCGAGGAAGCCATTTTACCAGTGAGGTGATGGCAAAGATGTGGGAGATTCTTGGGGTAAAAAGAAAACTCTACATTGCCTACCACCCAGCCTCAAGCAGGGGGTTAGAGAAATACAACAAAGCAATTCTATCTTAAAGAAGTTCGTAGCAGACTCTGGACCCAATCTTCTGCAACAAAGATGTCTCCATTTGAGCTCATGACTGGATGAAAAAAATGGTGTTACCGCAGCATTTGCTCTATAGGACTCAGTGTCAAGGAGTTCCCCCCTTCTCACCTGAGTTCGATCTTTGCTGGATTTCTTGGTCGATGCCTTCTTGCGGACGGATCGGGTCTTGAATAAGGCTGCACGAGTCTCTTCCGACTCCAGCGTGCGTTCAAAGTTCCGGGATGCAACGATCCAGGAATCCAGGAAATTAACAGAGTGCGCTACTCAGCACACGAGTCCAGGAATCAAGAAAGGAGGGAAAGGGACTAGGAATGGGGTTGGCTGGGAAAGAACCAAGGATAACAATACCGGGAGCTACGGAGCACACGCCTGGTTGCTACTTCGCAATAGCATTGAGACGCGCGGAGCCGCGGGAGGCGTGGTCTATTAATAGAACACGCTACGTCCAACGTGTAGCGCGAGGAAGGTGTTTCACAGTGGACGGCCATGTTGGGAGTACCAGGGAGTGTAAGCGCCATTGAGACAAGGACCAGGAAGTCCAAAAGGGGCTTGTTCTGTAGGTCATGACAGCATGCCTCCTCCGAAGACCCGTTCCTCCGGGTTTGCCCGGGTGTATAAGGTAAAATCTTCTGAGCAGTCAAGGGGTCTTGAGATTAGAAAGTGGTTCCCAGGTTCTTTCACTAGGAGGATATCCTTTCCATTCAACCAGGTATTGAAGCTGACCCCGTTTATACCTGGAGTCACATATTCGGGATACTTCATATTCCAATTGGTTGTAGACCAGTAGAGGAGGGGGTCGACAGGATTTCCGGGAGGATTGGATGTAGGGTTTTAATAAGGATGTGTGAAATACTGGGTGAATTTTCTTCCAGGAGTCTGGTAGTCTGATCCGGTATGAAACTGGATTTATAATTTCTTTGATGGGAAATGGACCATAGTACCGAGGGGCGAACTTGTTTGGCCGTAGATGTCGGGGTAGTAATTTCGAGGACAACCAGACTTGATCACCAATTGCATAAGAAGGGCCTGGTCTTCTTTTGGAATCCGCATAACTCTTAGTCTTTGTTCTGGCCTTCTCTAAGTTTTCTTTGGCCTCCTGGTGTACATTGATGAGGGTTTCGATCCAGGAGTCGACAGTAGGTACCGGTGTAGGATGAGGGAGTCCAGAGGGTAGAACCGATGGATGAAAACCTTGGCTACAATAAAAGGGACTGGTCTTAAGTGCTGAATGATCGGAATTTTTGTAGGCGAATTCAGCCACGGGTATCAGGAGCGACCAGTCATCCTGAACCTTGGTGGCGAAACATCGAAGATACTGCTCCAGGGTCTGATTTGCACGTTCTGTGGCCCCGTTGGTTTGGGGATGATAACCAGATGAGAGGGCGCGTTGGATTCCCAAAATGCGACAGAGATGTTTCCAGAATTGTGAGACGTATTGAGGTCCTCGATCAGATATGATCTTGGAAGGAAGTCCATGCAGACGGAATATGTGTTCCAGGAAGATTCCAGCAAGTTCGGACGAGGATGGTAGCTTACACAGGGGTGTAAAATGAGCCATATGAGTGAACAAGTCTATGGTAACCATGATGGTCGTGTATCCTCGGGAAGGTGGTAATTCCACAATGTAGTCTGTAGCAATGAATTCCCATGGCCTTGTTGGCAGTGTAGGTTGCAGTAGAAGACCCGCCGGTCTCTTGTTATCATGTTTATTTTGACTACAGATAGTACAAGCTTTGATGTACTGCTGCACGTTGGTCTTCATTCCAGGCCACCAACACTGTCTTTGTATGAGGCGGAGGGTGTTGGTTATGCCATGATGTCCGGAGTGAAGGGTATCATGACATGACAAAGGTTTATTATTCTTTGTTGTAATCTCTGTGTAGGAATGACCAGTGCATTGTCCTTGAATAGATATCCTTCCTTAACTCTTAGGTTCCATTGATTCTTCCTTGAAATATCCTTCCAGAGATCAGAGGATTGGGTTTGCACTCGAATTTCTTCCAGGAGATTGACTGCTTGAGCTACAATGATCGTGTGGGGAAACATCTTAGGATAGGCCCTATCTTCAGTAGCTACATAGTTAGGACGTCGAGATAAGGCGTCAGCAATCAGGTTTTGTGATCCGGGAACATGAGTGATGTGGAACTGGTACTGGGCAAAGAAATAGGCCCAACGCTCCTGACGACTGTTCCTACACTCCAATGACTGTAGAATTTGAAGATTCCGATGGTCCGTGCGGACCTGAACTGGATATCTAGCACCCAGAAGTAGATGTCGCCATTCAGTGAAGGCTTGGCGGATGGCTAACAGTTCCTTTTCCAGGACGGAGTAGTGTGTCTCACTGGGAGTCAGGGTTCGTGAAAGGTAAGCAATGGGGTGTTCCAGTTTATCCTCAAATTCTTGCTTCAAAACCACTCCTATGGCATAGTTAGAGGCATCTGTTTCCACTAGGAATGGTCGATTTATGTTGGGTTGGGCCAAGATGGGGGCTTGCGTGAACTCTGCCTTTAAACGTTGGAATGCCTTATCTTGCGGTGTAGACCAGATAAGGGGGGTGTCTTTCTTCAAGAGAGCAATGATCGGCTGAACGATCTCGGAAAAGGTGGATATGAACTTCCGGTAGAAGTTGGCAAACCCCAGGAAGGACTGAACTTGTTTCACGGACGTGGGAGCGGGCCATGCCAGTATGGCCTTTACCTTTGAAGGGTCCATACCAATTCCTTTTGGGCTAAGGATGAATCCTAGGTAGTGAACAGAAGTAACGTGAAACAAGCATTTTTCGGGTTTGGCTAAAAGTTTGCGTTCACGGAGTCGTTGTAATACTGCCTTTACATGTTCTTCATGCTTTAGAAGATCCTTGGAAAAGATCAATATGTCGTCCAGATAGACAATGACGAAGAGGAATAACATGTCAGAAAACACCCTATCCATGAAACGTTGAAAAACTGCGGGGGCATTAGCTAGTCCAAAGGGCATTACTAGATATTCATAGTGACCAAAGGGTGTTCTAAAGGCTGTTTTCCATTCGTCTCCTTCCCGGACACGGATCAAATGATAGGCACCCCAGGGATCCAACTTCGTGAATATTACAGCGCCTCTCACAGCTTCCAGGATATCCGAGATCAAGGGCAGTGGGTACCGATCTTTGAGGGTGCATTGATTTAAGCCACGATAGTCGAGGCAAGGTCTAAGTTCCTTGGTGTCCTTCTTGGGAACAAAGAACAACGAAGCACCCGCTGGAGATTTTGAGGGTCTTATGGTGCCATTTTCAAGGTTGGTATCCAGGTATTCTCGGAGGGCCTTTTTCTCAGGTTCGGAAAGGATGAACATTCTGCTGAAGGGAATCACTGCTGAGGGATCTGTATCTATGGCACAATCTTCAGGTCTGTGAGGGGGTAAGGCCTGGACTATGGCAGTTGAAAATACATCAGCATATCCCTGATAGGCCTCAGGGACATGTATGATATTGGTAACCATGAGTGGTGTTTGCTGGTCTCTTGGTGGTTCTTTAGGGGGTGTCAAGGAGGGATCCAGGAATAGACAGTGGGACATACAAAACTCTGAGCCTAGGAATAGTGATCCTGCTGGCCAATTGATATACGGATTGTGCTTCTGTAACCAGGGCATACCCAATACCATGGGGTAATGAGCTGACTTAATGATGTCGAATCTAATCCGCTCTTGGTGATGGTTTATAGAAAGCTGGATCTCTTTTGTCTGCAGGCTTATGGGTCCTGAAGTGAGGGGTCTTCCGTCAATTGCTTCCACCGGCTGCATGGTGCTTCGTGTCTCGTATGGAATATGATGACTAACAACCCAATCTTGATCAATGAAAATTCCCATAGCTCCGCAGTCTACCAAGGCCAGAATGGAATAGGTCTTATTCTTGGAGGGCGATAGGAAGGCCTGTAGTATCACCAAATTGTTTTGTCCAGGAGAGTTCAAGGATGGAATTGATGTGGAGCAAACATCTCTCTCCCGAAGCTCTGCTCCATCTAGGATCGGGAGCTGGTGTTTCCCAAATGCCGAGGAGGGGCTAGAGGACACTCCCTAACCAAGTGTTTGTCTGAGGCACAATACATGCACAACCCCGTATGAATCCTTCTCATCCTTTCTTGCGGGGACATAGGTCCACAGAAGGCTCCTATCTGCATGGGTTCTGGTTCAGTGACTGAGCCTGGGTTTGTGTCCGTCTTGGTGGTGCTCTCAAAGGACACTTTGGGAGGATTACCTCTGGATTTCTTCTTCTCTGCCTTCCTTTCCTGGATACAGAAATCTATTTGCATGGCAAGGTCCATTAGTGCCTGGAATGAGTTTGGGCGAGCCACTCTGGCCAACTCATCCTTAATCCCCTCATTCAGTCCTCTCCTGCAAAGGGTAAAACTTGCCTCAGGGGACCAATCAGCTTCCTTGACTAATTGCTTGAATCGGGTTAGATAGGTGAGCATATCCTGGGATCCTTGCTGAAAGTCTAACAGGCGTTCCTGGGCACTATAGACCTGCTCTGGGCGATCAAACATGGTTTTAAAGGCTTGTATGAACCCATCATAGTCATCTAGGAGAGCATCACCAGAATTAACGAGGGGCGCAGCCCAGGTTAAGGCGTTTCCTGAAAGGTGAGAAATTATGAAACCCACCTTAGCTCTGGGAGTCGAAAAGTAGTAGGGCTTAAAAGTAAAGTGGACCAAACATGAATCCAGGAATCCACGAAGGGTTTTTGCCGACCCATCGTATTTGTCCACTATGCCGCCCAGCAACACGCTTTCTTTTGTGGCAGAATCACGAGATAGAACTAATTGTTGAGAGCAGCATTTTCCGCCTTTAGATTCTGCACCTCGGTTCATAGCTCTTGCATGCCACGCATCAGGACCTGGACGGCGCTTCCATGTACATATCGAGTTCGGTCGGGTGGTATCTCAAACTGTCAAGGAGTTCCCCCTTCTCACCTGAGTTCAATCTTTGCTGGATTTCTTGGTCGATGCCTTCTTTCGGATGGATCGGGTCTTGAATAAGGCTGCACGAGTCTCTTCCGACTCCAGCGTGCGTTCAAAGTTCTGGGATGCAACGATCCAGGAATCCGGGAAATTAACAGAGTGCGCTACTCAACACACAAGTCCAGGAATCAAGAAAGGAGGGAAAGGGACTAGGAATGGGGTTGTCTGGGAAAGAACCAAGGATAAGAATACCGCGAGCTACGGAGCACACGTCTGGTCGCTAGTTCGCAATAGCATTGAGACGCGCAGAGCCGTGGGAGGCGTGGTCTATTAATAGAACATGCTACGTCCAACGTGTAGAGCGAGGAAGGTATTTCACAGTGGACGGCCATGTTGGGAGTACCAGGGAGTGTAAGCCCCGTTCAGACAAGGACCAGGAAGTTCAAAAGGGGTGTGTTCTGTAGGTCATGACACTCAGGAACAAATACTGATAAATGCGTCCACTACTAATGAGTAGATTGAAAATTTAAGGAAGCATCTGCAGCATGCTTTTGCTTATGCTCAGCACAATTGGCTGAAGACCTACTATGACCTAAAGACCACCAAGAAAGAATATGAAGTAGGGGACATGATTTACCTGTACAATTTTCAAAGGAATCAGGCCAAGGAGTGGAAGTTCCTCCCATCTTGGTGTGGTACCTTTGAAATTGTAGATAAAGTATCACCTGTTGCCTACAAGATCCGCTTCCCAAAGGAAGAACAGACAGAAGAAAAATGTATCCACATCAATCAGTTGAAAAGCTGTCACCCCAGACATGCTTTACGATTGATTGAGGAGCCAAATTAAAGTCGAGCACAGGAACCATCTGAAGAATGAAAAGGAAGGATGAAAAATCGGATAGAAACTAAGTTGAACACATATATTACACAGCCACGTCAGTAGCTGTGTAGTTATGGTTAAGTTGCTGTTTCCATAGGAAGAGCACTTTTTGGGCGGCTTATATCTTCGCTCTCCCTGGACGAATCCTCACCAAACTTTGTAAAAAAAAGTATATAGCCCACTCTGAATTTTTTTGGTGCAAAGTTTGGTACAGGGGGGCAAAGTTATAGGGGGGGTCCCAAAATGTCTTTTTTCCCATAGACTGAATGGGGAAAAACTTTACTCACGCCTACAGCCCAAACCGCTGGACGGATTTTCACCAAATTTGGACCAGGAGCAGCAGCTTGGTTCCGAAAGTGTGCTTTCGTAAATTTGGTGAACATCCCTCCAGTAGTTTTTAAAAAAATGACCAAAAAGTAGGTCACAAAAAATTAGTGATATCTTTGTCCGGATACACTTCCCTGTTCGGTCCGCGGACAGTGTCCTGATTGGCTAATCGGCTTGCGTCATGTCCGGGGACATGCAACGTGTTCGCTGATTGGATGGTGAAGAACGTGAAGTGCGTCAGATTTTTGGAAACGCCCGCCATCTTGGATTTACGGACTTCGCCGCTGTCGCGGACATCGCGGTAAAAACATATAAAAAAAACACAACATTGCAGTTGTCAAACTTATGAAATAATCTCTGGGGAGGTGAGGGGTGATGAGGATGGGATGGGATATGCCTGCAAGAAGCAAAAATATTGGTGTTTTTTGCCGCGAAAGTCTGCGAACAGTTTGGATGTTCGCGAACAGTCCTGTGAAAGTTCGCGGACACCTCAGCATTAAAGGGTTGGTGAAATGCAGTTCTTGGATGGCTTATTGTTTGTTTGTTTGTTTGTTTTTATTATTTATAATGCGCGAGCGTACCCGGGGGTATCAAGGCGCAGCCTTTACAAGAATATTCGAAACGTAGTTACAGTACACAGAAAATACATAATACAAGAATAAAGTACACCAATGTTATATACAAATCAGTAGTGGGCCAGCAGGCCGTTATATACAGGTGATTATATACAGGTAAATAGGAGGCACACGGGCTGCTAAGCAAGAGGGCACAAGTGGTTTCCATATGCAGTAGGCGCTAGGCGCTTCAAATTTAATGGGTCTCACGTTTCAACCATGCGATTACCAGTGAGCGGAAATTCTGGTAGGGCATGTCAATTCTAAGGTTTTGAGGCAAGGAGTTCCACAACAAAGCAGCTTTTACTGGGAAGCTGTTGCCCCCTATGGTGGCCCGTTTGTAATAGGGAACAGATAGACAATTTCTGTATGCGGTTCTGGTGGGTCTTAAAGAAGACTGTCGGTTGAATCTGTTGATCAGGTAAGTTGGGGCGGGATTGTTCAAGGACTTATGAATGAGTGATGCCGTTTTTTAAAGGATTTTATCTTTAGTGGCTAGCCAATTGTTCTGTTGGCTGAGATTTGTAATGTGTTCCCTTCTGGAAATGCCCAGAGCTGCTCTTAAAGCATTGTTCTGAAGGGTTTGCAGTTTGCTGGTGGTAGCCTTGGTGGATCCCAGATAAAGGGCATTACAGTAGTCAAGACGAGACAAAATAAGAGCTCTGGCGAGTGTCAGGCAACTAGAATCCGACAGGAAGGGTTTGGCTGCGCGGATTAATTTGCATGTGTAGGCCGTGGAGGATGCAAGGGAGCTCAGTTGTCTTTTGAAGGAAAAATTGGAATCTAGGTAGAATCCCAGTGTTTTGACCTCCTGTCCAACTTTGATGTTGTTTCCGTCAATCATGAAGGAATTGTAAGCTGGGCCAAGTTTCTTTATATTAAGTGTAGTACCTAGGATAATGAGTTCTGTTTTATCATCATTCAGGCATAGTGGCCATCCATGCCTGGATGATGATGTACACCCTATTTAACAAGGCCGAATCCTTTCCATAATCTCCAGAAAGTGGAAGGAGGATCTGGGTATCATCTCCATAATTAGTGTAGGTGACACCGAGATGGTCCAAATCATCCAAAAGGGGCTTGGTAAATATGTTGTACAGTGTGGGAGAGACACACGAGCCCTGGGGAACACCGCAGGTGATAGGAATGGGCTCTGCTGCAGCCATGGGAGAGAAGACCCTCATGGTCCTACCGTTGAGGAAGGATGTGATCCAAGTGATGGCCTCTGTTGAGAAGTGAGCTGCAGTATGGAGATGTGAACATAGGACAGAATGATCGAACAGGTCGAAAGCTGCAGATAGGTCAAGGAGAAGGAGTAAGGCAGCTTGCCCGTTGTCTCTGATCGAATCAATCTGGGCTTTTAGGTCAATGAGAGCAGTTTCCGTCCCGTGTTGGGGCCAGAACCCAGACTGTCTAGATCCTAGGAGGTTGTGTTCTTCCAGGTGCTTCTGTATTTGAACATAGGCCACCTTGTCCAGAATTTTTAGGAGAAAGGGAACGGTCGTTATGGGTCGGTAGTTGTTGGGTATGGCAGGGTCGAGAGTAGGTTTTTTGAGTAATGGGAGTACCCAAGATTGTTTTAAATTAGTGGGGATAGATCCAGTGGCGAAGGAGGCATTGATCAATTTTGTGATGAAAGGGGAGAGGTCCCGGGCAGCATCTTTGATGAGCTGAGCAGGGCACAGGGCTCCCTGGCAGTTGGACGGTTTCAAAGATAGGATGATTTTTTCCACTTCCAGAGTATTGACTTTGGCGAACTGGAAGCGGGCTAGGTCGGTAAGCATAGGTTTGTCGTGAGTTTTTAAGTTGAGTGTGTTATTCAGGGAGGCTCTTTTGCTGGAAATTTTACTTTGAAGAGTCACAATCTTATTAGCTAGGGCATTTTGAATATCTGAGCACCAGTTTTTATCTTTGGTACAGGTGTCAGGGGGTGCTATGGGGGTTTCTATTTCTTTAAGAATTGTAAAGAGTTCTTTCATGTTCGATTTGGCTTTGGATATACGGGAGTCAAATGAGGTTTGTTTGGCCAGGTAGATTTCTTTCTTGTACAGTGCTGCTAATTTGGAGAGTTTGAGTTTGTTTGAGTCTGAAGGTTTTTTTTTCCAAATGGCCTCACAACTTCTTTTTTGCTGCCTTAAGTTTTTGAGGAATGGTGTACACCATTTGTTGAGGTGTGTTTTTGGTTTGCTTGATCGGAGTTTGAGTGGGGCGATGTGGTCCATCGCGGTGGCCATAACCTTGTTATATTCTTCGACAAAGGACTCAGGGTTCAGGTCGTCTGGCAATGTGTTGAGAGTGGGAAGTAGATTAGGGATAAGTCTTTCTACTGTAATGTTTTTCTTGATTCTGGTAAGGGTGGGTGGGGCCTTAATGATAGGCAGGGGTGTTGGTCTATCAGTGGAAAGCATGAATGAAATCAGATGGTGGTCAGTCCAGGCTATAGGTGAGATGTTTGTAATATTCGCTAGGCAGTTATGGTCGGCCACCCAGTCGAGAGTTCTGCCTTTCGAGTGTGTTGGTGATGTGCATCTTTGCATGAAGTCTAATTCAGATAGAGTGTTGGCTATAGTGCTGGCGGGATGGTCTTCCGTGTCATTGTAACCCAAGTTGAAGTCTCCTAGGGTGAGTGCTTGAGTGGAACTTTTAAGGTTGCTGGACAGGATGGAATTAAGGTCTTCATCGAAGGTGCCAATGGGGCCTGGCGGGCGGTAGATCAAGTAGATGTTAAGGGGTTGGGTGTTAGTGAGAGGTATTTTTACTGCTAAGGTTTCACAGGAGGGAGCATCTATAGAGGTGGCTAGTCTCATGGTAAGACTGCACTTATGGATAATGGCGACACCACCTCCTCTAGAGTTGGGTCGGTCTTGTCTCAGGATGGTGTAATTATCTGGGATTGCCAATGTGAGCATAGGGCCTGCTGCTGGGTGTAACCATGTTTCGGTGATGGCGAGGAAGTCAAGGTCTGCTATCGATATTAAGTCAGCGATTTCAATGGCATGGGCTACCAACGATCTGGCGTTGATCAGAGCTCCCTTGATCTTGGGGCTGACTGTGTTTTTGGGAATGGAATCTGTCTTTTCTGAGGTGGTAGTATGGCGCTTATCCTGTAAGGGTTGAGGAGTGCCTAAGTTGAAGGAGTTATGAGGGGGTGAGGAGTGAAGTTTAGGTGATATGGCACTGAATTGTGTAACGGGATTGGGTCGGAATGGATGCGTTCTGCGGTTTTGTCTATTAGGCAATGAGCGGGCCAAAGGCTCGTAAGTTTTGGCTAGCCTGGCTCTAAGTCCAAGGTTCCTTTCTGTGGTAATACGAGGGTGTCTGGAGGGTGGCAGTACCTGAGGCTCAATTAAATCTAAATAAGGTACTTGGTTGTTAGATCTAGATAAAGCTGGCATGTTGGGTAATTGTGGAGTCATCTTAGTAGGTATTGGAGTGTTGAGGCTGATCAGGATATAGGCCAGCAGGTAGGAGGTAAGTAGATACATACTGGATAAAAGCATCAAGCAGTGGTGGTTGATCAGTATAGTGCCACAGGAGGGATTACAATTAAGGTAGCAATGTCTAGGTAGCTAAAATACAGTTAGCGCCGGAGGTAGCTTAAGACACAGTTAACACCGCAGACTACAGGATCAATTTGGGCTCAGTGCAAAGTGATATCTAGATTTGAGATTGTGCAATTAGTTGGCAGACAGCAGTTCTATCAGGTCAATAAGGCACAATGCTGCAACAAACAAATATTTGGGCAAAATGGCTAAATGCAGGGATCAGGGAGTGGACAGTATGCAAATAGGCAGCGTAGGCAAATGGAGGAGAGGTAAGTATGAGAGACCTGTTTGTGCCACTTGGTACAGGTTATAGTATGGAGCAGCGCACAGTTGGGTCACAGTACAAGGTTATCATATAGTTTATGTGGTACTTACATCAGGTATGCAGGTACCTGTGCGTAGAGAATAGTTCAAGCAACAAAGATCGAATCGGGGTGGCCAACTGCGCCGAACCGCGGCGAACAGGGGCAGAACAGGGCCTTTTTCTTCGGCCTTCGTCTGGAGGCCGCCGGCCTCTGCCCGCCGGCGAACCTAATTGGGCAGCTGGATATCCAGCCTGGTATCTTGGCAACGGGCCTCAGCCTCGTTGTCGGCCTGCATTGCGCCCGCCATTTTGGGGCCAGGCGCTCGAAAAAGACAGGGTTAGGCGGCAGTGGAGTGGAGCTTCAGTCGGGAAGCTACTCCAATGGTGCATGTAGTGTTGCACCTTGCAGATGGATTCTCGTAGGTAGGTCGTTGGGCTGATGGAGACCTGGGGGATCAGGCAGCATGGATGCGTGCCTCGGCAAATGGTGGTGTTCGCGGGCGCGGATGGCGCGGTGCTGGTGGGATGGCTCCTGCTGGAAGGGAGGGAGGGGCTCCTGCCCACTCCACTGGGAGGGAGTTATACTGCTCACTGGGGCAGAACAACACTTGCCACCAATTAATGGAACTGCATGAAATTGTGCATGTATATTCCTGACCTGATTCTGAGAGAGTATGCCAAGGTTGGTGGGATCCTGTCACGAGGGGGCAAAATTAGAGGTGGGGTCCCAAAATAATGTAAAGGCTTATAAATGATGTGCCATTTGACGAATCTGCACTTAATTTGGGAAATTGATAATATATTTAGGTATACTTGTTTTTGCTAAGTTTGGTGGGATTTTGTGAAGAGGGGGCAAAATTAGAGGGAGGTCCCAAAATAATGTAAAGGCTTATAAATGAGGTGCCATTTGACGAATCTACACTTCATTTGGCAAACTGATAATAGATCTAGATATACATGTTTTTGTGAAGTTTGGTGGGATTCTGTCAAGAGGGAGCAAAATTAGAGGGGGGTCCCAAAATATTGTAAAGGCTTATAAATGTGGTGTCATTTGACAAATCTACACAAAGGTTTGCAAAACGATTATAGATCTAGATATAGATGTTTTCGTAAAGTCTGAATGGATTTTGTCAAGTGGGGGCTAGGTTATATGATGATTGTATGTGCATACATTTGACACTTTTGAAAAAATAAAACATGGTTGGATTTCCAGAAAACTTGCGTGAGGAGCATTGGCAAGGACCTACAAGCATGGTTTTGCAAATGTGCCAGTGTTTAATATTTGACAAGTGTCATAATGTAGCTACAAAAAATAGCGGTATACCTTTAGTGACTGAGGGGTAGCCTGTGGCCATGGGTAGTGGCCAGATTGTCCGGGTCATGGTATGAGGTCATGATCCAGACAATCTAGCTACTGGCCATGACCACAAGGGACAAAACATAGGATTCAAGTGGCCATGTCCACCTGGGACTGGCCTTGTGTTAAAGTTATTCGAAATTAGGATAGATCTGAAAGGGAATAAAAATGTGCTGTGGTAATATGGTCATAGGGTTCTCTTTTTGCCTTCTGCAGGCTGCAATGGAAAGCAAAGAGGGCCATGTATGGAACCCTCGTCTTCCCTTTCCATGGTGGCCATCTTGGAAAAGAAATTTTCTTCCTACATCGGGACGCTGCAGGAAAAAAGAAAGAAGGAAGAAAAATTCTCTTTTTTAGCACCCCGGGTTCCCGCTTTGGGAACCTGGGGTGCTAATGGCCTTCATCCCCCATTTCAGGGGCTGGAATGGGGGGATAATGGTCCAGAGACCTCGTTATCCACCCTCGCTTCGCTTGGGATGATAACCTGGGCTGCTGAGCCGGTATCCACCAATCCAGTCCCTGGAACGGAGGATGAACGCCACAATATTCCCATTAGCATAACACAAAATGCAATTGGAAATGTTGGAAAATCTTATTGAGTCTATGTACTTTACTGAGAAATATAAAGTAGATGGAGTCTATACATGTTTTTTTTATTTAGTTCTATTTTTTAACTCTGAAAGGTGGTTCCTAAAGGAATATGTCTTTTGTTGTTTTTGGATGTATTTTATTTGGCAGGAGAGCTGAGAACGAAAGGTGAGGAGGGAAATGAGGGAGGAGGAACCAAACACTAATATGGAGGGGTAGGTGGACAAGGGAAAATGTTGCGCATGTGTTATTTCTAAGGTAGGGGGCGGTGTTTCTCATGCTCCTTGATTACAGCAGTGGTGGTGGCTCTTGGGGAGGAGGGATGGCATTAGCTGATGCCATTTTAAGATAAATAGCAGTTTTGCTAAAAGTATGTACTGTGTATTAGATTGTTAATTGATAATGAGTAGGAATAGGTGTTGGAGCAGAGCAAGGGAAATTTTGAAGTTGAAAGTACCTAGATCAGTAGAAAATGCAGTTCTGAACTGTCCGCGAAGCAGAGATCTTATCGTGAAGTGCGGACGGGTTCAGGGACACGTCATCATGCCGCGTGCCAGCGTATGGTCATGTGGCACTGTCCGGAAGGTTCATTATGAAGTCAGATGTTTGTAGACTTTTACGGATGCAAAACTAGTTGAATTAGTTGCAAAAAGTGTATAGAAGTGTTAAAAATGATTCCAGAAGGTGGGAAATGGCAGAGTTTTAAGGTGACACTTTGTAAATGAGACACAAATATTGCTATATTGGGTAAGTATGATTTTACTAAGTTGTAGGAAAATAGCATGCACTGGTAAAAACCCATGAAATTCACTGAAAAAAACTTTAAAGGGACGTTATGGTTAAGTTGCATTAAAAACATATGAAATTAAATGAAAAAACGTTGTTAAGGGTACGTTATGATTAAGTTGCACTAATAAAAACCTATGAAATTCAAAGAAACAAACTTTGTTAAAGGGACGTTATGGTTAAGTTGCACTAATAAAAAGCTTTGGTATTCAATGAAAAAACGTTGTTAAAGGGACGTTATGGTTAAGTTGCGCTACTAAAAACCTATGAAATTCAGTGAAAAAACTTTGTTAAAGGGACACTATGGTTCCAAATAAAACCGAAAAACCCCTGAAATTCGCCAGCTATGGTAAGCTAAGCAACCATAACTCGTGCCACTACGGTGCACTGCTAAGACTAACACCCAGGACATCAAAGATGTGTAAGAGGATTCAATTCAGCACTGCAGCCAAGTTAACGCCTAGTCTAGAATACTGAATGAAAACCCTTATTGATATATCTTTAGGTCCAGTTCATGCGTTCTGGATGACTACCCTTGTATAACACCCCTCTCTTGGAATCCCCCTGACCCCACTGAGCCAAGAAGTAATTCTGTTTTGCAAGTTTAAAAGGTTTATTTGATAACTTAAACAATAGATATATATATGATACTTTATAATAAATTAATAATTGAATATCACACTTAATCTGATATGATAAAGATCAACAACGGAGAATCTGGCACTAACACGCTTCTCTATAATCAATAAGGAGTTGACATGAAATGGATAAGATAGCACACTGATAAATAGGAACAAAAGAAGAAAGTGGTACAAAATGCTTTATAGAGTTCAAATGGATGCAAGGTTGAATGAATGAAATGCAGTATAGAAATACTCAATATGATTTCAACAAAACAATGTAATCACTTTTCTCTGGCAATCCCCTCCCCCCCTTGATGCAAGGCAAGGAAATGGAAGGAAAACACACAGTTCTCAGAAATGCAATCAAACGTGATTAAGTTCACCCCAGCAAGCTTAGACAACAGAAAACAGATAGGAGTTTTGAAAACACAGGCCCAAATGCTTTGATATGTGCTAGCAATGGATGAGAAATATGCTAAGCGCTTTTAATTCCCTTACAGAGGTTCAGGGTGAGTGGTATCTAGTTAATATTAGTCCAGGCTCACACTAGCAATGATGCAGGGATAGTTAGCAGGTCAAACGAATTTCTGGCAAATGGAAAGCAAACAGCAGCAGTTTTTACATGTGAAGAAATTGCAAATCGCGGTAAAATTCGCGGATGCGCCGAGCGCTATTACAAAGGAACCGCAAGGACTATCTCTACCGTTTTGGGGTCCTAGAAAAGCCTGGGATCTCAGCTTCCAAATGAAAGTTATTGCAAGTCTCTAGCCCAAACGGTTGCGGAGATATGAGTAATTTAGTAAAGGTCGTTTTTGGTTTTGTAAATTTTAAACGCACACTTTTTCAAAATGACAAGTGACAAATTTTTGCAGCTAGAATGACAGGTGACAGCTAGGAGGCAGTTCTACTTAGGTTAAATAGATTGAATTAGATGAATTTAAACTAAGAGATGTGTTCTGAGTTTTGCTAAGTACTCACAAGAGATTTTGAACAGGAAAGCGACTTGGTCACGGACTTCAGTCTGGTCAGGTCTTTCCGGGTTCTGCTCACAGCGCCTGGCCTCTGGAACGGCTCACAGGGGTCTGGTCTCTGCTAGGCACCGGTTCTTTGGGTCTCTCTGCTCTGGATAGATTGAAGTCTCTAGTTTGGCTTTCTGGAGTTTGATGAAGGTAAGTATGGATTTTTCCGGCAGAGCTTCCAGCGGCAGATGGATTTTGAAGGTCCCTATCTGTCCTGTCTGTCTGCTTTTATGTGTTTAGAATGTGGGTGTGTTCTAGCATCACTGACCCTACCTCTCTCTCAGCTTCTAATTGGTCAAACTTCCATTCCTCCGCTTGATTGGCAAACTGAACTGTGAGTCAGATTGATGTCATTTTACAGCCTGCAGAAAGTCCACTCCTCCTGTCAACTTACACACAAATCTAGATTTGAAACAAATACATATTTGCAGAGGTACATATTGTTTTAAAATCATATGCACCCATCATGCATTACAGGAGGTATCCCCTGTTCAAACTCTGCTCTTCCTGGGAGCTTGCATTCAGAACTGGCACATATTTCACTTTTTAACTGCTTTTTCAATTTCCGACATGGACCCAACTTTACATACATGTGTGCAGGGGGTAGGGACATTAACTGATGAAGTTTCAGATTTTTAACATGCACACATTTAGAGTAATATCCACTTTTCCGCTAAAACCCCCCTGAACATACCACCGGTTCCTACCACGTCTTAAACTGTGGGCAGAAAAATCACAAGAATTATGGTATCATTTATAAAATTTTCACATGTCCGCTCTATGAATTATCCCCCTTTTTATAAAACCATATCCTTGCTGCAGGGGTGTGTCTTTTCAGGTCACATGGTACAGAAACCAGTCTTTCCAGTTTCTGCCAAGCCAGCTTGCTTCTCACAGGCAGTGCTCCTCCCAGCTTCTCCAGGAGGAAGCCACTTTTTACGACGTCTGTAATAAAAAACCTTTGCCTGAGTGGAGAGGGCTTTGTTCACTCTCTGGCAGAGCACAGGAAATTCAATTATCAGATAGATGGCATATCCTTAGCCTGGGCAGCAAAAGGAAGGTTGGCCTGGGAACACAGAGGTGACTCAAGTTTCACTGCTGATGGGTAGTTGCTAGGCAAAATCAAGTTCCTTAAGCCAGACCTTCAGCTAACTTTTTGTTGCTTTTAAAATAACTTGTAATTTTACACATGCAGCTAGAATGCTGATTCTAAGTGCAAAACTATGACATTTCAACAGTTACAAAGGCATGTGACACCAAACATAGGTCACTCATTTAATTTAACATTTTCGATTTTGGTGGTTTTAAATCCAGTTGTAGTTAGGCTTAAGCTGCTGACTCCATAGCATTTTTGTTATAAGCATTGTTTTTGGGGCTCTTCATTTCCCAGATTTTGTAGGCACACAAAACTCCATTCTGCCAAATGTCTGCTGGTGTTCAGTGAATATTTTGCACATGTTGCAAGGTTTGAAATAGGCATTTTGCTTGCCTTCAGAAAAACACACAGAGTGGTTTTAAAACGCCGGCTTTTGGATAGTGGTGAGTACTGGTACTGCACCCATTTTTGGGATTTAAGAAATGAATTCCCAACAGTTATGGGTTTGCTTTTGGCAATCAGCATTGCCATTCCCAATGGTTTCAGACTACTGTGCGGGTAGTCCAATGGTGGTTTTAAAGCGCTTTGAAGCTAACCGGCGCTACTGTTTTTCCTTTGGCAACCCGGCCTTTCATTCTCGCACTGGTGGGTGGCAAGTGAGGCAACCATTTTGGTGGGCGCACAAACTGCGCAGCTTTCCTGGATTTCAGCGCACATGTGGGTTTTCCGCCATCTTGAATTTTCTAAGCCCACAGCACCAAATGTTGTAGCAGGATAGCTTAAACGTGGGTCAGGACACCCAACAAGTCCCCCCCACGCGACTGCACTTTGAATTTGAGTCGATGGGGAGTCGCGTGCACAAGGGTTTTGACCCATGCACCGGTCTGTCCGCATAATCTTCTTCCTCTTCTGTAGATGGCACAGTTCAGCATCTTCTTCTCCATCCGGTACTGATCGATCGGTTCTCCTCGCCGGTCCTGATGGGAGTATTGGGCGGTCCACTGGGCCCATTGGATCTCCGTTCCCGGTCTCCGAATCGTCCTTCTTGGTCATCCTTCATGGTTTCATCTCTCCTAGGATGATAAAGCAAAAGCGGCAATATCTACTCATAGACGTTTTTCCACCACTGTTGAGGTAGGGGGGCAGCATATGCATTTTATCATAACGAAACATTACATTCTTATTTTGAGAAAAAAAAAACAGTATGACTAAGAGACAGTTTCATACAATCACAATATTTTAGAGACTAGATGTGGTATGTTTTATGATTGGAACTGAATTAGTCTGAGACAGTGCCCGCTAGGATTCCAGAGGATTCCTCCAGTTGTTGCAGAGTGTGCCTGGGATGGCAACATTTCAACTGGTTTATGTGGACCCACTTGTCTTCCCCCTCTGCCGAACCGCCTTTGGGGATGCGGATCTTGTAGGCCACAGGGGAGATCTTATCGACGATCTCAAAGGGTCCCTTCCATGTAGGCAAAAATTTGCGCTGCTTGGCCTGGTTCCTTTGGAAGTTGTATAGATAGACCCGGTCTCCCACCTGATATTCCTTCCTGGAAGTTTTCAGGTCATAATGGGTCTTCATGCTATCAGCCGATCTTTCTAGATTCCGCTGAGCATAAGCAAAAGCATGTTGGAGGTGTTTCCTTAAATTCTCTACATACTCATGAGTAGTGGAGGCATTTATCAGTGTCTGCTCTTGGGTCCTGTAGAGCAAATGCTGAGGAAGCACCATCTTGCGCCCAGTCATCAACTCAAATGGTGACATTTTGGTTGCAGATGAAGGGGTAGATCTGATAGCCATTAGGACCAGAGGTAATCGGATATCCCAACTTGGCCCAGAATCTGCCACAAACTTCTTTAATATGCTCACAATTGTCCGGTTATATCTCTCTACTGCCCCAGAAGAAGCTGGTCTATAAGCAATATGCAGCTTTCTCTTGACCCCCAGTATCTCCCACATCTTTGTCATTACTTCACTGGTGAAGTGGCTACCTCTGTCTGACTCAATCCTTTGAGGTAGACCAAAACGGGAAAAGATGTGGTTAATCATCAAGGCCGCTGCAGTTTCTGCCTTGCAATTTGGGGCTGGGAGACATTCCACCCACTTGGTAAACAAGCATGTCACGGTCAACATGTACTTATTCCCCCTAGCCGAGCGAATCACAGGGCCTACAAAGTCGATTTGTAAATCTGACCATGGCAGTGTCATTCCCCTCTTTTGTAAAGGCGCCCGGTGCGTGAGGGATGTCGGCTGAAATTGTGCACACACAAGACAACCCTTCAAATATTGGTTGAGGTCCTGGCCCATGTGTGGCCAGTATGCAACCTCTCTTAAGATTTCCAATGTGGTGTGAAACCCCCTATGACCGGCAGTGGCCGCATCATGGGCGTGACTTAACATCAGGCTTCGGAATGAGGTAGGAACCACCCACTGATCGTGGCCAGCTTTGGATTTCCTTACCAACAAACCGTCTTGGATCCGGAACATTTTGGGACATTTCATCAACACTCTTAGGTCCTCTTTCCCAATGTAATCGGTATCCGTCAGGGGAAAGTTCTCAGGGTCCTCAAGGTGCTGGTAAAATTTACCAATTATTGGATCCCCCTTCTGAGCAGTAATCAAATCAGCATCAGGGGTCTCCTTACTCCATTGTGCAATTGAGAGGTCGTTGTGAGCATTTGTCTGGGACCTAGTGATGGCAGTGACCTGGATTTCCCCCACCAGGGACTCAATCTCAATTAGATCCCCTTGGATGGCCCCGGTTTTGGCCAGCTGATCAGCTAAGTCATTTCCAGTTTTGTCTGGTCCCTCTACTTTGGAATGACCCTTGATCTTCTTCCAATAGATGGTCATCCCATTCGAGGTGACCAGATCATCAATGTTTTGGATCAACTTCCCATGTTTCAAGGGTTTGTTGTTAGCACATAACATGCCTCTGGTTTTCCAATTAACCAGGTGCTCCACGAACCCGTTCCGTACATAATCCGAATCTGTGATTATGACCAGTTCGTGGAGTTGATGTTGGACAGCAGTGAGGATGGCCTGATGCACAGCCATCAATTCTGCCACCTGACTACTTCGGGGACCAATTTTGTATCCAGCGGAGGGTTCTGGGGACTCATTCACCCATGCATTCCCTACGCCGGCCACCAGTTCTTTCTCCCCGTCGTTGTCAACATGGTAAGAGCATCCATCCACATACACAGTGGGCATTCCCTCACACTTGTCCTCTTCAAAGGCTTTGTGGGGGGAATTAAGGTATGCCTCCATGTTGTCCTTTATTTTTAGACTTTCGTCCTCGAGACAGTTTTCTCTGGCACAATCATGCAAGTCAGCCAGACCTTGCGCGAGGGGACTCTTCTTGTTTTGGCCATATCTGACCTCCACAGGAAAGCCTTGCATTGACAGAATCCAGGAAGTAATTCGGGAATTACTCACATTTCCGGCCCGGATATTGTCACTTTGGAGATATTGCAGAGGCTGGTGTGGAGTCTCCACTATGATGTGTTCCCCCTGGATAAACGGGCGGTAATTCTTCAATGCCCACACCGTTGCCAGGAGTGCCTTCTCACAATCGTTGAATTTTTCCTCCACAGAGGATAAAGTTTTGCTCGCATAGGAGATTACTTTATTGACCTTGTCATGCTTTTGATATAATACTGCCGTCAAGCACGTATTAGAGAACCCCGTCTCCAGGAAGAACTCCTTGTTTCTGACAGGGTAAGCTAGGCAAGGCGCTTGTGAGAGGCTTCTTTTGAGTTGTTTTACTGCCTCGGCTTGTTCTGGACCCCATTCCCACTTGACCCCCCCCTTCAGGAGATGAATCAGGGGTTTGGTGATCTCTGCGTAGCCCTCAATGAACTTTCTGCTGTAATTAGTCAGTCCAAGGAGGCTCCTTAGTTCCCGCAGAGTTGTGGGGTCTTTCAGTTTCTGAAGTGCTTCCACTTTCTTTTCCTGGGGACAGAGACCCTGAGGAGTAATCTCATGCCCCAAGAAATTAACACGGGTTCTACACCACTGTGCTTTCTGAAAGGAAAGTTTTGCTCCGGCGGCCCTCAACTGTGTCAGAACATAACGGATCTCTGCTATGTGTTCCTCCACAGATGAACTTTTGATGAGGACATCATCTACATAAGCCAGGTTACCCCTCGTACCCAGGTCGGGCATGGCCTTATGTAGGAAAATATTGAACTCATTACCGGAGTTAAGGTATCCGAAGGGAGTCCGGGTCCATGTGTACTGCTGGCCCCCAAAGGTAAAAGCCAGCTTGTATTGGTCCTCCTTACTGACAGGCACGGTCCAGTATCCATTGGTCAGGTCTATTGCAGTGAATACCTGTGACCCCTGAATCTGGGCCAGCCCTTGGTCAATGTAGGGAAGAGGCCATCGGGAAGTGTGGACCCGTTTGTTGAGCTCCCTGAGGTCGGCGCAGAGTCTCCACTGGCCGTTTGGCTTCAATATTCCCAGCACTGGATTATTGAAGGTGCTGTGGACTGGACGGATTATTCCCCTGGACTCAAGGTTCTTAATTATTTCAGTAAGGGACTCCATTGATGCGAGAGGCAAGCGATATTGCTTCACAAACACTGGAGTCATGCCAGGGTCCGTGGGGATTGTTGTGGTGTGGATGTCGGTGCGACCACAGTCATATGAGTCTACCGCAAAGAGATCTTGGAAATCCAAGAAAACTTGTTTCAACTTTTGCTTTTGTTCCAGAGTCACACAGGCATCAGCTAGGTTGACTCTCTCTTCCACCATCTGCCTGAAGCCTGGAAAGACTTCTGGTTTGGCTATCTCCGCGGCCTCCTCCAGCTGGGTGGAGAAGTCCCTGGTCAGAGTGCTGATTTGGACCGGAGGCTTCAGGTGGGAAAGGCAGCCCTCATGGACCTGGAAAATCACCTCATCCCTCCTGAAGTCACAGGTCACATCTTCCTTACCATAGGGGCAGGAAGTGTACACCAGGAAGTTCCCCCCATGCCGGGTAAAAATCCTGTCTGGTGTTGCGTTGTCATCACTGTCACTGTCAAAACAGTCCTTGGGGATGGGTCCTAACAGTTCATTTACAAGATCAATGGAGAAATGTCGGTCATCAACCGCCATTCCAATAATGGTGCCTGCGGCTAGAGTAATACTCTTTAAGTCGCTGTTATCCACCTCTATTAGAATGGGGTCATGTTCTATGTTGACTAACGGAGTCGGGTTTACCCCCAACCCTTGCTGTTGGAGAGAAGCATTTAGATGTATGTAAGCATCAGGGTTTTTCAACTCTTGTCCCCTTTTAACTTTCACTTCCAGGGAGAATTGTCGGGTCCTTTCTGGGATGGTGACTTCCTCTTTAACCTGAATTTCAACTGCATAAGGTAGCAATTGAGCTGACCTAAATGCTTTTTCTGGATCATCAAAGCCCATGGGATTATCCGCTAATCGGGACCAAGCTTTGAAGTTTATTAGGTCCAAACTAATGGCAAAGCGATTGAGAATGTCACTGCCTAAGTAAAAGGCGGCAGTGACGTCTCGCACGACCCAACAATTATGGACTATGCTCTTGTTGCCAATGGAGATTTTGAGCATACACCTGCTTGGCAGGAGATGTTTGGAGTCAGGTGCTTCCAGGTCCATTTCCCATTTGTCTATCAGTTTGAAGGTGGGAATGGCTGGATCTTTTGGGAGTTGGCGGAACATGGCTTCGCTGATGAAGCTCTTACCGTTGTTCACACACACTCGAGCGAGAACAGAGTCCTTCCCATCATTTAACTGAACAGGGATGAACAACTGCTCTTCAATTTGCTGAATATCAGCCAGGCTCTGAGCTGATTTCACATCTTTCTGGACTATAGGAGTGGGAGTTTCAGATTGTGGATTGGTATAGAATTTCAGAGTGTTTCCTTCCAGCGTGGAATACCACTTTAGACTGGAAGGAAGGTTGATTTTCAGAAATAGAGAGGACCCCCCATCACCAGTCTGTTGTCCTACTGCTATTACTGTCACGTCTGGAATTTGGCTATTCTGGAAGTGAAATTCTACTTGGTCAGATTTTTGTTCAACCATGTGGCATGTGCCGTTTAAACTAACATGGTTGACACTCTGTTTTAATTTTATGGGTCGGCTAGTCTGAGTCCAGAGGACCTTGTTTACGCAGTCTATTAGGGGTGACAACCTTCTCAGGAGGTCATTCCCTAGTAAACAAGGGGTGCCCTCTGGGGTCACCACTATGACCGGGTGTTTCAACTTATGTCGCCCAATTTTAATGTCCAAGTCTGCAGTCCCCTCAACGGGAATTTCCTTCCCGTCAAAGTTCTGTAGTTGTCCAGGAAGAGAGGTGAGAGGAATTTGGTAATTCTCTCCCCTTCCTGCATTCAGTTCGTCAAAGGCCCTTCTGGACAGAAGGGTAGCTTGAGATCCAGTGTCCACCAGTGCCGAGATTGTACCCTGCCCCTGTACTTGTACCGGTGCATAATATCTTCCCTCCTTCTCCTCAAGGGGGCACAGATAATGTACATTTTTGGACAACTGGTGGGCTAATTTTCTGGTTTTGGACATCGCTAGCGAAGAGATTTGGGCAGAATTCTGTGGAGAGTCTTGGGAATCTGAAAGAAAAATTTTGCAACTGGAGATCAGAGCCATTGTGGGTTCCCCTGGCTCTGTTTCTGGGCCGCCCCCCCCTTTTTGGAGGCAGTCCCCAGGATGGGTTTGAACCAGGGGATTTTCTTGCTGTTGGTTCTGGGATGAGATGGTGGGCGGCGGTAGCTCAGTCTCCACATCTCCCCAGTCTGGATTTGCATCCCTAGGGACCCATTTTTCTTTGGGAGGAGTTCCCCCCTCTCTGAAGGAGAAGATCCTTTTCCCAGGATCCTCTGAGGATCCCTCTCCCTCAAATTGGAAGATCTGTACCTCCTCCTCAAACTGAGTCTGTTTGGGTCTTTTGTTTCTCCTACCCCCCCTCTGCTCCTTAGGAGGCAGACTTTCAGGGGCAAGAGATTTTGTTTCCGGTTCCTGGGTTTCCAGGGGCTGTTTACAAGTGAGGAAGGAAGCTACCTCCAAGGCTTTACACCCCCCTTCCCTTTGTGCCTCCTCCCTGGGAACCGGTGATTTATCGGGGTGCTGCCCCCGTCATTGTTCTGGAGCACCAGGTCCAGAGTTGGGTGCGTTCTGCGCCGGCATGCTGATCTGAGGGTTCTGCTGTGCCCTCAGTATATGACCCATATCCCGCGCCATGTTTTGAACCTGGCGCTCTAACTGGGAAACCCGCTCAGGCTGATACGGGGCCCTGTTTTCTCCCCTGGGCTGATCCCGGGAAGGGTAGCTGTCCCTCCTCTGGTAGTACCCCTGGTTGGGAAGATTTTGGTACCCCTCCACCCTTGGCCTCCCCTCTCCCGGATTCAGTGGTCTGGGCTCAGGGAATTGAGGAAAGAAGGATGGATGATTTTGGGGTTGGAAGTCGGGTGGATATCTGGGGAAAAAGTTCTGCCCAGGGTTTGGTAAATTTCTGCCCTCCTGTGGGAAGTTTGGAGGGAAGTTCCCTGGGTTAGGTGCTTGTCTGGATCCCCCCCCTTGGGCTGGAGGAGTCCACACATAACCCAGGATGGGTCGATTTCCCTTGTAGCGAGGACTTACATAGTCAGGAGAGCGAGGGACCCCATTTGTGGGGCTGCCTCCCTGGCTCCCTGTCTGTGACTGGCCCGAGGACCTTCTGGGCCTAGCATTATTAGGTGCAGGTAGGTTTTTAGGCCCCCCCATCTCCAAATCCAAAACGGGGGTGACCTTTACCTCTGCCACCTTGGCAGCAGCAGGGGTGCTGTTGGCTTTGGGGTTTTTCTGGGCATTGCTTTTATTTTCTATGGGCTTCTGCACCTCATAGATCCGGGTAGCCTGTTCAATGACCCAGTCTAAAGATCTTTTCTCATGAAAGTCTCTCACGAGCTGGGTCATTATATATTTGGGCAAGGCATGGAAAAATGTATTGACAAACTCTCTACTATCTGTGCGCACCCTTCTGGTGGTTTGCGCAAAAGCACGCTTTAACTCCTGCACAAATTCTCGTGGGGCCTGATCCTCCCCACATTGCAAATTGTAGGCCGCCTTGCGAGCCTCTTGAGGATTTCTGTGAACAGAAAAATGTTTCAGGATGGCCGCCTTATATGTGGACCATCTTAAATGATTTTGGTCCTCCAGCCCCGCAAAGAAACTGGAGTATTCCGGGGAGAATGTCCACTTTACATATTGAATACAGCTTTGGCTGTCCTTCAAATGGAAAGTCTCCATCATTTGTTCAAACAACTCTAAGTGCTCCCAAACAGAATACTTAGCGTTCTTATGGTAAGGCGTGATGACGCTCCTGATCGCCTTAATCTGCTTGAAGGGGTCCTTAAGCAAGGCCCTTTTTGCCTTATTGGCCTTTTTGGTTCGGGTAACCCTTGTCCATTCTTCCTCGGACTCAGAGGCACTGCTCCCAGAGGTTCCCGTCTGTTCTTCCAGGTTTTCCCGGATTCTGCGAGCCTGGGAATGGCTGGCAGACTGTGGGGACCTGGTCTCCTGTGTCCTGCGCAGTTCAGAGGAGTCTTCAGATTCCTCCTTGCTGCCAGGATTTGATGGGTACCCCCTCCACTGACCTAACTGGGCAGAGGTTTTCAGGATGCCCTTAATGGGCCTACTCTCCTGGGGTTCCCCACTGAACTGTATTGTACTTGGGTGCCCATACCCGGATGCCCACCCCTCCATTCCTGGATGGTACTGGCCTATGAGCCCATGCTTCTGGCTGGATAGTAATCTGCCATCCCTGTGGCCCTGTGCTCATGTGCGCCAGGGGACATGGGGATGGTAGAGTCCAGGGACTGGGGGAGATGAAGGCCCCTGGTGTTAGGGCTCCTGCGGTTATGGTCAGGAATCTCTCTTTCCCAGCGGACCTCATCTCTATCCGCCCCTGCTCCCTGTTGCAATGCAAGAGCCTGCATTTGTGCTTTCAGTTCCTCTGTTAAGGCCTTACTCGACTCTATCAGTTTCTCCTGCATCGCTACCTGTTGCTGGAGCCTATCATTGTGTTGACAGAGGGCCTCATTCTCCCTCTGTGCTTCCTGGTTGGTCCTGGAGAACTGGGCCAGTCTTTGCTGCAGGAGGTTTATCTCCTGGGCAATGTCCCTATTGGCCTGCTCCTTTCTTGCTAGAGCATCTTCCACCCTTCTGGTGTGCTCTACCAAGTTCTGGTTTTCTTTTTGGAGATCACCCAGCCCCTGGTGGGCCAGGTGATTTTCTTCCATTTTTCTTTTTAAATGGCAGACTTCCTGGCCTAAGGCGTCTCTTTCCTGACTAAGAGCCTGCATTTGTGCCGCCAGGTCGTCCCTTTGCCTTTGGAAGGCACCAGCTTTCTGGCGCTCCTGATCAAACTCTGCCTGGGTATCCAGGTCTTTCAGAATCAGTTTATTGCTCTCCTCCTTCACTCTATCTAGGTGGCCTTGCAGGGTGACTACCTGCTCAGCACATGCCCTATTGAAGTCTAGCTGTTGCTCCAGCTTTTTCTGGCTTTGCAGTAGGGAGTCCAAACCTTCTTGGTGTTCCTTCTGCAAGGCCAGAAATCTGGTATCCTGTTCTGACTTTTCCTTTTGCAGCACATCCATATCCTCCTTTATTTTAGTGATGTACTGTCTGGTCTCATTTTCTGACTCCTGGCTTCTGTGCAGCCTTTGCTCAGAAGAGTCCAGATCAGATTGGGCCTTCTCTAACGCCATCTGTTGCCTTTTTGCCAGATCATGGCCTTCAGCACATTTATTCTGTATGGCTCCCATGTATAAATATAAATATGCCGCTATCCTAACAATCTTGTCGTGCTCATCTTTGGCCTTAGGAGCCATATATAGTTCACTCAGGGCCACGTGTAATGGACCCTGATCTCTATATATATCTGACCCTGTTTCAGTGACCTGTTGCGTGATGGCCTGCAACCAGACCGTTTGGTCCTGGTGAGTCCATTCACCTCTCACAAATAGTTTGTGTAAGAAGTGCTCTCTGGCTATTTTCATATCTACCAAGGTCGTCATTCTAGAGATTGGTCTCTGTCCTGACTTACAGAAGTTAGTATTTTAGTTTTGCAGAACAGAACTTTTCTTGGAGTGTCCCTTTTGAGGAATGCTTCACAGCGTAATGCAGCGTGGTGATCCGACTGGATGTATGTATCCCGTCAGTTAGCACACTGTATTAAGCTGCACAAGTGGTATTCTAACCCAGAATCCCGGATACGAGCCCCCACTTTGTAAGAGGATTCAATTCAGCACTGCAGCCAAGTTAACGCCTAGTCTAGAATACTGAATGAAAACCCTTATTGATATATCTTTAGGTCCAGTTCATGCGTTCTGGATGACTACCCTTGTATAACACCCCTCTCTTGGAATCCCCCTGACCCCACTGAGCCAAGAAGTAATTCTGTTTTGCAAGTTTAAAAGGTTTATTTGATAACTTAAACAATAGATATATATATGATACTTTATAATAAATTAATAATTGAATATCACACTTAATCTGATATGATAAAGATCAACAACGGAGAATCTGGCACTAACACGCTTCTCTATAATCAATAAGGAGTTGACATGAAATGGATAAGATAGCACACTGATAAATAGGAACAAAAGAAGAAAGTGGTACAAAATGCTTTATAGAGTTCAAATGGATGCAAGGTTGAATGAATGAAATGCAGTATAGAAATACTCAATATGATTTCAACAAAACAATGTAATCACTTTTCTCTGGCAATCCCCTCCCCCCCTTGATGCAAGGCAAGGAAATGGAAGGAAAACACACAGTTCTCAGAAATGCAATCAAACGTGATTAAGTTCACCCCAGCAAGCTTAGACAACAGAAAACAGATAGGAGTTTTGAAAACACAGGCCCAAATGCTTTGATATGTGCTAGCAATGGATGAGAAATATGCTAAGCGCTTTTAATTCCCTTACAGAGGTTCAGGGTGAGTGGTATCTAGTTAATATTAGTCCAGGCTCACACTAGCAATGATGCAGGGATAGTTAGCAGGTCAAACGAATTTCTGGCAAATGGAAAGCAAACAGCAGCAGTTTTTACATGTGAAGAAATTGCAAATCGCGGTAAAATTCGCGGATGCGCCGAGCGCTATTACAAAGGAACCGCAAGGACTATCTCTACCGTTTTGGGGTCCTAGAAAAGCCTGGGATCTCAGCTTCCAAATGAAAGTTATTGCAAGTCTCTAGCCCAAACGGTTGCGGAGATATGAGTAATTTAGTAAAGGTCGTTTTTGGTTTTGTAAATTTTAAACGCACACTTTTTCAAAATGACAAGTGACAAATTTTTGCAGCTAGAATGACAGGTGACAGCTAGGAGGCAGTTCTACTTAGGTTAAATAGATTGAATTAGATGAATTTAAACTAAGAGATGTGTTCTGAGTTTTGCTAAGTACTCACAAGAGATTTTGAACAGGAAAGCGACTTGGTCACGGACTTCAGTCTGGTCAGGTCTTTCCGGGTTCTGCTCACAGCGCCTGGCCTCTGGAACGGCTCACAGGGGTCTGGTCTCTGCTAGGCACCGGTTCTTTGGGTCTCTCTGCTCTGGATAGATTGAAGTCTCTAGTTTGGCTTTCTGGAGTTTGATGAAGGTAAGTATGGATTTTTCCGGCAGAGCTTCCAGCGGCAGATGGATTTTGAAGGTCCCTATCTGTCCTGTCTGTCTGCTTTTATGTGTTTAGAATGTGGGTGTGTTCTAGCATCACTGACCCTACCTCTCTCTCAGCTTCTAATTGGTCAAACTTCCATTCCTCCGCTTGATTGGCAAACTGAACTGTGAGTCAGATTGATGTCATTTTACAGCCTGCAGAAAGTCCACTCCTCCTGTCAACTTACACACAAATCTAGATTTGAAACAAATACATATTTGCAGAGGTACATATTGTTTTAAAATCATATGCACCCATCATGCATTACAGGAGGTATCCCCTGTTCAAACTCTGCTCTTCCTGGGAGCTTGCATTCAGAACTGGCACATATTTCACTTTTTAACTGCTTTTTCAATTTCCGACATGGACCCAACTTTACATACATGTGTGCAGGGGGTAGGGACATTAACTGATGAAGTTTCAGATTTTTAACATGCACACATTTAGAGTAATATCCACTTTTCCGCTAAAACCCCCCTGAACATACCACCGGTTCCTACCACGTCTTAAACTGTGGGCAGAAAAATCACAAGAATTATGGTATCATTTATAAAATTTTCACATGTCCGCTCTATGAATTATCCCCCTTTTTATAAAACCATATCCTTGCTGCAGGGGTGTGTCTTTTCAGGTCACATGGTACAGAAACCAGTCTTTCCAGTTTCTGCCAAGCCAGCTTGCTTCTCACAGGCAGTGCTCCTCCCAGCTTCTCCAGGAGGAAGCCACTTTTTACGACGTCTGTAATAAAAAACCTTTGCCTGAGTGGAGAGGGCTTTGTTCACTCTCTGGCAGAGCACAGGAAATTCAATTATCAGATAGATGGCATATCCTTAGCCTGGGCAGCAAAAGGAAGGTTGGCCTGGGAACACAGAGGTGACTCAAGTTTCACTGCTGATGGGTAGTTGCTAGGCAAAATCAAGTTCCTTAAGCCAGACCTTCAGCTAACTTTTTGTTGCTTTTAAAATAACTTGTAATTTTACACATGCAGCTAGAATGCTGATTCTAAGTGCAAAACTATGACATTTCAACAGTTACAAAGGCATGTGACACCAAACATAGGTCACTCATTTAATTTAACATTTTCGATTTTGGTGGTTTTAAATCCAGTTGTAGTTAGGCTTAAGCTGCTGACTCCATAGCATTTTTGTTATAAGCATTGTTTTTGGGGCTCTTCATTTCCCAGATTTTGTAGGCACACAAAACTCCATTCTGCCAAATGTCTGCTGGTGTTCAGTGAATATTTTGCACATGTTGCAAGGTTTGAAATAGGCATTTTGCTTGCCTTCAGAAAAACACACAGAGTGGTTTTAAAACGCCGGCTTTTGGATAGTGGTGAGTACTGGTACTGCACCCATTTTTGGGATTTAAGAAATGAATTCCCAACAGTTATGGGTTTGCTTTTGGCAATCAGCATTGCCATTCCCAATGGTTTCAGACTACTGTGCGGGTAGTCCAATGGTGGTTTTAAAGCGCTTTGAAGCTAACCGGCGCTACTGTTTTTCCTTTGGCAACCCGGCCTTTCATTCTCGCACTGGTGGGTGGCAAGTGAGGCAACCATTTTGGTGGGCGCACAAACTGCGCAGCTTTCCTGGATTTCAGCGCACATGTGGGTTTTCCGCCATCTTGAATTTTCTAAGCCCACAGCACCAAATGTTGTAGCAGGATAGCTTAAACGTGGGTCAGGACACCCAACAGATGACATCACACATTTCTTTTAAATAATAGACACTTTAGCAACATGGGAAGTGCAATACTTTGACATTTGCCTTTTTAATAACATCAATAAGTTATCAGTACTGTTGCATAATTGCTGTTCCGATGCACTATGCACTTTACTCAAAGTACTAGACACTTTAGCAATGGGGGAAGTGCAATATGCGCATGATGCACTATGCACTCTACTCAAGGTGTTAGACATCATAGTAATATGAGAAATACAAGACATGTGTGACATGGATACAATTAAGTACTGTTGGATAATTGCTGCTGCGATGCACTATGCACTTTACTCAAAACACTAGACACTTTAGCAATGGGGGAAGTGCAATATGCGCATGACGCACTATGCACTTTACTCAAGGTGTCAGACATCATAGTAATATGAGAAATACAAGACATATGTGACATGGATACAATTAAATGTAGACTATGTTGGGCATTTCCATATGAAAAAGAGTAATAAGCTTATGCATGTGTGAAAGCAAAAAAGAAGTCAAATTTGCCAACAAAAAACCACTCAAACAATTATATTAGAAAGTACATTAGTGCCGTGGTGAAATTGTTATGTTGTGTTTTTTTGTGAATGGCAAGCACTATGCACTGTATAGAAATAACTAATACGTTGGTAATATGAATGTATCTTTATAATTGTTGATGGTTTGTTGCGATTCCATGAGCACTATGCACCTTATAAAAAGTACTAGACATTGAGAGTATGCTAATACTTTTCAACACATTTGACTATTCCAAGATGGCACTCAGATAAACAGTAACTTTGAACAAGGATTCTGTTCAATGGAAAGAAAGGAAGGACTATCATATTTGTAAGTGTTTACAAAGAGAAGCCTGTTGTGTATGTCTACAATCTGACAAAGCCCGTAAGGGTGAAACGTGTTGTTGTTTGTTTTCTCCTGAGCTACTTGTCCACCGTATATGCCAAAATAAAGGACGTTTGATGGAGATCCTTTTGTGCGTATCCGGGTGATCTTTATTATTGAGGAGAGTGCCACCCAGAAAGCTGCAATTCGCTTTCAATTTTTCTTTGTTTGGATATTAACCCGGCCGATCGCATCTATGGGCAGGCACCCATGCTTTGCAGAACGATCAGCAACCGAGGAAAGGACAGAGCGCGTCGCTCGCAAGTCGGAAAGAAGTGTTTGGTTACCAAGGATCCACGACGCAGCTGCCTGTCGGAGAAACGTTCCACAAAGAAACAGGATTATAACACATGAAGACCTGAGAGATCGTGCGGGCGCAGCTCTGCCACAATGCCACTCGAGTCGAAGGACCTGGAAGGCGTATGTAAGGTAGGCGGTGCAAAAAGCACAGTAAATTTTGTTTTCCTACAAACTGTGTAGAAACTATTGTATTGAGGATATACATCCCGGACCTTTGCTTTTGGAAACTCTGATGACTCAGCATGTTATCCGCTCACATATCATAAGTACGGTGTCCTAGAATCCAAGGCTAATATTTTATTACATTTCCATTGGATATATAGGGCTTTCCCATTCCAGGGAAAGTAACATTATACACCGTTCATCACTGGATACGCTTTGACCTAGCATATTATGGTGGACAAGGAGCAAAGTAGAGATGCGGTAGCTTCCGCTTTGTTTAATGAAAGTATCAACGCAAAGAAAAGTGTACAACAAGCACAGACTGGCCAAACCAAGTCAATACAACAGTCAATGGCATCATTGGAAAAACGATTTAAAAAAGAAACAAGTAAATGGTGGGAAATTAAATCTTTTCAAAATTATATTGATAACAAACGAAATCCAAGGGGTCTAAGAATTTTGACCATCCCTACATATGAAGAGCCAGACCCCCAAATGTTGCAAGAATGGGGAGAGGCCACCAGTGAATGTTCATTTAAAATGCTAATGACTTTAATTAAATATGCTAAAAGTGATAGATCAAAGGCCTTGAAAGAAATAGAAGTATTGGAATCAAGTGTTTACACAGGAGCTGAATCGAAAACAGCAAATGAGCTCAAAGTACAAATGGACAAAAATGTAAGCAAGTATGAAGAAGAAATAAAAGAGAGAAAAAAGAGGAAATTCCTTCGTGACAAGAAGGATTATTCCAGTGGAAGAATATACACTTTCTCAAAAAAATATGATTCCATTATAAAAGGAATACAAAATCAAAAGCAAAATCCAATTCCGGTATTTCAGATGAAGATTCAGAGATGGAAACAAGCGCGGGATCCTCTACAGATACCTCGACCTCAAGTAATACTAATGAACCTCTACCAAAATATTTTTTTTTTTAGTTTTAGAGGAAATGAAACTCCTGCATCAAGTTGGGAAAAACATACAAGGCAGAAATCAGCCAAGGCCCACAAGAGGAAGAACAAACGGGGGAGCAGGGGCCAAGACAAATCCAAAAAAAAGAGGACAATCAGGAGCCCCGCAGACACGCTCTGGGAAAACCAAGAAACAGAAACAATAATGATGACTCCGAATGCACAAGTTGTCAATCTGTCAGAGAGACCACTAACTGACACAGAAACTAAAGTTCTATCTAAGGGCTATCTTTCTGTTTAACGTCTAACTTTGATTATGCTCAATGCAGAGTGGACTTACATTTGTTCATTAGAAAAATTAGATTGGCAAAATTCTTTGCTGGTTTAAATAATAATGAGACATTTGATCATATAAGACCAGAAATACCATCGGCTTTGACTATCAAAGACATACCAACTTTATGTACATTAACATCACTACAAGAAAATGACGAAGAGACATCAGAATTAAACTCATCTGAATCAGAATGGATCTCCAGTGTACTGGAGGACCTCCTTACGAACATGCCAGCACCCAGCCATTTAAGGAAAAAATCGAGGTTCATTCCACCAACCAATAACATGGCACATGTAGATCTCTTTGAGTATTTAATCATAGACGATTTGAAAAAACTGGCTTCCTTGAAGAACAAAATGAACCATAATATAACCTTAGAGGAACGGATAGCTATAAACAATCTAAAACAAGATGAGACAATTGTCATTCGCCGCTCATCGGACAAAGGAGAGAACATTGTGGTCCTGAACACGCAGGATTACAAGAGAGAAGCCATACATCAACTGAAACAAATCAATAACTACTTCCGAATCCATACAAGTAATATAAAACAGAATATGACCAAAAACTTTCAACATGGCATGAAATGGGTCTATTGACTGTACAAGAGAAGACTTTCTTAACAAAGGATTTTTCAATTTTGCCCATTATACATTTTCTACGCAAGATCCATAAGTATAAGAGAAAACCGCCTGGTAGGCCAATAGTTGCATCAATTGACTCTTTGCTAGAAAACACATCAAAATATCTGGACCGCATTTTTTTTCCGTTTGTTTAGACCTTGCCAACCTACATTAAGGACACATCAGATTTTCTTCAACAAATCGATCAAATACCATGGAAGCCAGGGTATCTACTAATAACATTGGACGTTGTCTCTCTATATACATGCATTAAACATCAGGAAGGCATGGAAGCTATTAAAATGTATCTATCCACCAGGTCACTAAGCTTCAGAGACCACTCGCAAATGTTATTAGACATGCTCCTTTTTTGCCTTACACACAATGCCTTTATGTTTGACGGTCACCATTATAGACAATTGTGTGGAACGGCTATGGGTACGACAGTAGCACCCACATATGCAAACTCTTTATGGGGGCTTGGGAAGCTAAACTGTTTTCAGAAGAAATCCTACTTATATACACCAACAAGGTGGCTCTATGGCGTCGTTACATAGACGATTTGTTTATATTATGGGAAGGCAATGAACAAGAATGGATGTCTTTTTTCAATATTTTGAATGCACAGGACACACATTTTAAATTCACCGAACAACATGACCCAACAGAGGTGGTATTCTTGGATATTAAGATCAAGATAATAAATGAGATAATAACGACAGAAACATATCGAAATCCAACAAGTACAAATTCATTGCTTCATGCGGAGAGTGCACACCCGAAATGTCTAACGAACAGTATACCATATGGTGAATTTTTAAGAATGAAGAGAAATTGTAGCGAAAACAAAATATTTGAAGAGAATGCCAAAATAACAGCGACCAACTTCCTGGCAAGAGGCTACAAAAAGTCAACAATCAATAGTGCACTCAACCAATGCGCCAAACAAACTCGAGCAGATATTTTCAGAAAAAACAAAGAGAAAAGTGAAACCAAGTCTGAAAGTATACGCTTTATCACAACCTATAATAATGGGGCAAAAGACATCCAGAAATATTTTGGCCAAACGATGGTTGTTGTTACAAAGAGATCCAGATATTAAAGGATGCATCCAGAAGAATGCTAGTGTAACATTCAGAAAAGCAAAGTCATTACAATCTGAGCTATAATCAAGTCTCTTCATAACCTCGACACAGCCAACAAGTCAATGGTTAACAAACAATCAGGGTGGTTTTTATAAATGCACAAAATGTAAAGCTTGCAAACATGGGGTATCCCTTAAATACTATGTACATCCACGAACCCAGAGGAAAGTGATTATTACTTAACACATCACTTGTGCAACAACATATGTGATTTATGTAATTACATGTGACTGTAACCTCTGGTATATAGGTAGTACAAAGTTAGAAGTGAAACTTCGAATATTACAACACCTTCGAGCCATCAAAAATAAAAATCCTACCTACCCTTTGGCCAAGCATTTCGAAGACAAACATAATGGAGACATTTCTTCTTTTAAATATTTTGGCATTGATAAAATTTTACCACACCCGAGAGTGTCATGATTCCTGCCCCTCATGTCCCCAGCCCTCCAAGATGTCTGGCTGGAGCCAGGCCACGATCACCCACATGGCTCTCAAGGGCCTCTCCATCCCTCCAAAGACCCACTTGGAGTCAGACTTGGCGCTTGTGGCACCAGACTCACTCACTCCCATAGGATAACATTGGGGATTGGACTTGTAGTGCATTAATGGGGACAAGATGGATGCCCCCACATATTTCGGTTCCCAGAGCTACATTTGCGGTCTAGCCTTTTGGGTGTGGTTCAGCCCAGAGACACCTGGGATACCCAGAGACTATTTAAGCCACACCCAGGGTGAGAAACATCATGCTTTGCGTTTTCTGCACCTGCAGCGTGACACTCACCATATTCGGATCGGTCTCCAGTAGGCCTGCATCTTTCTTCTGCGCTCAGCTCCTGCAAGAACAAGAACACTGTTAGGAACAGCCTTACCTTGCAGCGCTTCTGCCCATCATTCATCACTTCTTCTGTTCTGCAGGCATCTTCGGCGGTGTTATTCCCATCCTGGCACGCCACTTCCTAAGGAAAGGGGAAAAGAACACAAAAAAGGCATTAGTAAGCATTCTGCTAATCTTCGCTTATGTTTAAATACTGTACAAGCTTCAAACGCTTACCTGAATCCCAGCCGCTCTGGGGAACTCTGTCTCCGGCAGGGCTGGACTGCCCCACCGGGACACTGGGACATCCCCCGGTAGGCCTCTGTCTGCAGGGCCTCTTTGGCGCGGAAGCGCTGTGACTATGGTAATTAAAATTGTAGTTAACACTTCAGAATCTTGGAGCTGGAGGATTGGCTCGAACCCCCAAACTTTCAGGTACAAGTCACAGCACTTATTGACTGTGCCACAGAGACTGCCTTGGAAATGGCTGTACAGAAAGCCATATAATATCAATGAGAGCAAACGATTGTTTTGAATTAACATGCCAAGATTCACAGACAAAACGGCACAAATTAGATCATATACAGTTTATGAAAAGGAGAAGTGCTGGAAATATGATGCGCTGAGACTATGGTAATTAAAATTGTAGTTAACCGAACCCCCAACCTTTCAGGTATAAGTCGCAGCACTTATTGACTGTGCCACAGAGACAGCATTGAAAATGGCTGTACAGCAAGCCATATAATATGAATGATTCCAACATTCACAGACAAAACGGCACAAATTAGATCATATACAGTTTATAAAAACGACAAGTGCTGGAAATATGATTGGGTGGTGGTTGTGGGGGCGTGTTGGGGACACTGGCGTAACAGCGGGGGGGGCCCCGCGACCACATGTTCTGGAAGGGGGCCCCACTTATGTAAAAAAAAAAAAAATGTCTACCTTTTTTTTTTAAACTTTTTTTTTTACATTTTCATTTTAATTCACTCTGCATGAAGGGCAGAGTGAATACAAAAAGTCTGGTGGCTACCCCCACCCCATGACATGAAGACCCTAGGCTGGAGGCCTCCATGTCATGGGGTGGGGGAAGCCTATGACTTCAAAAATAAATATTTATTTTTGAAGTCACTCTGCCTTCATAAAGAAATTATTCCATTATGGTTTAGTCCTTAACAGAAATAATTTCTTTATGAAGTCAGAGTGACTTCAAAAAGAAACAATCGGCCTCATTACGAGCATGGCACCGCCTCCTGCGAATAGGCAATAACCGGCCCATTACAAGCTGAATGGGCCGGTAATTTCCCATTCGCGGGTGGCGGTATTGCCGGGCTCACGATCCCCCTATAGCGCAGAATGGGGGTGGGGAGCATGGTTGTGCCGGCACCGTTGTTAACGGTGACGGCGCAATTACGAGTTATGCTCGCTGGTGCCACACAGGTCGGGAACCTGCGAGCAGAACTCATAATGCGGCGGGACAGGAAGAACGGTGCTAGTGCCCTACCGCCACCGCTCATACCGTCACCGCCAGGGTCCTAATGAGGCCAAATGAATTTTTGAAGCATTATGGCTCCCTTCAACCCATGACGTGTGCATGTGTGAGTGTATGGTGAAAGAGTGCACACAAATGTATGGGTGGCTGGTTATGCGTGTGTGTGTGAGTGTACAGTGAACGTATGTACACTTAAATGTATGGGTGGCAGCCTGGGTGCGCCTGTATGGTGAAAGTGTCCACACTTAAATGTATAGTTGACTGTGTGAGGGTATGCTGAAAGGGTGCACACTTAAATGTATAGGTAGCTGCCTGTGTGAGTGTATGGTGAAAGGGTGCACACAAATGTATGGGTGGCTGGGTGTGCATGTATGGTGAAAGGATGCACACTTACCCTTAAATGTATGGGTGGCTGCCTGGGTGTGCCTGTATGGTGAAAGGGTGCACACTTAAATGTATGGGCAGGTGGCTGGGTGTGTGTGGCTGTGTGGTGAAAGGGAGAACACCTAAATGTACGGGTGGCTGCCTCGGTGTGCTTGTATGGTGAAAGAGTGCACTCTTAAATATGTGGATGGCTGGGTGTGTGTGTGTGTATATATGGTGAATGGTGTGTGTGCTTGTGTTCAGGGGCACAACAAAACCTACATTTCAGGGAGGCTAACCCTTCAAATGTTGGGAGAGGCGCTGGAGAAAACGTATTTATGTGGCGGCATCTAACTTCTTTACGCTTTTTAATGAGACTATTCTAGTGCAGCTTCAATGTTACAAGCAGTTAAATCTCTCCTTTAGGTCTGAAAGCACCCACTTATGGGCTGCTGTGAGAATGACTGGTCTCCTGTTTCCTCTCTACCCTTCCAATCACTCCCCTGGCAAGCAAGTACTAAACCCACATCGCAATTTCAATTGCTTAAAAAATTTGGTATTTGAATGCAGGTACTAACAGTGAAATGCTGTACATTAGTAATTGCTGGGCCGGGCCCTTGTTAACGGCAAAACCCAGGTGCCGTTTAAAATCTGTGTCCTTTTCTGTCCGGCAACTGCTCTGTAGGTCAGCCAGGTCAAGTCAACATAGCCCACAATTTCAGTGGGGGAAGGGAGTGCTGAACCCCAGTCAGCTCAATGGTGTTGCACCACTACTTGTGTTTAATGCCTTGATTAATTAATTAATTATTGGTAATCATCTTTCACCTATGCCTATTCTTCCTCATTCCAGTACTTGTGTATGAGGCACTATGCCTCATGCACAAGTACTGGGATAAGGTAGAGGTACATGAAGTTAATGCCTGACTTAGCTACCTGTAATCTTCATTACTCCTAGTCCCACTCTGCCCCATCCCAGTACTTACCAGTGAGGCAAGGAGCCTCATACGTAAGTACTGGGACAAGGAAGAGGGACATGCAGGTAATTCTGGGCCAATGAGCTGATTTTGAAGGTTGGGGTAGGGGATGGGAGGGAGAAGGGATGTGTGGGGCGTGGGGTTGTGCAATAAATCATAATGGTCGCCCATGTCCATGCTATGCAGGCATGATATGTGGCATTAGTGGCTAGAGAGGCATTTTGGTGCAGCCAGTCTAGTCATTCCTCAGGTTGGTATGACTTTTTTTAACTGGGCATTTCTGATAGAGCAGTCCTGCTAAGTGTAATTCCTGGCTAGACTGACATTTGGGTTCTGCCAGTCTAGCCGTTTCTTACTGCAGCACTGTATTTTTTTCTGGGCATCTGTGATAAAATGATATGTTATGATATGATAAGCCATATATAACACACCTGTACACAAGTGTTTTAGGCACGACAAGACAAGGGAAGGAAAACTGAGGGAGGACAAGACAAATGATCTTACTAAGCCTTGTGTCATTCAGATCGTGCAAGTGTGAGAACGAGAAGTGCAAGGGGAAAGGGAGGGGGAAGTGCAAGGGAGAGGGGAGGGGAAAACACAGCAGCAATGCTCTGAGTAAGTGCCGCCAGGGCAGCGTGGCTCTGGGTAGTACAAGGAGAACAAGGGACTGTAGGGTTACAGTTACAGCCCCTAAATGCGTGGTAGGCCTGGAGGCAGTGCAAGGGTGACTGATCAAGAAAGAGCCTGGACTCAGTGAGACAGAGGGTAGCCAAGCAACCAGTTGGTACAGAGGACAGGTGGGTCAGCAGGGGAGGCAGAGAGAGAAAGCAGAGGAGAAGAGGAACGTTTTGAGCTGCTTCCAGAGCGTCAGGTGGTCCGGCTCAAGTTTGGGAGGGTAAGGGAGGCCATTTCAGAGGGAGGCACCTGCAGGGGAGAAGGATCTACCCCCCCCCCCCACTCTCTGCCTGGAGAAGCATCTAACCCTTAGGGCTCGAGAAGGAAGGTATTTTGGCAGATAGCGTTGGATGTAGTGCGTATCCCAGCCCCAGAAAGCCTTGTGGACAATGAAAAGGGTCTTGAACTTGATCCTTGCAGCCACCGAGAGCCAGTGGAGAGATTTCATGGCTGGAGAGATACAGTCCCTGGGCTTGAGGCCAAGGATAGGTCTCGCAGTCCTGTTCTGGATTAGTTGCAGAGGGCGGAGAGTAGAGGAAGGCAGATTGAGAAAGTGGTTGTTGCAGTTGTCCACCCTAGAGAGAACCAGAGCTCTGGCGACAGTGAGCTTCTGGGGGAAAGTGAAAAATGTAAGAGTCCTGTTGAGGAGGTGCAGCTGGTAGTGGGATTTCATGGCTACGTCCGAGATGTGAGGAGAGAGAGAGAGTGGAGTTGAAGATGACACTAGGAATGAGCGAGAGAGGAGAGGCTGAGGGGAGCCTGAAGGAAAGCTGAGTGTCATCCGCATAACACTGTAAATTAGAGGACAAGGTAGTGATTAGGTGGGTCAAAGGGGCCAAGTAGAGGTTGAAAAACCAGGGTGAGAGGATAAAGCCCTGGAGAACGCTACCTGTAGAGAGAGGTGACAGAGTGAAAGGGACCAAGTTGGTCCTGGGAGGGGCGGTCCAAGAGGAAGGAGGTCAGCCACTCCAGGGCCTGATCCATGATGCCCAGGTTCTCACAGAGTCAATTGATCAGGATGGCATGGTTGACCGTGTCGAAAGCAGAGGATAGTTCCAGGATAATGAGGACAGAAGGAATGCTGGAATCAAGGTTAGAGATCAGATCTTCACAAGTGTTCAGGAGAGCCGTTTCAGTGCCTCTGGCAGCTCTTAAGCCAGACTGATGGTCATGGAGACAACCAACAGATTCAGTTTGGAGTGTAAGCTGTCAGTTGGCCAGCTTTTCCAAGAGTTTGGGAGAGGGGAAAGTTCCGGTGGCAAAAGTATGATTACAGAAATGGATCAAGGGTGTCAATGTGGTCCTTAATGGTTCTGGAGGAGCAGGCGAGCACCTGTTTCGCCGACACTTCCATAGGTGGGACTTGTCTAGAAACCTAGTCAGGTGTTAGAGAGAAAGGGGAGAAAGGAGGGGGAGAGGGAGAGATGGCCAAAGGGGGCCGAGAGAGGAAGAGGGAGAGGAAGAGGAGATAGTGGACAGGATGTTCTGAGTTTTAGCGGAGAAGCGAGAGGCCAAAGCTGTACAGAGGACCTGTTGAGGGAACAGGAGAGGTAGAAACCGCAACAGGATTGGCCAGTTCCTTGCAGATTTTAAAGAGTTTGGCTGTGTTGTTAGAGGCCGCAGAGACGCAGGCTTGAATGTGTGCTCTCTTCTTTGAGTCTTATTGCTTCGACTGGCATTTTGGTGCAACCAGTCTAGGCATGTCTTAATGTGGCCTGGCATGCTTTACTGTAATGTTATTATGTGTCTACACTGGTCTACATTGTGCAGCCAGTTGGACATGATGTTTTCATTGTGGCATGGCATTTTTAATAGCAAAGCATTAATGTTCATGTACACTGTTGGTGACTTGCATGTTTTGGATTGCTGTTACCCTACACAACAATACCAAACACTGTGGCTTTTTAGCCAATGTTTCTCAGAAAGTGTGCTGTATATAGCATTAAAACACATATTTATATCTTTCTTCTACTGCAGTGTGTGGTATACCCCTTCATCAACACGTTTGTGCTTATTGCGCAAGCGTGGTAATCTAGGCCGGCCCAGCGTGTGGCGCGACCTGTGATTTGTTGCCGAGTTGGGGGGGGGGCCCTCAGCATGGCTTGCAGGGGGGCCCCCAGACCATGTGTTACGCCACTGGTTGGGGAGGGGCGATAATTGGTGGGCTGCAACGTGTTACTCCCTCTTTTATGTTGTTGGTCGTCCCAGTTTTTCGTTTTGGAAATCTGGTCACCCTAATCCATCAGCAGACAGCAGAAGCAGGAGGCGACTCGTGGGAGGCTGTGGCTGAGGCTGAGGGCAGCAGCCAGACTGCCGACTGAAAGGTAAGAATTATTTTTGCGTGCTGAGTGCCCCACTCTCCCATTGTATCTTCTGCTGAGTGTAGTTGAGCACAAGGGGCAATGTAATGCCACTGCCCGCAGGCTTAACACGGGGTCTATCCTCATATTAAGATATGGATGTAGTGTAACTTACTGAATGGCACGTTTCACTGAAGCACTGGCTAAAAAAGGGAAGAAAAAAAACTGAAATCTAAAAAACACTAATCCGAGTCAATACTTCACATAAGTCACATTTTCGAACTCTGGACGAGTGTAATTAAGGTTGAGAGTTCAATTAAGCCCCCCGACGATGCCACTGATTGATACAAGGCTGGTGTCACATTAAGAACACTTTAAACAAGACCTACTTTCCACATGGAGAAAAGTAATCAACCACACCCTTCACAAAAGAACCTACAACACAAGTACATGGAATACCCAGACCATTTACACTTAACACAAACCTAAGCACATGGGAAACATAAGTGTACAGCTGCTGTTACTCGTGGAGACATGTTAACGAGCTTGAAATATGCATAATATCTGCTTATCTTGCTTCAGCATCATTGTGGATACACCACCTGTATCCACAATGGCCAATTCACTGACACCGATTCGAATCGGGCCACCATTTGCTTGACTGAGGTATCACACCAGGTTAGATTGAACCTCGCATACATTCTTTGTTAAATGAATGGGTACATTGCCATGTTATCCAATGTAAAATAATAGTTAAAACGTACTTGTAGGCTCATTTTTACTTGTTTGTGGTTTTCACTGATGTGCACATTTTGGCTGTGTTTTCCTGACTTTCGTTTTTTGACATAATGTTATATTGTTAGTCGGGGTTTGGTAGACAATTTTCGTGGCTCTAACTTGCAATCCACACAGCCACGTGTTGTAGTGGTGTCCTTGAGTTGTTAGAGTTATTGAAAGAGGTTCCGCAGAGCACATTTTGAAATGGGGCAGAGGAGAGCCACAGAAGGGAGTGTCAAAGTCAGCTCCTTGAAGGAGCACACGCCTGTTCATGCCAAGGTCGCAGTGGGGATGACAGATAGACTCGGATGAGTATTTTGGGTAACACTGCTGAGTGACCATCACTTGCTAGTTCTTCTCTGGTACTTTTACCTCCTTCTTTCCTCTCCTCTCCAGGCTTACCTGCCCTCCTCTCTTCTGGATCCTTCCCATGCCCCCACAGTCTATTTTCTAGAGCCAACAGTAAAATGTACCAACTTGGTCCAGTGAAACTGGGGCACGTGGGTGCAACTGGCCATGAGGGTATGGTGTCCGTGTATTCCTGAAGTCTGTGTATATCACCAGTCATATCATATGCACTTACTAAGTGTGTTTCCGAAATGCACATTTTGCAAATTATATGGGAGGAGTGTATTTCCACTGTGTGCATGGTGCAAATCACGGGAGGCACGCCCCCTGCGTGTATATTTTGCAATTCATGCGTTGGCATCACATAACTAAGTAATGGGTGGGCATTAGCATTACACAGTGTCCCAAAGTCTGTTTATTACGCAATGGGAATGATTCATCACAAAACGTTTTTTAATGGGTACAGGCCCAAATTCTTCTTGGCCCTTGAACATAGTATGTATGCAGTGGATGCACTTTACACATTTGGTTACGTTTCCTGTACCAATGACCTACTCAGTGTCCCTACATCTTTCTTTCCACAGTGTGATCTCTTTGACCAATCCTTGCACAGTGAGGATTGCATAATTGCACTTTAGTTTCCCTCCCATGCACTTTGCATTGCCCTGTCACACAAACTTTGCCTTCTCTGTTTCAAATCCAGGGACCTGTCTAATGCACGTACCCAGTGCCCTGCCTCTGCAGCACATCCACAAAGCCAGGTGGGAATTAATAGCACAGAAGCTCCCCCCAAACACCCCCAGGAGCTGGCTGGGGCACCAAGCCTAAATCACGTCATGTGTGTTTCATACCAGTTTCCTGCACGTTGTGCACTGTGGATTGTGGGCAAACAGGCGTGGCACTGGCCGTTGGCCTGCCTGCCTCTAGGGTACAATGTGTTCAAGCAGCTGTTCTGCTGTGTGCACAACACCTACTGCCATGCATACCCCACAACACAGAGTTATTAGTGGCCTGTGCACATGACTCCTACAAGCGTGCACACACAGGGTCACTAGGAACACCCCAGGACTCTGTTTACATCCCTTCATACCCAGACCCCATGCAAGCAGTTCCACACCTCTATCATGTCTACTACCTCCCTTCACCCACAAGAGCACTTACATGTGTGCATAGCTCCTACATTCATACAGATCACTTGAGAGCTCTCTCTCATGCCTGTGAACATAGCACCTACCTCTATAAAGACACACGGCCATTGAGAGCGTTCTCAGGGGAGCACACATAGCGCTTACCTCCCTACTAACCCAGGGCTATTGAGAGTGCTCTCAGACGCCTACACATAGCCCCCATCATCCTGTACACATGGTACTGTTGTATGAGTGCTCTCAGGGGCCTGTACACACAGCCTCTACCTCTGTGCACACCCTGTGCTATTGATAGCACTCTCAGAAGCCTTTACACATAGCTCCTATCCCCTGCACACGTTAACCCATTGAGAGGACCCTCAGAATCATGTTCACATAGTTCCTATCTGTTTGCACACATTGGGGCACAGAAAGCATGTGCAGGGACAAGTGTACAGAGTTTTCATCTTCCCTCACAAAGCCAGTTAGAGTGAGAGCAAATAGCAGATCCAGTGAAAATCTTCACAGAATGTGACTAGTGACTACCACACACCCTGGGGGCCTACATCTGCCAGGGCTAGGCTTGGAGAGGGGATGGGGGACAACCGTGCCATGGTCAGGGGCCCCAGAAGCACTAAGCAGTTGGCATTGATTTCACGGTGCCCATTTTCCCTAACAGCCTCAGCTTGTATTTGCCTACCTGTGCTTTGGCCCAACAAAGGACCCAAGCTACGAGTCAGTTAACACAGAACCAGAGGAAATTCATGGCCTGGGGATTGACCCTAGCCCTTTTAAAGTGCCTAGAAATACCCTTCAGTTGGCACCATCATGGAAGCAGGGGAGGGCAGGTGTTCCTTCTTCCTGTTAATTTCAATCTTCTACTCTTAATAATAGCAGGTTTCCTAACACCCTTTTGGTGCGGGACCGGGTGTCTCGTGGCCTGTCTAATGCACAGTGTGTTGAGCTCACGCGCTATACTCGCTCGTTCAGCAAAATATTGGGCCACTTTGACAACATTTTCCAGGGCCTCTTTTGGTTCACAGTCCGGCCCTGGTCTGCGGAACTTCTCATCCATCTGCAAGAGGGAAAAGACACTCCAGGTTAGCGTGGAAACATCTAGAGGCGCCGCATACTGCGCTTACCCACCGCATTTGTTCTTCATAACCAGCATCCACGCTGAAAACGTTGCAGCACCTAAAAGACACAGAAAAAAAACTCAGTTCAATGCAAATACGAAAGGGGTGCATCGCGTATCGCACTCTCACTCACCTTCAGCGCTACTCATCTCAGCAGCACGCCGCCATCCCCGGACGCCAGCCATCATCTAAGGAAGGAAAGGAACAAAGTTAGAGAATTGTTCAAAAGACTCATTATACTTACCTGTCGGACTCTTGCCAGTGAAGTAACTAGGCAGCAACGAGCCTGCATCAATCAACGCGCCCCTGCGCTGAAAGCAGGATGGAGAGCACCCTATCCAAGAAAACAAGGTGCGCTGTGGATCAAAGGGAAGGGTTGGACCCCGGGGAAGAAGGGGTTCAAGCACACAGAGACAATAGGGAGTTAAACTCTACCAATCCTGTGTTTCAGGCCCAATCTCCAGTCGAATATCCCCCTGGGAAGGGTTTGAGGTCGTAAGAGGTCAGAACAGGCTGAGTGACGTCCTCGTGGATACCAGGTGAGCGTTACAGAACGCAAAGCCTCACATCACAATCCACCTGGGTGTCATGGAAACGTCAGAAACCGACCAGTTAGCCCACATGTTGGGGCAGCTACGTTCCAAAGTACATGCAGCCAGGCAGGAGACCAACACCCTGAGGAGAGAGCTGATAGTAGCCAAAGAACGCACTGATGATTTAAGCTGGCAACTTCTCTAGTTACAAGTAGGGCATGCACCACTGCCGGGAAGCGTGCCCTCGATGCCAGCGCCATCAGCCAATCCTGTTCAGATAACCCTTCGTGGGGTAGTTCCCTTGGCCCCACCCGAACGATTTACGGGGATCCCAAGAGGTTTGCAACGTTCATGAACCAGTGCCGCCTGCACTTCCTTTGTAGGACAGATGCCTTTCCGAATGACCAATCACGGGTCGCTTTTGTGCTATCCTATCTGAGTGGTAGCGCCGCGGACTGGTCTGTACTCTTTGTGGCCCAAGACGATCCTTTGCTGCATGACTTCAGGGGCTTTCAGCAGGAGATGGAAAAGCTGTTCGCCCATCGTACTTATGGGCAAGCATTAGACAACGAACTTCTGTCCCTACGCCAAGGGAATCAAGACCTATTAACATACATAGCCACGTTCAATAGACTCGTAGTGGAAGCAGAATGGCCAGTGGAGAAGAGAACCATTTTATTTCATCAGGGGTTGCGGGGGGTGCTCAAGGATGTTCTCGCACAAGTAGTGAACCCCCCGAAAGACTGCTCAGAATTCATTGACCTTGTTGTTCAACTGGATCATAGGTTGCAGGACCGAAGAGCAGATCGAACCAGACAGGACCCTCGCCCTATGTATGTGCATTCAAAGGACAATACTGCCCGAACAACAGAAGGTTCAGGAGAACCAATGCAAATCGGGGGGTCAGATCCCCCTTGACTAAAGCAGAAAGGGATAAAAGGAGACAGCAGCAGTTATGTCTGTACTGTGGAAGGTCAGGTAATTTCCTTAAAGAGTGCCCTGTGAAGCCACCGAGGAGGACGGTAGGGGCCACGGACAAAGAAGATACCATCAAGGAATCAGAAAACTCCCCAGCCCGGCAAGTGTAGGGGTCCACTTGTCGAGTGAAGAAAGTGAACTACATACCTCCCATTTTGCACTATCTGTGGTCTTGATCAATCACCAACAACCATCTTGGATGCACGCAGTAGGAGCATACATAGACAGTGGAGCCGTTGGGAATTACATCGACCTGGATTTTGTGGCAAAGATGGGGCTTCCGTTACGCCCTAAATAAACCACCGACATTGTTACCACTGTTGACGGCACGGAAATAGCTTCTGGTCCAGTATCCCAAAGCACTTCAGCTTTAACCCTTCTGTGTCAGGATGGACACCAAGAATCTATTGTTTTCAACCTCATTAAGGCACCACAGTTCCGGTTGATTTTGGGAATGCCATGGTTGGTAGCTCACAATCCTAGAATCGATTGGCGAGCAAAAGAATTGGCCTTTCCTGAGACTTGCGCCCACACATGTTATTGCCAAGAGAAACAACCAATATTTTATTTATTTATTTATATTTATATAGCACGCAAGCAGCCCAGGGGCATTCAGGCGCTGTTACTTGCAAGAACTTAGTTACACAGGTACATAGACACCAGAACCTCCACGCTTGCGACTGTGGCAATCGGCACCCTACCAAGTGAATACCAGGACTTTCAAGATGTCTTTCAGAAAGAACAGGCTAATACCCTGCCACCGCATAGACCACGCGATTGCCAAATCGACCTGATACCCGGCGCACAAATCCCTTGTGGGCGAATTTACGCACTCACGGAACCAGAAAACCAACACATGAAGGCCTATCTTGACCAATACCTGGCCAACGGGTTCAACCGTCCCTCGAAGTCTCCAGCAGCCAGTCGTCTATTCTTCGTACCGAAAAAAGGAGGGGGACTTGAGAACGTGCATCGATTATCGCGCACTAAACAAGATTACCGTAAAAAATCGCTACCCCCTGCCACTGATCCCTGAATTGCTTGATCAAGTCAAAGATGCCCAAATCTACACAAAACTAGACCTGAGGGGGGCATATCACCTTGTTCGCATAAAACAGGGGGACGAATGGAAAACCGCTTTTCGCACCAAATATGGCTTGTACGAATATCAAGTAATGCCCTTTGGCCTTTGCAACACGCCTGCTGCATTTCAATACTTCATGAACGATGTCCTATGAGAATTGATTGATGTCTGTGCTCTAGTGTACATCGACGATATCCTAGTATGTTCCGCATCAAAGCAGGACCACGTTAAACACGTCCTATCCGTATTGGAGAAACTCTGTCAACACCAGCTTTACGCCAAGCTCGAAAAGTGCTCATTCCACGTCTCTGAGGTGGAATTCCTGGGCTTTATTCTCAGCCCGAATAGATGTACACAAGGTAGATGCTATCCTGAACTGGCCATCCCCAAATTCATTCAAGGGGGTTCAAAGTATACTGGGTTTTGCAAACTTCTAACGCCGGTCATCCCAGGATTTTCGCAAATTGTGCATCCCATCACGTCATTACTAAGGAAAAGCAACAAAAAGTTCCAGTGGACAACAGAAGCCGAGGAGGCTTTCCAGGAACTCAAAGCAAGATTCACATCTGCCCTAATCTTACGCCACCCTCGCCCTGTTCTCCCATACCTAGTGGAAACGGACACCTCAAGCATGGCTATGGGAGCCGTCCTCTCACAAAGGCCCCCGAAACGGGCCAGTTACACCCTGTTGCCTTCTGGTCGCATACATTCACACCCCCTGAACTCAATTACGCTATCACAGACAAAGAACTCCTGGCCATTAAGTCAGCCTTTAAGGCATGGCGGCACTACCTCTTGGGCACCAGACACACAATCACCGTAATAACTGACCACCGGAACCTCCAGTACCTAAAAACGGCAAAGGCCCAATCCTCACGACAACTACGTTGGGCTCTTTTTTTTGCTGAATATGACTATGTGATTACATTTTCACCAGGGGTGAAAAACGGGAAGGCCGATGCCCTTTCCCGTATGGGGGTGGAAGAGCAAGGGTATCAGACCCCTGACCCAATAGCAATCATCCCGAGTGACAAGCACCTAGGAATCACAGCAATCATAACTCAGAAAGAATTACATGAAGAAATCCAAAACCTGATGAGTCCGGAGCAATTACAAGCGTGGAGTGCACAAGGAGAACATTACATGATAAAAGATCAGTTGCCCTACTTCAGGAATAGTTTATTCTTACCAAACCAAGAACTACGAGAACAAGTCATTTCCAGTTATCATGAATCCTTGATCGAGGGCCACCCCGGAATTGCTAAAACCCTAGCCAAGGTAAAACAAAATTATTGGTGGCCCACGTGGCGTAAAGACATTATCCAATTCATCCTATCTTGTGGAGTGTGTGCTCAAACCAAGTCATCCAAGCAGAAACCAGCTGGGCTATTACAACCATTGGAAATCCCACCAGCACCCTGGCACACGTTGTCCCTCGATTATATTACTGACTTACCACCTAGTCAAGGGTTTAACACTATTCTTGTGGTCGTGGACCTATTTTCAAAAATGGCACATTTCATTCCTCTTAAGGGGCTCCCAAATGCTTCCACTCTGGCAAAGGTATTTCTTGAAGGCATCGTACGGCTCCATGGGTTTCCTTCAGTTTTGGTCTCAGACCGAGGTACTCAATTCGTATCTAACTTCTGGAGAAAATGCTGCTCTATGGCCCAGATCGACATCCGGCTATCCACCAGTCACCATCCCCAAAGGGATGGTCCAACTGAGAGGACGAATCAGGCGCTCGAGCAGTATCTGCGTTGCATGTTACACCAAGCTGAAGGAAGCTGGTTTGACCTATTATGGATAGCTGAATATGCTTATAATAATTCCCTACACACCAGCACTGGGCAGACACCCTTTTATACCATGTATGGCAGGCACCCACGTACTTCTGAGTTGGACGTTCCTACAACCCTGGAAATGCCAGCAGTCAAAACCTTGCACACAACCATTTCTCAAACCTTTAAAAGGGCAGCTGAACACTTACTTCAAGCTAAGAATTGCCAAAAGAAGTTTGCTGATCAACACCGAGCAAAGGCCCCCAACTACCAAGTGGGAGACAAAGTCTGGCTGGCGTCTAAACACGTGTCCATTAAATGAGCCTGAACTTTCCGTCCAAGATACCTGGGTCCATTCACCATCACCTCCGGGATAAATCCTGTGGCGGTCAGACTAGCTTTGCCGTCAAACATGCAGATTCATCCCGTGTTCCACATGTCTCTCCTCAAACCTGTTCAACCTGGGACCCGGGTAGCAACACCACCGCAGCCAGTAGTAGTCGCCGGGGAGCCAGAACTCGAAGTCAAGGACATCCTAGATTCAAAGTACGTCAGATCCAAATTATACTACTTAGTAGACTGGAAGGGGAATGGTCCACAAGACAGGACATGGGAGCCTTGTGAGTACATCCATCCACCTTGCTTGCTTAGACGATTTCATCAAAACCATCCAACCAAACCAGGACCAGACAGAAGAGCCAGCTTGAGAGGGGCCTTGGGGGGGAGTGCTGTCATGATTCCTGCCCCTCATGTCCCCAGCCCTCCAAGATGGTCAGGCTGGAGCCAGGCCACAATCACCGAAATGGCCCTCAAAGGCCTCTTCACCCCTCCAAAGACCCACTTGGAGTCAGACTTGGCGCTTGTGGCACCAGACTCACTCACTCCCATAGGATAACATTTGGGATTGGACTTGTAGTGCATTGATGGGGACAAGATGGATACCCCCACATATTTTGGTTCCCAGAACTGCATGTGCGGTCTAGTCTTTTGGGTGTGGTTCAGCCCAGAGACACCTGGGATACCCAGAGACTATTTAAGCCACACCCAGGCTGAGAAACATGCTTTGCGTTTTCTGCACCTGCAGCGTGACACTCACCATATTCGTATCAGTCTCCAGTAGGCCTGCATCTTTCTTCTGCGCTCAGCTCCTGCAAGAACAAGAACACTGTTAGGAACAGCCTTACCTTGCAGCGCTTCTGCCCATCATTCATCGCTCCTTCTGTTCTGCGGGCATCTTCGGTGGTGTCATTCCCATCCCGGCACGCCGCTTCCTAAGGAAAAGGGAAAAGAACAGAAAAAAGGCATTAGTAAGCATTCTGCAAATCTTTGCTTATTTTTAAATACTGTACAAGCTTCAAACGCTTACCTGAATCCCAGCCGCTCTGGGGGAACTCTGTCTCCAGAACTTCTCATCCATCTGCAAGAGGGAAAGGACACTCCAGGTTAGAGTGGAAACATCTAGAGGTGCCGCATACCGTGCTTACCCACCGCATTTGTTCTTCATAACCGGCATCTACGCTGAAAACATTGCGGCACCTAAAAGACACAGAAAAATAACTCAGTTCAATGCAAATACGAAAGGGGTGCATCGCGCATCTCGCTCTCACTCACCTTCAGCGCTACTCATCTCAGCAGCACGCCGCCATCCCCGGACGCCAGCCATCATCTAAGGAAGGAAAGGAATGAAGTTAGAGAACTGTTCAAAAGAATCATTATACTTACTTGTCGGACTCTTGCCAGTGAAGTAACTAAGCAGCAACGAGCCCACATCAATCAACGTGCCCCTGCACTGATAGCAGGACGGAGAGCACCCTATCCAAGAAAACAAGGTGAGCTGTGGATCAAATGGAAGGGTCGGACCAGGGGAAGAAGGGGTTCAAGCACACAGAGACAATAGGGAGTTAAACTCTACCAATCCTGTGTTTCAGGCCCAGTCTCCAGTCGAATAGCCTCCAGGGAATGGTTTGAGGTCGTGAGCGGTCAGAACAGGCTGAGTGACGTCCCCGTGGATACCAGGTGAGCGTTACAGAGAGGAGGCAATCGAGAACTAAAACTGAGACAAACTGAATGCAAATATATCATTGACTATCCCACAAAAAACCCGGGTGGTCACAACAAGGACGAGGAACTCTATACCTTTGTAGAAAACTAGACTATTGCTGACACAATTGGTGCAATATAATAATAATACTGTGTTTGGAAAAATGTGAAATTAATATTGTTGCTTAGCTTTTGATACTTTTTTTAACGCACTTTTTTCATACACTTTTTACAATTTTGTTTTGTATGTAGGGAGCTTTTGTAAAACTTGCATGCACTTTGTTAATCTGTTAGAGGCTCTTTTTAACACTTGAAAAACATGTTTATTTCCTTCTCACTTTCCATGTAATTAACATTTTATATATCTGGAAATTAAGAATACTGTGGATAGTCAAATGGTTTTATATATGGTGAGCACTATGCGCTTTATTCTGGCAACTGGCTTTTTAACTAACATCGACAAATTTCCAATACTGTTGGATAACTACTGCTACAATGCACTATGCACTTTATTTTAAATAATAGACACTTTGCAACATGGGAAGTGCAATACTTTGACATTTGCCTTTTTAATAACATCAATAAGTTATCAGTACTGTTGGATAATTGCTGCTGCGATGCACTATGCACTTTACTCAAAGCTCTAGACCCTTTAGCAATGGGGGAAGTGCAATATGCGCATGACGCACTATGCACTCTACTCAAGGTGTTAGACATCATAGTGATATGAGAAATACAAGACATGTGTGACATGGATACAATTAAGTACTGTTGGATAATTGCTTCTGCGGTGCACTATGCACTTTACTCAAAACACTAGACACTTTAGCATTGGGGGAAGTGCAATATGCGCATGACGCACTTTGCACTTTACTCAAGGTGTCAGACATCATAGTAATATGAGAAATACAAGACATGTGTGACATGGATACAATTAAATGTAGACTATGTTGGGCATTTCCATATGAAAAAAAGTAATAAGCTTATGCATGTGTAAAAGCAAAAAAGAAACCAAATTTGCCAACAAAAAACCAGTCAAACAATTATATTAGAAAGTACATTAGCACCGTGGTGAAATTGTTATGTTGTGTTTTTTTGTGAATGGCAAGCACTATGCACTGTATAGAAACAACCAATACGTTGGGAATACGAATGTATCTTTATAATTGTTGATGGTTTGTTGCAATTCCATGAGCACTATGCACCTTATAAAAAGTACTAGACATTGAGAGTATGCTAATACTTTTCAACACATTTGACTATTCCAAGATGGCACTCAGATAAACAGTAACTTTGAACAAGGTTTCTGTTCAATGGAAAGAAAAGAAGGACTATCATATTTGTAAGTGTTTAAAAAGAGAAGCCTGTTGTTTATGTCTACAATCTGACAAAGCCCGTAAGGGTGAAACGATTTGTTGTTTGTTTTCTCCTGAGCTACTTGTCCACTGTATATGCCAAAATAAAGGACGTTTGATGGAGATCCTTTTGTGCGTATCCGGGGGATCTTTATTATTGAGGAGAGTGCCACCCAGAAAGCTGCAATTCGCTTCAAATTTTTCTTTGTTTGGATATATATATATAAAACAAGAAGTCATTTGTTTGTTGCTACTGGTGAAAAGAAAGAAAATATTTTGTGAAATGGTGAAAATGGCTTTTATGCTTGTATGCTGCTGTTTTTGTTGTTGTCCTTTCTATGTAAATCATCCAGGTAAATATATATCAAGGATGCCACTCTGTCAAGAGTGGCACTGAGCACCCAGGTAGGTTTTGGGTGGCTGTGCTGATGTAAGGTGACAGATAAGCACATACAGCAGGAAGCTCAACAAGAAAGAAGAATGGGTAACAGTAGCTTTGAACAAAAAGGGGCAGAGAATACAAAGGTACAAACAAACTGGATTCCCTCTTGGGGTGTATACAGAAATGGGAAAGAGTGTTTCACGGACCTTTGGAAACTCCAGCCTACTGCACAGATTGCTATTACAGGAGCCCACTATGTATGCTCATCGCTGGGAACAACAGCTGTGGGTGTCTGTACAGAAACAGTATAACTGAAATTGATAACTTAAGGGAGGACCAAAGACTCAAGGAAGAGGACAGGGATCAAGAACAGGGGGTTGCAAACAAGGAAGTGAGTAAGGGAGCAGTAGCCAGGAAACAGGGGGGCTGCAAACAAGGAAGTAGGGCTGCAGTAACGGATGGCACAAGGTGCAGGCAGACTGTTGTGGACTGCAGAGGACTGTAGTAGGCTGCAAGGCAGGGAGTCCAGAGGAGCAGGTCAGCAAGGAATGAGCACACAGGAGCAGGGCAGCGAGGCAGGGAGCCCAGAGGACCAGGGCTGAAGGCAGAAGAGTGTAGCAAGTTGCAAGGCAGGGAGCCCAGAGGAGCAGGACAGCAAGGCGCGAGCCCACAGGAGCAGGGCAGCAAGGCAGGGAGCCCAGAGGACCAGGGCCGAAACCAGAAGAGTGTAGCAGGCTGCAAGGCAGGGAGCCCACAGGAGCAGGGCAGTGAAGCAGGGAGTCCAGAGGAGTAGGGCAGCAGGGAGCAAGCCCACAGGAGCAGGGCAGCGAGGCAGTGAGCCCAGAGGAGCAGGGCAGCAATGAGTGAGCCCACAGGATCAGGGCAGCGAGGCAGGGAGCCCAAAGGAGCAGGGCAGCAGGCAGGGAGCGCTGGAATCAGAAGCAGGATGATACGGCAACAGGAACAGCATTCAAATCGTGGCTCAAGGCAAAAAGGTGCTGGGAGAACTCTTAATGCAAGAGACTGAGCTCCTGCAGGCAGCTGCTTAAATACAGCCCTGCCCTGTACTGAGGCAGGCTAATTGGCAGCACCTGGAGCAGCACACCTGAAGGCAATCTGCCTCCTCCCTCTCTGGTCCTGATAAGGTGGAAGCAGCACTGATCGCTCGGGCTTCTGGGGATTGTGGTTCCAATACTGATGAATGGGAATAGCTAGGAATTGATAACTGTAGCAAGGTGCATTATGGTACATGTAGTTAGCTGAATTAAATAAGAAAGCACCAAAGTCGTGCAAATGGAAATTAAGGACCAAAGTGTGAATAGGGGTTGTTCAAAGAGTAGTATGAAGATAAATGAGTTCCAAATAGTCCATGATGGTTGCCAATGTGTGTGCCAGTGGCACAGGCATGACAATATATGTGTAAAAAGTACTGAACCTCTTTTTCTTTCTATTATTAGAGAACTAACCTCCTTCATTTCCAGCCTGGAGGCAAGAGGGGAGTCTGGTGAGAGCCCCAGGGATCCTGGAAAAGAAGGAAGAAAGGGGTGCCGTGCCACACCCTCCAACCCAAAAGATGGAAGGGTAGGTTGAAGTGACTTCTCCCTAATGAAGGAAATTGAGCCACACTGGCTCCAACAGAAAGAGGAATACAAAGGGCAAAAAATGGGATGCCAAAGGAAACCCCACTCTGTCCTGC